>NC_134487.1:45089012-45689012 GCF_040206685.1 Ascaphus truei | reverse complement strand
ATACACAAATGTAAAAAAATATTCACAGCAGACACTTTTATAGAATCTCTAAATGTGTTAATAGATATCCATAAATAAATTATACATTTGATATAAAGAAAGACAAATTGATGAATTGAAAGCATATTAACAGTGCAGTAGTGAGGTCGGTCGGCAGCTTCCTCTGGGCCTAGGAGTAAAGTTTTGGCCTGGATTTTGGGTTGTTGAGTGGGGACTGGGTGACTGGGGGGGAACAACCGCCAGTTGAGTGTGAAAGATGGGGAGGGGTGGCAGTAACCTGTTCAGTGTAAGGGAGGGCCAATTTGTTGAGTGGGAGTTGGGGGACTTTGTACAGAGTGCTCAAGGTTGAGCCGTGGGGAGGGGCCTGGCCTACTGGCCATCCGACCAGAAGTTGGGAGCCACTTCTGAAATTTGCCATCTGTGCCCTCCTCTGCTGTCAGGTCCGGGACACTTGTCCTGGCTATCACCCCCTTTTGGTGGCCCTCTCAGTATTCAGTACTTTTGAGATTAGATACCTAAAAACATACATTTGATAAAGTAGATAAACTGATGTATTTAGACTTTAAGCAACTATCTAAGCATTATAAAGTATAACATGTATAGCCCCCTTTCCCTATGCCTAAGGGAAACTGCGGGTGACTACGCGTGCTGCTAATACCTGTACACTTACAGGAGGCCTATGCCTCTGCTTCTGGGAGACTGGGGTAAGCTCTATCTCCTTCAGCACAGCACCTCCGCCTATGAGGGATTCCAGCGTTGGCGGGATAACCCCACACAGAACCTAATACTGCAGCAATAACACAACACACAATATATATATTTATATATATAACTGATCTTTACTATAACAATGCTACACATATAACACAGTACCATGTGTCACAGTGTAGTGCACTCACCCCAACACATAGGGGTTTCCCCAAAGTACTGAGGGGGATGTGGTACCAATAAGCCCTGGTGTCCGTCCCAGCAATCCCACCCAAATGTGAGGTAGAGCTACCCCCTGTAGATGTTGGTGCACGTTGGGTACCTACCTGGGAACTCCAGTACCCAGGTGCAGCTTGGCGAAGTGTGTTGGAGCGGGTCCCACGCAGCGGGGCCTGCGACACAATTTCCCTCTCTCCTAAGGGTCCTGATCCTCCTCACAGTTTCAGCTCCAGCCAGAGGGTCTCACACAATGTCTCAGGGTCCTGTGGCCTGATCCCTGACCGCAGAGTGCCACGTTGCCACCCGGTCACCGGCGCATAAATAAGAATAATGGGAAGTGTCACTATCTGGGGCCTTCCCTGCAACACTCCTCTACAGGTGACTCAGGGCCTAAATGGGGCCTAGGGCAAAGTCTAGGCCTATTCCAGGAAGCACTGCTCCCTGGACACTACCTTCTCCCATCGCTCCTCCGTCAGGACTGAAACGCATGCTCCCCGCACGCGGAGGATATCTTGTTCCTCCAACTACTCTAATCCCATTCGCTGGGACAGTCCCATGTGTGCAGTCCCTCCCTCTAAGGATTCCGGGACTTGTAGTTCTGCTGTACTCTATGCGGAGCCAAAACCAAAATGGCCGCCGCCCTACTAACTGCGCATGCGTGCCTCGCCGCTCTGTGCATGCAGATGGCTGTACCCACACCCCTGATCGCGCGGAGCTCCGGGAGATAGCTGGGCAGATCCCTGCACTGGAGGCAGGGTAGGGGACTCGGCTACACTTGTAAGAATAAAGATCAAGTGTCGAGGGAGAAAGAGGAAGTAAAAGGTCTACAAAATAGAAAATATAAGAAATAATTGATCAGGAGAAAGAACTTTTATGTTGTAAATGTTTTCTCAAAATGTTAAATAAAAATGTATGCATGGCAATATACATATTTCCTAGAAATCAAGGACTATTTTCTAATGACATGCTTAGGGATCACAGTGTAAAAACTAATTTCATGATGATAGACTAAGAGGTTGGTAATCCCGCATATTACATGTGGCTCCCTTCACTCCAATAGGTCCTAACTGCCAACCGTCATACTGTATAATGTTGGAGTCGTCAAGAATTGAGACACCTGAGGCCACTTGACACCTGGGAGTGGTAGAACATGCAGAAGCTACCCTTAACTAGTGTGAGAATCATACTGTTTTGTGGCTATACTGAGCTTTAATTACCTATGCAGAGTCCCTATTTACACTGGCACCCCAGATCTTTGGTTGTCCATTTTATACACATTGCAATTTGGTCTCTTTTTAATTGTTTTACCAATATATGTTTGAGACCCCTGTGGCAACATGGGATCTAGGTACAAAGAGTTGCAAATTGATTTTTTTTTTGGGGGGGGGGCTTAAAATTGGGTCATGTAAAACTCAATTCTAATTATGCTTGTCAGCACCTATGCACTAAGCTCAAATTTCTCGATCTGCATCAAAAATAGATTTTGCTGTCATTTGATTTTGGCACCTGGAAATACACTGTTCTTGGCATACAGGTGTAAATGGTATGTACTAAAAATAATGTGTGCATTACAAAATCAATTAAAAGTACGTCAAACTCATCTGTTAAACTTGGCATAAATGCTAAAAAGACGTGTACTAGGGCTAACACAGAATTAAGTTTCTATGTATTAATCCGAAATGTATTTGACAGCACGGATGTTTTATAAAGTCTCACTTTTTGCCGATGATGTTCTATCACTAACCAGCCTTTAAACATTTCTCTGTGAACTCTTCAAAGAGATATACACTTTTGGTATGCTAACAAACTTTAAAATGAATAACACTAAATCTGAAACACTGAACCTCCACATAGACCCTGATACACAAAATTATACTAGTCAACAATTAAGATAAACTGGAAAAAAGATGGCCTCAAATATATAGGAGCTGACATAACAAAAAATTATAAGGATTTGTATGAAAATAAAGGATCTTTAATTCTTTAATAGAAAGAATGAAAACAGATTTAAAGAAATAGCACACTCACACAATATCCTGGACTAGGAGACTAGTACAGTATCAACCTTTTTCTTATTCTCCCGGTATCAGTCTTCTATTGGGAAGCGAGTTGGGCTTTCCAGATTTACTAGGGCAATACAGAGTGGCTATATTGAGCCATATAATTTACTGGTCTCTACCGGAGGGGAAGATGTATTGGGGGGGACATCAAAAAGTGTGGGTCAGAAGTAGGGGCTATGTCATGCCTGCTGTGAGTTAAGCATTCTACGCTAACCCCCTGCCCTTCTGCTACACCCAGTCATCTCCCTCTATGAGCATTTGGGATGTAACCATATAAGATAAATACATTTTCAACAATTCCCTCCCTTATTACACCACCCCTCGGGAATTCAGAATCCAAACACACTAAGGGGCCTATTATAGTATGTTTTATAACTTTGCTGCCATCTCGAACGGTTTGGCATTTTCCTATCGAGCGGTTTGTCATTTCTGTTATCACGGTATTCAGAAGGAATCTGAAACCATTTCCACAAGTCTCAAACTGTGAGATAGGAAAATGCCAATACTGCTCGGGACAGCAGCGATGTGATCTCAGCCTCAAAGTTCTCCCCTGTACAATCTAAGAGCTGCATAGAGAGCTGTATTTATGAAATTTTTGCTTAATTTGTAATACTAGTGTAGAGGAGCAGGGGGGCTCCGGCACTGAACTGCATTCATTTCAGGTCCGGGGACCCCCTGCTTGCCGAGTTACAGGCCCCGGTATGGGGTGCCGGTATCTCCTATGCGTTTAAATGTCCTGGTCACATGACGTGGGAGATTTAAACATTGCAGGGGGATACTGGAACCCCATATACATCTGTACCCTTCCTGTACTGTCGCCCCCCATCTTGATTTATTTTATCCGTTTGTCCTGCTTCGGAAAAAAAATCCATAAATAAACACACACAAAAAATACTTGTCTGTATTTTTTCCATGATACGTAAAGTACATTTACTTAGTTGCGTAGATGTAGGACCCGAACCCTTTCTCTTTGTTTTGGGACATCTCTCTTCATTATCTCAGAAATAAGAGGCCCATTTGGGGATCCTAGAGTTTTTGATCTTTATCTAATCAAGTTTGCAATAAAGCTGTTTGTTTATCCAAAAAGGTCAATAGTCCTTGTAGTTTTTTGTTATTTGTTTGTAAATTATTTAAGTCCCTCAATACCTAAACAGCAAAAAAAGTCATATGAAGTGAGTTTCTGAACAGTATGCATTTCACAGGACCGTGGGAAAAGAAAACCATATTTATTTTTCACAGGACACAAATAGGCCAACATTTTCATTTTAAAGAGGCAATCCAAGCAGGCAATTTTTGGAGGGGAATTTTTAAAATGTTAATATAGGATTGAAGAAGGGGGTCTCCGTAGCTGAAGCCCATTAATTTTAGCTGCAAGGACCCCCTGCCTCCTTAGTAGGTGCCCGTAGCGACTCCAGTTGGCTAGCAGGGTTCATGTAATGACATCGTTTCAAAGCTCCCGCACCCTGTGGGCCAATAGGAGGCCGTGACGTCATCAGTTTCGACTTTCTATTGGCCTGAGTGACACGGGGGTTTTAACTTTGCTAAGATACCGGCACCCCCTTTGGAGGTCTGCATCTCGAGGCTGAAATTAATGGGGTTCCGCTCCAGAGACCCCCTTCTTGAAAGCTATGTTAAAAATAATAAATACAAAAACGCATGAATTGCTCCTTTAAGTTTCATCTAATACTTCAAAATAAATCAATTACATTGATAAATTGTCAATGTCATTTTGCTTTGCCTGGTATGTGTATCTGCCCCTTTAAATGGCAATCACCCTGATTTTTTTCAAGCTAACCTTTACCTGCACTGCCAGTCTGCCATGCATTTCTTAGCTACTTTATCTTTTGCCCGTTTGCTTCCATAGCAACACACATAAGCAGAATAATACAAAGCACGCATTGTTAAGAGATCACAAAAGATGACATGGTATTTAACACTTATTTATGTTTCCTTAACAACTAACACTGTAAAATATGTATCTGTTTCCTATTGTGAGCTCGGTATTAACTGAGATGCTTGATCATACATCACTAAACCCATTCTCCCTGCAATAAACAGGATCAATTGATGATTCACTGTGTTTCATTAATTAAGGAATTCAGGACCACTTTGTTAAGCTACTAAATAAGATTGAGAATAATTACAATATCTGATGTTTCACATGTATAATTCAGATCAGCATTTATTAAAGTTTTGCTTCATTTGTAATAAAGTTTTAATATCAGAAGCACTAAACTATTTGTACCGTTGACTTAAAAGTAAAACCAAAGTAATATTCCAATAAAACATCCTAGAACAAAATTGAGTTTACATTGCTGTATGAGAGGCAGAAATGGAGCAGAATATAGTAAACTGTTTATTGATTTCGATGACTCTTTCCTACAATAGTAAGTGCAGGACCCAACACATTTCTAAACAGGGATAACACAGTCACTATAATAACTTAGCTTTCCTCAGTGGACTGCTCAAATACTTAAATATACGGCTTGATTTACCATTTGACATATGGTGGTTCTGTAATAAAGTAATGTAAATGCCAAAATCATGCAAAGTGTTGCTTAATGTAATTCACAACTTATATCATGACCATTTTATCTAAATTGTGAGCTCCCTTTGACAGTTTCTTAAATTGTATTAAATAAAAAAAAAAAAATGATGTTGTAACCCTCCCAGCCTGGCTTTTAGGGAGAATACATCTATGTGTTGTATGGCACCTCGTCGTGGGTTACCTTGACTCATGGGCTGGATTCAGATGGCTGGGCGATGAGGTAGCAAGGTTGTAGAATAATGGGCGGCAGGAAATTTTATTGTACAACTGTCATTTATTTGTGTCTCTAGCACAGGAACACACGCTTGACAACATTGTACTGCATTTTGTATCGGACATACATGAATAAGGTTATTCTATTAGTGCCCACTCTTAATACTTGTACGGACGTACATTTACTTAGTTACGTAGATGTAGGACCCTAACCCTTTCTCTTTGTTTTGGGACATCTCTCTTCATTATCTCAGTAATACTAGGCCCATTTGGGGGATCCTAGCGAGTCCTGTATACATAATCAATATCTTTAGCCTTTATGGTAACTGCCTCTTCCACTTCAGCCTGAGAGGAGGGTCCATGCAGATCCAGGGTAAGTACCGATCCACCGGCATCTGGTATTCCTCCTTGCTGAGGCCCTCTGTTGCATGCCGTTTCATATTAAGCAACATGTACTGGACTCCCTACAGTAAGTCTTCTCTAGGGATCCTAACTAATAAGGTTACTATCCCTGTCTATAACATAATTAAGTAGGGGGGCCTGGTCTATACTTTTACTGAAAGAACATACATGGGTCTCCTCTCCCCGGGCTCCTCTCCTCTTGTCCTCCTGGAACGTGACCTTCTAGATTAGAACAATCCCATTCCCTTAAATACCTCTATGTGATGTCTGGATTCCCATAGAAACCCAGGGTGGAGCCTAGCATACACTAACCATACTAGTAACCCTTGGGGGGCGGGTACAATGTGTTTTATAAGGATTAGGAAGGTATTTTTTCTAACTCTCCCAGATATAAAACTTGGGTAAATGAAACTGCAACAAATGTACCATGCGAAAACCCTATGTATCAAAGCAATTTGGGAGCAAACCTGCAGCATTTTAACCGTGCACCTATGTATCAAAGCATTTTGCTCCAATTTTGACCATCTTCCCCAGCTTACATTTTGGGGAGTGTCAGTAGAAGCAGTTGGGGAGGAGCCCTCCAAATCCTCCATATTGAAAGTGCCATAAGTCTAGACGTCTGCATCAGATATAAGAAACGTACATATTGTTTGCCACTGCTCTGCTCCAAAAAACAGAGCAGTGCATCCAAATACACTTTTCTCCACGTTGCTACTGCATCACATATATTTCCCCCACCCTCTAGGAGATACTTTTTGCGGCTACAGGTTTTTGTGGTGCGCATACCTGTGAGGGTAAGGAGAGCTGAGTCGTCTGCGATGGTGAGATCAGGACAGGCTTTTGGTGTCATCTTAGGTCCGTTCTCTGGTGTTCAGCGTCTCCAGCTTCATTAGGCTCTAGGAACGCCAGAGGCAGTCCCATCTGAAGCACATCTCCTACAAACAGACCCACTGACTCAATCCAGGCAGGTGTTAAAAATAACAAGGAATTCATTATTGGGCCTTCACTGTAGATCTTTCACAGCGGTGCACAGGTCTCAGAGTATTCCAGGCCTCTGGATGGTGCTTGCTCTTTGAGTCTGGAGCATTCAGATCTTGTATGGCCAGTCAGTCATGAGGCCTGACTGGCTTCTCTCACTCCAAGCGGGGAGGAGAGGCTCTCACTCCCAGTCCTTAGGAAGGAGGGGAACAGACTGCCTAAATTTGGCACTGCCTCTCTGAGGAACCAGAAGGGGACGGCTCAAGGTCGGTACCTATACCTGATAGGCTATACACAGGCCATGAGTCACCACCACACTTCTGTCACTCAGAGAGGATCATGAGAGGGGGGGGTGTCAAAAGCCCACAAGATGGCCTGTCCCACCGCCTAGACTGCTTAGGGCTTATGTGACAGGGGGAAGAGACAGGCAGAGTAGACTAACCATGATACAATACATAGACCACAAATTCTGCACCACCCTTAAAATATTAGAAGGGAGGCAGGGGGGAGTTACAAATGTTCACTGCATCATCTAACTCAACTAAATACATCTGAAATTGACATTTCTGCTTATTACAATGTACTGCATGTTACTCTGTATTGTGTTCCAGGGGCACATTGGAGAATTAGATTTATATCTCAATATATCTTTTCTGGTAAAATGTTCACACACACAAAAAAAAAAAAGTTAAACATTATAAGATGAAATTATTTCTGTGCCTCTGCAAGCAGAGCATAACGCTTCCAAAGAACAATGCGGTCTGGCAAATGAAGGTAGCAGGCTTTCACATTTAAATTATGTTTACTTCATAACATTTGATAACAGTATATGGTGCATCAAATGTTATGAGGAAGATGGTAATTTGAATATGAAAGCCAACTCATTTTCCTCATTCTCCTTTTGTGTATTCATATGCTGCTATTCAATAATAACGTAAATAGCACCATATCTTCCTTATTATTAGTTTATGGTTTATGCTTTTAAACTTTCTTTTCTTTGTTACACTTTAGTATTTACAGATGGTTCTGCAAGATGCTTTGCCACAAAGTTCTTTAGTGTTAGGAAGGAACTAGGCAACTAGATTTGAGGTTTTACTTGTGCCAAACTGCCTTAGCTTTGGTTCTGGAAGACTGGATTACATTTACCATGACCTGGTTCCTTTGTAACCTCTATTAAACTGACGGGCAATGGTATTTTCACATTAGTAGACAGAATATAACATCATTTTTGGATTCACTAAAACCATGAAATACTATGTAACGGGTATTCCCCCACCCAATCGCAGATAGAGTGTAGGTGCGGAGAACCTAATGTTACCTGGTGTGGTGCTTTACCTGTTAAGCTCACAGGAGGACTGAGCTTCCGCCACTGGGAACCTGGGGCAAGTATATTATGAGTAACCCTGTACTCGGTGCAGCGCCTCCACCTGCGATGGCTCCCACCAGAGGGGGAGTGGTTCCTCGCAGGACACATACAAATGAACACATACACTGGATGTAAAATAGCAAAGGGCTTTACTGAACATAAAATATATCTTACACCCTTATACTCTAACGCTTATATAACCTTAGTGGCTCGGCCACTCTCATCAGGAGTAACGTCTCCGTCCCCTCACCGCGCGCCCCACACACCGTGTTCATGTATAGTACTATATTGGTATAGGCTCAGTCCTTTGGCCACTTAGCTAGTGTCCCCAAAGAGTTATGCCTAAGGCTGGATCAGCGCCTGTTGACCGGTGTTGGTGCACTTGATGTAATAATACCTTCCGGTCACGGCGGTGACCGGCAACAACTTCGCAAAGGGTCAGACGAATCAGCGGCCTGCCTCCTGGGTCTCAATGTCCAGCCGTCTGGTCCCAAACGACTCGCCACAACCGCAACTCTGTGCTTTGTCCCTAACTGGTACTCAGTAAGGGTGATGCTCGCTACCACTATAGGGCGTCACTGCAGCACAGCAACCTACTGTGACTTAAGGGATTCTCCTATGGGCCTGCGGGGAAGAACTGTCCTCCTGACCTCCTGCACCCACACTACCTCTCCCTTCACCTCCCGGATCCCCTCTCACTAGCTTCTCCCTAATACCTGCAACAACCGCACTGCACTCACACTGTACCTGCAGCAACCGCACTGCACTCACACTGTATCTGCAGCAACCGCACTGCACTCACACTGTACCTGCAGCTACCGCACTGCACTCAACCTGGTACCTGCAGCTCCACTGCACACTACCTGGTACCTGCCGCTACTCTGCACACACACTGTGCCTTCTTGTCAGCACTCACAGCACTGACAGCCGTGACACTGACAAGACTGCACACACACTCACATCTAAGGGCAGGGTTCCAACCTTAGGAGCCGTCCCTCAGTACCTACACACTACCCTAACAGGGATTGGGGCCTGCCTGGGAACTGGGATACCTTACCTGGTGTAGGAGCCACTTGCTCCCTACACCCTGCTTCCCCCTTCCTGCTTCCAGCTCCAACTGACAAACGTGGTCCCCGCAACATTGTAGCCTTCCTCCACAGGAGAAGCTGCAAAACCCTATTTGCTGGCTGGCTGCATGTGATGTGGGTGAAAGGACAATCCCCAGAGGCTGCTGGGAATTGTAGTCCACTCAGGACCTCTGTAGCATTGGGACCACGTGCGCTATCTTTACTGCGCACGCGCGATCCTGATATGGCTACCGCGGTGGTATGGGGGCTAGGGGGAAGCCTGCTACAACTATATACCAGGTGGGAAAAGATATGCTTTTAATAATATTAACTTCTTTAACATACTGTATATACATTAGCAATTGTTCCGGTATTTTTTCCTAGCTGTGCATTTCATATTCATGTGTTATCTATAGTCACTAGTCACCAAATATAATAAACACCCTTTGTTAAAGTGTTTTTTTTTTATTTGTGGGAGGGGGAATAAATAACAACTGTAAGATTCAGTGACTTTAGAAAAGCAATAAGACGATACATTAAGCCTACACTTTTGTACAGTTGTGTGGGCACGTAAATGTAATAAATTAAAAAATGCTCGGGGTGGTCATGATAAGTGAACCCTACAGCGGTAAAAAGCACTGTATTAAAAGTCTCAGATGTGGGTACAAAAGTTCAAGGCAAGTTTGTATGGAACAGAAGCAATGAAATTATACAGTTTTCATCACATTCAATACGATTTATATATGCAAAGCACTGCCACGTAGAAAAGCTAATTTACTTGCATTTTTCAGTTGAAAAGAGAAATAAATCATGTTATAACCCTAATTCCAACATACAGAGCTAGCAAAGTCACTCTTAAGGGTGCAGTCACACCACATTTCACCAATGACAAAGCCATGTCCAGCAAGTCAATTCTCTGTGTATAATGCTTTTAAAGAAATATGATGAGAAATTATATTAAAGATGTTTTTTATAACGCTATCCTGGAAATAAAATTTTAAAAAAATAAAGAAAATAAAACATTGAAACATGAAACTAGTAGTAAGTTTTACTGCTCTTTGCAAACTCATCTTTTCCTTAAAAACTATTTTAAAATGTGTTTTATTTTAAAAAGTCATCAATCTCTTTGAACGGATAACACATCTGTATTTGGAATGGAAGCATCAGCAAGAATAAGATGGCTTCTCTGCATATTGAGAAGGGACAGATGTTCCCATAGCTGCACTAATGCCCTTTCACACAATGCAAGTATGCCACATTGCTTACTAAGACACCCTTCTATTTCTCTAACACGTGAGATGTCAGATGTGGGCTGTTGTACATGCTTCTTTCTCCGTACACCATCAGCAAAGTATTAAAAGAAAAGATTGCCCACCATGCGTCAGTGTTCTTCTAGTATCATATAGTTTCACTGCTCATTTGTCCTCTCTTTCTCCTATCAATTCAGTTCATCTTGCATGTGATAGTTATGCCTTGTGAGTTACCTTCCTAGATTATGAGGGGAAAAACAAAACTGTAACCGCAGCCTGTGATGCACGCTGCCTCATTCAGAGCGACATCTGACCGCAGGGCATATGGCATGTCAAAACATTGTAACGATGGGATTACAATTTTTTGTGGCACTGGCAAGTAGCAAACCAGAGAACGTGGCATTTCATGTAAAGGGAAGGAAAAAAAAGAGCAGCATGGAAAAATATCAACAGATGCCAGAGTTCATTAATGCTGAGCAAGAGAAACTACAGTCAACTTGTATTGGCATCCTCCTATTTCCCTTTTATGTGAGTCAATGTAATAACAGACCCCAGAAACATCAGGACATCATTTCAATCATCAATTCTAAAGCTACATTCAGCATGAAACATTTTTAAACAGAGACATTGTTATGAATTCTGAGCGCAGCATTAAGGGCTGCACACTTAGCTCGTTATGAAAGGTGCAGTTCCACGGCCTTACTTCTCACATTCCATTTGAAGCACCTGCTTCATTGTGAAACAAGAGAAACAAATGTACTTACGTGTTAAAGGGGGAGAATCGTGTGTGCTTTAAAGAAATATGATGGGGAATTATTATTATTTTTTTTGTTTCAAACTTTAGGTTTTCACAATTTGTCATTTTATAAATTATACATATTAATATTCAGTATCACCCAGATACATAGATAAAACATCTTATTTCTTTATACACATATAACAATAAATTCTACCTTTATACTCAATCTATTGTTTGTTTCTCCTTTACAGTTGATCGGAATCGTCTCTTTTGGGTGTTCGTGTTTTGTATGTCTTAGAGATCTTCATTTTTCCTAATGGGTTTAAAAACACAGAAGAAAAAAAAAGGGAGATGGGGGATTATTTTAAAGTCGTTTTTTTTTTTCTTTCAAAGTTTATCATGGAAATTTAAAAAGAAAACACTAACATGAAATCTGTGGTAGGTTTTACTGCTGTTTGCTACTTTAAATCTTATCTTTTCTTTAAAAACGTTAAAAAAAATGTGAAATGTGTTGATAAACTTAGGAGGATTTTAATGCTTAGTCCACTGGCGTTGTGTATATAACTGTGGATGATCACAGGACGCAACAAACATAACTAAAGCTGTGCATATTCCCTATCATTTAGATCCGAATAGGGATTTGTATGGCATGGTGGCTGCCCAATTTACGTACAGTACCAAGTCGTTCCCGTAACAGAAGTTATGTAAAAAGTTGCAAAATGTAAACAAAGCTGCGGCAAGTTTTGTCGAGATTGTATTGTATAAAAAAATGTGCTAAATCGCGCAGAACTCTGACAGATACACTAAGCCTGGAAACATCTGTATATGACAGCAACTTTGTTGGAAGTGGGATCAGTAACCTTTAGACTCCTGAAATCTGAAGAATAAGCTGTTTATGCCCGCAAGCTATTTAAAGTTACAGCACTTGAAATATGATTATAGTAAGCAAGCAGAACATATAACACGTGAGGCACAGGTTATAAAGGAATATATCTGGGTTGTATCCGTGGCACGCATTCTTTTACAGATGTATCAAGACTTGCTCTACCCGCTGCCGGGGAAGTCGCAGAATCCTGACCGTGGCATCCCACGCCAGGGGGAAATCTCTTTGTTGAGGGTCCCATTTAGAAGAATGAACCCCACAGGCAGCCTCAGCTTTTACTGTCCATCGAGCTTCTGCGTTTGGCATTTAAAGCAGCAGCTCCAGGGACTTTAAGTGTGGCTGCATAACAACATCTTCCAGAGCTGCAGTAATATAAACCTTTTGTATAAAAAGGAGTGATAACAACAATTGAATGTACGTAAAAATACTTTCATACAAAGACTGATATATATAACTTGTACTTGGTATGTTTCTTTGATTGGAACCCCTCTTTTAAATTAAGCCCATCTGCGCTTGATCTCTATTTAACTTGTACTTGGACAACACCATGTTTAGAAAAACCATCTTGAAAACAGTTTTAATGTCCCACACATGTGCTAATTACTGTACGTTGCCTGGGCTGTACTTAATTCAGTTGCCATTTTAGAGCTATATAACCAGTCAGCATTGCAGCCCATGCTGTCTGCAGCCCATGTTGAAGTAGCCCATTTAAGTAACAAGTTGGTAAGGGAGGTGTTCCCTAGTAGGGTGCTCTGAAATGGCGTCGGTGAAGACTTAATTATATAATAAAAGAGAGTCTTCAGGGAATCCAGGATTCAATGCTTAACGAGCAGCGTTGTCTAATCCCCAAATCACATACTAAAGACAACAAATAGTGACAGCAAATGTAACCAGACACTGTAGTGGGACAAACCGCTGTAAGGGAAAGAAAACCTCTAACCTGACCGGAGTGTATGTCTCACCCGGCGGTCCCTTCTCTGGCGGGTCACGTGGTTCCAGCGGGTCCTCTCGGCAGAGAGCGTAGATACTCACATAGCTGCCTTCCTAGTGCCGGTAAGCTGTTTATCAGGGAGAAAGGAACTATTCCACTGCTCTCTTCGTGGCGTGCATCCGACCCAGCAGCTGATAGCAAGGTAGGTGGAAGGACTATGAGCACTGCAAAAATGTGTCAGGCTGGCAGCAGCGTGCAGAAAAAGACTTTATTGTGGCATGAAAGCCCGGATTAAAACGACATACAAAACAATTATCTGACACGTCAGTCCTTCCACCTACCTCATTTAAGTAACAAGCATAGTGGAGTTTAAAAGGGAGGTCAAAAGGAGTGGAAAAGTGGACTACACCTACGGGTCCTGATTCCTGCATTTGAACTACACTGGAAAGAAGGATATTATCTATCCCAGACTGCACACCTCAGCACTTAACTATTATTGTGATGTTGCCTTTACTATTTATATTTACTATGGCCTTACTTCTTTTCAAATTATACACTTCCACCAGCCTCATTATGTCTCTAACTATATTCATATATCTCCATCTCTCCTTCCTTCACCACTTCTCAGTTCACATGAACTCCTTTCTTTCCTGCACCCTCTGACATCACACAGCTATATCCTCTGCACTAAAACACACATCTACAAATCATTCTCACACATTCTTTTTCTATCCATGCTTCTCCTCCTTGCCCCTGGGGATATCTCTCCCAATCCTGGTCCTTGCTTTATTTCTACATGCTCTCATCCTCGCCTGCCAAATGCAACTTCTACTCCTTCTGGTGTCAACCACTCCAACATCACACCCATCCCCTGTCACCCTCCCTCTCTCCTGTGGCCTTTGGAATGCTTGCTCCCTTTCTAACAAGTTCCTCTCTGTGCATGACTTCTTTTTCTCTCACTCTCTGCTCCTCTTTGCTAAAACTGAGACCTGGCTCACTAAGTCTGACTCTGCTCTGGAAGCTGCCCTTTCTTAGGGTGGCCTTTCTCTCTCCCACACTCCATGCCCTGATGGCAGGGGCTCCTCCTCTCCTCCGTTACCGAACCCTTCCTATTCCTCCCTCTCTTGCTTTTCCCTCCTTTGAGGTTCACACTGTCCAGATCTTCTCTCCCTGTCCACGTAGTGGTCATCTATCACCCACCTACCTGTACTCACCCCCCTTCTGCCTTTTTCTCTCACTTTGAATCCTGGCTCTCTTTCTTTCTCTCCTCAAACACCCCTGTTCTTCTCCTTGGTGACTTCAACTGCCACATTGATGACCCATCTCTCCCTTGGGCTTCCCACTTTCTCTCTCTAACCTCTTCTTTTACCCTTCAACAGTGGATTGCAGCAAGCACCCACAAGGATTGCCACTATCTAGACCTGGTTTTAACTAAAATCTTTTCTCTCTCTGATTTCTCTATTTCCACCTTTCCTCTGACCATCATCTCATCTAATTTTCTCTCTCTCGCTTTTCTTCTCCATCTCCATCTACCCCTTGTTTCTGTAGAAATCTGCACTCTATTAACCTACCAGCATTTAATTCCACTTTACGCTCCTCCCTCTCCTCTCTCAGTTCTGCTACAGACTCTGACAACCTGGTCAGGAACTACAACTCTGCCTTATCCTCCTCTCTTGATCTATATGCCCCCTTTCTCTCTGCGGTCCGCACCCTTCTTACCCCAGACCCTGGCTAAATTCCCACACGAGCATGCTGGGTTCCTCCACTCGTTCCTCTGAATGCCTCTGGAGGAAATCTCACACTCGCAGACTTCCTTCACTACAAATTTATGCTGTCCTGTTTCAACTCTGCCCTTTCTAAGGCTAAACAAAACTACTTTTCTTCACTAATCAACACGCACAAGTGTAACCAATGCCGACTCTTCCCTGTCTTTGACTCTCTACTCAGACCACCCTTGGCTGCCTCCTCTTCTTCCGCCATCTCACCTCAGGACTTTGCTGACTATTTTAAAGAAAAAGTGGAATCCATACGTCAGAACATCCCCTCTGTTTCCTCCTCCCATCCCACACCGCTTCCTAACTCTCCTCCTGCCTTCCTTGACTCTTTTTCAGCTGTCTCGGAGGAGGCTGTGTCACTGTTGATCTCCTCTTCTCCCTTTACCACCTGCCCTCTTGACTCCATTCCCTCCCATCTCCTAAAACCTCTTGCTCCTACTATAATTCCTACGCTCACACACATTTTTAACTCTTCCCTCTACACTGGTACCTTTTCCTCTTCTTTCAAACATGCAACAGTTATACCATTACTCAAAAACAGCAAGCTTGACCCTAGCTGTCTTTCCTTCTATCGACCTGTCTCCCCCCTGCCTTTTGCCACCAAACTCCTTGAACGTCTTGTATTCTCTCGTTTGCTCCATTTTCAACACCTATTCTCTCCTAGACCCTCTACAATCTGGCTTCCGCACTGCTCACTCACTGAAACAGCCCTCACTAAAATAACTAATGACCTCCATGCTTCCAAAGACAGAAGTCAATACACTCTGCTTTTACTACTTGACCTCTCTGCAGCATTTGACACTGTGGACCACACTCCTCCTTCACATTCTCCATACTCTTTGTATTCGTAACAAAGCTCTATCCTGGATCTCCTCTTACCTCTCCCATTGTACTTTCAGTGCCTCATTTGCAAACACCTTCTCCTCCTCTATCGATCTCTCTGTGGGGTTACCCCAGGGCTCTGTCTTGGACCTCTTCTCTTTGTACACACTTTCTCTAGGTGACATAATCAAATCCCTTGGGTTTAAATATCACCTTTATGCTGACGATACACAAATTTACTTTTCAACCCTGACCTTACAACTGCTGTACAGACCAAAGTTTCTTAATGTCTCTCTGTGATATCATCCTAAATGGCCCTCCGCCGACTTAAACTTAACATGGCAAAACCAGAGCTCTTCATACTTCCTCCCAAATCTGGCCCTACTACCTCCTTCCACATTACTGTTAGCAGTACCATCATTCACCAAGTAGCCCAAGCACGCTGCCTAGGGGTCACACTCTACTCCTCTCTCACATTCTCCCCTCACATTCAAAACATATCTAAAACCTGTCGCTTTTTCCTCCGCAATATTACAAAGATACACCCTTTCCTCTGTTACTCGACTGTTAAAACTTTGACTCAGGCCCTCATTCTCTCCCGTCTCGATTACTGTAACCTCCTGCTGTCCAGTCTTCCTGCGTCTCACCTGTCTACCCTACAATCTATCCTTAATGCTGCTTCCAGAATCACTCTACTCTTTCCTAAATCTGTCTCAGCGTATCCCCTGCAGAAATCACGCTCTTGGCTTCCTATCAAAACCCGCATCTCGCACTCAATTCTCCTCCTCACTTTTAAAGCTTTACACTCTTCTGCTCCTCCTTACATCTCATCCCTAATTTCTCGCTATGTACCATCCCGACTCTTACGTTCTGCTCAAGGATGTCTTCTCCCAACCCCCTTTGTATCTAAAGCCATCTCCCACCTTAAACCTTTCTCACTGACTGCCCCACAACTCTGGAATGCCCTTCCCCTCAATACCCGACTAGCACCCTCTCTATCCACCATTAAGTGTCCCCCCCCCCGCTCTTCGGAGCAGAGACTCCTCTTCCTTAATGTTACTTTAAAGTCTGAAGCACTTATTCCCATGATCTGTTATTTGTAGTTATTTATATGATTGTCATGTGTATTACTACTGTGAAGTGCTATGTTCATTAATGGCGCTATATAAATAAAGACATACAGTACATACATACATTGTGTTTTCTAGATTTTCTTGACGTTACTTTTCGATGTTTTCACACATATATTTAATTGTGCCCTTATTAAACATCTTTTTTTTTTTGCCATTACAGTAGGGTTAATAAATCAAGGCCAACGTGGGACAATCCTGGGGCAAAACAATTGCCCCAGAGGTATTAAAGATCAAAAGTCTATTGCTATCAATAGGAGTTTTCCTCTGATATATATGAAACAGCCAGCGAGTTAACACCATCCCTTTTCCATGCGTGACTAATAATTTTACAATGGTATATACTCCCTCTGGCGTTTTGTGTGTGGCCCGCTGCAACGAGCCAGTGGGAGAATTAACAGTTGCCACGGTGTACATCTGTAAAAAAACAAATGGCTCCAGAATTACAACACTTTGGGGCCGATCCACTAAGCTACGTTAACTAGCGCTAAAAAGGGTTCTATCGCTCGGCCGCAAAATGCTGAAGCCATAAGCGCTATTCACTAAGGCTGTTTGGTGTGGTTACGGCCTGCCTTGGCCAAAAGGGCCATAGTGCGCGATCACTTCCCCCCCCCCCCCCTGATATCGTGCTAAAAGTTATTTAGCATGATAACTATTATAAACAAAGCAGCCTGTAAGAACTGCATGGAGACGCTGCGTCTCAATGCACGGCTCTTACAGGCGATCGTACTGTACAAATCTGATTTTTAATAGTAGTATACATGAGCAGGACGTCTCCCGAGCTGAACTGCATTGGTTTCAGGTCCGAGGACCCCTTACTTCAGGAGTTACAGGCCCCTTTATGGGGTGCCGGTATCCCCTGCAGAATTTAAATGTCCCGGTCACGTGACGCGGGCGCTTTAAAGTGCAGGGGATACCGGCACCCCATAACGGGGCCTATAGATCCTGAAGTAGGGGGTCTTCGGACCTGAAACCAATGCGGTTCAGCTCCGAAGACCCCCTGCACATCTACACTAGTATTAAAAAACACATAACAATAAATAATAATTCATTACCATAGCGGCTATTCGCTATGGTAATGAAGCTGCATTAATGTACATTTTAATAATTGTGTGCGGGAGAAGGGGGTCCCCTGCTCCCGCACAATATTAATAAAAATACATTAAAGCACCTTCATTACCTTAGCGGCTATCCGCTAAGGTAATGAAGGGGTTAAGGCATAATAGCATTTTTATTGGGGACAATTGCCCCCAATAAACATAGCAATATACCACACACATCCCCCCCGCCCCCTAACACATACTATACATTAATGGGCAAAATTACTATTATCCACATATGGATAATAATGCATTTGCCCATTAAATATACATTAATCACAATAAATACATTTTGTACTCACCCTTGTCCGGCATCCACGATGAAGGCCACCCGCATCTTCCTCCCCATCCATACACTGGGGTGCTGAAAAATATACACATATAAGAAAAAGAGCCAAACTAATGTCCCCTAACCCCTTAATGACCTTAGCGGTTATTAACCGCTACAGTCATTAAGGGGTTAAGCCACCCTGACCCGATACCCACCTTTCACCCATTTATTTGTACAGTGGCTTCATCATGTGTATATATATATATATATATATATATATATATATATATATATATATATATATACTGTATATGCATGATTAACCAATATACAAATAAATACTGTACATGACCAAATACAAATCTCTCAAAATATCAAATAGCAGCAAGCAAAAGCAATATCTAAGAAATCAAAATACAAACATTCAATTTGAAAATGTGTACATGATACAATTAATCATTGCATCATGTATACTATGTCAACCATTGCTCCAAATCAAATACACTAATCCAAACAAGATACAAATACAATCATTAAAGAAAAACAAAGCATCAACACAAATAAATTACCATCAATTAATCCAATCACCAATCAATTACAATCCAATTCAAATACACACTTCAATCAGAGTGTGGGGAATACATCCCAACTCTGATTGGCTCAAGTACCATGTGACAGGCTTTCAATAACGTCACATCCGTTCTCCCTAAAGCCTCTGTCACATGGTCTACTTGAGCCAATCAGAGTTGGGATGGAGTTCCCACGCTCTGATTGGCTACCAAACCATGTGAGGCCGGACATCTTTCTTTTCATGACGTCATCTTAAAGGCAATTGAAGCACAGCCATTCTGATCAGGACCGTGAGAACCATATGACGAAAATGTGACGTCATAGGCCTATAATAGCCTATGTCATCTCATTTTGAGGCTAGACGCCGAGGAGGAAAGACCTCCTATGAAGAAAGAAGACCAGGGCGTGGCAGATGAAGATAAGAAGACCTCGGAAGAAGACAGAAGAAGACGGAGAAGACCCCCACTATGGATTACAAATTGAAGAAAGAAGATACAGACACTTGTGGATTGTAATGGTTTTTTATTTTATGGTTACCTGGTTCCTGTTGTTGGATTAGCTGTTCCAGTGCTTCCGGTTCCCCTTGATTGCTGTGAGTGGTTCATCTAATGGTAAGTAAAAAAATAAAATGTATTTTATTTTTATTTTACAGGTTTTTTGGCATTTTTTTCCTGACATCCATTTTTTTTAAAGTCCATTTATTTGGCCTGAATGTATATATGTATGTCACTATGGGTATACATACGTACAGGACAAATCAGTGGTTGTATTGTATGTTCATTTTTAATGTGATGCAATTGTTTTTCATGCTCTTTTATTGCACCTGTATTTAGGTCTGTAAACTATAGATGGACATACATACAGGTATAATAAAAACTTGTTGGCTTGCCTTGTTTGGATGTTTATTGGAATTGCAATTTGCTGCTTTGTGTAAAAATGTGTTGCTAATGTACATTTCATTTGTGCAAATGTTTAGTTAAAGGCTGTTTGCTATAGATTATTGTATTGGCTTATTTTTGGAAGATAGATTTATTTTGATGGTTACTTTGACATAGATTATTTTTCACAATGGTTTGCTTGTAGGATTTGAAGTGTGTAATTGATTTGGATTGTAATTGACTGGTGATTGGATTAATTGATGGTAATTTAATTGTGCTGATGCTTTGTTTTTCTTTAATGATTGCATTTGTATCTTGTTTGGATTAGTGTATTTGATTTGGAGCGTTGGTTGACATAGTATACATGATGCAAAGATTAATTGTATCACGTACACATTGTCAAATTGGGTGTTTGTAATTTGATTTCTTAGATATTGATTTTGCTTGCTGCTGTTTGATATTTGGAGCATATTTGGAAAACTGGGGCATTTTCATCCTGCCCTTATGTATGAAAGCATATTGCTCCAATTTTGCCATGTCTGCACTAGCATGCACCTTTGCAGGTATCAGTAGGACTCGGGGGGTTAAAATATACCATATATGGTGCCCAGATTATAATGAGCTGCGCCTCTGTGTGTCCTTTTTGCCCTGCCCCCCAATTTTCTAGATCTGGTCTACATTTCTGATTCAGATAAAAAAACGTTAAAACAAACTGAGCAATGCATAGAGAGAGTGATGGTAGCGCTGCTGCCCTGAATAGCAGAGGGTTCTGAACTTGATAGGCCTGACGCCTGTATTCCCTTCCTCACATGGTGCCCTAGACTTGCCAATTTAGTGTAGGTCTTATGGAAATCTATTTTGGAAGTGTGGGGTGTGAGTCATTTAAATATAATATATATCTCTTTCTCTCATCAATTTTTATAACCGCGATGTAAACAATGTGATTTGTAATATAGAATATGACTAGGTGTCAAATCTTATTATGCAACTTATGATCCTGTCAAATGGTGCGGTTTTACAAGGGCAAACTCCCAGCTACTAGAATATTTCCCTATGTCCAGATAATTAAAATCATCCATTATGAAAACATGATTTTGTTGCCTTTTCCATTTGGAAAAGATTTTGGCTTCCTCAATCTCACAGATATTTGGTAGTTGATAGCATATCCCTACAAATCTTTTTTTAATACTTTTACCTCCACTGCTAATTTCTATCCACAAAGCCTCTATATTTTTATCAGTCCCTTCATAAACAAATTCCTTTATATGTATTAGGTTTTAAATCCGGTTTAACACATAAACAAACTCTACGACCTCTTCTATTTGCACGATCCCTCAGAAAAAGGGAATAACTCTCTAAATTATCCAAATTTGGTTTGGCGATCAAACCAAACAAAGTGCAAATTCTTAAATAAGAATGATAATCAGTAAAACTGTCATTTTGTGCAATTAACAGACTTCCGTGATTTATATGAAAAAATACAAAATAAAATTATTCGTGAATTACAGCTCAAACCCTTGTAGTGATTGCTCTCTCAATCCTGTGTTCGTTTGTTGTCCAAGTCTTGGGGAGCGTAAATATATATATTTTTAAAAAAAAGGATAGAAAACACAACAGTGTAATATGTCTTTTCAATGCGCCAATCAGGTCTTCAGTATCCTATAGAGTGTGTACTCACATACTCCTATTTCTTTTAGGCTTATCCATAAAGAGTGGCAATGTAGTATCTCTAAGCATCTTGGTGTGTGGAAACTTGGTATTAGAATATAACAGGCATAAAATAGGCTTTAGAATCAGGCAGTCGCTGGCTGGGAACCTTGGCGTTCGCACCGCTCCCCTCCTCAGCTCCACTCTCGTCCTCTGCCTCTCATCTGTGGCTGGCTCCTGCACTTCCTGGTTAGAACACCCGGATGGTTGATTCACCGGATCGGCAGAAAACCAGCAACACTGTAAGGTTTTTACTAGTCCGTGCTATTGTTATATTATCTGCTATTGCCTGTCTACTCCAATTGTATTTAGTCTTTAGAGGTTTTCTAGTATTATCTGTATTTAATATGGGTGCCTCCCTGCTTGCCAAATTCTTCTTACCCCCATTCCCCCTCCATGACCCCTACCATTTCCCCATTCCTATCTATTCTGTCTAGTCCATTACCTCTTGCTTGTCCCTCCCCCCCCCCCTCCTTCCTCGTTCAAAATTTCCTCCAACCTTTTTGACATGCTTTCCCCTCACACAGGTGATCCCAATTCATTGAGGTGCACTTCATCAATACTATAAAGATAGCACCTCTCAGAGATGGACTCTGCTTTTAGCAACCACAAACCCTCCTTCCTATACCACTTTCTTAGCCATGCATTAACCTCCATAAGCTCCAACTGTCTCCTTGGGGTAGAGCATGGAACTGGTAGTACTTCTGAAAATACTACCTTGGCGGTCTCGCCTTAAGCTTGTCTAGATCCATAATTTTTTAGGACCCTTCATCTTTCTTTACTTTGTCATTGGGGCCAGCGTATACTAAGACTTCCGGGTCAGTCCTCTCAGAGGACCTATTTTAGTAGCCACCTTTGGATATACGTGCGCAGATTGAATATTGGTGGAGAATCTTACGAATTGTATTTTGACTAACTCTCCTATCTCTTATAATCAGCTGGCCTAAACTCAAGCGCTGAAACTGACTTTCATCTACACTACTGAAAAGGTCAATCATCATAATTCCCTTTACTTTCTTACGCAGCCTTTATTTAATATCGTATGCCCTCGAAGAATCCTCTACAAACCCAGCCAACTTAGCAAGCACGTAAGAATTATGGATAGAAAAATTGTGTCCATATTTCTGAGCTTGGTGAATAATATTTTGTAACCTCCATGAGTGATACATTTGCTGGCCAGTGTCATCAGTAAAGCAAATTAAGCAAATGAACAGACTGCCATGTGTAATAAATCTGTGACCTTGAACAACTTAGAATGCATGCTGTGTCAGGCCAGAACAGAGACTGGACAAGGACAAGGCAGCAGATTGATCACTTTACCAGCGATTCAGTGAGACTCTGAACAGACAATTTTTCTTGATGTTATTTTCGGATTGATGTATGAAGAGATATTTCCCTGTGCCAAGCACAGTTCATACATAATTTTAAATTGCCACTCTATAAATCTCAACAGTGATAGAACCTTTCAGAGCTGACAGGGTATGCAAACAGCAGCGAGAGAGCGGTAGAGAAAAAACCTTGGCCTTTCTGATGGAGAAAAAAAAAAGAGCTAGAAACAGCTGAAATTCAAAGAAATTGCAAGCTTTGTCTTCAATCATCCATCTCAGAGTCACAAAAAATAATCTTTACCAAAAAAAAAAACGTCTGTGTGTTTTATTTGCATCCTTCGACAGTGTAAATACTAGCATTTACTGGTAGGTGTTTGCTTGATTCAAATGAACAATCTACAGTCAATTCTAGTATGTGAACTCAGCTTACATGCAAATGCTTTCTTTTATATTTTTTCTTTACAATTGCTGTCCAGTGCTATGATTCCCAACTTGAAGTAGTAACTTAGGGCATTATTTTCCCCCCTCCCCCTTCTTCTTATATGTATATACACACACTCAATGCACATTGTGAGACAGGAATGTTAATATATATATATTACTTACTATATACTTAGTTAAGTTATGGTGGGTAAAAAAAAGTGACAAAAACCCTCCACAGCAAAGCATATAGCAAAGGGAAATATTACTGTATGCTCATTTGCATGTCATAGACAGGTCTGCAACCCCGCCTTTCACCATTATCACCCAGCACACAGCACTTCCACTGCAGCAAGGGATTCTGGGAAATGACATGCAAATGAGCACACAGTGCCACTTTTTGCTTCAAATTTTTTTAAACATGGTTCCCTATAGGCTTAAGCTTGCTGCATAGTCACAGCTTTGAGCACAGCCAGGGTCAGGCTGAGTCCCCGCTGGCGCTGAGCTCGCTAGCTTGGCGTGGTTACATGCATATATATATATATGCAAGTTCCCGCACGCGCAAGTGCGCGGGCACACACGCTCGGCACTTTAGTAAACACATTTTTAAAACTTTCCTGCTTGCTCGATAGCCCGCAATGCGCTCCCCCCCTCATCCCCCCGCGCGCGCGCCCGCAAGTTGCAGGACACCCGGCGCTCATGCTCTAAGCATGAGCGCGCTCAGCGCCAGCGGGGACTCAGCCTTAAGATGCATAGCCAGAAAACCCACCCACAGACAGCGGAATCCTGATCCTCTGGGCAGGCACTCCCCGGCGCGTGTATGCTCGTTCACGTCCGACACTTCTGGTGTGCAGTGAGGTAAGGGCGGATGTGACGTCACGCTCGATCTCCGGTTGCCAGGATCTCTCAACAGGAAATGGGCTCAGATTCAACGCGTTTCGTCAATAGACTTCGTCAGGAATCTTAATCACCATTGACCCTCCTTGGTTTATATAGGGTCAGTCTTTCTTGTCATCTTTTTAGGTTTATATTTGTTGTACTTTATTAAATTTATTTATGCTATATATATTTTACTGTAGGTGTTTTTTTACTGAGTTGATCTTGTTTTTTTACTGAGTTGATCTTTTTTTACTGAGTTGATCTGTATTGAGTTGACTTTTATAGAATCACCAATATTGCGTCCTCGTCTATAACAGAACAATGGGGGTTTGTTGAAGTGCGCATCAATCTTCACTTTCTTACTTACCTTTGAGTGCTGCCTTGTGTCTGCTCCTGCTGGAGTGGATTACTTTTCTCTTACTATTGGTATAGGACATGCACCGCAAACTATTTATGGTATTGGGAGTGCCGGCTGCCCCATTTTGTTTTAGATAGATAGATGGATAGATGGATAGAGAACCAGTTTCTATTTGAGGGAAGCAGGCCCAGAACGAGGTAGGTATTGAGCCAGCTGCAGTTGTTGAGCAAATGGTTTGGATTTGGGGTGGCCAACTCCGCTCCACGAGGGCCACCAACAGGTCAGGTTTTTAGAATATCCCTGCTTCAGCACAGGTGGCTCAATCAGTGGTTCAGTCGAAGATTGAGCCAATTATTGAGACACCTGCGCGGAAGCAGGGATATCCTAAAACCTGACCTGTTGGTGGCCCTCTGGCTACCCCTGGTTTGGATAATAATCAGATGAATATAGTGAGTGTGCAGACAATCACTGGATACTGGATACTGATCAAACAATTAACACTATCAGATTTTAAAGAATATTGGCCAATTTCCTATGTTATCATTTGGACATTAAGAACATTAGTAATTAATGATTTGTATGTAAACAAACAAAAGAACTACCGTTTAGCGTACTCAGAAAATAGAAAATCATTCTCTGAAAAACCTCAGCACCGCATAATTATGTTTGTGCAATGTAACATAATGTTCTGTTTAACCTGATCCTAATTGTCTTTGTATTAGCTAATTCAGTATGCACTAATAATACGTAAGCTAAAAAGAATACCATGTTCTTTCATTTGCTGTAACATGGAGCTTCATAAAAATGTGCCCCATAGGGAAACATGCTTAAAAGGGCCCGAACGTCATCAATTTAGTGGCAAACCGAGCATTCGGTGCTCAGCAAATGTACATTTGAGTGAAATGGGCATCTCTTGTGAACACCCACTTTTCATCGGCACCAAAAGCCCTTTTAATTGTACTTATTTTCTTTATCCATATAACATTCCTCCTTTTAGAACATTTTGTGTGTCTTGACATTGTAACGGGTTTTCTGGCCTAGCCGGACCCACCCAATCTCACATTGGCCCCTGTGGTCTAACCAGTCCCCATTACAATGTAGTGTCTGCTGGTGCACCTGTTGGCAACAGGACTCCTGAGTCTCCCGCATGATGTTGTGTGGGGATTGCCAACCCAGACAGGCAGCTGAGGTAGTGTGCTTGAGTCCTACCTATATCCAGTGCAGCGCCTCCACCTCATCAGGATCCCAGCGTCCGCTTGTGGATGGTCCTTGTGAGGAACTCCTCTGTGGTGCACTCCTCTGTGTAATCACTCCACACTTACACATGATTGAACAAGATCATCTTTATAGCAGTGAGGTGGGCCAGCTGCCCCTCACAGCGGTAGTACTCAGCCGCTCATGCTCAATGCACTTCCCTTTGAAAGGTGTCTTTTCCCAAATTGGTGGATTCCCTATCTCCCCTTATGGAGATACTCCCTGTGCCAGGTCCCTGGTCACAGTCTTATGAGCTGTCTCCTCCCAAGTCTGTACTCAGACTTGCTCCTTGCTTCATCATCTACTACCAACTCCTCCAACACTCAGCAACAACCTCTGAACCACTAACTTTTTAGCAGTGCTGTGCCTTATGTATCCTCTGGGGGCTGACACAACTCTGACATAACTAATCATGGATTCAGAGAATGTGACCACGCCCATCCATACATAGGGCACCTCACCAGGTGTGAGGGCAAACCTCCATAATTACTGCTGGCATGCCCATAACTTACCAGGCCTTACTGTCAGCAGGAGAGATGTCTGTAGTCCATTTTACAGCATGGCTACAACATAATGAAGCTTAAAGGAGTAGTTTAGTAGTAAGATCACTGCATTTGAAACTGGAAAACTGTTGAAGTCTCTGTCAATTCTTCTTGTGACCTTGGGCAAGTCACTTTATCTCCTTATGTTTTAGGCACCAATATGAGATTACAAACTATTTGTGAGAGGCTGCAAAATTCATGGAGCGCTGTATGTTGTTTGTACTATATAAGAAAATTTTATTATTATTAGTACGCAAGTATTATAAGAGCCCACTAATTAAGCAACCCCACTTTAGTATTCAAGCATCTTCCAAATCGCTGCTCTTTAAAAATTATTTTTATTTTAAGATACTCTTCACTGCTAACGAACAAATCTACATTGCTCATAACAAACAAACTAGTTACACTTTTTGCAGTAGAGTTCTAGTATGATGTGCTTTTTCTGTTTATGTTTTTTATCTAATGATTTATATATGATTTACTATCGAAAAACAAAGTACCCTTTTTTTTTTTTTAAACTAAGGCTGCGTCCCCGCTAGTGCTGAGCGGGCGGCGCTTGCGGTGGTTACTTACATATATAGATATATGTAAGTACCCGCTCAAGCTGTGTCTGCGCGCTCGTGCGTGGGCATACACGTTCACCCGCGCTCAGGTAAACAAAAAAAATTTACTTTCCATGGTGCTCAATTACCCGCAATGCCCCCCCCTCCCCCTCCGCGCATACATGCAGGACACCCGGCGCTCATGCTTGGAGCGCTCTCCAAGCATGAGCGCTCAGCACCAGCGGGTACTCAGCCTAATGCACCTTTAAACGTAAGCAAATGTACAACAAATCAAGCTGTTATTTGTCATCCAACTGTCTAACATTACACACATCATATTTCACAGATTGTTTTCTGAAAGAGGTAGGTTTGCCTTTTGCAAACAAGATCATTTGATCTTCCTGCTATGCGCCTATCCCGTTCCTGACCCTGAGCAGCTGCAGGAGGTTCTGAAATACCTCCCTTTGCAGGCAGAGTTTATTTGCAGTAAACTACTTCTCATTGAACAAAACAGTCAGGTGCTGCGACAGCTTATTGAAGCACTCCAAGTCACTTCCTCTGAGTTTTTTCTGTGATTATCCACCCCGAGACCCCAGGGACATGATTAATTCATAGATCATCACCGAAGGCATCTTCCTATGGTACATGGAGTGAAAAAGTCCTCTTTATAGAACTGCCAGGGGACAGCTGTGAAATTTGTTCAGACAATCCCACCAGGTAGTCAATCTTGTAAAAGCACTGATATTACAAAGTAAATACAAGCGATCTATTTGTTTAAGGTTATTACTGTTACCGACAGAGTATTAAAACAAGCTTTCTACTGAGAAAAGATATCATGACTACATTTCCATTTGATGCTACAAAAAGTGATTATTCCTTTTATTTTATTATGGCCACTGAGCATCAAGAGTAGCTAAAACCTCAGTTTTATTCTAATTGAAATACATTGAACAATGTCCCTGTTAAAAGTCACGTCAAAAGAATTGAAAAAGAAATCTTAAGAATTTTACCTAGATATATGGAGACATAAAAAACGTGAACTTTCATTCACGCCGTTTGATTCATTTTTCACCTTGGATTTTTTTTTTTGCACATTGCTATACCTTTCATTGGGCCAACATAAAAATTACACATAAATGTTTCATACTTGGTTTTCAAGGCATACAGGTCA
This sequence comes from Ascaphus truei, assembly GCF_040206685.1. Lineage (NCBI taxonomy): Eukaryota > Metazoa > Chordata > Amphibia > Anura > Ascaphidae > Ascaphus > Ascaphus truei. The sequence continues at coordinate 45,660,901 of NC_134487.1, read as the reverse complement.
CCATTTTTCATCCTATTACATATCTTTAAAGAGCTGTTTAACTTAGTTTCTCCGTGGTATGGTAGGACTCTGATTTGTGTCATCCCACGACATCGTGTCAGAGATGTAGTTACAGCAGCATGTTTTGTCACAAACAAAGAACAGCTTAGTGTCTCTCATCAAAGAATGTGACATGTGACATCTGATATAGCTATCTTTCCATATGCTTGGGCTATGATCACATCAACCGAAAAAATAGTTAGCCAGAAAAATGTTATTAAAATTGTTGCATCCAGGATCTGTGTCTGGTGGAACAGTTTCAGTGACATACAGGGTTGGTGATTATATTATAAAGTATTTTTTTTTTTAATGTTCAGTATATATTAACATTTTCATGTATTTACTACAGTTTTATCTCTGTTGGCCAAATATATACATATATATATATATATATATATATATATATATATATATATATATATATATATATATATATATATATATATATATATATATATATACATATATACACATGCAACCCCTCCTTGTTCTGCCCCCAGACTGATACCGTTTGTTGTGGTGAGGGCCTGAGTCCTCCAGTTGTGGGTGATATGCCACATGTGGTGTTGGGTCAGACAACGGGAGACAGACTACAATAATGTTTATAATATAGCCGAATGTATATACTGTAGTAGGTATAGATGAACACTCCGGTACCTTGTGATTCTTAATAAAGGATCACTACATTCATTACATTACACATCAACATAACAGGCCCCCTAAATGCTGCTCAGGTGTATGTCAGTGTCTGGTGCTGCGGCCACCCAAACCTGGGTATAAAGACCTGTATGATGGTGCAGACACAACGTTGGAGCTTGTTAATGCGGATAAGTGTAGCAAGCCTGTACTTCATGTAGCACACTTTCCCCCAACCCATGGGAGATAAGGTGACTACGATGCGTGTGGTGCAATACCTGTGGCTCACAGGAGGTCTGAGCCTCCGCTGCTGGGAGCCTGGGGTGTGTTTAATGAATATAATAACAGTGCCTCCACTTGGGAAGGATCCTCACACAGTGGGATAGCCCCTCCCAAGACAATACAGTCAGTAATTGCACAGAAGGGTATATATAACATATTTACTTAACAACAACTTATAATAACAAATATGCAACATAACATAACACCACAACACAGTATAAGAGCACCTAACCCAAACCCATAGTGCGTTTCCCAAAAGTAAAATACACAGATTCCCAACAAGCTCTAAGAAACCCCAACCTTTACCACATATATATAATGGTGAAGAAAAAAAAAAAAAAAAAAATGTGAACTAGCGCTAAAGTGTAATACACAGTGTGATATTAAAAAACTTATAATAAAGGATGGCTGCCCGGTGATACTGCCAGTACTAACAGAATAAACCAAAATAAAGAAAAACCTGGCGCCAAATAGTCAGTGGAATGTCCTGTACTCCTCAAGGGATCCGCACACTTGCTCGACAGACCATGCAAAGAAAAGAACACAAACAAACAAAAATCATAGCGCAACACTGTAGGGTAAGCAGTACTGCACTAATACACACAAACAGTTAAGAATCCTAGCGATTATTAAAATAATTATTTATTAAAAAGAACTATGCCAAGACCGACAATGGCAAATACAAGGAACCGCAGGTCATCCGGAGCACAAAAATTGGAGCCCTACTTACATACAGCAAGGTTTAAGCTCGCATGGTAGGAACAAGTCCTAGGTAGAGATGATCTCCCTGGCGGGTGATGCCTCTGCTCCACTGCGGCTCAGACACCAGTCAGTCCTTACGATGGTAACCGGAACAGCTCCGGCCGTGGGGGCTGGTGTGCGGGGTCCACAGCTCTGCACCGCGTGTAGACACACGCCTCACTTCCTCCTACGGAGCAACAGGAAGTCTCTGCGCGCCCGCGCGCGATAGTGCCCGTTGCCTTAAAGGAACAGCTGGCAGGCTGAAGGGAAAGTTGGGCTCCAAGGCCAAATGTCCTTAAACGTCCAAAGTCAGTCAAATAGTGGCTGTGCCACTAGCCCTTTTTGACTGACTTTGGACGTTTAAGGACATTTGGCCTTGGAGCCCAACTTTCCCTTCAGCCTGCCAGCTGTTCCGGTTACCATCGTAAGGACTGACTGGTGTCTGAGCCGCAGTGGAGCAGAGGCATCACCCGCCAGGGAGATCATCTCTACCTAGGACTTGTTCCTACCATGCGAGCTTAAACCTTGCTGTATGTAAGTAGGGCTCCAATTTTTGTGCTCCGGATGACCTGCGGTTCCTTGTATTTGCCATTGTCGGTCTTGGCATAGTTCTTTTTAATAAATAATTATTTTAATAATCGCTAGGATTCTTAACTGTTTGTGTGTATTAGTGCAGTACTGCTTACCCTACAGTGTTGCGCTATGATTTTTGTTTGTTTGTGTTCTTTTCTTTGCATGGTCTGTCGAGCAAGTGTGCGGATCCCTTGAGGAGTACAGGACATTCCACTGACTATTTGGCGCCAGGTTTTTCTTTATTTTACATATATATAATGCATATAAGTGTCAAAAGGAGTGCTAGTGGGCGTGGCTAAATGTATACAATAAAGAACAAAAATGCCCAAAGCTACTTCCATTGTGACAAAAATACAAAGTGCAATACCTATATATCTCTTGTAAAAAGGGTCATTTAGTTTAACCCTTTGGCCAAAGCATCTTGAGCCTGCTGCCACTTACAAGGCATGACCGAAGCAAGTCCTAACACTAACCTGGGTTAAAATTCTTATATACCTGTATAATTACAGGAAGAATGATCACATTGGATCTGTCGTAACCTGGCAAAATGAAACTGACCTGCAACTTGGAAAGTGGGGTGGGGCAAGCTTAAACCTTGGGGGGGAAGAGCCACTACCCTCCCATAAGCAACTGAGACCAGCTACACACAATTAGCAAAATACACAGATTCCCAAAAAGCTCAGAGAAACCCCAACCATTACCACATAATATATACTTTGGGTGCTAAGTACCAATACCTTGATGTCCCTTTCCCCAGTGTCCAGCCCACCCAAAAGTGTAAGGAGAAGCGCTCTCCAGTTAACTGTTGGTGCACTTGTTGAGATAGGTACCTGCCGGGTGCGTCCACACCCGGGCGCACTGTGTCCTAAGGAATCCACAAAGCTAAATATATGCAAAAACAATGGCAGTCAGTGATCTCATTAGCATAGGCTTAACGCCATGTTAAGTTACCACTACCTTGAGTTCGCTTCAAATAACATGGAGTTAAGCCTGTCTTACCCAAAGGTGGCGGTACTCCCGTCAAGACCATGAATATGAGTTTAATTAAAGTAAAATAGAGAAGATAGGTGAGGAAAAGAACCCTGTAAATAACAATATGATTGTTGAATAATTCCTTAACTGTGGTCTTACACCTACCCAGACAGGGCCAGATTACCCATTAGGCACAGTAGACACATGCCATGGGGCGCCCATGGATAGGGCACCTCCATAGCTGCATGGTGCAGTGCTGCTTGGCAGGGCCACTGACAGGGGAGGAGAGCGAGGACAGCTGCGGGGGGCCTGGCCGGTCTCTTCCCCGCTGCAGCAGGACCAGCCTTCACTTGACACCAACATTCAGGCGTTGGATAACGCATTTCGGCGTCGAAAAATGGTCCATAGGGTTGCATTGTAAAGCATTGGATATGCCATTCATTGTAAAATGAAACATTGGATAACGAGGACTACCTGTATTGTATATATTGGGTAGGGGGAATTATTGTGTGTATTGGGGAAGGGGGGAGTTTTTGTGTGTATTGGGAATGGGGGGTTTGTGTGTATTTGGAAGGGGGGGTTTGTGTGTATTGGGGAATGGGGGGTTATTGTGTGTGTGGGTTATTTTTGGTGATGGGGTTATTAAGTGCGGGAGGGGGTTATTGAGTGTGAGAGTGGGGTGTAAGGAAGAGAGGAAGGGGGATGTAAGGAGATGAGAGAGGTTGGGGTATGAGAGAGGGAGAGGGAGGTGTGCGTGTGTGTGTGTAAGAGACATAGGGTTGTCTCTTACCTTCTCCGGAGCATCCCTCCTCCTGCAGCGTCTCATTGTCATGGCAACCCAATGTCACATGGTGACGTGTGGCCATGACACTGCAACATCATTATGCCACGAAGCTGCAGTAGGAGGACCGCCTCGAGAAAAGGCCCCCAAAGTCTTGGTGCCTCAGGGTCCCAGAGGGACTTAATCTCGCTCTGCATCCAGACCCAGTAAAAGACCTATTTTAAAGCCTGGATGTGATTAACGCCACCTTTAGCTATGACCTACCTAACGCAACGTTAAATCCCTGCATTCACTATAACGGAATTCTATAGATATGCGTTGTTAGGGGGAACACCTATTTTGTATACCATTAGCCCTAATGTATGTTATAGTAAAAGAAAGGCTCGTTATGGCTGAAAACAGCACTTAACGCATAGTTACTGAGCTTTGAACATCCCCTTTAGCACTTAACAAGACGTTAACTGAAGTTAACATCTTGTTAAGTCATTAACGAACCTTTGTGGATCTACCCCTCAAAAGCTACAATTAATTTTTATAACTTAATAAAGAGGAAAACAAGAGAGCGAGAAAAAAGGAATAATGGAGAAAAATCTTGAAAGATGCCAATGAAAGAAGATAAATGCTAAAGATAAAAAGGAAAAGAGAGCACATATACACAAACAAGAGCCGAGAGGTATAAAAAAGTGAGGGGAAAAAAGTACAAAAAGAAAGTAAGAAAAAAGCAGACAAGAATATAAAACTAAAAGCCAAGACCTAAAAGAGCCCAGAAAAGAGAGGGAGAGATCAAACAAATAGATTTCGGGATATTCTTGGCCAATGCTATATTCCTATGCAGTGATCAAGGTGTGCTGGGAATATGTTTCAATGTTTCAGAAGTGCCAGACATTAAAGTATGAATCAAACAAAAAAAAAGTAATGCATATATTTCATCGAAAAGTCTTATTCTAATGATAAAAAAAAATGTGCTGGTTCCTGCTTGTCTTTATGCCTGCTTGACAATTATCATTGATTTGCCAAAGTTTTGCAAATATAGCCCCTAAACTTTATATTTACTGTCAGGCACAATTTAAATCAAATAACTACATATTATGGGGGGGAGGGGGGATCAATTGTTTTCATAATCCCTCTGTAAAGTGGTCCTCTTACAGATTCCTTATTGTCCCAATACCCCAGACATACCTTAGGGCCACATAGCATGTAAAGCTCCATGTCTCAGTTCATCCCTCTGCTTCAGGCAAGTTAATGAAATTATCCTGGAGTGTTATAAGTTAACAAAACACAGAACCCCAGCAAGCTCTTTTTGGGAACCCTTGAGCCCCCACAAAATATATATATGTATATGTGTCAAAATGGAGTGCTATTGAGCGTGGCATATGTATACAACGGACGACAGAGAAGCCCAATGCTACATCCAACATGACAAAAATACACAGTAAAATACTTATATATTCTCTTGAAATAGGGTCATTTAGTTTAACCCTTAGGCCAAAGCGTTGTAAGCTTGCGAGCCACGACAAGGCAGACACCCGTTCGCAACGCCTAACATTACCAGGTAAAATACTAATATACCTCTATTAGGACTGTAGCCATGTATAAAAATGGTATACAGTTCTTTCTCATGCTGGCAGTAAACCTGGTAACAACAGCCACCAATCACAACCTCCAGAGGAGAAAAAAGAGAGACCATATAGTGTAGAGGTAAAACAGTTCTAATATCAAATACACGATTCAAGGCTTACACTTAATACGGTCGATGTCAGCACTCATAGTGTCAGGAATCGGCGTTCTCCACACTCCCCACACAGAGCAGCCCCTTCCCGCAGGGAGCCCCTGGACACACAAAACAAACCTGCCTTACCGGCCTCCACGGCTCCTCGCCCCTGCCGCCGTCACGGGATCACTCCCCTCGGCGATTCCTCTGCTCAGTGCCGGGCGCGCCCACGTCCACCTGCACGCACACCTGCACCATCCACTGGCTCGGTTCACGCGCGTACACGAGTTACGGAGCACGCTCAGTCTGCACACTCTTCTTCCCTGGCCTGGCAACGCTTCATACCACACTCCGGACACGCTCCCTTTGCTGCGGGTGCGTGTATTACCACTTCCCCCTTCAGCTCAGGGGACGGGTCAGGTCTGCGGGTAGCATCGGCGTAACATTATGTCGAGCCCACAAGACCCAGACCAGACCGAACTTCAACAGTTTCTCTCCAATCTGCTTCAGCAAAACTAGGCCATGGTGGATCAAATTGTGGCACTTACACGCCAGGTCGCAGTACTCTCAGACAGGGTACCGACCGCGACCCCGCCAGATGTAAGCCCCCACTCTGCAAGCGCAGTTAGCAGCTCAGATGTAAGGATTCCTCCCCCCAAGCCTTATGCAGGTGAACCGCAAGATTGTAGGGGTTTCCTAAACCAGTGTGAGGTGCAGTTTGAAATGGCCCCCCATCTCTACAATACTGATCGCAAGAAGGTAGCCTACATTTATAACCTTCTCACTGGCAGCGCCCTGGCTTGGGCTTCCCCGGTTTGGGAGCGACGTTCTGACCTTACCCAAGATTACTCGGCATTTAAAGCCGAGTTTCAACGAGTATTCGATTCTCCCGCTCGTCGGGAGATGGCATCTGTTTCTCTCCTCCAGATCACTCAGGGACGGTGAAAGGTGACACAGTATGCTGTGGAATTCCGGACTGTAGCAGCCGAGACTAACTGGGGACAAGAGGCTCTCGTCTCCGTATTCTGGCAAGGCCTGGCAGATCAAATCAAGGATGAACTCTCTCGCCAATCCAGGCCGGATCAATTGGAGGTCCTCATTGATTTGGCTGTCCGAGTGGATCAACGTATCCAGGTACGCCGCTCTGAGCGTCAGCACACTCGCTTCCATAACTTTCAAGTTCCGTTCTCCAGTACTCCCAGCAACACTCCTGCTCCCCCAAGTGGTACCATACCTCTTCGTCCTGCACTGGAGTTGCCAGAGCCAATGCAATTGGGGGTACAACGCATCCGCACACCGATACGGCAGTTCCGCCACGCCGGGGGATTGTGTTTCTACTGCGGATCCATGGAACATCTGGGTCGGGAGTGTCCACTGCATCTGGGAAATGGGAACACCCAGTGAGTACAGAGGGGCTCTCTCTGGGTGTAATGTCTCCACGTCCCCTTTCTAAAGGTGAACTCCCTAAGAAACTTACATTTCCAGTCTCCCTTTCAGGCGATAAGTTCAAGACTTCTACCGCCGCTTTCATTGACTCAGGAGCTGGAGGAAACTTCGTGGATCTTGAATTCGCCAGGTTAAACCGCATACCACTCGTGAGAAAGAAGGTTCCCATCGCACTCGTCGGTATCGATGGACGTCCTCTTACCCCGGCCCACATCTCCTTAGAGACGGCTCCCTTGCTTCTGTCCTCACATCTGCACAAGGAGATCTTAGTTCTCGATGCCATTCACGCTCCTGGGATACCCATCACCCTTGGTCTTCCTTGGCTACAGCTTAACAATCCTCTCATTGACTGGACTTCATCTGCTCTTATTTCCTGGAGGCCGAGGTCAGGCGAGACTCATCAACTGCTGGCCAATACCTCTGTTCCCGAAGTTATTCTACCTTCCGTTTACCATCAATTCCGGGATGTTTTCAATAAGGTACAGTCAGACCTCTTGCCGCCACACAGGACTTACGATTGTCCGATCGATTTAGTTCCAGGTTACTCCCTTCCCAAGTCCAAGACCTACCCCTTGTCGTTACCAGAATCTCACGCTATGTCCAGGAGAATCTCAAGAAAGGCTTTATTCGTCCCTCCAATTCCCCAGCAGGGGCTGGGTTTTTCTTCGTGAAGAAAAAGGACGGGTCGTTGAGGCTTTGCATCGACTACAGGGGTTTAAACCACATAACTATTAAAAATCATTACCCCCTTCCCCTTATTACCGAACTGTTCGATAAATTACAGGGGGCCAAGATTTTTTCCAAGTTGGGTCTACGTGGTGCCTATAACCTGGTGCGCATCAGGAAGGGGGATGAATGGAAGACGGCCTTCAACACGCGTAGTAGACACTACGAATATCTGGTAATGCCTTTCGGCTTATGTAATGCTCACGTTGTCTTCCAAGATTTCATCAACGATGTCTTTCGTAAGGTACTCAATATTTTTGTTATTGTATACTTGGATGATATCCTGATTTTTTCCAAAGATCTCCAGGACCATATACGCCACACCTCCTACGTCCTTTCCCGTCTCCGTGAACATCATTTGTACGCCAAACTGGAGAAGTGCACCTTTCATCAGACCTCTACTCCGTTCCTGGGGTACATCATTTCCGATGAGGGGTTTATGATGGACTCCGGTAAACTTCAAGCAGTCACTGAATGGCCAAGACCCAACTCTCTCAAAGCCATACAACGTTTTTTAGGGTTCGCTAATTATTATCGTAAGTTTATACGGAGTTTTTCCACCATTGTGGCACCCCTTACTGTGCTCACCAAAAAAGGAGCTGATCCTTCTGCTTGGTCATCCGAGGCCATCTCCACCTTCGAGACATTCAAGTAAGCCTTTATATCCGCACCTATTCTCCGTCATCCCAACATTGAACTTCCCTTTGTCCTGGAGGTCGACGCTTCTGATTGGGGCGCTGGTGCCGTTCTTTCTCAGAGACCCACGCCCCAAGATAAGTTACATCCCTGTGCATATTTTTCCAAGAAATTCTCGTCTGCCGAGAGGAACTATGATGTGGGTAACAGGGAACTTCTGGCCATGAAGATGGCTCTTCAAGAGTGGAGACACCTGCTGGAGGGGTTGAAAGAGCCGTTTACTATGCCATCAGATCCGGGAGTTCTCGGCGCACCGGAAGTGACGTATCGGGAGCCTGGGTGGTTCTCGGCGTGCCAGAAGTGAAGGGACGAGAGCTCTGGCGTGGATCCAAGTGTCTCCTGAGAGAGCGGAGGTGAACGAGTACCCCAAAGGCATCGCGAGCTTCAGGGATATTCGTCATCTGCTACCTATGAGTGCTCACATCGACCGTATTAAGTGTAAGCCTTGAATCGTGTATTTGATATTAGAACTGTTTTACCTCTACACTATATGGTCTCTCTTTTTTCTCCTCTGGAGGTTTTGATTGGTGGCTGCTGTTATCACATAGGGCGCATCCACCCCTTGAGTTGGATCAATGTCTGATTTGATTGCTTAAATGTGAGTAGTCATTTTGGATCAATGTCACTTTTTTCAATGTTAAAACATTTTTGCACTATGATATGTTTTTCTATTCTATGGCTTCGAGACGAACTCCCTTGACTCTTTGAAAAATCATCCAAGAAAAGACAAGTGAAACAGTCTTTTTTCAAGGGTTGTAGTTTATTTTGAGTTTTTTTTTTCACTTTATATGCACATTAATTAGGCACGTGCACCATCACTGATTTTGTTTCATTAATCACATTGTCACTTGTACACTAGTGGTTATTATTATAATTTTGGGTTTGTTTGAGCGCTATTGCCACTGTTTTTCTAATTAAACCTGGTAAGTATGCAGGATTGCCAGCATCAATCATGGAGATTTGCCCTCACACCCTGGTGAGGTGTCATATGTACACAAGGGGAGTGGTAACATGCTCTGTGTCCACTGTTAGTGACACAAGAGGTGTGGCTGTTTTCTGAGTCTATATAAGACACAGAACTGCCTAAAGTTAGTGTGTTAAGCAGTGGATCTTTAGTGGCTGGAGAGTGTTAATCAAGGGATCCATTATGATCCAGTCCTGGAGGTCTGCAGCAGTTAAGGCTGTCAGATATACTCAATAGTATTTACACTGTGATCAAGGTCCTGATACAGGTGGGGATCTCCCTGAGGGGAGTGGTGACCCAACTCCATTGGGAGGAAAAGAACTTCTGAAAGAATTTACTACACCAAGATGAGCGGCTAGGACGACCGCTGTGAGGGGCAGTCTGCATGATGATGTCAATAAAGATGCCCAGTTTCACAAGACCCTTGCTGTGTATGTGTGGAGTCATTACACAGAAGGAGGCACCACAGAGGAGGTCCTCATCAGATACACCCCGCTGCGGCCGCAGAGATCCTGATGAGGTGGAGGCACTGCATCAGATGTGAGTAGGACTCTAAGCACACTACCTCAGATGCCTGTCATGCTGATATCCCCATACCAACCCAGGGGGAGACTCAGGAGTCCTGCAAGCCAGCAGGTGCACCACACACTATACATACATGTAATGGGGCTAGTAGATCACAGGGGCCAATGTGAGATTGGGTGGGGGCCCGTAAAACCGTTACAGGACTAAAATTCTCATTTACGTCTATTAGGAGGGAGAAAGACCACAGTGGGTCTATATCCAGAAGAATGAGGCACTTGCAAACTAGGGAAGTGGGGAGGGGCGGGCTTAAAACCTGGGAAGGAGGAGCCACCAACCTCCAACCTCCAACAGCTGAAACTGAATTTTAATCCTAATAGAGGTATATTTGTATTTTATCTGGTAGTGTTAGGCCTTGCGAACGGGTGTCTGCCTTGTCGTGGCTCGCAAGCTTTCAACGCTTTGGCCAAAGTGTTAAACTAAATTACCCTATTTCAAGAGAATGTATAAGTATTTTACTGTGTATTTCTGTCATGTTGGATGTAGCATTGGGCTTCTCTGTCGTCTGTGTTATAAGTTAGTTTGTGGATGTCTGGAAAAACACCTACATTTAGTCTCCAGTTTGGGTTTAGTTTTTTAGAGCCAATCCTCTGCCAGTGTATATAGAAGAAGGAATGCTATAAGCTTTGTGATTGGATGGATGGGGTGCCTGGGAACAGTGGAGGGGAGGTGATTTAAGTCCTTGCTAAGAAAGGAGGAGTTCTCTTAGGGAGTAGCTATTGAATAAGCAACACACATATAGATTGAGAGCTGTAGCAGACCCATGAGTTATTGAGGCCATGCTGTTTCACAAAGCAGCACACACACAGATTAGAAGCTGTTGCTGGCCCAGAAGTCTGACAATTAAAGAGACAAACTGTTACAGGGAAGCAGTTCCAGAACATAAAAGGCATAGGTCAGATCTTGACAGGCTCCCTGAATGCCATTTCCTTTAGAGGCACCCCATAAACTGTATGGCCAGAGCGGCAATGGCTGAGTCGTCATATGTGGGCCTCTACTCCACTGTCACGGAGATCTTCCCCTCAGGTGAATTGATAAGGACACTTATCATTTGTATATTTTGGGGGAGAAATCCCCTGTAAGCACTAACCCATCCACAAGTATCCTTTTCTCCACTGAGAAAGAGCTCAGGTCGCTCATCTCCCTCGGATCGCCCAGGGATTAGCTAGAAAGTGACTCCTGTTAGCACCAATCTATTAGATTATCAATCACACAAATGATAAAAACCTGCCACCCTTCCATCTACTCCCCCCACTCCAAAAAAACAATATTCACTCAAATACATTTATAGGGCACCCCTTACTTAGTACAACAGCTTTGCAGTCACTGCAGCATTCTTTCCTTAGAGTATTTATCCTGAAACCTTTATGAAAGCAGTATATTTTCTGAAACCTCTCTGTTTTCATCTTTTTATCCCCAATTTTTTTATATGGTGAAATAATAATCCACATGTCTGAGGAGGGACGGTTAACTTTGGTCACTTACTCCTGGCATGCAGATGTTAAATATCATTATTATAAAAAAAAAAAAATTAAAAGTACTCTGAGGCATATGTTTTAAGGCAAAAGTGGTGCAATTCTGGGTCAAAAACATTGCTCCAGGTGAATAAAGGAAACAATCCTTTTGATTTTAACAGGATTGTTTTATTTGATGCATATGGTGACGATTGTTTGTCACATAATTGTGCCACTTTTCCTTGATACATGTACCGCTTGTTTTTGACCCTCACATATCTTTAGATTATGAATCAGTGTAAAATAAAATATAAGTGATTTCCTTCATTTTAATGTGTTCATTATCTGATATTCAAATATTTATGTGAAGCCAACAGATTGACAACACACTATTTTTAAATTCAGGTTTCAACCAAATTCCTATAATCAATATACCCATTAAAACATGACAAGAGCCACCAGTCGATGGGATAGATTGACAGAAGTCCCTCATTGTTGCTCTAATAATTCGCGTTACAGAAATTATGAACGGACGCTATTTTTCTTCATTTTAACAGGTACCCTCAAAGCTAATGAGATGCAAAAATAACGTCTGTTCGGAATAGTACCTGCGCTATTAACGAGGATTTTCACGTCTCAGCGTCGTGTTCACCAATACACTGCACATACGCATTGGTAAAAAGTCTTACTAGCACGGTTCATTTTGTGGTGTGGTACGAATTAGTATTACCTATGACACCCGTGAGCATGTTTCAAATTCAAATAAATACACATTAGAAACTTAAAAACTCAGCCATTTCAGCTAAACAGCTCTACTGTTGAGAACAGGCTTCAACCTCTACTGCTGGGGCTGCTCCGGCTACTGATGCTGGCAGAATACAAAGCCAGAAATGTACAGATCGGAGCTGGAGATCTTAATACATAGATTGGAAGATAATCGCTCCAAACTATTAGGGTCACTCTGCTCCAGGACCAGCACCGCAGAGAAGCAGTGGATTTGGGGAGCCACATTCCACCGGCTAAATGCTCTAGGGAACGCCATCCGCAGCATTGACATACTGAAGAATCGCTGAGTGGACAGCTAGTGAAAGGTTCAAAAGAAGCTTGCTATGTGGTGGCCATGTCCGGTAGTTGCAACATTTTGGGGAAAAGTGAAAGTTGGATTCAGAGAATTCTAAATCTAGACTTACCCTAGAGCCCTGGCTCTTTCTTCTGAACAGACCATTACAGGAGTTTCTAGAGAAGAAAATAAGATAATCTCCCATATTGCAACCGCAACAAGATAAGAATTAGTAGCCCAATGGAATCAGCATAATATCCCTTCTATATCCAAAAATAAAAACAACATTTGGTTAATCTACCAAATGGAAAAGTTGATTAGCTTCCTTAACAATTCCTTCCCTAAGTTCCAAAAAGTATGGCATTCCTGGACCCAACACTCAAGTGTCCCAGGCCTAAAACCTCTCTCAATTATGCTATAATATCCTCATGATAACCAACCAACAGACCTGAATGTTCGTCCAGAGACAAATATCCCTTCAGCTGGTAAATCTTATTGTAATAATAAACCTGAACTAAAAATGAATCAGTACTGTATAATATTGTCACACATTCAATGGTACCTCTATAACTGCATAACTGAAGTCTTCATTCTCTATGCATGATTGTATGTGTTTTTTGGTCTGTATCACTACCTTCCACCTCTACCCATCCCTTCTTATTAATTGTTGGACCTTCCTCAAATGTTTATTTTCTTCCCTTAAAAAAACTCAATAAATTAGTTAAAAAAAAAATTAAAAAAAACTCATATGGTTAACAAAAAATAAGTAGTGGATCTTTTAGGCATTGTGGACCCAGAAAATGAAGTTAAACCTGTATATATAAACACACACACACATACATATATATACACATATACACACACATATATATATATAACTGCTCACTAATCACAATAACACTAGTTTAAGCAATACTTAAAGAGTCTCGGTATCTCAATGTGTTCATGTAAAACTTGATTCATCACCTTATGAAAGGTATATAACTGTACCCAGCACTTATGTCCTAAGATTCAACATCAGCCCCCTGCTTCTAGTCTTAAGGTTCACTGAGGAATCTTTTCACTCTTCTGCTAACAATCACCCCACTATTTTACCTATTTAATTGTGTCCCTCAAATCATCTTCCTGACTACCTGTATTCCATATTTCCGATGTTAGCCATTGAAAACATTTTAGAAATAGTTACTTTGAAAGTACTTAACGTAACGTAGTGCCCAGGACAGAACTGAAAATGAGAGGTCACTCTAAATATAATTGCTCCACCAAAGGGTGATACACTGTAGCATGCCTCAGCTCTCATTCATGTGCATGAGAGCAAAGGCCTTCTACAGTTTAGCAACAGTTTATGGGTCAGGGCCTCTATATATTGTACTGCTAAAATGTTATATAAATGAGAGAAATATTCAAAAATGGTTGTTTGGTCAAAGCAAATCAATCCAAATATGCTTGCATGTGCCCACGTTCTGTATGAATGTATTTGATGACATGATGTATTCCTTTTTGACGACCGTGACGCAGAAAGCCAGTGGCTGAGGCTGCTGAGCACCTCGAGGAGGAAGAGGACACCGTGACCCTCTTCCTGACAGAGGTCACGTAGAAGGTCCCAGGCGCTGATCAAGTTGCTGTTCAAGCTGCAATCCAAGCTGCTGCCCCTACACCCACTCCGGCTGCACTGGGGAGCTAGACCTCACCCCTCTCATGTCCACCAGATGGCACACCAGAGAGAGCTGTTGGAAATGCAGCTCTCTGGATTTCTGGACATCGTGGCCCAGCTTGACCATATTGAGGCCACAGCTGGGCACATGCAGCGACCTCTTGGCACATGGGAGCTCACCTTCCAAAGAATGGAGCAAGCAGCCTAGCGCAACCACGGTGGGATGATTCACACCATGCGCCAGCACACAATCCTGTTATCAACATATTGCCTTATCTATAAATGGTAGTCCAGTAGGGCCTGGAGAGCATCTGTGCCCCATCCATGGTAACCACCGGGTGCCTGCATGGAATTTCTGCCCTCATTGGTGGTTTTTGTAATGGTGGAAACTCCACCATCTGTTGATATACCCACACCATCAACACCCATGGAACGAGTTAGTAAGGCAGCGCACTTGCTAAAAAGGCGCTGATTTGTTATTATTTATGTGTTGTTGTTGTTTCTATCCATATATATTGTTAAAATGTGTTATATTTTTTTTGTCACATGCAGTGATTTAACTGTGATTTACAACTTCTGTCTTTTGGAAATTCATGTTCTCATATGTAGAATCATTATTGTACACTCATACTTAATACACCCAATATTACATACAATAGTAGGCCACAGAAACATATCCTACATTCCCTCTAATCATTAAAAAGCATAGTATAGTTTACTACAGGAATTTGTTTTTCTTCAGATGCATTAATATGTTCAACCATATACAGGTAAACCCCGTTATAGCGCGACCCGTTATAACGCAAAATAGGTTATAACGCGGTTTTCACGTGGCTCCCGTTTTTTTTAAATTATTATTTATTTTTTTTATTAAATTTTTTTTTTTTTTTGGGGTGGTCGGGCAAAATTGAGACAAAACATCCCCCCCCTGCTCACAGCCCCCCCTTGCTCAAAGTACACCCTGCTCACACAGTACCCCCCCTGCTTACAGTACCCCCCCCTGTCACAGTATCCCCCCCTGCTCACAGTACAGTACCTTCCTGCTAAAAATATCCCCCCTGCTCAAACAGTAACCCCCTCCCTACTCACAGTAACCCCCTTCTCAAACACGGTGTTCACACGGTGTTCTGTGGGCGCTCTGTGCACTCGCTGCACTCGGTGCGGCTTGTGAGATGTGGGCTGTCTGTTCCCCCTGCTCCTCTGCAGTTCCGTTCCAGCGGGGTCATGTGACGTCACGGCACAGGGCTCATATAAACAAAGCAGGGACGCCATAGTCTCTTCTTTGAAAGCCGATCCCATGCACATGCGCAGTGCGCTCGTAACACAGCAGTGATATGCTGGGCATTCCTAACACTAACAGAGACGGGGAGCAGAGCTTCCAGATGCCAGGTAAGAGCTGTGTGTGGTTGCCGCTGTCCCACCGAGTCTGGGAACACAGGGAGAGTTCTCAGCTTTCCCTCCGGCAGACGCGGTAGCAGTGATGCAGCGGCCATTTAAAAAAAAAATCGCAGCGGCCATTTTGTTTTTCGCGACCCCGTTACTAACACGGTGGTCTCGGGTGGACCCCGAGAACCGCTCTAAAACGGGGTTTACCTGTATATCTTAAATTACACATGTAATGAAAGGGTTAAGTCCTACACTCAGTACATTCATGTTGGAACCACTTAAGACCTGCCATGAACCTAACACGAACGGAGGTCTGAGCATCTCCAATGTTAGGTAAACAGCTGGTTACCATAGGATTTGCAAAACATCCATTAAAATCTATGGAACAGCGATTTTTCAGGTGAACGCGGGGACATTGCAACGCTAAGCAGCTTTGGAGATGCGCGTAACAGATATGAATATGTAAAATGGCAGTAACATAACGCAAAATATGGAAAGCACTTCTGAGGATCTTCCCCAATGCTTGGTAAATAGATATTTTCAAATAAAATGCCGTTTTTGTGGTTCCACGATGTATTTGGCTCTGAATGACCTTTACCTGGGCTTCCTCTAAAGAAATGAATTTCATCAGACAGTTTAAGTCCAACATGAAAGCAGATACAAATTGGTTTTGTCCATCTTAAAATGAAATTCAGACAGTTAATTAAATAGCAAAGTAAATTCTTAACCATGCAGCTCAAATTAAGCTCTGGATAACCGCACACTGCTTAACCCATTCAGTATTGAATGATATTGAACGATTAAGCAATACATTACTCGTTACTCTGAAACGTACACATTACTCGTATTATGACCTCTTGGTATTGAGTTTGTTTTTTAAATAATGTAATAAATGACTATTCCAGGAACTATTTTAAATCTGATGAAGGGTGAGTAAAATGATTTAGCCATTTCTATTTTTACTGTTTTCCATAAAATTACTTTTACTGACCGCTGATCTTAGTAAATATATTGAATCCCCTGGTGTATACTGGAGAAAATTAAAAAAACACCAGTCTTATTCTCGTTTACTAGAATTTGAGTGGATACCCTTTTATTAACACCCATACAGGCATACCCCGCATTAACGTACGCAATTGGACCGGAGCATGTATGTAAAGCGAAAATGTACTTAAAGTGAAGCACTACCTTTTTTCCCACTTATCGATGCATGTACTGTACTGCAATCGTCACATACGTGCATAACTGATGTAAATAATGCATTTGTAACAGGCTCTATAGTCTCCCCGCTTGCGCACAGCTTCGGTACAGGTAGGGAGCCGGTATTGCTGTTCAGGACGTGCTGACAGGCGCATGCGCGAGCTGCCGTTTGCCTATTGGGCTATATGTCCTTACCCGCGAGTGTACTTAAAGTGAGTGTCCTTAACCGGGGTATGCCTGTATTTTCGATATTTTCAGTTGCATGAATGACTTGAATTCTCAGCTGAACTTCTGTTTCAAACATAATGCCAAGAACGGGATGTTTTTTTGTACAGTCGTACTAAAGCAACAACACAAACTTAATGCATTTTTTATACTACAGTTGTAGGAATACTTACTATTCCCGATACTAGGGCAAATTGCGAGATTCCTCTCGTGGCAACACTTTGTTTACTGCGGGCCAGCCACGGGAAGCTTTTCGAAATTACATCCTGCGGTTCGGTGATCTTTTTTTATTTCAGTTTTCAATCTTACCACCAGATGGCACTGTGAATAGCTTTGTCAATAGCGGCAGTGAGGCTATTGGATGGCACTAATTCTTAACAGTACAAATAATAATAATAATAATAATAATATAATATTAATATGTTTTATACAAATATTTATAATGTTCTGTAGCTGTTATAGGGTCAACTTGTCTTACGGTATATGAAAAATCAGTTACAACTTGAGATCCTTTTAAAACTATAGAAATCAATGAAATGTTGCAGTCACAAATGTTTCTTTTTTTTAAACCACTTCTGTGAAATGAGTACAGTAAGGATTGTGCATTCCAGTGAGATGCAGACGTACTGCACGTACTGTCCCGTCAGTGTTACACCATGTCCCGGATTGTGAACAGTTTTCTTGGCACGCATGTCTGCACACAATTTTAAGTTTCTTTTTTACTTACTTTTTAATCAATAGACACCAAAACACCCTGCATCATGCATATTCTCAAATAAAAGACCTGCTCGTTGTTTGACCGGTTCATCTGCGCCTGGCCAGAATCTGGATCTATCTTCATGGAAATGCATACAGTAGGAAGCATTGCTGCTATTGTCCAGCAGGCTGGAGATACAGAAAAGACAACACTCCCAGATGTCTGGCATCCTGGGAATCAGCTACTTCCTGCTCTGAGACAAATCTAAAGTCCAGGAAAAACTCAGTTCCTGTTTTGCCCATACTCCTAGACTTGTCACATCTAAAGCTAAGTATTGCCTTACCTGTGTATGACTTTGAATTGCTCGTCTCTGCTCCGCTTATCTTCCTTCCTGAGCCTTTGTCATTACCCAGCGTTCTTAGACTTGTGTGCATTCATACACTATTATCTATATTTTTAAATACCTTGGAAATATTAACTTGGATTACTATTGTGTTTGTGTGGAGGAGGGGAGACTGCTCCAGTATCTGTGACCAATTAATAAACATTGATTAGACAACTCATCGCTTTAATGCCACAGCAGTTGATTTTGCCTAACAATGTTGACTCAGACAATAGGATGTTGCTGCAAACAAACAAAAAAGGTTACCACCTGTCACCCTATTGCTGCCAGGGGCTGGCTGGCAAATGTTGTCCCAGGGGCAAGCCCAACTAATTGGCCCAAGTGTCGGCAGTCCACTCACCAAACAGACGCACGCATACCGGATATAAGCACCATAAACAGATGTGCACGCACACCCGCTATACACAGCATACAAAGGTGAGCACTTGCACACCATGCACATGCACACACGTAGAAAGGTACAATAAATGCACACACACATATTTAATTGACACGCAAACCTACAAGTTTGTCCCTGGCAACCGTGCTTTGCAAGGGGCCATGGCGGCCTGAAACGTTGCATGGTTGTTTTAATTTTTGTATTTTAAGGACTTGAATAAAATGTCTTTTTAATACTCTGGAGTGCTGTGGACCACCCCAATTTTGTTGGTATGCATAGACGCATGCAAACAGACACATACACATCCATGAATCAAACACACAGATCTATAAATCACATACAAACGTGCAGTTGCATGAATCACACACACAGATCCATGAAACACACACACAAGTTACATGCCTCAAAGTCCAACCCTTCACTTAGTGGGGGCTCTTAACTGCAAAGTTCAAAGTTAGGCACTAGTTAGGACCACTCCCCCTTAAGTGTTATCACGTGTAATCAACCTCCCACATCCCCATACAGTATGTATTAATACAGTAATACAGGGGTGATCAACTCCAGTCCTCAAGCCTCCCGAACAGGTAACATTTTCAGGATATCCCTACATCAGCACAGGTGGCTCAATCAGCCCCTGCTTCAGCACATGAGGCTCAATCAGAGGCTCTGTTTTTGACTGAGACAACTTTGCTGAAGCAGGGCTTTCTTGAAAACCTGACCTGTTGGGCAGGGGACGGGGGGTGGAGCTTAACGGCTGGAGTTGAGAGCCCCTACAGTAACATACTGTAGTAATCCATTTTACATTGTTCCCAGAACGACCCCTTGTATGAGAGGGTCTGTTTGGTTGGATCATTTTCCATACATTACAGTACTGTAAGTGCTGACAAGGGGGCACGTGCCCTTGGGGAAGGGGGAGCGGGTGCTGAGGTTCAAGTGGTGTTGCCTCTAGGTTGGAAGCAGAAGGTCTACGAGCTGAATCGCATTGATTTCAGCTCTAGGGACCGCCTGATTCCTGAGATACTTACACCTGAACGGACTGTACGGAAAATCTATTTAATGGTTATATGACCTGGGGCCAATGGGAAGCCACAACATCATCCATCCTTGCGGCTTCCCATTGGTCCATGTGACGCGGGATCTTGAAACAGATATGAAATAGCGGTATCACCTTCAGATGCAATTCTCGGGAGTAGGGTATCCCCAGAGCTGGAACTAACGTGTTTCAGCTCCGGAGACCCCCTACTACCCACCTAAAGGGGAAATAAAAAAATGTTTTAAGGATAAGGTCCTTAAACAACTTGCGAGTAATGTTTGATAACAACATTATTCAGCAAAAATTATAGCATTGCGTTTAATACTGTAACAGCAAATACCGAGATTAGGAAACGCTGACGTAGGGTAATAGTAACTTTGTATTGAAACATACAAAATAAGAAAGAGGACACACTCCATCATGTAAAAACTTACAAACATTAATACATTAACCACAATACAAACACACTTACAAGAAGTATGATCTTTATGGGCATGTAGAGCAAATTCTCCGTGGGTTACCAGCCAGCGGGAGGAACAGCATCTGTTCGCATATTATTTAAAGTCGTGAGAAGTTCTTTCAGGATTCTCCACTTCACATGAGACAGCGGTAAGGTGATAGCAGACTTAAAATATTCAGATATTTTGCCAGGGTCAATGTCCAAAGCAGATGGATTATTCAATTTTCTCCACGTGTAGTAAATACCACCGCTCACTCTCTCTGTCACGCGTAGCCCACATGACCCAACGCGTTTTGTCACAATCGTGACTTCAGGGGAAAAAAAAACACATGCTAGTGTGCACGTATATATAGCTAGTGTGTTGCTTGGTTAAAATGTATCAACAAAATACAGTAAATGGCGACTCATACAAAGTCTTTAGATATTAACAATAATATACAATAAATCAACACAAGAGCATACTGTATAATGAACCAACATACAAGAGTGGAGGTAGAAAGTAAAAAACCATCACTGTACATGTACACTGTACAATATATTCCTTGTTTGAAAGGGAGGAAACACTGTCATTTATGGTGTGTGAGATCAATAAATATATACTTGATAAGATACATCCCTTAGAATGTATACATAAAAAAAATATTTAAAACAAATAAAGGGCGAAAGAGTAAATGGTTTAGACATACCTACATATGTAGCAGGGCCATCCCTGGCTACTATTCTGCCCTTGGGCTGGCAGGAAACCCTGGTACAATCAGTTTGCCAGTAGTTGGTATGGGGTTTACCCCTTCACTTTGGTACTGCACTTGAGTGACAGCGGGGTGACTGGCTGTACTTAAGGGCAGGACCACCCTAAAGTTAGTGGGTTGTCCTTCCCCTCTGAGGAAGGCAGGTCACACAACAGCCTGAGATTGGGGCCTTCCATGTGCTCTTCCCTCCGGGGGAGAGTGAGTTTGGACCATGCCTCTGCTAGGGAGGTGGGGAAGAGCTAGGATGGCTGTGGGTGCCCTTGGCCTGTAGTGACAGTCCAGGGAGCATCTTCAGTGAAAGCTGATCTGACAGACTGCATCCAGCAGAAGACTGCCATGTAACTGTGCTGTACAGAGTGAATAACCTGTTCCTGTTGCTATATACCTCCTGCCTGGTGCATGACCTTACTGTGGGGAGAGGTAATAAGTTTTACTGTGGGAGATCACATTCAAATCCTGGAGCCTACGGCAGATGGATTCGCTGCACTGCTAAAGAGGTATGTGGGGTATGAACCCAGAAGTCTGTTCATGTGTCCCCACTACCATCGGTGGACGACTCAGCCCTCCTGTTGTCAGTGGTATATGCACCATTCACCCTGTAATGGCCCCAATCTGCGACATTTGGAGGCGCTGCTGAGATTTGTAACAGGACAGGCTTTCAGTGAAACACTGCTGGAAATAACAAGATACGCTTCCAGAACAAGTGCTAATTAAGGAGGGAGGCAAGGTGTAGTCAGGGGGATAGTGGTCCTCGCAAAGAACGACCTAGAGGGCCCTATCGGGTGAATTGTTTGGAGACACAAAGGCTATTGCTGTTCTAAGTTGCCCTGTAGAGGGTCCGTGAGGTCGGCAGCCATCAGGGCGGCGTAAGAATACTGCATAGGGAAGAACCCAGAGTACTACTAGCCAGTAGCCAGTAGCCAGACTATGGAACCACAGAGTGCTTGTGATGGACTGAAATAATGTACAGCGTATCGAGATGGAGCTTTGCTAGCCTTGGGTACAACATACTCTTGGTAGACTACTAATCTAGGTGCTGTGAGGAACCACAAGAAATGGATTCCTGACAGAATCGAGGTCACTGTGTGGTCTGTGAATGGACTGTGCTCAAAATGAATGTTCCCTTGCCAGGGAATCTGCGATGTGAGTTACATGAGCTAAAATGGCGTCTCCTGCCAAGGCGGGAGAGCACACGTGCTGCCTGTAAACAGGCTGCATGTGAACTTTTTGCAGAGTCCTGCAAGGGTTTGGCGCGAAAGCCAGAACCCCACCCAAGTATTGTGACTGGCTCAGCCAGGAGTCAGAGTCATGCCCTGTCTAAATCTACCGAGTGCCCCACCTCTAATCTCCACCAGAGGGAGGAAACATGGTGTCAGTGCCTAAAAAATTTGGAGAATAAGGGAGGTACCGGATGCAGCGGACCGCACCCACAATTCTTCAGGCGAGTGAAAGGAGTGAGCTACCCTTTGCTCTTGTGCCCTTGTGTTCAGAAAGAAATGGCTGGTATGGATTTCGACCACTACAGACTACCAAGAGGACTATTGGTGGTTACCGTGGAGGGCCTCTGTCCCAAATGCGACTTCCCAGGTGCGACCTGGTCTGGTGAGCCCAGTGAGCTCGTTGCGGAGCACAGTTCCTGAAGCTCACGCTATTGCAGCCTACTGAGTTTGCCCAAAAAGATGCGACTGACCCCAATACTTGGGCAGTCGATAATGCTGCTAACCCAACTACCTCAACTATGGAGGCTTTGGAGGGCCCGTGCACCCTAGATGAGGCCCAAGGGGATTTGAGTGTCCCGATGACTATCGGAAGGCTGAGACGGAACCAGACCCGGTACCCGCAGAGGAACCAGAGACGGTCGGTGAACCAGAGCACGCCCACGAGATGTCGTGTAAGGTGACTACCTGGGGTGATGAGGCACCGATGTTCCCAGCGGCGCAGGAGCCTGGAGAGGCCTTGCCTATTGGCCACTGTGGACGCGGAAATAATCCTGTGCCTTTCTTAATTATTTTTATTAGGTTGACAATTGAGTGATATAGTGGCCTATCATGCCCATATTATATGGGTAGGATATACCCCTGTGCCAATCAATGGGTACAAGGTGGGTATAGTGGGTCCAGGGTGGGTGGTTAGGCCTCATGGTTGGATAGCGGGGGACAGGGGTTGACCCCTTAATTACTATAGCAGTTATTAACCGCTTTGGTGATTAAGGGGTTAGGGGCCATTAAATTGTATTATTTATTGTATTCTTTCTGACAATGGAGGACATGCACCTGCAGTATGCCGATTAGTTCACCCTTCATGATGGTAGGGGTAAGTTGAACATTTTATTTACTTTATTTATGCTGGCTGGCTAATGTTTTAGTTTATAATGGGCACATTTGCTATTATCAATATCAGGATAATTGTAATTGTGCCATTACTGTACTGTATGTGTTCGGGGGGGAGGGAGGGGGGATTACGGGGGAGGTGTGTTTATTGCAATGTATTCCACATTTTTTTTTTCAACAGGATTGGTACCACAGGTCAGCTAGGACCCCACGTCACCGGCTTCTCGCCAGTTTTGCAAATGTTGCTATCACGGTATTTGGGGCTTTCTGCATACCATGATAGTAACGCTGTCAAAACTGGCGATTTAAATAGCCCGGTGATTTTTTTTTTTGGCGCTTAGTGCATAGGCCCCTATATCGGTAACAAGGGATGATTGCCCCAGATCCACACAGTTCACATCATCATTAGTCGCTAGACATCGAGATTAACCATGAACAACTGTGGAGCCCTGATCGGTGTTAGCTTCTATAGTTTCCCATCCTCAATTTGGAAATATGGAGAACTGGGTGCTGACCAAACAGTGGAGACCATTCCTCCGCTGAGCCAATTAGGGGGGGGGGGGGGGGGGATGTCTGAACATTTGCAACAGAAAGGGAGAGCAACTTCCTACACTTTAAATAGGGCTCAACCAGGAAGTGGGAGAGTCCTGAGACACAATGCATCTGGGAGTTGGAGTTTCTTCCTGTGTCTCCAGTTTGGTGGACACTTGTAATATTGCAGCCAGAAGAAGCACCTATGAGGGCAGGATTTCTTTATACTGCATATTCTGGCTAAGCGACAACTAATTTCTCTGACAATGCCTTGCTGTCGGGGAGAGAACAATGCTACGCTTTTGGAGTGTGTACTCTCCCAGCAGATGGGCTCACACTTCCCCATCTCACCATTGCCCATAAGCACTGTACCTGGCCCCACACAAAGGCTAGCCTTCTGACTCATTGCTGGCCACTTAGCCATAGTTACTGGCATCGGCATACAATGAGTCACATAGACATAGTTAGGAAATACAATAAACATCTCATAATTACATAGTCACAGAATACATAGTGAAACACAGATACCTTACCTGGCTTAACTATTACCAGGACTGGCAGCCATTTTACAGCCCTAGGATTGCAGTTAACCCTTTTTAATTGGTCGCCATCTTGACTGGTAGGGTCAGCAAGCATGCTTAACCTTTATTGTACCATGCCACGCTGCCCCTACATCACAGTGACATGCTTATTTTAAATACAACTTATTTTAAATGCTACTCGATATACCTAAAAAAATATATATACATGTAGTGCTTTTGATGAGACAGAGGCCCCAAAATGGGGTTGTAGGCTCCTTAAGGGCTGCGACGTCCTGATTGGCGTGAGCTGGGGTGTCAGATAACCCCCCTTCCCCCACGGAGTGGGAAGGCTGCTTGTCCCCTCCCATCTAGGGGGAGGGAGGTGAGAGGGTATAAGGAGAGGGTCCCTGGGGGGGAAGAGTCAGAGCTAACGGAATTCCCACCCATCCATCCCCAATGTTTGCCTATTGTATTAAACTGTTGGATTGTTATATTAACATGATTTGTATCACACAGGAGCAGTTTGTCTCCTCATCACAGTGGAGCTGCCGCGCCAGCCAAGCTCAGGAGACGAAGAACGGGAGAGGACTTTAGGGTCCGCCTGTCAGCTGGAGCCCCTAGAACAGCGCGGAAGGCTGGAGGCGCCGGCTGTAGGGCCGGGCCGGCCTATGCCCAATCAACGCTGGTAAAAGGCTGGGCGCCAGTTTTAGGGCTGGGCCTAAGCTGACCCTAGGGGCGGGAGGGGGAGGGAAGCAGCCCAACATCGACTGAATGAGGATCTCCCCCTCCCATTATACAGTGCTTTTGGGAGGGGGAAGGGAGCGGGCCAATTGCTGGCTGTCTGGGCAAGGATCTCCCCCCCATGCACATGATACGGGTGGCGGGAGGGAGCGGGCCGATTGCTGGCTGTCTGGGCTAGGATCTCCCCCCCATTTTGCATGGATCCTGCTGGGCTGGCGGGCAGGCTGGTTGATTTTAACAGCGGGTGTTAAAATAAAGCTGTGACCTTTTCTTCCAACCTTGTGTGGTGTGACGTTATTTGGTTTAGCGTTACAAAGGAGGGGCGGCGGCGCTTAAAGCCTTTATTGCGCTTTTCTCTTATTTATTTAAATATGGACATATCTTCATTTCTTTCAAATACAGCAACACCTCTGTTAAAAAAAATAAAAATCTTACTGTGGATTCCCTGTACTTCATATTTATGTCCACACCAAGCTAAAACATGAATCTTCTATATTTAGTGCAGATGCCAAAACTGTTGGATTTCTGTTTCACTGAAAACCGCAGTAAAATAAAATAGGGAAAATACTCCTGATTAAGTGCTGAAAATATTGCACTTCACATTTTTGGAATTTATTGAGGAGTTGAAATCAAAAGTAAATTGTCCTTTAAAAAAAAAAAAATGCTGTCCTGTCATTTTGTGGCAGTATTGGTTAGCCGAGAGCCTAAGCTACAGCATTAAATGGGAGAGAGGAAATAATATTTTCTCTTGAAGTAAACTTTTCTACTGTGGCACTTGGATTTAACACAGATGGTCAGTTTAGAGAGGATGAATTACTCAAGGCCAATGGTGTTCTATACCACAATACACAGTGCCTTTCCATGGAATACTGCACACTTCATGCAAAGTCCGCACTGAAAATCTGTCTTCATGGTGCGTTCTGAGCAAATAAGACAAAAATCCATAGAGTTTTAATTCAACATAACTTAGTTCATCCATCCCTAGCCCTGGCTACAGATCTCTTCTCTTATACACTGATACAATTATTCATAGATGTTGTTGTACATGAACTTTAGAGGCCACGAAGGTCTGCTCATATTGATTGCTTCCACAAAACAGTCAGATCCCAGATCAGCAACAGTAAACATCTGAAGAAAGGGCCCTTTGTGGGCTTGAGAGCTCGTGTACGAAAACACCTCCGCATACATTTCATGTTGGCCCAGTGAAGGGTGTCCCAGCCTGCAGAAATGCAGGTTTTCACGAGGATGAATATGGTTCGTAAAACGAAGCTTTGCTTACAGCCTACGCAGTAATATTTTACCTCCTCGCTGACAGAGGTTGGCAATGCATTGCAACCTCCCCCCCACCCCCCCCCCCCCCCCACCCCCGGCAGCTAAAGGGGATAACATTGTAAGTCTGACCAATACTAAAATATACGGTACCGCAAACATAACAATATTAACTATTGTCAAAGCCATCAAAACCTTTACCTGCGCAGAAACTAGAGCACATTTTAGAGCTGTTGCTGAGGACTTTAAACCTCCATTCTTCTAGCCCAATTTTTTATTTCAAAAGGGCTTTTACTTGACATTTTTTTATTTGAATGACTTTGTTCTCAAACCTCCAGTATTTTTTTCTGACTGCAGAAATATTTAGTGATAACATTTTCTTTAAAAAAAAAAAAAAACACCTTTGTAACAGTTTTCACCTTTGTGATTTTTAACTTGCTTTGTATCTGTATCCGCATTTAACATTGATGTTATATTATTTCCTCATTGTGTTTTTCTTTTGTATATTCCATTACAATAACGACAGTGCGTCGTTTGAATGTAGTGTACTTTATGAAAGCTAGATTTCCATGTTGTACTTATTGCTGCCAGTGTGTGAGTAGGGGGATACTCTGCTGTATATCTCTTGAATGCATTGATTGCATGTAGATCAAGCAGGAGATTGATGACAATCTACATATTACTAATAAGTACTGTACAATAAAATTAGAATCAGGTGCTATACTGTATGTTGGAAGGTCCGTTATTAAGAATTGAACTTTTCTCTGTTAAACTTTCTTACTGCGCATACATTTCTCAAGCTATTCCTAGGCCAACTAGAAAAGGCAAATGGTAAAAATATTACAAAAGGTGTTACATGGCTGATGGCTTTCACTTCACTTCACAACTGTGATCGGTGTCTCTAAGGGGCACTGCACCTTTAAAACAAATTCTCACGCTGGGTTTCTTCCTCGTTACTTTTAAGATTTCCTTTTTCACAGTGATTTCCATGGAGACAGAACATTGCATATTGATGAAAAAAGACCCTGATGTTACAGCAGAAACAGATTTTCAAAATGTAGCAATTAAGCCACTATCTATGTTGCTCCACCAATGAGCTATTTTCTATATCCATTATTATTGTCTCTCTTTTTTCTATTCCCTGTTATTATGGCGACTCAAATCATATCTGGAAGTAAATTTGTGTGATTAGAAGACTGTCACAGCTTCCTAGATGCTGGGAAAAGCAGAACATAAGAATAAATGATTTCATTTATTTATATTTATTAGATGCTGCTGTACTACCAATGGAGCTCTTCAGACTTCTAACATATGCTAATATTGTCTTCAGTCACAAAAATGATAAAGTCAGATGGTCTCACTAATGCATAATTGCATTGGATTATATAGGTGCTCAGCAGGTTGTGATACAGTTTATGAAGACACTGAAGTGTCAGAACCCAGTTTAAGATTCTATACAGCTCTCTATCACCCCGGGCCTAGCCCTGTTTCTCAGGTACCAAGCCAGGGGTACAGTAATTTGTACCCCATTCATCTTGTAACATATGCAGTCGGTGCTGTCAATGTAACATTTATTGATATTATTGGAGCACAAGTTGTCATCTGTGAGTTAATCACCAACGAATATTCAAGCTCACAAAAAAAATCCTTTTCCTTAGATGGTCCCTCTCCACTTAATATATTTCTTTACAAATACAAAGCCACACAACAAAGCAATGAAAGAACTGACGTGGCTCTCCACCTGGACCATGATTTATTCATATGACTAGATTCCTTTCACTGAAAGATGGGCATGCAATACGTTACTCGTGTGGCCAGGGCTGCGGGTAGTACGCAGAGGCGACCTTGTTGCCGGAGGTCCGCAGCGGCTCCCTTTGCTGGGCGTCACTATCTCGCTGCAGCCGCGCATGGGCAGTGAAGCCTAGCGCATGCGCAGAAGGGTCTCGACAGCCAGCGGTCATCTTGGTACACCCCACGCATGCGCAGTATATTAAAGGAGCGGCGGCCATCACTCTAAGAGCTCCGCAGAGGAACTAAGGCCCCCAGAAGACACAGGTGGTCAAGCTTAGCCAATCACACAGCCGGATTTCCCTGCTCTGAGATGGATACATTTTGCGCGCCAGAGACCACGCCAGTCGGACCAAGGAAACAGGGAGGTGAGGTTGTGTGTGCAGGGTGTAAGTGACCCCTGCACTAGGCCAAAGATCCCCTATAGGCCCCAGCTAGGCCCCAACTCTCCCATAAGCTTGTGGCTGCTGCATGGACAGGCCCATTAGATAGGCACACTGCCCCTGTAGTGCCAAGTGTGAGGGGGACAGCAATAAACAGCGGCGAACTGGCAATCCGGTGGTCTGGGACCAGATCACCCCACAGATAGAGACTCTTTTCATGGTGGGACCATCCAGCTGGAAACCACCCCACGCAGAGGTGGAGGCTTCACTGGCAACGACGGTGCTGGATTAGCGGATCCCTGTTACTTTTCAGCAATACCGGGATGCTGGAGAACCTGGGCAGGTACCTCACCAAGTGCACCAACAATAACACTTTCATTTACTGTGGGCAGCGCGGTCGCACACATTAGGTGGGTTGGCTCTTGTGGACACCATGGAGGTTGGTTGCCCAGGGGCACCTCAACAATTTGGGGGAATCCCATCAGGGTGTAGACACTGCGGTTGGAGGGCACTGTGGGGTTACGGCCGTGCAAGGCCTACTTGGTATGTGTTATAGCGATATACCTATTTTTATCTGTGTTCAGTAAACTGTTATTATAAACAGTAAACTGTGTGTGTCTATTGTATTGGGTCCTGTGCAAGGGGGTATCCAGGGGGGGATCCAGCAGTGCTAGGATCCTTCACAGGTGGAGGCGCTGTCACCAGAAGGATTAGGTACAGCCCCGGCTCCCAGCAGCGGAGGTTTAGGCCTACTGTGAGCCACAGGTAAAGCATCACACACACTCAGTAGCCACCACATTTCCCATAGTGTGGGGGAAACTGCACTGCACTTGCAATGTGGTATGTGTCTCTCTGCCAATGAAAGAGCTAAATACGTGGTTTCTGTTCCTCTTCTTTGGTGTTCTGAATAAGTGAACCTTTAAAAGTTTCCACGGCTGACGGAGAGGAGAGCTGGGACAGCTGTCCCAACTGTCACAGGCCCGGCAGGCGGCTCACCAGAAGTAGTGGTGATCTGGCGGCGGGTCTCATGGCGTCTAGCGTTCACCGCAATCATTCACCTCACTTCGCCGGACGGTGCCAGAAGTTAGGTCCAACTTCCACCCGATCAGAGGAGGGAGTTGCTGTCTCTCCTGCACTCTGTAATCTCACCTGGAATCCTGTTCAAGGTATTAAAGTGTGTTTGTGTGTGTGTTAAGAGGGGAGGTGGGGGGAGGAATAAGAGAGAGAGGGAGGAAGTGCAAGAGAAGGAGAGGGAGAGTGTAAGAGGGGAAGACGGACGGGGGAAGAGATGGACGGACTAGGGAAGAGAGGGTCGGGGTTCCACAAAATTTCAAAGCAATTGTTATTGTAATTTTTTTACAATGAACTCTTTTAAGACCTTACAATCTGCTCAAACAACAACAACAACAACCTGTTGGGTATATACATTAGGTTGGCATAGAGATATAACCATCTGATCTTTTCTCTACAGTACCACTATAACACTCAATGAGTTCCAGTTTGATAAACACTGTTGTCACAGTACCTGTGAGAGACATAGAGATATTATACAAAAAGAACAACAAAGGTGCACAGCACACTCCAGGTATAAACTCAAACCCGTTTATTGCATCCAACAAGATAAAAATAGCATGATGGTACGACCCACACTGGTTCTTTGTTTAGCCTATGTCTAGCCTTTGTTTCTTGTATACAGTTTTCCTGGATCTATATATCATGTGCTAGATTGGTCTATACTAGTTATATGTGTACCCCAGACTACTGGAGCGGGTGCTGCTATCAGAGTACCTATAAGGTACTGTACAAAAATAACAAAGGGATAGGTGCACCATAAATATGCAAAAAAAGGCTACCCTCTGGAGCCTTTATCAAGTGAGACAGACTGTACAGCTATCTGACCTGTATCTACTCTACTACTATTCCAGTGAATCAGTTCCAGTTGGGTTTTTTAGTTTATCTGTTGGTTAGTGTTTTGTTTACCAAAGAGAGATAATGCTAGATAAAGAAAGATATTCTACTGTACAGTATATTACATCACACTTTGCAACATATTTCAAGCTACACTTTTACAAACTAGAGTACTGGTGCAGCGGCCGTTATTCGAACAAATCTCGAAATGGACTTTGAGATGTCCCCGTGATCCTCACTTGTTTTGCTGGGGCAGATTATAATGGCCCATCGGATTAACACAGCAGGGATCCCTGGTGTGTGAGTCCTACCGGGGTCTGCCTTTCTGTAATAGACGCGCAGTAAGAGATAGGCTGAATCAGTCACTCTACTGCGTACCTCTCACAGTTGATTGCGGGGTTTTTATTTCATTTAAAATATTACAGTAATGTAGCAGGGGTCTCTGAAGCTGAACCGCGTTGATTTCAGGTCTGGGGACCCCCTGCTTCCTGAGATACAGACCCCATTATGGGCTGCTGGTATCTCCTGTGCATGAAAATGTACTGCGTCACATGATCAGGCAACGTAAACACGTTGCCATATGATGTCGTGTCACCATGACGCTGTTATGTTGATGAGGAGGGCTGCTCTCCAACAGTGGCCCCGATCTCTCCCATGGCAATCAGTTTAATTGCTGTGGGGAAGAGCGCAGGGCCCCTTTTTAGGAGCAATACGAATTCTTGGGGGTGTAAATGCACCCTTGCACCCCCCCTGGTTGCGCTACTGTGTGACCTTATTCTAGATATGTCAAAGTGGCAGTTAGGGCTGGGGATTTTTTTCATCTGAATTCCCCATTTGTTACCAAAAAAGCTGCCCAACTGACTACTTTGGCATATACTGTATACAATGTCCCTTTAGTGTTACTGTTATTTAACTTAGCCAATGGGGATAATAGATAAGAAAGATATTTCACAGTTTGCACCATTTATTATGCTACACTTGTATTAGTCCCAACCCCAAGATGCAGCACTTATCACCTGAGATCAGACTCCAAAAGATTGTTCATGGTCCCAAGGCTCAACAAAGTATCCGGACGTTCCTCCTTCTCCTACCGTGCACCCCAAAACTGGAACAACCTACCAGATACTCTCACATCCACCACCAGTTTAAGTTCTTTCAAATCTAAGGCTGTCTCACATTTTAATCTGGTCTGTAACTGTTTCATACGCTCATAATATATATTATCTTTAACTGTGCACGCAATGTCTTGTATATAATGTATACCCTGTTAATTTATGTAACTGTATTTGTAACCATGTATTATTTGTTTTACTCTGTGCCCAGGACATACTTGAAAACGAGAGGTAACTCTCAATGTATTACTTCCTGGTAAAATATTTTATAAATAAATAAAATAAATAAGATCATCAACAAACAAGTTAAAAAGCATGGATCCCAGTACCGATCCTTGAGATACTCCACTCACATCTTTAGCCCAACTGGAAAAAGTTTCATTTATGACAACTCTCTGTTGTCTATCCTTCAACCAACCAGTTTTCAATCCAGGTACAAATATTTTTACCATGTTCAATTGTCTTTATTTTGTACACTAACTTCTAGAGTGGCACAGAATCAAAAGCCTTTACAAAATCTAAGTAGACCACATCAACTGCATTACCCTGGTCTAAATTCCTATTTACCTCCTCAAAGAAACTAATAAGGTTAGTTTGGCATGATCTATCCTTCATAAATCCATGCTGACGTTTACTAATAATTTGCTTTTCCATTAGGTATTCCTGACTATTATCCCATACCAAACCTTCAAATACCTCCCCCACTATTGATGTTAGGCTAACAGATCTGTAATTTCCCGGTTGTGATGTAGCTTCCTTTTAAAATATAGGCACTACTTCTGCTTTCCGCCAATCTTGGGGTACTGATCCTGTGGACCTGGAGTCCTTGAATAGTAAATGTAATGGTTTGGCTATTACTGAACTTAGCTCCTTAAGAACTCTTGGATGATGCAATCAGGGCCAGGTCCTGCATTTACTTTACTTACATCAACTTTTGTGAACTTTGCTCTTTGTTCTTCAGAAGCCAGAACATTTAGCAGCTTTACTCCTATTATTAAAAGAAATTAATGCTAATCGTGTTATCATCTCCACTATTTAAGGAATAGAGCCCTATGAGATAAAAAGGTTGTTAGTGTGTAAAAAAAAAAAATGTGATATAAAATGTAGTATATATACATTAAAATTTTAAAGCACAGATTGCACTTAAAAAAAAAAAATCTACACAATGGCATATAGTGAAAATTATGATGAGCAAAAGTTAAATTGCTGGCAACCCACCCAACTTTTCCTAGTACCGCCCTTTATTTTATTTTTTACCTCACTTCAAAGTGATAGCAGGGAAATAAATAGGGAAAATAACTCACATTGGTTTGGGAATCTATGTGCCACAGTTACAACTGAATACTGTATTTAATGTTTTCATATTTTTTTTATACTGTACAAAGGACAAGTATACAGAATGGCAACTATCTTTGGTGTCTATACAGAGCAACAACAAGTGTGTAAATACTGTATGCTATTAAATCTATTGATTTCTTTTCCAAATTATCTTCATTGCTTTCTATTTCGATAAAACTGACCAAGAGGAAATTCTCAGATGTAATTGCGCTATCTCCTGAGCAGACAGGAGAATGAAAGATTCCCATTGTGCGTGCTGCAGCATAATTGTCCAAATGTCAGAACACATTGTTCAGAAAGGTTAATGTGAAAAATGATAATCTTAAAGGTGGATGCACAGAAAACCAGCTAAAACGACAAAGCTAAATTGATCTCTAAAATGGTCCTGACCACCAGCAGATAGTACATTCCTGATACCCAAAAAAAACTATGGCATCTTTACTTGGCAAAACATGTCTTTATATGAATCATTTACCATTCATTAATTTCAAATTGAATTTTGATTTAGTGATGGGGAAACACATTTGTACACCAAACAACAGCACACAAACCTGGGTGTTCTTGCATTGTTTCTTGTTTTTTTTATGTATTTAGTATTAAAAAAAAAAAAAATATTTAGGGGCTTATTCAATAAACCCCAAAATTACCTTTTATTGGATAAGCACCACATCTAAATGATGCCAAAATAGACAAATCAAAGGGTGCATATTGATCACAGGCTACAGTTTGTGCATCACTTACCATACCAAAACTGTACATTAACAACTGATAATGTTATACCTGAGGATTAGAGAGCCTCGGAGATATTATATCAGAGTTGTGGGTTTTCCTGGAATCCAACTCCAAATCTAGGTTGACTTACAGTATGTAATGCGGGAGCTCTGCTTGTCTCCACTAATGGAACTTTTATACGGTTCAATAATGATGCACAGTTTACTTATTTGTATAAATAGACATTGGAGCTAATATATGTTTGACATAAAACAATTTATGTAACGAGATATTTTTTACTTGTCCTTTATGATTTGTATTATATTTTTGTTAACCCCTCCCATACTGTTCTGTTCTCATTTTATTATAAATTATGCAACAAAATATGAACTGATATTGTCACCAATATGTGTTTGTGGTCATGAGCGAGACTGCTTTAGGAATAATCCCGTTTCCACTTCATTCTCTTCCAAGCTTTGAAAGACGTTTATAATTATGAGCTCATTAAAGAAGCTGTCCCTGCCCTATCCAGCACTAACAATACCACTTGAGCAATAGCACATCTTAAACAATGCCAATAAGTCAGGTTGGACTTATAACAACTCTGCAGTACAACTACGTGCCCAAGTGTGACAATTACACAGCTACGTTTAGTAATGTAGCTAAAATATGGAAATTGCGGTTTAAAAACATGAAATCCTATAAATGTAATTCACATTTTGGAATAAATCTTATCTAAGTACCATTACAATATTTATTGTACTGTTTGAAGGGATTACATAAAATAAAAAAATAAAAAATCAATGGAAAAAAATAAATATGGCTGGTAACCTTATATAAAGGGCAACACCTTAAGTTCACATCCACAGTAGGTTATTTTGGGAGGGCTGCATGTTTATTGAGCACTTCATTGTAAGCACATGTTCACATTAGGGGGATTAACCTTCTGAGGACCCCAGATAGAACAGTTGCTATGTGCCATCTGCTCACAGTGTGCATTTGCACATATTACTTACCATTCTGTTAGTACCTTACACTTGTTACAGAGGGGATGTTTCAACTACTCTTTACCTTTAAAAAGTGTTGATTTCAGGCTCACAATCTCTGCTATTCTAACATGGTGGCTGAGGAGGAGCTGCAGAGAAAGATAAACAGTCAGACAGGCAGCAACACATAGTGTACAGTGCTGCTACTGGAGGAGACAATCATGTGTAAAGAAAGCACGCTACAGATGCAGCGGTTATTTTAAGGCATCACGGCGCCGTTCTCGTGTGCGCTGCTGTACTCCACGCAGCATTAACGCGGCCAATCGCCCCAGGCACGCATGTTTATCGCGGTTGCTTTGTTTGAATTGTATGGATTGTGTGCAATTATATGCAATGACATGAATGAATTGTAGTGTGTACAGTACTGTGCTACTGTGTCAATTTCAGGTGTTTAAAAGCCACAACACTAAAATGCCATTTTATGCACTCGCCTGCACTCGCGTCTTAAGGCGGTACGATTGGAAGAAATCCCGCGCCATCACATGGATATTCCGAGGTATATACCGCGTGATTTCATAAAATGATGGCCGCTGCATCTGTACAGATATGCTGAAACTGTAATACAACTTATGGCAACTTGCATGAATTTTCATGAGGCGCAGTTCAGTAGCTCTAGGAATGTATAGTGAATACAACAATGTCATTTACAAAAGGATTTCCTATCATTTTTTTAGAACATATTTTGTGTTCTGTTCCCCTACTGCACCAGCAGATTTTTAATTGAATGCAAATTAATGTAAATTAATAAAGCAGTGTGTTTATGCAAATTTGCTGGTTCTCCTCAATGCAGGAACAATGTATAGTAAACACTGGGGCATACTTTTATTACTTACAGTAGAACTTTGGACTGCTTTTTAAAGTGGCAATCTAAGTTGGCTGTTTTTTTTCCCCCTTTTATTTTTATACATAGGATGGGAGAAGGGGGTCTCATGAGCTGAACCCCATTCATTACAGCTTTGAGACCCCTTGCTTCTGGAGATACTTAAATCCGTAGGGGGTGCCGGTAGCCACTCCGGCTTGCTAGCTGGGCTTTGCGTAATGAGACCCCCTGCTTCAATCCTATGTATAAAAAAAACTATTCAAACGACCTCTTGGATTGTCCCTCTTGGACTATATTTACTGAATTATGCTCCTCCACAAGAACCTTCCAACTTTAGAAGACACCTTACAGCCTATTTAAGTAAATGAGCCACAATGCATCTTCCAGCACAGGAAGGTGTTTTATACAATAGCATCGCTTATCAAATTTGGGTCAGAGGAGTCTAAGGCTTGGGTCCCGCTGCGGCCGGCGGCGCGCACAGCCGCGGTCCACCGGCTGCCTGCCTCCGGTCTAGATGTCCCCGCTGGCTCCTTCCGGCGTGGCTGACTGCGTGCTGTGATGCGTCATCCAGCCGGAGCTACAAGGAGCTGCGTCACGTGACAGGCAAGGCAGCCAATCCGATCCCCCCCCTTCCGATTCTCCGCTCTGCTCCAATCAACCCCCCTGCTCCGATTCCCCTTCCAATTCCCCTCCTGCTCTGATCCCCCTCCGATTCACCCCCGTGTGTATTTGTGTGTGTGTGAGTGCCTGTGTGTGTGAGGGTACCTGTGTATGTGAGGGTGCCTGTGTGTGTGAGGGTGCCGAGGGTCTGAGGGTGACGAGGGTCTGAGGGTGCCGAGGGGCGGAGGGGGTCGAGGGTGCCATGGGGCCGAGGGTGCCGAGCGGCTGAGGGGCGGCTGCAGTGCTGCGCTGTGGGGCGGTCCCGCCCCCTCACGTCATGGCCGCGCCCCCCACCCATTTTGGCCACGCCCCCCACGCAAAAAAATATTCACTGCAGACCGCAGATCGCGGTGCAGTGAATTGCACACGCCGCCGGCAAGCAAGGCGGCCATGCAGGCGCGTGCAGCGGGGCCTTAGCCTAAGAAGGAGTGCAAACTTTGCTTCAAGCCAGAGGAGAAATGAAGGCTTCACAAATCCAAAGCAAACATTTTCAAAGTAAATAATTGTTAGGCTTCATTGTGTACTTAATCCCAGTGGTGCTACTTTTAGGGACAGCTGATACCTGTTCAATAAAAATTAAAATAAACAGTCCGTAAGTTTACTTTATCAAGAAGAAAAACTTGGACAATACTTCCTACAAATTGATCTTATTTGTCACACCAGGGAGGATTTCTAAATCTACATAAAACACACTCCCTGCCCTCTAGTTTTGGGTACACAGTTAAGAGGAGGCACAAAGTACAGTTTAAAAATGATGGAATACCATCATGCATTGGAAAAACATCAGCAGACATTTCTGCACGACTCTCCCTCGCCATAAAACACCTTTGCATGTGAATAGTGATAGTGGTATTACCAGGGAATTGTGTTTAAGAAATGCAATGTATGTTCCTACTGTATCTGTCCTATTATCTCAGCTTTAATCTTCACAATCTTCTAGATTGTAAGATCCTTCAGGTAGGGAATCCCTTCCATTTCTCTCAGTTTGTCATAACATATATGTACTCTTTTGTCCTACAATTTTATTTTCCTCCCTCCCACATTGTACTGAGCTGCGGAATATGTTGGCGCTATACAAATAAAACTCATAATAATAATAATAACTTTAATTAGTAAATAGTAATAATAAGAAGAAGAACTTTAATTGGTACCCCTAGAGTTGCTGTAATGCCAGCCTTTGTTACACAAGCTTCACTGATACCCTTTGACACAGTTACACAGGCAGTATTGCAAGGCTACCATCATAGAAGCTTTGGGAGACAAACCACTGAATCAACAACATCAATATAGACATCAATTGATTGAAATACATGTGTATGAATAAATATAAAATGTTGCAGCTTGAAGAATATGATAAATACCACCATTGTGTGCTTTGGTTTTAGCACAATGAGGCTGTATTATTTGTACCCACCAACAAATCGTTTCTGTGTTTTACAAAAACATTAAAAGTGCAAATAACACGTGCTGGGTAGAAGATATTAAGAACTAATTTGAAATAGGATGATCGTTCAGTCTAAGTATTTTAGATGAGATTTCCATTAATTATGTATTATACAAAAATGTTAAGTGATCTCTTAAGTGATATCTTAAGTATATGGCAATTAACCAGAGATGGCTGTGTAATCATCAGACAATATAAAGGATGCAACAATGAAGCACTTTAATAATGCATAAAATGACTGAGCAAAAGTAATATGCTTTTATGAAGTAAGTGTAACTGTCTGGCTATTAAAGCCTCCTGGAGCTATGAATGTATTGAGTTATACATTGATTATTGTATAATTTTTGATTTAGTAATGGACAAACACATGTGTACACCAAAAGATGGCACATACGCCTGATTCTTATTCTACTATATAATATTACATTATTCTATAATGGTGTTATTGTCCTGGCAGCAGACCTGGAACAATAGCTGGTGCAAAAAAAGAAGAAAATGCTTTCAGATTATTCCAAGAAAAAATAATAACTGTCTTCTTAGGGGAATGCTGTTGTTCGTTAAATCTTGTTTGCATTTGTTTTTCAGTGAAGAAACATGACTTTGCCTGAAAGCAGGGGGGGGGTGGGCTCAACTCAAGTCCTCAACCCTTCCCCCTCCCACCCCCACAACAACAGGTCAGGTTTTCAGGATAGCCCAGCTTCAGCACGAGTGGCTCAATCAGAGGCCCATGCTGAAGCAGGGACACTGATTGAGCCACCTCTACTGAAGCTGAAACTGATTGAGTCACTTGTGCTGAAGCAGGGATATCCTGAAATATGATTGCGTGCAAGTAAATAAAGGAAGAAATCCCCTTGGTAAAACAACATGTAAACACACAGATACCCAGCAAGCGCTAAAAAAAAAAAAAAATTACCACATAATTTACAGTATATAACTGTCAATTGGAGTGCTACTGGGCGTGACTATTTGTATATGCTTTGGCCAAAGGGTTTAACTAAATGACCCTTTTTTCAAGAGATATATAGGTATTTCACTGAATATTTTTGTCATATTGGATGTAGCTTTGGCCTTCTTTGTTTTTTGTTACATACATTTAGCCACGCCCAGTAGCACTCCAATTGACACTCATATATATATATATGACATATATACTTCTTGACATATATACAAATTTAATAAACGCACAGATACCCAGCAAGCTCTAAAAACAAAACAAAATTACTATATATATATATATATATATATATATATATATATATATAGTAATTTTGTTTTGTTTTTAGAGCTTGCTGGGTATCTGTGCGTTTATTAAATTTGTCCAGCTAGTCTCAGCTGTTTTGGAGGTTAGTGGCTCCTGTCTCCCAGGGTTTAAGTTCGCCCCTCTCCACTTTTCAAGTAAGCAGTTCTTTCTTTGACATGCAGCTGGTTGCGAGAAATCCAATGTGATCATTCTTCCTCTAACTATAGAGGTAAATAAGAATTTTAATCAGTTAGTGTTAGGACCTGCAATATTTGGTCATGCCTTGAAGTGGCTTGCAGGCTTAAAATGCTTTGGCCAAAGGGTTTAACTAAATTACCATTTTTTCAAGAGATATATAGGAATTTCACTGTATATTTTTGTCATATTGGATGTAGCTTTGGGCTTGTTTGTTATCTGTTATAAACCAACATGTAATAATAATTTTCTATTTACTAATTCATATGTCACAGTGAGGTTTATTGTAAAAGTCATACTGCACACTGCTATTGATGATTACATACCATGTATACAATTCTCTTTCTCCGACTTAGTCTGCCCAGGGAGATAAAATGGAGAGAAGGAAAAATGTAACATTCTTTTTATTGAGAGAGGTGGATCTCCATTATATCAGCAGCGTTTTCAGCATGATTCTTATCTAAAATCTGATAAGAGTGCCAGCCAAGTTGTGTCTGTATAATAAAGCATTCCAGACTCCTGATAAGAAGCTTTACTGAATTGCCCACTTCTTAAAAAAACCTACACAGTGACTTCATGAGCAAAATTATATAGGATGCTACCTGTTTCATGAGAACTTGGTCAAATAAATTGTTCATATGTAGGCTATATTACAATGCCCAGTCCTTCCTTTAACTGCAAACAAAGAGGACTGGTTACAGCTAACAAACTACTGCAGTCTACAACTTAAATCCCTTTATCTCTTGAAAGGCTGAAATGTGTGGAAGGTTAAACATTCTCATTTGCATGAATAGGTCTCATAATCCTGGTTGCATACCTTACAGAAGGAGTGGCTCAGTGAGTAAAGACACTGATTTTGAGCTTGGATAAGAGGCACCCAGTTCAATATCTAGTGACCTTGGGCAAGTCACCTTTTGGTGCCTCAGGCATCAAAACATAAGATTTGAAGCTCATCTGGGCCAGGATTGTGTCTGTAAATATCCTATATGCTGCGAACCGTGTGCTATACTGCAATTGTGAAGCAATTGTGAGGAATCCGCTCCTGGGTTTTGGCTGGAACTCATCCATGCATAGCTGAGGAGTTTCCAGACAACCCCTCCGTGCTGCTGCAATCAAGAACCACCTGTTCTGGACTCACTCTGCAGTCTCCTTCATGCTGCTTGCTATGCAGCTCTGTCCCTATTGGCTGCCCATGCTATTTATGGTTAGCCCTTCCCCCCAGGAAGTGGCTAAGCATAATCCAAGTCTGTTTGGATGTAATGGTCCTTGCTACAAGCACGCCTGTCTGGCCATTCTTTTCCTGTGTGAAGCACTGGTTCCCCAGTGCTAAGCTTCTAGTTCCTGTGGCCTGCTGCATATTTCCCTTGCAGAGGCCTTCATGCTGTCCTACCCCTGTCCTCCTTACAGGGGCCCTTTTCCTGTGCTGAAGCTGCTCTGCTGTAGTTCCTGCTTTCCTTGCTGAAGCGTCCTGCTGAAGATTTCCTGATGACGACCCTAGCTTGTGACCGCGACCATCGCTCCTATGCCACCTGCTTTGACCCCAGCCTGGATAACGTTAACGCTGCTTTCTCCAACCCTGATCTGGCCTTGTCTGACCACGGAATCCGCACTCTGGACTTGACTCCATGGCCTAAGGTTGGTGCATACACATCCCCACCTCAGCCCCGCGGTCTGGTACCAGTTTGTGGCAAGCACGATCGTTACAGAGTCCCATTGGGAAAAAAGCGCGGTATGAGATAAAGTTATTATTACATTGCTTTGTCCATGTTTTTTGGTACCCGTACATTATGTAGTAGCAATACCAATTAGGGGGACTTTATCCTCCTGGATTTGTGCTAACTGAAAAAAAGCAAAGATGACAGTTAACTATTTTAATTGTACAAGTGAGAGGATTTCAAAATCTCCATAAAAATCATACTGTAGTTTTTAAAAACATTATTACAACGTTAGAGGAAAGTAAAAGATGATGAAGAACACTTGTAAATTGTTCCTGCAAAATACAAGAACAACTTAAATGGCAAAACTTTCATTTCTAACATCTTTTCTGTGTCCCGAAAAATAGCATTATTACTTTTTGCTTGTTTTGGAGTCAAATGTTCTCTTCTTGGGTTTTGTGGACCATGTGATTTTAGCTTCACACTTTATGAACTTTATTTTTGTAATTGTGATTTGGGATTAAGTACCATTGGCACGGTAACTGCAGATCAGTCTTCAGCAAGGTTCAGTAACTTTGCAAATGCTAAATCCTGGTCTGTGGTCAAAAGATAAGTTACTCTGTTATATCTACCAGCGATCATTTCTGTCACAAAAAAAGAAGGGTAACTTCTGTGGCATTTATCTATTATCCAGATTGAGCAGAACATGATATCTTCTGCTAAGGCATATCAGATGCCCATGACATTAATACCTATAATACCTATAGAGGTAACAGAGTCTCTGCAAAAAAGCAAAGGTGGCTAGTTGACCAAGCCTATAACAGTTTGAGTTGAGTATACAGGGGAGGACATCTCTTTTTCTGCCCTGAATTGCAGTCCAAGTGTGAGATCGAAGCCTTCTCAAAGAAAGAAACAAGTGGGGAATTACACATACAGTATGATCACATTTCACACACAAGCAAGAAATGCCCACTAATGTTTCCATTAAACAGTTTGGGCAATAGACGATCTTAAAAAGGAATTTA
This sequence comes from Ascaphus truei, assembly GCF_040206685.1. Lineage (NCBI taxonomy): Eukaryota > Metazoa > Chordata > Amphibia > Anura > Ascaphidae > Ascaphus > Ascaphus truei. The sequence goes on along the minus strand of NC_134487.1, from coordinate 45,619,335 downwards.
CACATAAAGTCATGTTGATGGAAAATAAATACAACATATATGCTTTAAAATAAAAACACTCATACATAGGCTATGCTTAACATCCAATCCAGTTAGTTTTTTTTTTTTTCCTTATTGGCTGACAGACCCAGCAGAGCAATAACAGTTTTCTGGAATGGGTGTGCGGATTCGAGAGAGTAAATGCAGTGGGGTCTGACATCTTACAGGATGTGCTAGGTACTATAATTCACATGCTATGCTTTTATTGTGACCGAGACTTTTTTGATTTAATGTATACAAGTCAGTGCATTCGAAATGACAAGACAAATGGAAGCTTTGTAATAAGTATCAGGGGGAAAAAACTTGATTTTGACCTCGATTAACAGGGAAGGCACTTCACAAAGTTGGCATTGCTGCTACCTTTATAATGTGTGACGGAATCGCTTTGTTATGGGAGGTAAGTTGGCTGGCTTTCTTTTGAGGAGTTAGATTACAATCATGCTGAAGCAGCTACTGAGGGTGTAATTAAGATCCAATGATATACAGTGCATGTAGTACTTTTAAATGTACAACGCTTGATTATTGCTGCAATTCATTGTATCTCCTCAGGAAGCTTTAGTCATATGAACAAAGTTGTATACAGAGAAGATAATTATGAATATTGCTGGGTGGCATTTGCTTACTTATTGTCATATAACAACCTGAATTTATTGAAAATAATAAGAGAAACAAAGCCTCCTGGAATACCTTAAGTTGTCTATATTTTCTTAACAAGAAATTATGCTTATATGTAATGCTGGAAAAACATTTGCAGCTACATTTTGAATTAGGCATGTGGTCTATTCATACGGTTACCAATGGACTTGGCTGATAGCATCTTTCTTATTCCTGTGTACATATTTAAGAGGCCTTAGAACATGTATTCTTGATGATATTTTACAAAATCCCAAAGGGGTTCCCAGTGCTCAAAATGAATAGAAGAGATTTGGATATGCCAAAAAACTTTTATATAGCAAAACAGCGCATAGCACAAATGACGCAATATCAAAATGAAATATTCTGATACATAAAAGGACACTGTACCAATATAAACATACACATAATAGAGATGTGCAAGGGAGGGAAGGGGACAAGGGGGAAGGAAAGAGAATAAAACACCATAAAAGGGGGAATTAACAATATATGTACAATGGGGCAACATTTTGGGGGGTGAACTTCTTCTTCTGGCCAGTTTTCAAAGACCTGATGGGTCTTCGGTACTTCCCTTGATGCCATACACTTAAAAACCTCCCTCCGAGGTATATCCAGAAGGATGAAACCCCATGTAATACTCTAAGGCGGGGATCGCAAACTGGGGGGTGCGAGATTTTCCAGGGAGGGTGTGGTGGTTACAGAGGCAGACAGATGTACCTATGTCAGGGATAAGAGAGGGGAGTCCAGAAATGCTGTTCCAATTGGTTGCTAAATCAGAAGTGTAGAGAATAGCTTATACTGTCAATATCTGTTCAAGCAAACAAGAAACACCAAAGTAATCAGAATAACAGTGTTAAGCATAAATTCTACCACGCTCCTACAATGGATTAATATAGCATACAGCTTATGTATTCTGGATGATAGTTCTAGAAAAAAATCCATAGTGTGTGCTGTATGCTTAATTAATGTTGTATATTTTAATACAAAATATAATAAAGTTAGAGCAGTGCGTTCATTAGGACCCAGATCTACAAAGCTCCATTAAGTCAGGGTTCCCAATGTCATGTTATCAAAACCAGTAACAGATGTTATGTTCGGTGTGGGTAACGTGAATCTGCAAAGCTAAATATATACATAAACACCAGCCATTAGTTTTCATTAGCATATATTAATGCAAGGGGAAGGTAGCACTGCCTTGTGTTGGCTTCAAATAACATGGAGTTAAGCCTGTTTTACCCAAAGGCACCATTATACCCATCGAGACCCTGAATAGGTGTCTAATTAAAGCAGCAGTCCAAGCTGCCATTCTTCCCACTTTAATATGTGCATCAATACAATCCACACAATGACAAGTGATTAGCTAAGTTGCCAATCGATTTGTTCTTCTGTGATCGATCGGTGAAGATTCGGCTCAGGGGTTCACTAAATGTCCGTCAGTGCAGCAGAAGAGGACCAAAGATGCAAAGTTCTGTGGGCTTACACTTATCCAGTCCCTGTAACAGAATTATTTCAGGGTCAGGATGCAACACCAAGTTTAGTAATGATTTCCGTAACACATCATTAAATCCCTGCGGTCACTATAACGGAGCTAGCTCTGTGCATAGAGGGAAAACCTCTTCTGCATATTATTAGCACTAAAGTCCATTATTGCTACCAAAGGCTCGCTGCGTCTGAAAACAGCACTTAACACTGCGTGACTGAGCATTGAAGAGATCCGTTCGTCGTTAACAAGGCGTTAACTTAAGTTAACGCCTCGTTACATCAATAATGGAGCTTTGTGGATCTGAGCCTGTGTCTTTTTAACAAGTACAAATGAATATAGGGCATTGACAACACACATGGAAAATGCTGCCCTGTGTTACTACAACCTCTTTCATATATTTCGGAACAAAATATTTTGTCTAACTAGGTGATGCAAAAAATGTTCCGAAATAAGAAAGATAGAGAAGGATACGCAGTCATCCCTGAACGAACAGATGCAAGGAAATTATACCAAGAGTGGAATTAGTACAATAGCAGATTTTCGATTAAGTTGCTTTGGATCCAACTAGAACATAATGTATATTGCACTTTGCCTACTTTCATATCCTTACTGAATTACAGATGAACTGTGATGGAAAGTGCAGCGAGAGAGATTTCAGAAGAACTGATGTAAATGTGCGGCTGCTGTTGCAGATAAAAACTTTGTAATGGTTAATCTTAGGAGGTTTGTCATTAAGCAAGAATGTTCCAATTGGTATTCCGGTCATTTCTGTGAATTTTGCCCTTTTTTTTTTTGGAAAAGCTCATTGTTGAGAAACAATATTGCAATCTGCAGTCACAGTAACTGCTTTCCTTAGCAAGTGTTGCTCATAAAACGTAAATGTTACAATGTAATTGATATACTCTGTAGGCACGTAACGAGTTCTAATGGAGATGTAATTAATGTAAAGTATGCTGATGGAAAACTCACTCCATTTTTCAGTTCTGTAAAATATTTGGGGGGGGGGTAATTTGGTTGTAGGGGGAAAATTTTATCTTAACTCCAATATTGGGGTCAATGCATGAATGCCCTTTTGCTCCAATTTCCCCTGTCTGCTCTAGCTTACAACTTGGGGAGTTGGACGCTACTGTGACTCGGCAAGTAGGAGGAGTTATATGGTGATACAGATAATAAAGATATTTCATCCATTCTGGGTCTCTATGCAGCATTATTTTTGCCTTTTATTTGCCCCAACATCCTCCACATCTGATGGGGCGTGAATCTATCCTTCTGCATCGTATGCAAGAAACTATTCTTACACACTCACATTTCTTAAATAAGAAAGAGGCACATCATATAGCGAAGTGATGGTTGATCATTCCATAGGGCATAAAAGGTATGGCACATCAACGTGTACACACACTCTGTAAAGTTAAAAAGCACACACAGTATATAATCTCTCCTGTCCCGTGTCTTCAAGTATCTCTCTGCAATCTTCTCTTGGCTGTCTCACCACTACCTGAAGCTTAACATGTCCAAAACAGAATTAATACTCTTTTCTCCTTCAACTGCTACTGTACACCAATACTCTTCCTCCCTGTTAATAACACCACAATCTCCTCAACACCTCAATACCACTGTCTAGGGCAGGGGTGTGCAAAGTTTTTAACTTGCGCCCCCCTGCCTCCTTACCTCCTGTCTCACGCCCCCTCTCCTCCTCTGCGTCAAATTACGTCACGGGGTCATGTGACGTCACGTTACCATGGCAACGTGACATCACATGACCCCACGGCATCATTTCACGCCAGTTACCATGACGACACGTCGCCGAAGAACAGGTAAGTGAAGTTGCAGAGGCCTCACGCGCCTCCCCCCCCCCCGGCACTTCATTTAATTGCCTTACGGAGAGTGCGGAACCTCTGTAGCCGCCGCACCCCCCCTGGAAATTCTCCCACCCCCCCATGGGGGGTCACATGACCTTGTGACATCAGACATGCCCGAGGCAAGGTAAAGGGGGGGGGGCAGCAGGGGTGGGGAGCAGGAAGGGAGGCACAGACGAAAAAGTTTGCGCACCCCTGACCTACAGTATAATCGATAAATCCAACTAACTAATGAAAGCCCCTATGTCTATGTCGACATTTACACCCCGTGGAACCAAAAGGTCTTTCTTTTGTCTAGATCTATAATACAGTTGCCCCTCCTCCAATTGGAGGCCATCAATATCATTAAAGGAAAGTCCCTGTGGGTTCACGTGATGGTACTATTAAAGTGTCTCAACACACTATGGGTCAGAACCTCCTTTCTGATGTTCTTAAGACATTGGTGCTCAATTTCAGTCCTCAAGCCCCCTCAACAAGTCAGGTTTTCAGGAAACCCCAGCTTCAGCGCAGGAGGCGCAAACGGAGACTGTTTTCGCCTCCTGTGCAGAAGCAGGGACTGATTGAGCCACCTGTACTGAAGCAGAGATTCATTGAGCCACATGTGTTTAAGCACTTGTGACTAAGCCCTTTGGTTGGATTAATCAGTTCATATTCGAGCTTTTATTTGTCGTGAAATTGCTTTGTGCTAACTTACTTTGCAGGTTTGGAGATTTACTAAAAATAATGTTTGGGCAGTTGAAGATTGGCCACAAGCACTGGGTCACTCAGCAAAATATGTTTCAGTATGACACCAGCTAAAGATATTTAAGTAATAATCCCCGAAGAACAGGGCATTACTGGCCAATAAAGCCCTGGCTGGAAGAGTTGAAGGCCCAAGGCGAAGCCGAGGGACTTTAACCCAGCCAGGGCATTATTGGCCAGTAATGCCCTGTTCTGAGGGGATTATTACTATTATAGGCTAAATGTAGGCTTATTTAATAAATAATAGACACTTTTGTATAGTTAAATAGATTTTTTTATTAAAATAAAATGGTAAATACATGAAACCACCTCTATATACGCTTACACTGCAGATATCTATATCCACACACTGCCGCCCCCTCTGTACACACACACACACACACACACACCAGCTCAACACACAAACTGCTGCTACACACACACACAACAGCAAACCACACACAACATAGCACCTCTACACACACAAGCACACCACACACACGCACACACACTGGAGCTCTAGACACACAACACAGCAGCTCCTCTACACTCACAACACAGCAGCTCTACACACACATGCTACACCCATAAACACTGCTACTGACACACACACACACACACACACACACAAACTGGAGCTCTATACACACACACAGTAGCTCTATACACACACACAGTAGCTCTATACACACACATCCGCTCTACACATACACAAACTGCTGCTACACATACAACAGCACAACACACACACACACTGCAGCCACAATAAAAAATGCAGCCACTTACTAAACTTTGCACTCTCCCCCCCCCCACCTCTACACACAACACAGCACCTCTACACACACCCCACACACACAACACTGCACCTTTATGCACAACACAGCACCTCTACACACACAACACTGCACTATACACAACACCTCTACACACACACACACACACACACACAAACTGCTGCTACACACACATGCTACACCCATAAACACTGCTGCTGACAGTGACACACACACACACACACACACACACACACTGGAGCTCTATACACACACACAGCACCTCTACACAGATATACAACACAAAAGCACAGCACACACACACTGCTACTGACACACAAACTGCAGCCACAAAGAAACTGCAGACAGCCACTTACTTCTTTGCTTCGCCTCGGGCCTTCAGCTCTACCAGCCAGGGCATTATTGGCCAGTAATGCCCTGTTCTTCGGGGATTATTACTTAAATACGCATTTAGGCACTTAAAGAGTGATGAGGCAAATGTCACTAAACTGAGCAACCAAAGCGAGTGACACCTCTTCATTGTTAACAAACTAACTTAGAAAAGTAGTGTATAAATGCTTATAGAATTAAAGCAGCAATCCCAGCATGAGGTCCGCTGAGCTGGACGGTACTATTTTCAGTCCCGGGAACCTCTTGGTTCCTGAATAACATACTGGTAAAGTATTTTGGAAAAGAAAATGGTAGTTTAAATATTGTACGTCACGCAGACCAATAGGACATGAAAAGTGCAAACTATACAACATCTAAACCAGGGGTAGCCAACTCCAGTCCTCAAGGGCTACCAACAGGTCAGGTTTTCAGGAACTCCCTGCTTCAGCACAGGTGGCTCAATCAGTGCCACCTCAGGCTAGGACTGAGCCACCTGTGCTGAAGCAGGGATATTCTGAAAACCTCACCTGTTCAAAATAATATCCAAAAGGGGAATATGTTTTCCACAATAGGTCAACTTTTTAAGGAACAGTAAAACATGATTGCAAAACGCAAGAATTTAAATAGCAGGAACAGTTCCATACAAACTGCAGAGGAGATTTTGACGAAAACCTATCACTAATGGAAACAAATTGGATTTAGTCTTTGGGAACACAAAGCCCTACTGGGATAAACGAGGAGTTTCATTTTAATTCTTTCGTTTAATTAGTCAATAGACAGGATGTGTTTCTTGTAGATGTTAAAGTTTAGAAGTGTTAAGATTGAAATTACTTACATTTTTGAGTGATGTTACATGGTTTCTGGTAGTGCTGTTGTTTTCCTTACTTTGGTTCATATGCAATACAATAAGTTATGTTTTAAAATGAGAACCGTGGTTGTTTAAACCTAAATTGATTCATACATTTAAATGTGATATCTATCATGAATTATTGATCTAAGTATCGGGCGGATTGTTACAGTTTCAATCCGTGCGGATTAATATAAAAAACGCTATTGGATACAATCCGCTGGTGGGTTTTACCAATCCAATCCGTGGATTCCGCAATGCGCTGGTGGGTTTTACCAATCCAATCCGTGGATTCCGCAATCCGCTGGTGGGTTTTACCAATCCAATCCGTGGATTCCGCAATCCGCTGGTGGGTTTTACCAAGCCAATCTGTGGATTCCGCAATTCGCTGGTGGGTTTTAAGAATATAATCCATGGATTGCTGAATCCGCGGATAGAATTATTAAAATCCACCCCCGGATTACGGAATCTGCAGATTGGATTGTCAAAAAAAAATCCGGAAAAGGCGAATCGCCCGTTTTCAGACTGATCTGCGGAAATTCGAGGACCAAAGGAACCGATTTGCCCATCTCTAACTCTGTCCATATAATAGTACCGTTCACAGGCTGTCTGAACACACACATTTGAAGTCCTTTCATAAATAGAGCGTCAACAGCTACGACCGCTGGAGCTGAAAACTGGGATAATTTATTCAATGGTGCTCTTTACAAGCCGTCGGAACATACTTTTCTAATGCCAAGACAATAGCTGCAAAATACAGGCGGTCATCGGTTATCCAACGGAATCCATTCTGGAAGTAGTGTTGGATAGTTTGACCGTTGTAAAGTGAGTCCCATGTTAATCAGTGGCGGTCAGCGTTGGATAACGCATTCCGGCGTTGAAAAATGGCCCGTAGGGTTGCATTGTAAAGCGTTGGATATGCCATTCGTTGTAAAGTGAAATATCGGATAGCGAGGACCACCTGTACTGGTACCGAAGTTACTTTTTGTGAAGCACAGGGCCGTAACATACACACTATCTAATGAGTTCCAACAGGTGTGTCGGCACTCCTAACAGACCGTTACCCCCAGGACTGGGAAGCCTGACAGTGATAGACTCTAAAATTCACTGGCGCAGCTGTCATATTGTTATTGTATCTCGTATACGTGTAATAGTGTATAAGGTGATCCTGCAGTTAAGGGTCACAGTGTCAGGTTATATAAAACGTGTACGTACATATATAAAGTCTGTTATAATGTAATTCACTACCTAGTGTCTGAGGGAAAGAGAGGTTACATATAAAATATTTTAACAGGGAGAAATACATTGAAAGTTACCTCTCATTTTCACGTGTGTTCTGATTTGTTAATGATAGAACAAGCAGATCATCATACCGATGCAGTCTCCTTTTTTTGTAATTTGGGCCCAAGGAAACTGCAGCTAAAGCGGCCCAATCACAGCTTCCCCATGCCCCAAAACTCAGTAGAATAATTTCCCATAAGGATTAACACAGTGGGGGTCTCTGCTTCTGAATGGAACTCCTGCTGCGTGAATCATATCGAGCCGCACCGGTCTGGAAGAGCTGCGCAGAGAGAGCAGAGAGAGCAGAGAAGCGGCCCTTCTCTTTGTCTCCCCGCACAGCTCTTACAGGCAATCGCGTATCACAGCCCACGTGACCGGAACATTTAAACTTGCAGGAGATACAGGGGCCCCCATACTGACGCCTGTACCTCGGGAAGCAGGGGGCTTCCGGACCTGAATGTAATGTGGTTAAGCTCCGGTGACCTTCAATCCCATGTAATAAAAACAAAAACAGCGTGATCGCCGGTAAAAGCCGTGCAGGGAGATGCAGAGAGGGGGACTGCTTCTATCTGTGTAGCCCTTCTAGATTGGTGTGGCCCAGTAGGATTCCCATTCAAAAGCAGGGACGCCCGCTGTGTTAATCCTTATGGGAAATTCCCCCTGGATTGCATTTGCCTGTGATCAGGTCGCTGTTGGGCCGCGGTTCCCCCGCTCCAAGTGACGGGCACCATTCGGCAGCAAACGGAGGCGAGCCGAAAAGGGATTGGATGGGAACCGAGGAGGAAGGGGGGAAAGGGCGCGAGCATGAGCGTGCGCGTGTGGAGAGCTTGGGCTGCATGACACAAGCTGGCGCGCTGGGGGGGGTAAAGGACACGGGGGTCAGGAAACATTTAATTATAAACCCGACGTATCCGCAGAACGTTGCCAGTGCAGCCCCCACGTGTTTCTATTGCCTTTTTCTCTATATAGCTACTGTAGTTAACTTGGTGACTTTGGAAAGCTAGTACTACCCTATGTATACCGACTTCAATGTGTTCTGCAGACACTTTTTAGAGAGATTTTAGCACAGTATTATCATGTATATACAGCTCAACCTTATAACGCTGTGCTTGGGGTCCAAAGAATCACATTGCGGTATAAGCGGATCGCGTTAGAAATAATGTACAATTGGATGCATTGTACAATAAAGTATTTAAAATATCAATAATCGTGTTGTAAAGTATTCATCAATACGAAAATTGGGAGCCACGCTTGCATCGCGTTATACGCGGAATCGCGTTGTAACGGATCGCGTTATAACTGGGTTGAGCTGAACTTTTATTCTGTTGAAGGTTGAGCAGAATATACTGTATGCTGCAAGATGTGTTTTGAGACATCTTTCTTTATGTGCTGAACACAGAATGGGAGTAAAACATATGCTTTTGGGTTTCAAATTATTGGGAACCACTGCAGTAGTGTGAGAAGCAAGTTATCCCAAAGCTAACAAGGAAAAGGATTACCAGGCACACACAAAACATACATCGTGTTTCACTTATTCTATATGCAAAAAGGACATAACACATACTGGACCAAAAAAAAAATCACTTGAAAATCCCGTTCACAATCACGTAGCCCCATATTATGTTTCCAGAGCAAGGCGGAGGTCCACTTAGCTCATGTACAGTACGCACCAGCGAGAAGTTCCTTCTGTAGCATTGGGGGTCTTTAGACCCTTCATCAGATCGACTAAGAGCAGAACTTGTACAGTATATAGCGCTAATCTCGGCGGTCACTGCATGCGTAGGAACTCAGCCACGGACAAAATTAAAATCAATATTTATTCAATCTTGGTGCTGGACATCACAGAGATTCACATTCTGTGATGTCCAGCACCAAGATTGAATAAATATTGATTTTAATTTTGTCCGTGGCTGAGTTCCTACGCATGCAGTGACCGCCGAGATTTCATCTACTTTGCCTATTCTATTTCCACGGCTGGGGCACGCCTAGGATCCCCTGCACTAAGGGGCGGATGCCACGATACCCCCTCCCCTTGCAGTCGCGGGGATAGCCGGCACTCGTGACACGTCCTGTGCAATCCTCCCGGACCAGGCTGGCGACGGCGATGACGTCATTCGGAAGCGCTGCACATGTGGAGTAACGCCGGGAGTTCAACAGAGCAAGCAGTGAAGACACCAGGCGGGTTAAGGGCAGCAGGCACCGGTTGATTACTCGTGAGTACAGGAGAGGAGTTTCTAAACAAAGCTTCTCATCCAGTCTCCTTATCAACCCCTGCACAACGGCCCCCCCCCCTCAGGTTTTTAAGTCTGCATCATTGTTGCTCTATTCATATATATAACGTCTCATATATTGATTGCAGTGGGATCTCTTCTTTTTCATCTAAGTTACCCAAGGTTTACTACTTGACCCATATCAAGACATATACACTTTCTAGAGCACCGAACATCGTGGGGTTTACTCCCCTTATTCTACAGTATATAGCGCTGCCTCTTAAAGACTACTATCACTCTCTGTGTATGCGCCAGAACGTATTCTTGTACTTCTGATTATGACATCACAGTCTTGTGAGAAGTCCCTAAAATGGATCGCTATTAGCACAAAAAAGAACCCCAAATCAAAGATGCTTAAAGGAGCAATCCATGCAATATCCTACATGTGTTTTTTTGTTTTTTTAAATAAATCAGTTCTGTGGTACTAGATAACACTTACTAAAAAAAAAATTCTTAATGCCATTTTTTATGAGTTTTAATATACTGAGCATCCTTTGATTTCTATAGCAGGGTTTAGCAGTGCAAGATCTTTGTAACACTTTCCTGTTTGTGATCGTTTGTTTACAATATTCCCAGCAGTTAGAGCTGCAAACTGTACCAATAGTTAACTTAGTTAGATAAGGATACATTGTAGCTGCTCAGTTACACTGACTGAAGGATTGATTGAAACTGAAAGGCAGCCATTTAGTGAACCCTGGGAAGCGGGATCTTTGCTGATCGATCACGGAGAACGATTTGATCTGCCGTTTAGGTAATTTGTTTTCAATAAAGGTAATCAAAGGCGGCATATATTACAAGAATTGTTTTTTTAAGTGCCACTTGGAATGCCTCTTTAATACAACAACTGTACAAATGTAGCAGCCCATCACCCAAGTATAATAATACAAGCACATATGGAGTTTCATATAGTAAAACAATATATATTTTTTTTATATTAACCTAAACCTCATCCCTTCAAAGAAATATATATTACACTTACCTGTCCAGTATTGGCCACAGGATTAGTGCTAAGCAATACCTTTCTAGGGCATTACTCCATTAACTATACAAGATATATATTTCCTCGTTTATAACATTAGGATTTAATATGTTAAATTCAGTGATCCAATGACATTCCCACTGTTTAAATGTGTGGGTTCTGGCTGTCACCGCCCCAATTACTGGGTTGCACCTCCTCAATAACATGGTATCTTAACTGTGCGATGTGGTGGGTAGCCTGTTGGAAATGTGTGGCTAGTGGTTATTGTGTTTTTTGCTGCATATTTTTCCAAATAGACCATTTGTGGTGGCAAAGGCATTTCATAAATGGTTGGGTGGTTTCTCCAACATATGAGTCTACAAGTGCATTTTAGGAAATACTCTGCATATAGAGCGCTGTGTCACATAGTACTTAAATGTGTATGTTGTGCCAGTATGTGGGTGACTAATGGTGCCCCACATGATAATGCCAACGCAATTACAACAGTTGAGACATGGACATGGAGTACAGGGTCCCTGGAAAGTCTCCAGTCTTGTTACTTATGTGGCACCCTGCTATATTTCTCTGACCTAGTATTGTAATCCCTGGTAATAGCAGGCAGTTCTAGTGTTAATCCCTTAGCACATGGCCTAGCATGTGAGTTGTATTCCCCACGAGTTATAATGTTGCCGTTTTGCAGGCACCTGCCTGAAAACAGTTAGTCATGTGCAAAGGGAGTGGGCTCGCTCTAGTGGGACCTGTGCAGTTTATGGGGCAGAGGAGTTAGTCACACCCCTAGAATAAAAGGGGACTCCCATGGAAGCTGTGTGTTACACTTATGTAACATAGCCTGCCGGCAGTTACTCCTTTTCCTCTGGGCCTTTCCTCTGTCAGTCCTGTTAGTGCAGGCAGTGGAAAGGTCACTTCCTTCTTTAGGCCTGTGTGTGTGTTTCAGCCTTGAATGATGTCATCAGCATTCAAGGGCAGGCCTTGCAACTTCTGAGGATGTCAATCTGTGGGGTGGATATTGGTTGGAACGCCTCCCTGGTGTGTGTGGGCCAATCTGTATCCGGCTCTGGCTTGCTATGAGTCAGAGTTAGAGACACTCCCCAAAGATATACAAATTGTGACATCCTCCTAAATTATGAGTTGAGTTCTTGAAGCGTTAGAGTGAGCAGATAGGAGTAAGAAAAGAGGTCTCTCCCTCCCACCCATGAGGGGCTGGGAGGGAGGGGAATTATGCTACTCAGGGCAGAGCTCTGAGTTATACAACATGGAGAGAAATAGGCAGAGGATGATAAACCTGTGAACCCTGCTATTCTCTGTATTGGAGCTGCCTGTGAATAAACAACATAAAAGATATGCTTTGTGTGTTCCTATTTCTGAGAATGAAGGAGTGTCAGTAGGGGTCCATCCCCTGAATATCTACAGGGGATCCTTCCTGGCTGGAGGCACAGCACCAGAGAGATCAAGGTAACCTGTCCTTCCTGTCCGGCTTTCTCCCCACACCACCGCGGAGCGCTCAGCCCTCCTGTTACCAGCAGGTCAAGAAACAGCACCAGAGTAGCTGATAAGAGCATACCACCCCCAATCTCACTTGCGGGGGTTGAGGGGGCAGATGGGCTACATTTAAATCAGATTTTACCAGACTATCTTTAATGTGTTTTCCACTCCTATATGAAGCACATTCTCAAGTTAAAGTTAAACAGAGATCACTGAATTAAAAACACTAAATACCTGTTGTTTCAATGATGAACTTGATTTATCAGTACTTCTTTAATAACTATGAGATGTACATCCAAGAGATGTACCTGATCCGTTGCAGTTTCCCTTTATTGATAATATTTTCTGGTATTTTATATTTTTCATTGGATTAGTGTTTTTATTTGTTACTTTTTTCCTAGCACCTCCTGATCAGTAACTGGAACTTAAATCTGAAAGGATTGTTCCTTTTCCATTCCACGTAACAATGCAGTAACTTCCATCCAAGTAAGCCAAGTGGTGTTAATGTTGTCAGGTAAAACATACATTAACTTGAATGGAAGTTAATACATTGTTAACTATGCACTACCCCACTTGTTACTGTAGGGAGAAAGATTTTGCCTTAAAGTTGTGATTCCAAGAAGATCATCAAAAACAAGCTTGGGCATTATGGACTACATGTTGTGTACATATTGGTGTATAAGACGTAGACGCTAAGATGACTTGTGCTAATCACATGCAATGTTGATTCAATACATTGAATTAGTCACTAACCTTCAAATTCACTGTGAATATGGCATTTATTAGCAAGTATGTATAATAATAATAATAATAATAATAATAATAGCATGTTATTGTGCACAGGTCTCTCTCCAAATTGTGTATCTCTCATTTTTTTTAACAAAAACTTTGTAGGTGAATATTTGTCGTCAAAGTGAATATTAGCAACACAAATCTGCAAAATATTTGCTGGGTAAGGTAATTAAATTTTTTTATAAAAGAACATTCAAAAATAGAAGAGAAAAAAAACATTGAGAGGTTTTATTAGAACGGGAACTTCAGGGCGGGTATGTGTATTATTGCATCTAATGAGTAAACAAAATGCAGCCATCTTACAAAATAGATGCTCGAAAACCGGCAGTAAATTAAAGACAGCTGTAAAGCAGAAAGTTATGGATCCGAGGGGGAAAAAAATGTAATTATACAAAATGACAATTTCTACAAGAACAATGCTGTTTCATGCTTTAATTTTTCAATATCTTTGATATCCCACTTTATAGTTTTCCCAGGTGAGTGTATCTGTTTATTTGCTGTCACAGATATTGTTCAGCTCACACCACAGAGATAATGCACAGCATTAACCACAGAGGTGTAGAGTCTTAAAAGCTCAATTCCAAAACACGAACATACAAAGCGAGCTTAAAATCAAATTATCTTTTTTCTTTTTTTATTGCCTGTATATTGACCATGAATCTAAACTGTCTTCTGTATCTGTTCAATTTGCTCTGGGAAGCTTCTTTAAATCACATTTGGGTTTCTGCAGAGAGGGAAAACAGAAATAAACAGCAATGCGGGGCTGCATAAAATGTCTATTCAACAATCATCATCAGATCTGACAGGTAGAACAAGATGTTTGCAACAGATATTGAATATGGACTGCTTCCCCTGTTATTTAGCCATGCACCAAGGTATTTATCTGACGTGCCTGTTCTTAAAGGTCACTTCTCTATTGAATTGTTTTTCAGCAATGAAAATACCTGTCATTTTTTTTCTTCCTTAGACCAAGTTTGCCACAAAATCTTCATTGCTAAAGAACATCTTTAATACAAAAACATGCGGTGCTTTTTATAGATTGCAGCGTGCAACGCTAAGTAAGAAGGGGTTAACTTGTGTTAAATTGGCAGGGTTTTGGGGTGCCTCTGCTCATGCAATATGACGGGGGCTTCGCACACTGAAGGAGCCGTGCAGATTGTGCGGTGGTCATTCGCTGACAGGCATCACTATTTACTGATTGGCTCCGTGAAACTAATGCACCTTTATTTACATTTTTTTAATTTAAATCCTTGTGCCTCTGTGCAATGCATTGCAGGTTACTGGCAGTGAAAGAGTTAACAAAGCGGTGTCTCAATTTATGCACAATAGTGGAGAGGTCGTCAACTCCAGTCCTCAAGGGCCACGAACAGGCCAGGTTTTAGGGATATCCCTGCTTCAGCACAGGGATATCCCTAAAACCGGACTTGTTGGTGGCCCTCGAGGACTGGAGTTGGCCACCCCTGCGATAGTGGAATACAGAATATATGCGCTTGAAATAAAACAGACGTTAAACCGTGCCACTATTTGTTGAGGAACGGCAGTTTGTTATGGCTATCGGTATTTGTCATTGTTGTAATCAATAAATACTGTAACATGTATTGAATAAAGCAATTATTCACTATAGCTATAAAAAATATTGTGTTATTGTGTCCTAAACAAATCTATGAAAGTTGAAGAGGTGTGAAGGAATAGCGCTCAAGGGAAAGAAAATATGTGTTATTGGTTCTCAAATTTGTCAATACATATTTCCTTCCTACAACTTTCATACTGTATGTAATCCTCTCCTTTGTTGCAATTATATAAGGGTCCATCATTGGAGCGAAGTCTTTTTCCCCACTATTACAATTTTAACCCAAGGCAGCAGAGTGTCGCGCGTTATCCAGCACATTGTGGGCATCTGATTGCTCACACAATCGCGACATCGCTGCGCTCCTCCTCTTCCGTTTAGATCACGTTCTTCAGCGATCGCCACTAGAAAACAAGCGAAATAGTCATGGCGGGCTGACCCTCACGGGGTTAATGCGCAATTGATATATGGTAACCCTTTTGCAGAAAATGTTATCCAATAAATACAAAATAAATTGCTATTAATCGCAATTGGGCATCTTTTTAGAAAGGAAAGGTACTGTATACAGGGATATACCAAATAAGTGACTATGGGAAGGATGTCGATCCAGGGAGAAATCTTTAGAGTCAGGAAGGAATGTAATTTTCCTCTTATGAGGCAGAATTGGATGATGTTTCACTGGGGTTTTTTTTTCTTTGCCTTCCGCTGGATCAAAATACTGTAAATACAAATATAGGATAAGTATCTGTCATTTAAATGTGGCATCGGTTGAAGTTGATGGACGTACAGCATGTCTTTTTTCATCCTCATCTGCTTTGTAAGTGGAGATATTCTTCATTATAAATTAGCAAGTACAGTATGTGACGTGTTGTACTTTCATTAAACAAGTGAATCTTTAAGCCTGCTTTTATCAACCAGAAACACAGTGAAACATACAGTACTGCACACATTTTGTATCCTTGTTTATTATTTGATTTCAGCATGTCAATATGGCTCCCTCCAGAGATCCAACAGACACATCACTGAAACCATGATCTTCCTGCTCTCTGTTACTTGTCTTTACCCTACATGTTTAGTGAAGATATTTCACTTCCTCGGGGAAATTTAGATAGGGGTTGCAGTGGAGGCTCCGTCCAGGGTTATTTATACTCATATAAACCCTTGCAGCACTCAAAATATACTTGGATAGTGTAACAGGACCTTAACGCCTGTCTAAAATGGGCTTCAATAGACAGCCTTTATTAGTCTGAGGAATCCAGCAGGGAGCTGGTTATTTGCAGCTAGAGACCATTAAGCAGTCTCCACCGGGCTCATCAGACAGGTAGAAAAACCTCCTGCTTGAACTGCACGAGATCTCTTGAGCACTGAGACAACTGTGCTGCCAGACAGAGACTCACATACTGTATACATTGTCTTGAGCACAGAAGGACTGTGTTGCCCGCAAGACACCAGGAACCAGACCTCTATTCCAGGACACCACGGACCCTGGAACCCACCAGAGGGTGGTCCCCAATGGACATCAACCCGGACCCAGAGACTGACATAAAGAGCCCCTGCTTACAGGTACCTCTTTGGACTTTGGGGTCATAGGTTGGAAAGAGGCTTAACCCCACAGCCCTGAAGATAGAGACTGGGAAAGTGAGTTAGCCCTTACAAAGGGATCGGTTGTTTATTTATTCAGTTGCTTCCTTCCTTTATTGATTAAAGGTACAGGTGGAATAAAAGCCATGGTTTCTTTTTCACAAATATGTCTCCCTGGTTGCATCTCTGCACATCTCTCTTACAGATAGATTAAAGGATATTTGCTTACGTAAGTCTCTTACTGATTGCTAGATCGGATTTATGTGCCTTTAGTAGGAAGTGCAAATGTGAATGCATTCATTATTTGGTTGTCTTTTAATATATTTTTGTAATAAATTGTATAAACTATGAGAGTTGTCTTTTCCTTTTAAAGATA
This sequence comes from Ascaphus truei, assembly GCF_040206685.1. NCBI lineage: Eukaryota > Metazoa > Chordata > Amphibia > Anura > Ascaphidae > Ascaphus > Ascaphus truei. The sequence continues at coordinate 45,602,263 of NC_134487.1, read as the reverse complement.
CACGCGTGTGGCATCTTTTCGAATGTTAGTCCTGTGAAAAATGATGTGACCTGCAAAAACACTTTTAGGGTCCTATTCTAGTAGCTTCGATAGAATCGCTGCCAAATCGAACGGTTTGACATTTGTGTTATCACGGTATTCAGAAAGAGTCATGACGCATTACCGCAAGTCACAAACCATGAGGTAGGTAAATGCCGGGATAGCAGTGACCGTATCTCAGACTTTTTCTAAGTTCTACCGCTGCAATCTACCCGCAGACTGTAAGAGCTGCACAGAGACAGCTGTATCTCCCTGCACAGCTCTTACAGGAGATCGCACTGATTTTATTTAAATTTTAATAACATAGTATTGTAGCAGGGGTCTCTGGAGCTGAACTGCATTAATTTCAGCCTCATGGACCACCTGCTTCCCGAGTTACAGGCCCTGGTATGGGGTGACGTATCGCCTATGCGTTTTAAATGTGCCTGTCATGTAACGTGGGCCTGTAACTTAGGAATTAGGGGGTCCCTGGACCTGAAATGATTGCGGTTCAGCTCTGGATACCCGCTGCAACTATACTCTATTATTAAAATAAAAACAGCTTTGTTACCTTAGCGGTTGGCCGCTAAGGCAATGAAAGCGTTACACCTGAGTGCCTGGTTTACGGTGCGGTAGAGGGAGTGGGTGAAAGGGGCAGTTGTCCCAGAGTGTGTGGTTAGGCCTATCGGTAAGGTTGTGGGAGGAGTTGACCCATACACTACCATATCAGTGATAACCGCTATGGTAATGAAGGGGTTAACCAATCCCGCTACCCACCCAAGAGGCATAATCACCCACCCTGAGGCAACATCTCTCTTCTCGCACCCCCTCTACCCCCAAGGAACATTATACTACAACAACCGTCTCCAACACATACAGTACAACAATAATGGCCCGAACTACTATTATCTAGATATGGATAATTGCGCATTTGCCCATTTAAAAATAAAACTTTATCCAGCTAGCATAAAGTAATTTAACGTTGCACTTGCCCTTGCCAGGAAAAGGCTGTCCTTGTCTTCCTCCTCGTCCTCTGTGGGCAGCAACATTACAATAACAAAAAGAAACTACTGGCCACTAACCCCTTAATTACTTTAGTGGTTAGTAATTAAGGGGTTAAAGCTCCTTCCCCCGCTACCCACCTGGGAGGCCTAACCACCCTCCCCAGGGCAACTACCCCCTCCCCCTCTATCCATTGATTGTCACAGTGGTAAATCATGCCCATAATATGAATGGGCAAGCTACAAATAAAAAAAAACAAGCACTGAATAAAATACATAACATTTAAATAATAAATAAAAAAAAGCCAATAAACCAATTGATATGCATAGTGGTAAACCATGCCCCCAATATGGGCATGGATTGCCACAATGACAATGAATGGGCAAGCAAAAAAAACACACAAAATACAATACATTACAATGAAATTAAAACAAACATTTGCCTAAAAAAGCATTGCTTGACACTGTGCTTATCTATACCCAGAAAGGGGCATAGATAATTACATTAAAATTCATTGGGCACCCAAAAAAATACACAATTAAATAAAAGCCAATCAATGCGTTTGTTATTTTTGCACTCTTCGCGCTTTGAATCTTACTCCGTCAGCAACTCTTGACCCACGACATAATGCTCATCAGCCAATGCAAAGAAGTCCATGATCATATATTGATTGAAGAGACGGCTCCGGTAAGTTCTTTCTTTTCTTTTGTCTTCGCTTCTCTGTAATTCAAAGGGGGGTGAGATGTTGCCCATTGTCTTCTTGGCTTCAAATGAGAATGGATAGGCCTTATGTAAGGCCTCTGTTATCACATTTGAGTGTCAAATGGTACACCTGAATGGATGTTTTATTTTTTATGGGCAAATGAGCTATTATCCAGATCTGGATAATAGGGATTTTGCCCATTACTGTACTGTATGTGTTACGGGACTTTGTTGGGGGTAGAGGGGGTGGGTAGTAGGGTGCCCATTCATTGCCATTGGGGTTATCTTTGCTGCCAATGAGGTCGTAGGTAACTTGGGTGTTGGATTGGACCAAAGATACTCCTCACCCTTGTGCATTTTATTCATACCAAATGTCTTCAGCAGATAAGAACTATGACATTGGAAACAAAGAACTCATGGCCATTACAGTAAGTCCACCTTTTCTGAATGGAGGCACCTCTTAGGCCTGGGACATAGTAAATTCAAGCTCGCTGAGGTGGGCTGAGCCGTGCTGAGCAGATTCACAAACCCCCTGCATCTGTCATCAGCGCGGCTATAGTTTCCCCCTCCGCATGCGTGCTGATGCGTGCGGAGGCTCTAAAACTTTGCCGAGACAGGCAAGTTTCAAATTTGCCGCTCGGGGAAGCGGAGGAGCGGTCACGTGACTGCTCCCATCTAATGGGAGCGGGGGACTAGCCCCGCCTCCCGCTCCGCCTCCTGACACGCCTCCGCTCCGCCTCTGCTCCACCTCCGCCCCCAGAGCGCGCTCACTGCCTCGTCTGCAAGGACAGAAAAAAGCACCATTTTCAGCAGGCGAGGCAGAGCAGGAGCGCGCCTCAGCGAGCTTCAATTTACTATGTCCAAGGCCTTAGAAGGAGCCACGCATCCGGTTAGCGTCCTTACTCATCATCGGAATTTAGAATTAATTAGATAAGCAAATAGATTGTCTTCCTGGCAAGCTCAGTGGGCTCTACTCTTTTCATGATTGAATTTCCTGATTTTGTACCACTCTGGTTCTAAGAAAGGGAAAGCAGATGCTCTATCCATGTTATCATCCAACTCCTCTTCAATTATTGAATGTAAGGAAACTATTCTGCCCAAGAAATATTTCCTTGGTGACCTTTTCCTCCAACCTTCTCGCACTATTAAGGGAGGATACCCCCACAAACCATTCCAATGCAATCCCCTGCAGGACATCAATTTAGTCCTGCAGAATGGCTACTGGACCTTTCAAAGTCGTCTGTTTATTCCAGAAGATTAACAGTTTTGCAATTTATGCAGCATCTGCTAGACATCTGAGTGTTCACAAAGCACAGGAACCATTGGTCCACTCTTTTGATGGCCCAAATCCCATCAAAATGTACGCAAATTTGTTCTGTCTTCTGAGACCTGTGCCAGGAACAAGAACCCTTGTGCCTCCCTAGGGGCTGCTATAGCAACTCCCTGTGCCTACACATCCTTGGGGTCCATCTCAATGGTCTTCATTGGATAGAGGCAATTTGACAGAGGATACAATACGATTCTGGTAGTAGTAGGGTGCCTCACCAAAATATGCCACTTTATTACTGGCAAGGTTCTCCCAACAGCAGATAAGACTGCCAAGCCACTGTAGTAATTTGAGGAGTTTTCCGCCTTTGCAGAGTCCCAGATAAAGTAATTTTTGACAGAGGGCTGCAATTCATGCCCACGTTCGGGAGAGGGTCTTGTTCCACATTGGAAATCGGCCTAAATCTATCCTAAAAAAATCCTCCTTAGTCAAATGGCCAGACGGGGAGAAAAAAATCAAACCCTGGAACAATATTTGCGATGCTTCATCGGCCATCTCCAGGATGACTGGGCTGAATTTTTTTCCTCTCGCAGAGTTCGCCTATAATAGCGCTCTGCATAGTTCAACTCAACAAAGTCCATAATTTGGATTTCAGCCAAGTTTCATCCCTCACCTACCAGTTTCCTGTTCTGTTCCTGTTGTTTTCGGAGAGACTTTCTTATCTAAAAGAGGTCTAGAAACCCTGAATATGATTCGAGAGGTTCAGGAATGATACCAAAGAAACGTTTACAAACACTGCAGATCACTCCCTATGTGGTGAGTAGGAGACAAAGCTTTGATACAAATATATAGGTCCCTTCAAAATTTCTTCCCAAATAAACCCGGTCACCGTACACTTACAACTCCCTGACTCAATAAGATCCATCTGGTATTTCATGCCTTGCTGCTGAAGCCTTTTGGGAGAATCCCTTTCCTGGTTGCATTTCATCTCCTCCTGACTCATCCAGGTTGATGGTGAAGAGGAGTTTTTTTATCAAGAGAATCTTTGACACCAGGATATTCCGAGACAACTGCAGTACCTGATCCAGCGGATGCCATCCAGTCCCGAGGAGAAGTCTTGGGAGCCAGAGGGAAATATTCATGCCTGATATCTGGAGTAAGAAAACAGTCCAGTCAATGAGGCTCATCCAAAACATGTGACTAAACAAACATACAACATGCCATTCAGAGTATGACTTTTAGGAATAAGTTTAAAAATATCAGTATATGCAATTTTCTAAGATTCCAAGGGATGGACTAAAATGCTTTTGCCAAACAAAAATTAATAACACCCTAACTTTAGGCATTAAAAAAAATGTTAATGTTAATTAACAAACATTTTTATTTGAAGTTAGCTTTCAGTACACTTTGGTGTGGATTGTTGCTTTAAACTCTATGAAGTTAAGAGCCGTTGCCCACTTAATTGCATCTTATGTATACCAGCAATAGCAGATGCAATTTACATAACAAGACTCAACCCTATTCATTGGCTGAATAATACAAGCTGATTCAAAGACACGACAGATAAAAAGACTTACGATTTTGTTTGCACATTTTCTTGCAAGCAAAAATCAAACAGCTCTTAAAATCCCCAATTGTTATCTGGCAACAACAGACACACACACAGAGTTGACTGAAGTTGAAAAAAACAGCTTCAACACGCAAAAGGTTATAAACACCCTTTTCTTTAAAAAAAAAAAAAAAAAAAAAAGTTATTTAGGTAATCTTTGCTCAAAAAGTCTGAGTCAGTTCATTTTTTATGAGTAAACTTTAAACACAATGGGTTGATTACTTATACAAATTCTGTGAGAACAGGAAAAAAGAAAAACTGTCTTATTGTAATGCATAATATCTATGATTCCAGGCGCTGGTCTTTTGACCACAGAATCTTCACTGTTAAAATAACACAATTTTTTCTTAATTGGTGTAATCCATCTTTACTGTGTAGACACTGCCATCATGTGCTGATTTTATGAAGAGGAAAATAACATGGGTTTCAATTCTGATACCTGAAGCAAAACACGACTGGAAGAGGCTTATAAACATAATAGCCCTTATTTACTACGAATTCTTCTGCCACCAGACACCTTCTTACTGACGTCTTCTGTATCTGTGTCCAATGTAAGGAACTTGCTAATCAAATTGTTTTTTTTTGTTTGTTTGTTTTTCCCATTTGATATAGATTTGTTGGACACAAAACTTTGTGCATATTTGGACCTGAACAGTTTTGACACATTTCAAAGGAGAAACACAATGGCTCGTGTTCTATAAACTGGGATTGCGCCAGTTCTGTGCTATTACAGTACATGGAAAGCGACGTTTCACTTGATCCGCGCAACCTTTATCAAGGTCACCTTGATAAAGGTTGAATGGATCAACCGAGACATCAGGTTGTTGCGATTAAAGTTTACATAAGTCCGGTTGGGCCCTCCTCTTACTTCCTTACTCATACTATGCGTTATTGCAGGGGTGCTCAACTCCTGTCCTCAAGAACCCACAACAAGTCAGGTTTTAAGGATATCTGAGCTTCAGCAAGCTGGGATATCCTTAAAAGCTGACCTGTTGTGGAGTCTTGAGGACTGGAGTTAAGCCCCCCTGCCTTATTAGACCGATCAGGAGGGTCCTTTTTGAGTTGGAGCATTGCCCATTGTTTATTTTTGGTCTTCTTATAAGAGTGCTTGGGGAGTCATTTTCATGGAAAGCCCAACTGACGTTAATGGGGCTTTCTGTGCGATATGGCACCATCAGCACTGTTGCAATTTATAAAATAAGGGTCAATGTCTTGAAACATGAGTCATAAATACATCCAGTGCAATTTAATGTCCAAATCAGGCAAGATGCCTATTGTCACAAATGGGAGATACATTGAAAGCACATTATTCGCTGGATGTTAAAAAACAAAAGGTACTGTAATTCCATGTATTATGTATCCCTTGCTGCCATTTCTCCCAGTTCTGTGTGTCCATGTAACACGCCATACAGTATGTAAACAGTCTTAATCTTTGTAAGGGGATAATTCTATATAGTCTGAAGGTGCCATTCTGGTATTTTTCAGTTTAAAAATCCCCATTGACGCCAGTGAATAGCTACAGCATAAAAAGGCTCTAATCACACGTGGAACTTTATGAAACTCCATATTTGATACAGGCATTACAGACTGAAAATGTAAAATAGGGATGTGCAAAAAATGTTGCTGAAGTTTGCAAACAAGGTGAATTTCCCCCTTTTTTCCCCAACTATAAATGTAGCAAAACGTTCCCCAGAAATATTCACAAAACGTTAAAACAATGAGCAGGACACATAACCCTAAGTTCAGGTCCCATGATCCTTTACATACTGCCATTATCACAAAAATCTGGCAACATGTTGAGTGCTTTGTCCATTTCTGCAGAAAAGTGAAATTTTTGAGACATTTTACAAAGCACATTTGAAGACATTCACACATTTCTACTGAACAGTGTTTAATGAGATGCTGCAAGGCAGTAGCAGAGTCAGCTTGATATGTAACAACCTTTATGTAATTAAAATTAGACTAACCTTCAACAGTTCTGTACTTCTTTCTCCTTAGCACCATGTACCTGCAAATATAAGACTTGTCCAAAGAAGAGCAGCTTTAGCAGGGTGATTAATGAATTTGCTGTTAATTCGGTAGGGGCAAATCAGTTTGTCCCATACGTGACCATTATCAACCTTAATAAAGTTTCAGTATGGGACCTAAACATTGGTAGGACTTAATAAACAGCAAATACAAACCACTTTGCTCTGACGTCTTCTTAGGCATACTTATGCTCCACATGATCATCAACAGTAAGCCTGGCACCCAAAGTATATTTACTACAAAGGTTTTCTGCTATTTTGTTTGATTGAGTGACCATTATCTCTTTGTAATATACAAATAAAAAAAACTTACAAAACTAGAGAGTCTATATTTTTCCTTCTAATTTCCGCCCAATTAAATAATGTTGTAACCATGTTGGAAAGCCTCTTAGTTTAGGATATAGCCCATGTGTAGACATGTTTGGTAATGTAAAATGGCATTTACCACGAGGCTACCAATGAGCCAATAATTAAAAAAAAGATATTGTCCTTTCAGGTCACTCTTACATACGTTTTCACAGAGGAAGGCTGCTAAGTGGCCATCCGGCAACATAGAAAAGCAATCTTCCTAAATGTATACTGTATGTATATCTTCATTTGCATAACCCCGTCCATGTACACAGCAGTAATACACGCAACATAATGGGAAAAAGCGCTACAGACACAAAGCCAACAGGAAAAAAGGGAGTCTCTGCCCCACAGAGCTTACAGTCTAAATAATATTTCTCTGTAATCATGGGGTTTGCCAGTGTAATACCCCCACAGGCCCACACTATTATACAGGCATACCCCGGTTTAAGGACACTCACTTTAAGTACACTCGCGAGTAAGTACATATCGCCCAATAGGCAAACGGCAGCTCGCGCATGCGCCTGTCAGCACGTCCTGAACAGCAATACCGGCTCCCTACCTGTACCGAAGCTGTGTGCAAGCGGGGAGACTATAGAGCCTGTTACAAATGCGTTATTTACATCAGTTATGCACGTACATAACGATTGCAGTACAGTACATGCATCGATAAGTGGGGAAAAGGTAGTGCTTCACTTTAAGTACATTTTCGCTTTACATACATGCTCCGGTCCCATTGCGTACGTTAATGCGGGGTATGCCTGTACCCTGGTGCAGACCACCCCAGTAGATGGGATTGCGGCTTTAAGCCTATTCAGAATCTTTGGTATAGTTAAACCCCCAAAAATACATTGTATCCAGACATGGTTTTGCGGTTAAAGTGTTCACTTCGGAAATGCATTCTGGCCTCAGCTACTTATAATCACTCAATGTCATCATGGACAAATCACTTTGTCTCCCTGTACATCAGCTTAGCTGGCTATAATTGGGTATCAATTATAGCATTGCCGTGCAGACCAGAGCTCAAGCAAATGTGCTGAAGGCAGCTTTTTAAACACCTATGTAGTACAGCATAAATGAAAATTGAAAATCACAACATTTTAAGTAATATGGCCTGGGTTTTTTTTTTTAAAACAGTTTCCTAAGACGAAAGAACTGTTGTGTTCAGATAAAGTGGCTGAATGAGGTGCACCATGTTTGCTCACAGAAAATATAGTCTATAAAGTGAAAAAAGATGGGGTGTAGTAGACATTCTTATTGGCCAATACCCACAGGGATTGAAAATAATTACATGGGAGATTAACTGGAATTAAAAAGATTTTACTTGATTAACCATTCATCGTGAGGTCCTGGAAGTCAAAATCTGATTGGTCAAGTCAATAGTCTTCTATTGCAGTCAATACAATTCCCTGAAACATCTGCATTAGGTAAGCAAATCTACTACGAAGAGGAATTTGACCATTGACTTGACATGAGGAAAGCTGTACAAACCTGTCCTGGTTCAATTTCCTTTTTAAAAGTTCAGCATCAAACCGTTGAACTTGCCAGAAGAGCTAAAACTGTGCACTTCTCAAAAAATGTTATCCCTATTTTTGCAAAATTTGGAAAATATCAGCAATGTTCACAAATTTATGCCAACTTTTGCTATCAAAAAAAGATCCAAAGTTGGGGTCAAAAGCGATCTCTAAGTAAGAAGTCTGCAGTTGCTGGTTTCTGATGATGTTTCATGTTTTAGCAAACACATTTTGGTAGCCACCAATGTCTAACATTTGACAATCTACAAATATGTATGAAGGATTCATCTCTAGACAGTTGTGCACTACAATTGACAGCCAGAAGTTAAAACTACAGATGTAGCCAGAAGTGTGTGCAGTAGCGTTCACAGCGCGCCGTAGGTGGTATAAACAACGGGTCTCCACTGCAATGAATAAAAAGGTTATTTATTGGTGCATGCAAAAATAGAACAAATTGCCACAGAGTAACTCTGACGCGTTTCGTCCGACAAGGACTCTGTCACTCTTTGACTACAATTGACAGACAGAAGTTAAAACTACAGATGGAGTCAGTATTACCTTCCCCACTAGCTGCTGTAAAAAAAAGAAAAACATTTTGCCATGGCTCAGAAAAAGGTAAAAGTTACAGCTTGCGGGGCTGTAAAATAAAAATTGAAGGGACTTACCTTTACCTTGATGGGCAACCCTACTCCGGTAGTGTCATGATGTCACCGCGTCATGTTGCCATAATAATAATAATAATAATAATAAAAATAGCATGTTCTTGTATAACGCTGCTAATTTTACATAGCACTTTACAGAGACATTTTGCAGGAGATAAAGTGACTTGCCCAAGGTCACAAAGAGCCAACAATGGGAATTGAACCAGATTCCCCTGCTTCAAACTCAGTGCCAGTCAGTGTCTTTACTCACAGCCACTCCTTCTCCCATTACCATGGTAATGTGCTGTCACGGCATCATGTGACGGGATATCACATGGCACCATGACTACTTTTGACGTCAGTCACCATGGCAATGCGATGCTACAAGAGGTGTCCTGCTCCAGGAAAGTTAAGAGGAGAAAACACACACACACCTAGTGTCAGTCCAGGGGGCCTCGCACGCCCTCCTCTTCCTCCTTCTGTCGGCGCCGGGATCCAGCTTCTGAACGGAGGGATGAGCTGGAGGATGAGGGGTCCCCTTCTGTTCAGGTGAAAGTTGGATCCCGGTGCCGACATGAAGGAGAGGAGGAAGTGGAGGAAGCACAAGGCCCTCAAAGACGCGGGGCCCAAGGTGGCTGTCCTTTGAATCAATTCTTACCCATTGGCCACCCTGCAGCATCAATCTCTAGTGCCGGGGAATGCTGATGTCAGGTTCCTGCAGCGTTCACCGTCATCGGGGAACAGAAGTTTGGCTACATCTGGCTCGCCATATTTGTATTTTAGACTGAAAATACATACCGTATCTTAGAGCGGAAAAATCATTCTCCAACTGAAAGTGCATGGGAGCAGGGTTCGCTCTGTGTATGCGCTATACAAGACATTGATAGAAAGAGATAGAACTAGGGTTCTTCGCCTAAATTGTTGTCGCAACTACAGTTTATATATTAATAAAAAGAATACAGGCATACCCCGGTGTAAGGGCACTCACTTTAAGTACACTCACGAGTAAGGACATATTGCCCAATAGACAAACGGCAGCTCGCGCATGCGCCTGTCAGCATGTCCTGAACAGCAATACCGGCTACGGCTACCTACCTGTACCGAAGCTGTGCGCAAGCGGGGAGACTATAGAGCCTGTTACAAATGCATTATTTACATCAGTTATGCACGTATAGGACGATTGCAGTACAGTATGCATCTATAAGTTGGAAAAAGGAAGTGCTTCACTTTAAGTACATTTTCGCTTTACATACATGCTGTGGACCCATTGCGTACGTTAATGCGGGGTATGCCTGTAATGCATTCTTTTTGCAAACTTTTACAGTTGTACATTTATTCTTTGAAAGTAATTCATATAAGAAACCCCTCTTAAAATCAAAGTGCAACATAAAGTAATACTATATTTTACAGTAGTTTACTCTTCGTACTTGCTAAAAACGTGTATTCTTTAGAAGTGACAGGAAACATTATTGGAATTCACACAAAATGATTCCTGTCGTCTAACCGGTATTGTTCTCAACCAACAACTATTGTGGGAAATTACTGTTGCAACCCTGTTCCCCCTCCCTCCTCCCCCCCAATCACAGATAGGGTCTATTACGGGGAAAACTATGCTGTTACTTGGAGTAGTGTGGTGCATACCTGCTGAGAAACAGTAGCCCTGAGTCTCCCGCATGGTGGTTGGGGATAGAAACAGGACAGGCTTCTGGGGATTGTGTGAATTCGTACTCACGGTGACAGCGCCTCCATCTCTTGCAGTCCCCAGGATAAGAGGAGAAATCCCTGCTTGAGAGTCTCTTTCTCCTTCTTCCCAATAGATTTCAATCTCACGACAGAAGTGTAGTAAACAGTATGTCTTTATTCACTATGCACACAGCACAGCAGTCACTCAGCAGAACTAGGGCCTGCACCATCAGGGTGTCCCTGGTCTACACTCCCAGCCAGAGGGCACCAGGAGCAGTCCTAGCTCTTCCCTTACTCTCTGGTAGAGTAAGGGGAACAGTCTCCCACCGCTCCCCTAAAGGAGGGCACACAGTGGACAGAGCCCTGCACACTGCTCTCGGTTAGACCAACCCCTCTCACGGTAAACTGACTAAATACAGGAAGTGCAGCTCCTTAAGTACAGATCCAGTAGCAACCAGCCCCTTGCCCCTGATTGGACACCAGACCTGATTACACTACCTTCTCTGTGACTCACTAAGCTGCAGGAGTGTGGGGAAAACCCATGATTACTCCAGGCAACCTGCCCTTACCAGGGATTATGCCAGAAGGAGGGCAGACTGATAGCCAAAACCAGACAGGGCTACACTGTTATATGAGTTTTTACTATGAGTCAGAGGAAGCATATTTAAGGCATTGCAATTGTCTGTATATTGATGCTACAGTACTTTAAGTTTTATAATGCCTTGGTGTCCTCTGTGGTACTATATGGGACAACATGTTCACCATCAGAAGGGGGCGTCAAACCATTAATGCGCATTTATCTACTTAATGGCCCTGCTCGACATTACAGAGCTGACCCCGTAAGCACTATAGCCATTAATGAACTATTCATGAACAGTCTCAAAGATGAATAATACTGCCATTCTTTAAATGCTACAATGAGTATCTAAAAGCAAGAAAATCTCGTACATATAAATATCTATCCTTTCCCTTCTCTGCACTGATGTCATGCCAAAGTATGTTTCAATCCAAATAGTTAGAATTGGTCAGTATTCACCCCTCTGCGTCTCTTGTTCTTTTTTTGCCCCCAAAAATCAGTCAGATTTGAAGGGTGTAAATCCCCTTGTTTAGTAATCTGCACCTGATGTGAGAACATGTAGACAAATATAGGTGCTCTCTGCAGAGCCGCACCCATCCACGTGTCAGGGGCCCTGCGAGCTCCCCATCTGTCTCACACTCCCCTCTCTCCCACTCCCACCTCCACTTCTCTCTCACCCCCAACCCTCTCTCTCTTCCTCATGCCCGCACCTCTCTCCCCCTCATGCCCCCACCTCTCTCTCCCCCTCATGCCCCCACTTCTCTCTCTCCACCTCCCACCTCCACATCTCTCACCCCCTTTCACCCCAAACCTCTCTCTCTTCCTCATGCCCGCACCTCTCTTTCCCCCTCATGCCCCACCTCTCTCTCCCCCTCACGCCCTCACTTCTCTCTCTCTCCTCCTTACTCCCCCACCTCTGTCTTTCCCCCTCATTCTCTCCCACTTACTCCCCCACATGCCCCTACCACTCTCTCTCTCCCCCTTATTCTCTCCCCCTCGCTGCCCCACCTCACTCTCTCCCTCTCACTCCCCCACTTCCCTCTCCCTCACCTTTCCCTCATGTCCCACCTCTCTGCCCACATGCCTCACCTATCTCTCTCCCCATCATGCCCCACCTCTATCTCCCCTCCCTTTATCTCCCCCTCATGCCCTGACCTCTCTCCCTCTCACCCCCCACTTCTCTCTCTCCCCCTCCTGCCCTCACATCTCTCTCTCACGTGCCTACTTTGCTCTCTGCCTCCCACTGCACCTCTCCCCCTCATGCCTGCACCTCTTTCTCCCCATCCTACCCCCATCTCCCTCTCCTCAACCTCACTGCCGCCCTTTTGCCCATCTCTCCCACCTCCACCTCCCTCTCCCCCTTCCACCCCACCTCCCTCTCCCCCTTCCACCCCACCTCCCTCTCCCACCCCCAAAATTGAGCAATTTATGCCTTTTATAGGCAGATTTAAATGTTAATAAGTATGTATGTAAGGCCATTTAACCTTGTATATTTTGTTCCTGTGTAACCGTGCAATTATTTGGGCCGAACGTTGCTTCTGTTTTTTTCCAATTTTATCCCCGCAAAATACAGCCAATTTCGTCAGATTTACATATTTTTGTGACCTTTTTGTACATCACTAATGAGAAGCACTGACACTAACATATGCAATTGGTTCACCCACTTCACAAGCCGTGCAGTCCCCACTAAGCCACATCAACTATCATTAAAGATTCAGCAGTTGTCCTCTGAAACATAGATTTCATGATTTTGACTGGATAGCAAACTGAATCTAAAAGATAAAGTGATAGATGACAGAATTATTTCATTTGATTGCCACATGGGCGCCCAAATATTAATACTTTATTTGCCAGAGTTGTGTTACCTTTCAATGCCATCAAACCAGCATGGCATTCAAAGGGGTTAAGTCTGAAGAACGAATGTGGTCTTGAAACCATGGAGACACCAAGAATGGCGTTGATGAGCACTAATGTCCCCATCTGTCATAGCTCCCCTGTTCCATTATCATATAAAAACACAACTTGCGTGTGACTCATTTTCAGCATGCAAATTTACTGCATATTCAGAAGTTAAGTAAGGCCCTTAACACATTCCCTATACTTTATATTCCCCACCAAGAAGATGTATTTGGCAGTTCAGGCCTCTAACGAAAAATAAATTGCTAAAACTGTCTATCACATGGCTGCAGGACCAAAATTTAAATGGTCTTAAAACACAAACCCCGGTCATTTCAATATGTGCTGGAACAATAACAAAGAGGAAAGACAGTGAATTTCAACATTTAATTGCTGCTGGCACTAGCAGAAAACACAGACAAACACTTCCCAAAGCTTAAAGGTTTTATTTCCAATTTAATTCAGGTTATCTCAGATGTGAATTAACACTGATATATTTTTGACATACTTTTTAATACTGCTCAATAACAAACAACTCAATTACCTACAGCACCTAGATATTTGCTAACTTACAGGCGCGCTGCTACCCACAGCAATTACATTGACTGGCTTTGCACTGACTCATTCTGTCTGCAATATTCAAATCAGAACATGCCTGTATATCTAGGCATTGCATAAAAATCAATTCTTTCCCCAGCTACAAGAGCCATTTGTTGTTTTTTTTTTTTTTTCTTGTTTTGGTAATTTCCGACCCAGAATCTTTTCCTCTCAAAGACATCATATCCATGTTATTAATGCCATTAGATGTTCTTTTTCAGTGGCGACTACAGAGTTCTAGTTGCTGGAGGCTAGAAGGCGCAGTTAAAAAGCCTTCATATTTCCAGTTTGACTATGTGTAAAGTGGGTAAGGGAATGAAAAAACATTGGCTGATGAAACCCACATATTTTAGGTTATGAGCTAGAAGAATGGTTTAAACATATGTCCATTAAGCTGAAATTGAAACCTACCTCAAATGCACTCGTCTCACCGAAGAGAGAATTTCTGCCTCTCTTGTTGTTGTTGTTAATAATAATATTATTATTATTACTATTAAGATAGCCTAAAAGTGGAATTCTAAGAGCTGCTAAATACAAGAGAAGAGTATTTCAAGCAACTTTGTAAGGATACGTTTGTAACTTTATTTCTTTATTATAAAAATAAGTGGAACATTATTTTAAATCTGAATTGTATCAGTAAACATCCCTCTAATAGGTCTAAAAGTAATTCTAAGTAAGAGCTCTTATGTATTGTGTAAGCTAAGGCATGATCTGCCAATGACTAGCAGCTCAAATGACCCCTCAACTCTTATCAACTATAAACTAAATGCATAAGGGCACTTTCTAGTTGTTCTAACATGAGCTGTTCATTATGAACGTAAGACAGACAGTATTATTTAACGGCTGATATCAATCACTGAGTGTTGTGAAATCCTCTTGAAAATGTCAACTCCTCAAAATGATTTGCTATCTACTGTATATGTTTTGTAATGTCAGCTTTAATTAAATTCAGATTTCAAAATATCTCATTTCTTAGGCATGAGGATTTGGCCTTATCCGGGAAAAACATCCCACTGAATTTAGCTAGAACAGTCCTTTAAGTTGTGGAATTGTATTACATACCGATGCAGTACTATGGTTGGTTGCATTGCTACCCCTAATTCCGCTGCGGCACTGTATATTTTTCATCTGTGCTCGCGTGTGCTTGTGGCCCAAGTAAGTAGACTTAATAGCCCATCTGGGTTAACACAGCGAGGGTCCCAGCTTCTGAATGGGACTCACGGTGTGTGAATCCTACTGGGCTGCACCTGTCTGTAAGAGATGCGCAGTAAGAATGAGACAGAATCAGGTCACTCACCCTGCACGCCTCTAATAGGCGATCGCATTGCATTTATTTTAATAGCACAGTATTGAAGCAGGGGGTCTCCGGAGCTGAAATGCATTCATTTCAACCCCGGGACCCCCTGCTTCCTGAGTTACAGGCCCTGTTATGGGGTGCCGGTATCCCCGCCATGCTTAAATTCTCCCGCGCCACGGCCCACGCAACCGGGGCATTTAAACAATACAGGGTGTAACCGTCACCGCATAACGGAGCCTGTAACTCCGGAAGCTGGGGGGGCCCCCAAGGCTGACATTAATGCGGTTTAGCTCCGGAAACCCCTTGCTTCAAAAACTGTGTTATCAAAATAAAAACAGCATCATTACCTGCAATAAATGGGTTAAGACAGGGTACATAGTTTATTAGGGTAGAGGGGGTGGGTAGGTGGTAGTTGCCCCAGGGCTGGTGATTAGGCCTACCAGGAAGGTTGCGGGTGGGGTTAACCCTTTCATTACCTTAGCAGTAGTAACTGCTATGGTAATGAGTTAACCCCTCCCACTACCAACCCAAGAGGCCTAACCACCCACCCAGTGGCAACTACCCCCTTCAACCACCCCCTCTACACCCAATAAACACTCAAATACAATACAAACACCAATACAATACATGAAACCCCCCGCTACCCAACACATACAGTACAGTAATGGGCAAAATCCCTATAATCCAGATCTGGAAAATAGCACGTCTGCCCATTAAAAAATAAAACATAACCAAAACATTACCCAGCCAGCATATAGTAAATTAAAGTTGTACTTACCCCTGCCAGGATGAAGGCTGTCGTCGTCCTCCTCTGCGTCCTCCTCCCGCAACCTTCCCGGTAGGCCTAACCACCCACCCTGGGGCAATTACCCCCTTCACTCACCCTCACTACTAACCCCAATAAACAAGGTACTCTGTCTTAACCCCTTCATTGCCTTAGCAGCTAGCCGCTAAGGTAATTAAGTTTTTTTATTTTAATAACACAGTATTGAAGCAGGGGGTCTCCTGAGCTAGACCGCATTAATTTCAGCCTCGGGGACCCCTGCTTCCTGAGTTACAGGCCCCGTTATGGGGTGCCGTTATCTCCCTGCATTGTTTAAATGTCCACGTCACATGGGCCAAGACTCGATAGAATTTAAACATGACGGGGTTAATGGCACCCCATAACAGGGCCAATAACTCGGGAAGTAGGGAGTCCCCGGTGCCGAAATTAATGCAGTTCAACTCCGGAGACCCCCTGCTTCAATACTGTATTAAAATAAAATAAATGCCATGCGATCACCTATTAGAGGCGTGCAGGGAGAGTGACTGATTCAGTTTAACTCTTAGTGCACGTCTCTTACAGACAGGTGCAACCCAGTAGGATTCACACAGCGCGAGTCCCATTCAGACTCTGTGTTTTCCCGATGGGCCATTACCGACTGCTAGGTGGTGTGCCGCAGGCTGCCAAGGCATTGCACACGGTTGACCAGCCCAATCTCGCTGCTAAGCGACCCACCATAGCGCTACATCGGTACAATTATTAATATAATAAAAATAGCTACCGACATGATATTCTTTACAGCATTATTTGATTAATGCCATTAAGTAATTGATTAATGCCATTAAGTAATACCTACTTAGGAATCCAGATCATCTTAAATTAAGTGGTCATATATAAAATATCCTCCTGTATAGTAGTAGAATGTAGCTCCCAGAAATAAGGCACACCCTCCAAAGTATCTATAACAACTACAAGCATGAGTTCATGTATCTACTTCCAGAATCAGTATAATCCAAAGACACAAAAAGTTATTTGATAAAATATCAGCAGGTTGCTCCCTCTAGGGATATACTAAATAATTCACCAAACACTCAACTTCAATTCACTGTGTCATTTAAGAACCATGAAAACCCATCTCCTAATAGAAGTGACAATGTCTCCGACAATACACCTTCAGACAAAATGACATTCATCAGGTCTTATTATCCATGGAGACAAAGGCCCGCTTGTGTTGTGCCTAACGGCTTATTTTAACATTTCCTTCACTCAAGGACTTAAAAATCAGCACAAAACAAATAAGTTGTTCTAAAAAAAGTAGAAGGGAATGAGAGTATGTCCTGAAAAAAATAAGGATACAGGGAAACAGTGCAAGGTTTACTAAAGGAAAGGCAGACACACACTGCTAAATGTAATAAGACACGCACTGTCTTGAAGATAATTGTCTTAAAAATCGGATTGTCAATAGAGTCTGCAGTAAATGAACAGCTGATCAATTAAAGCAACCATTTCCCTGATAACCTCTTTACCCAGACTAAGGAGGGTCACTGTGACATTTATTGGCTTGCTGAACATGATGTTGCTAGGAAGGAAATAGTGATGGTAAACTGGGATAGTACAGTATATCTGCTGAACTGGGGGGGTCTCTCAATGGTAAGATGAATGGGGTCGTGCATTGGGGGACCCCATGTGAGTTGCTGCTGTAATTCTCATGTTCTATTCTAATGAGCATCAAAATATTGAACTGGTTTATTTGCTGCAGTTCGTAACACCTTTTAATTAACCAACATGAGATTTCTTCATAGGTGAAATAGCAATATACAGAGTTCCAGAAGATCTCAGAAGTCTCTTTTTCAAGTGTACTGAGAGCGGTGTCATTTCAAATTTCTGTACTCTGTCATTTAATTTATGAAAAAATCTTTATTTA
This sequence comes from Ascaphus truei, assembly GCF_040206685.1. NCBI lineage: Eukaryota > Metazoa > Chordata > Amphibia > Anura > Ascaphidae > Ascaphus > Ascaphus truei. The sequence goes on along the minus strand of NC_134487.1, from coordinate 45,584,398 downwards.
TTTTTTTTTGCTCCATAACAAGGTATCGCAACAAAACATACACTTCCCCCAGGCTCATACTGCTACTACTTGTGTCCATTAATCCAGGCTGTAAAATTGGGGCGCATACAGATGCAGCCACGAGTATTAGAACTCGTGCCTGGGAAATTCTGGGGCAGTCTCACAGTAAATGCCTCAACATTTCTCTGAGATTCTTAATGGCCCATCGACGCAATATTCAGGCATTTACTGTGAGACTGCCCCAGAATCTCCCAGAATTCCCCAGGTAAGTGTTCGAATACTGGTGGCTGCATCTGTAACTGCTGCAAATTGATCAAAGCCAAATGGTCCACTGCTTGTATGGAACCTTTGTTCCTGATAATTCTGGTGCAGTTTTTGCCCCAGTTTTACAGCTGGAAGACTTTGATAAACTGACCCACAGAACCATCACATTTTCGCGGCATATTGATTTGCCGCGCTCTCTGGCCTATCGGCACTGCTGGGAAGTCACTTACATATGCCGGCTGCCTTCTTTCTGCCGCCCTCCTCCTCCTGATTCGCAGCGTCAAATGACGCCCCAGACATCACCAACGTGACGTCAAAGGACGTCATGACGTCACGTTACCATGGCAACGAGCCGCCGTGTGACGTCACTTTGGTGACGTCCGCGGCGTCATTTGACACTGCGAATCAAGAGGAGGGCGGCAGAATGGAAGCAGCCGGCGTATATATGTGCCGTGGGGTGGCGGATTTTGAAATCTGCCCTGGGTGGGGGGAAACCGCATCAAGGCTCTTTGAAATGTTTTCCCCTATCTTGTCTTTTTCTTAAATTGTCTTCACCTAAGTCAATAGTTAAATCAGCACCGAGTGAGAAACATGATTTGTAACTAAGGACAATCAAACATTTGAGCCACGGAGAGTTGTAAAACAGTCTGCAGTCATTCAGGAATAATTCTATTGGCGTTTCATGGTAGGGGTCTTTGTTAAGTCACAGCAGTTACATACTGTAGCTACATAGTAGAGGTTGAAAAAATACATCGATTTCAAGCTATGTTAAATTTTCTCGACTGAGATACCCATCCTATATTTGTATCATATTGATCCAGAGGAAGGCAAACAAAAAACACCATGTGTTAAACATTAACTAATTATGTCTTATAAGGGGAAACGATCAATTCTTGCCTGACTCTAGTATCAGATTTCTCCCTGGATCAACATCCCTGTTATGTTGAACTTATTTACTATATAACTGTATATCTTCCCTTTCCAATAATATATCTAACCTTTTCTCAAAGATATCTTGGATCTGCCTTCACAGTCTCCATCTGTAGTCATTTCCCATTGGAACTTCCCTAACTGTAATGAAACCTTTCCTTTGTTGCTGGTGAAATCTGCTTTCCTCCACTCTCAAGGGGATTACACCATCATATTCGTACTACCCTTGGGATGAAAACTCCCCTCAGAAGTACCTTGTATGGACCTTAAATATATTTGTAAATAGTTATCATATCCCCTCTATGAAACCTCTTTTCTTATATAAACAAACCTCATTAGGAAAGCCTCTCCTAATAAGTCAGACCTTCTATCCCCTTTATTAATTTGCTGTCTCCTCAATGCTATTTTTCCAGTTCTCTAATGCAAGTACGGGGGAAAAACTTTGCTCCTGGTATGTCAAAGAAATGTTCCATTGGTTTCAATTGTGTTTTTTTTTTTTCTTTCATACATATGGTACAGTTTGTTGCCCAAGAATTGCACCAATTTTTCCTCACAGCGTCTAACTCTGACTATTAAGTCAACATTTGATGCTTCCTTATTAACCAGCACTGTCAGCCTGTATTGAATTTCAGGGCGGTTTTGCATTGAAGCCACGCCAAGACTATAGTCTCCCCTGCTGAAATCGCTCTCCTGGCTTCCTGTCACATCCCAAATCTTGCACCCAATTCTCCTCCTCACTTCTAAAGCTTTATACTCTTCTGCCGCTCCTTACATCTCAGCCCTAATTTCTCGCTTTGCACCATCCCGACTCTTACGTTCTGCTCAAGGATGTCTTCTCTCTACCCCCTTTGTATCTAAAGCCCTCTCCCACCTTAGGCCTGGGATCCGCTGCGCCTGGTGGCGCGGGCGGCCGCACGAGCGTTCCCCACTAGCAGGGGAATCCTCCCGAGCCTGTCCCAGTCCCCCCTCATGGCACAGCTCACTACACGTTGTGCCGCGTCAGCCGCTAGGGGATTCAAGAGAATTGTAATCCCAAGCGTCGACGCGTCACGTGGTGTGGTTGTGAGCCAATGAGGAGGGGAGGCTTCGGGAGGAGGGGAGGCTTCGAGGAGCGGGGAGGAGAGTGTGGAGGGAAAGCAGCATGAGTGCCTGTCTGTGTGTGTGTGTATGTGTGTCTGAGTGCCTATCTGTGGGTCTGTGTGTGTGTGTGCCTGAGTGTCAGCGTGTGAGTAGGGCAGCCCGCAGCAGCTCCCTCCTGCAGCCCGGGAGCCCAAGCCCGTGGAGGAGGGGGGGGGTTAGCGGGTCCCTCCGCTTAAACCACGTCCCTCCCTTCCACTCCAGCCCCGGCTCCCGCTCCCTACAGACCGCATATCGCGGTCTGTGTCTGTCGCGCCCCACCTGTCTGCAGTGCGGGCGCGCTGACTGAGGAAGCGGGGCCTTAGCCATAAACCTTTCTCACTGACTGCCCCACACCTCTGGAATGCCCTTCCCCTCAGTACCCGACTAGCACCCTCTATATCCACCTTTAAGACTCACCTTAAGACGCACTTGCTTAAAGAAGCATATGAGTAGCTCCGTAGATTTTACTAGACACATGATACATATAGCTTGGCCCCCTGCAGAAGCAGTTACCAGAACGCCCTCCTACTGTCTCTGTACGTTCCTCCTACATACCAATTAGATGGTAAGCTCCTCTGAGCAGGGACTCCTCTTTCTAAATGTTACGTTTATGTCTGAAGCACCTATTCCCATGACCCGTTATTTGTTATTTATGATTGTCACGTGTATTACTCCTGTGAAGCGCTAATGTATGTACATTAATGGCGCTCTATAAATAAAGACCTTTAACAGCATCAGTGCTGGAGGGAACTGCAATACCTTTTTCTGCTCCGTATTGCTGAGTTCACTATTACTGAACAGTGCAGTTCTGCTGCTTCGCAATTAGTACTCATGTTACAACTAAAATATGGTAAAGCTCACTCAGCTATGTAATAGCTTCTCGGCCATCCATGTTTCATTATTTACAATATCTTTACTAGCTTTTCAAATTTAGACTAGAAACCCAAAAGCAAATGACATTGTATACTTTTTGATAGGTATAATTATATGTGCTCATTTGTATAGGGGCTACATCTTGGCTCAAAAAGAAAGCTAAGAAAAAACGTTGCAGCAGCAATTCAAAGGATGAGGTGATCACGACTCCACTAAAATGCAGGACGTACAAAGTCCCAGTGGAAGCCAATGGAAACAACATTTTCTATCAATATTTCTACAAAACTGCAAACTTAAACGTATGTATTCAGGAAGAAAAGGGGGAATAATAAAGTAATACAGAAATATTTTGGATCCTGAATGTGGATTTTCACTTCTAAAATCACAGTTTACATTTTTTTTTAAAAAAGTCTCATCTTACACAGAACAAAATCATTTGTAACAAAATATTATTGTTTTTGCACCCAATGAAAAGAAAGGACGGTCTGGTTCTGTGGACACACCATCACTGGCTGTGCTGTATTGTAGTAATGTAACCCGATAGGAGGAAATGAAAAGAAAGAGGCAGGCGTAAAGAGTCTTAGGGCTCTATGCAGTAAGCAGCGGAAAGGCATTTCTCGCCACTTTCCCGCTTAAAAAGCCTATCCGTATTCAGAAAGGGGCCAGAAAGTGGCGAGATTACAAAAAAACGCCAGTTTGGCTGGCGGTTTTTTTTTTTCCGCCGGTGACAGGGCGAGAAGGCACTTTCCGCCAAAAAATCCAACTTTTTCCGCCACGCTGTATTCTAGTAGAGGCGAGTAGCTAAGCGGAGCTATTCGCCTCTCTAGAATGGCGTTTTGCAGGCGGATCAGCCACGCAAGAAAAAGATGGCAAGTTGCTGCTCAGAGGCAGCGGATGAGCGGCGGATCGGCACTTAGAAAAAATTCAGTCCTTTTTCCTGGCTGGGATTGATGCCGGGGGTCTCCGGAGCTGATACCATTAATATCAGCACCGGACTCCCCCGGCATGCATCCGAGGCAGGAAAAATGCATTTAAAGCCCACTTCATTACCTTAGCGGTTAACCGCTAAGGTAATGAAGGGGTTAAACAGCCGTGCCAGCTTTATTGTGGGTAGCGGGGGTGGGTGAAGGGGGTATTTGGCCCTTGTTGTTTGTTTAGGGCTTGCGGGGGGGTTGCGGGTGCACTTAACCCTTCACGACCGTAGCGGTTAATACCGCTACGGTCATGAAGGGATTAAGGCCTCCCGCTACCCACCCGCAAGCCCTAAACAACCACCGTTGGGGCTAATACCTCCTTCACCCACCCCCACTACCCACAATAAAAAAAATACACACAATAGCCCCACACTAACTAAATAAATATATATATATATATATATATATATATATATATATATAAAAATATATATATATGACCCCAACAACACCTATACCCCCCTAACATACAAAACATTAATGGGCACAATGACTATTATCCACAAATGGATAATAGTGCAGTTGTCCATTTAAAATACATACAGAACAATAAAGACATTAAATACATAGGGATAATACATTATTTGGCCATTATTAAACACATTAAATACCGTAGTAAAATAAAGAAAATTCTACTAACCTCATCAATAAGAAGGCCCTGTCGCCAGCATCATCATAAAAAGCAATTTCCTAAACAAATCTCATGTAATCATGCAATCTGAAGCCTCAAATGCCACTTAAAACATTGCATTTACAGTGTATACATGTAGCATAACATGTAAGCTACATGTACACGCTGCAAATCAATGTTAACAATACAATAATCCAACTAAAATAGCCTGACATCACAAGTACTATATTATGTAATCCAATAAAGTCACCATCAATGACGGGAAGAATGTTTTGAACTTGTTCTCTGTAACGATAGCTATAGTTAATTGTGTAATTGGTATAAATGGTATTTTAATTGTTTAGGGATGTAATTCATGTCTGTTAATTCATTGATGGTGACTTTATTGGATTACATAATATACTTCTTGTGATGTCAGGCTATTTTAGTTGGATTATTGTATTGTTAACATTGATTTGCAGCGTGTACATGTAGCTTACATGTTATGCTACATGTATACACTATAAATGCAATGTTTTAAGTGGCATTTGAGGCTTCAGATTGAATGATTACATGAGATTTGTTTAGGAAATTGCTTTTTAATTCATTGAGGATGTTATGCATAAGTGGTGTTGCCATTGTAGGATGGCTTCACCCCTTAATTACCTTTGAGGTTAGTACCCGATAAGGTGATTAAGGGGTTCATTGGTATGTTAATGTCATGGATATGTATTGGCTATGTATTATTTTGGCAAAGGACCCCAAGGATGATGCTGGCGACGGAGCCTTCTTATTGATGAGGTGAGTAGAATTTTCTTTATTTTACTACAGTATTTAATGTTTTTAATAATGGCCAAATAATGTATTATCCCTATGTGGATAATAGTTATTTGGCACATTATTGTACTGTATGTGTTGGGGGGAGGGGGTATTGGCCCCAAGGGATGTGGTAGGCCTCCCTTGTGGGTAGTGGGTGAGGGTGGTTAGGCCTCAGGGGCTGGGGGGGTTAGTGGGGGAGGGTATGTGGGTGATGGTGGGTTAACCCCTTAATGACTGGTGCGGTTAATAACCGCTATGGTGATTAAGGGGTTAGGGGACATTACATTGGATGTTTTTATTCTTGTGTCTGTTTTGCAGAAGCGGATGGGGCATGGGCAGGATGAAGATGAGGATGGCCTTCATCGTGGCAGCCGCACATGGGTGAGTGCTATATGTATTTAATGTCTTTATTGTTCTGTATGTATTTTAAATGGACAACTGCACTATTATTCATTTGTGGATAATAGTAATGTTGCCCAATACTGGATTGTATGTTGTGTATTGCTGCTATGTTTATTGGGGGCATTTGTCCCCAATAAACATGCTATTATGCGTTAACCCCTTCATTGCCTTAGCGGCTATCCGCTATGGTAATGAAGCAGCATTAATGTATTTTAATAATATTGTGCAGGAGCAGGGGGCCCCCTGAGCTGAACCGCATTGATTTCTGCCTCAGAGACCCTCTGCTTCCCGAGTTACAGGCCCCGGTTTGGGGCATCGGTTACAGTGTGGACGCCATGTTTATTGCGGGCACGTAGCATATGGGACGCTATAAACATGGCGGCGACACTGCCCATCCGATCACACATACCGGGGCCTGTAACTCGGGAAGCAGGGGGTCCCTGGTCCACAAAGTGATGCGGTTCAGCTCGGGGGACCCCCTGCTCACTGTACAGTATTATTAAATAAATATTAATGCTGCTTCGCTACCATAGCAGATACCCTGTAAGGTAAGGAACGAGTCTTTATTGATATGTGTGTTTTATTCATAGTGTAGATGTGCAGAGGGTCTCCGGAGCTGAAGCGCTTTTGTTTTAGGTCCGAGGACCCCCTGCTTCCCGAGATACAGACCCGTTTATGGGGTGCCGGTATCCCTCTGCTTTGTTTACATTCCGCGGTCACGTGATCGGGACCTTTAAATGCAGAGGGATACCGGCACCTCATAAAGGGGCCTGTATCTCGGGAAGCAGGGGGTCCCCCGACCTGAAACCAATGCGGTTCAGCTCCGGAGACCCCCTGCACATGTACACTATGAATAAAAGTTGTTTTAAAAATAATTTTTATTGTGCTGATGTCTGCTCCGAGAGAGCAGCAGATCTCTCTCTGCTGCAAACACAACTCGGCAGGGGACGGCTTCTCGGCAGTTTCTCGCCAGGCAGCCGTCCCGCCACCGGTTACACGCCATTTCATCAAATGGTGGTGGCGCATTCATTCGCCAGGGATTCGCCCCTTACAGCATACAGCCAGTTTAACACGCCAAAAACATGGCTAATTGCTAAACTGGCTAATGCTTTTTTTTGCTGCTTACTGCATGATACCCTTAGGGACCTATTCTAGTATCTTCGATAAAATTACTAGCAACTCGAACGGTTTGGCATGACCCCACCGAACGATTTGACATTTGTGTTATCACAATATTCAGAAAGAATCAGGAAGCATTACCGCAAGTCACAAACCGTGAGGTAGGAAAATGCCAATACCGCTCGGGACAGCAGTGGTGTTACCTCGGCCATTTTTTAAGTCCTACCCCTGCGATCTTCTCACAGATGCAGAGAGAGAGCGGCATCTCCCTGCACAGCTCTTACAGACGATTGCGGTGTTTCTAATAACAAAGTATTGTACCAGGGATCTCCGGAGCTGAACCACACTAATTTCAGATCCGGGGACCCCCTGCTTCCCGAGTTACAGGCCCCGGTATGGTGTGCCGTTACCTCCTGTGCATTTACATGTCCCGGTCATGTGACGCGGGAGATTTAAACAAAGCAGGGGGATACCGGCACCCCATACCGGGGCCTGTAACTCGGGAAGCAGGGGGTCCCCTAGGCTGAAATGAATGTTTAGGCTCCGGAGACTCCTGCTACAAAACTGTGTGATTCCAATAAAATAAAAACAGCTTAATTACCTTAGCGGCTAGCGTCTAAGGCAATGAAGGGGTTAAACTCACGTACCTGGTTTATTGGAGGTACAGGGTGTAGGGGTAGGTGTAGATGCCCCAGGGTGGGTGATTAGACCTGCCGGGAAGGTTATGGGAGGATTTAACCCTTTCACTGCCATAGCAGTGGTAATAAAGAGGTTAACCCCTCCTGATTACCCACTCGAGAGGCCTAACCACCTACCCTGGGGCAACTAACCCCTTCACCCACCCCCTGTACCTCCAAGAAATATTAAAATACAACAAACCTACTACCTACCCTCTCTACCCCCAGCCCTCCCCCTAACACATACAGTACAATAATGGGAAAATTACTATTATCCAGATCTGGATAATAGATCATTTGCACATTAAAAATACAACATTAGCCATCCTCATCCTCATCACCGTCCTTGTCCTCCATGGGCAGCAACATTCCAATAAACATACAAACTAATTGCCACTAACCCCTTACTCACCGTAGCGGTTAGTAACCGCTATAGTAATTAATTGCTTAACCCACTCCCCGCTACCCACATGGGAGTCCTAAACATCCTCCTCTGGGCAACTACCCCCACCCCCTCTACCCATTGATTGGCAAAGTGGTAAACCCTGCCCATAATATGAGCATGGTTTGCCATTATGGAAATGAATGGGCAAGTGTGAGTGTGAGATAGGCAGGCAAATTATTGGAGATAAGAAAAAAGCAGAGGCATTAAACAAATTATTTGTCTCTGTATTTACCAGGGAAGAACCAATTGGAAAAATAGTGCCACAGGAGAAAGCCACAACCTCTATATTAACGAACAATATTTGGTAACTATTTGGTAAAAACTATATTTGAATTCTATCTCTCAATCTTCCCCTGCTGTCTATTTTAGTCAAATCAACTTGCAACAACTATTTGGTAAAAACTATATTTGAATTCTGTCTCCACAGTATATCATCCCTTGATGTGTCTCTTAATTAAATTCAGCTTTGACACTTACAGCAGGCAGGACAACACCCTATTTAGAAAAACCATCTGTTTTAATGTGCCTCACATGTGCTAATTAAGTTGGCTGGGCTGAACTTAATTCAGCCAGGTGACATTTTAGAGCTATATAACTAAAAGCACAGCAGCCTGATTTTAATGCAGGCCATATTTAAAGTAGCCCATTTTAAGTAGCATGCAGTGCTGGAGTTTAAAAGGTAGTGAACAAGTGGACAACACAACACCTCCTGGTCCTGAATTCTGGATTTTGAACTACGCTGAAAAGGAGGATATTATCTATCCCAGACTGCACATCTCAGCACTTTACTATTGTTGTGATGTCGCTTTTACTATTTATATTTGCTATGGCCTCACCTCTTTTCAAATTATGCACTTCTTTCTACCAGCCTCATGTCTCCAACTCTATTCATATACTGTATCTCCATCTCTTTCTTTGCCACTTCTCAGTTCACATGAACTACTTTCTTACCTGTGCCCTCTGTCACTACACAGCTATACCCCCTGCACTAAAACACACCCCTACAAATCACCCTCACACATTCTCTTTCTTTCCACGCTTCGCCTCCTTGCTTCTAGGGATATCTCTCCCAATCCTGGTCTCTGCCTTATTTCTACATGCTCTCGTCCTTGCCTCCAAAATACAACTTCTACTCCTTCTGGTATCAACCCCTCCAACCTCATACCCATCCCCTGCTACACTCCCTCCTCTCTTCCTTTCTCCTGTGCCGTATGGAGTGCTCGCTCCCTTTCTAACAAGTTCCTCTCTGTGCATGACTTCTTTCTCTCTCACTCTCTGCTCCTATTTGCTAGAACTGAGACCTGGCTCACTCTGTCTGACTCTGCTCTGGAAGCTGCCCTCTCTTATGGTGGCCTGTCTCCCTCCCACACTCTACCTCTACTCATCCCTCTTCTGCCTTTCTCTCTCACTTTGAATCCAGGCTCTCTTTCTTTCTCTCCTCAGACTCCCCTGTTCTTCTCCTTGGGGACTTCAACTGTCACATTGATGATCCCTCTCTCCCTCCGGGCTGCCCGCTTTCTCTCTCTAACCTCTTCTTTTGGCCTTCAACAGTGGACTGCAGCCAGCACCCACAAGGATGGCCACTACCTAGACATGGTTTTCACTAAAAACTTTTCTCTCTCTGATATCTCCATTTCCCCCTTTCCTCTCTCTGACCATCACCTCATCTAATTTTCTCTCTTGCTTCTCCATCTCCCTTTACCCCTAGTTTCTGCAGAAACCTGCGCTCTATTAATCTACCAGCCTTCGATTCCACTTTACGCTCCTCTCTCTCCTCTCTCAGTTCTGCTACAGACCCTGACAACCTGGTCAGAAACTCCAACTCTGCCTTATCCTCCTCTCTTGATCTACATACCCCGCTTTCTCTCTGCTGTCCTCACCCTTCTAACCCCAGACCCTAGCTAAATTCCCACACGCGCATGCTGCGTTAATCCACTCGTTCCTCTGAACGCCTCTGGAGGAAATCTCAAACTCCCGCAGACTTCCTTCACTATAAATGTATGCTCTCTCTGACTAAACAAACCTACTTTTCTTCATTAATCAACAGGCACAAGTCTACCCCATGCCAACTCTTCTCTGTCTTTTACTCTCTACTCAAACCACCCTCAGCTGCCTCCTCGTCTTCCTCTATCTCACCTCAGAACTTTGCTGACTATTTTAAGGAAAAGGTGGAATCCATACATCAGAACATCCCCTCTGTTTCCTCCTCCCATCCTACACCGCTTTCTAACTCTGTTCCTGCCCTCCTTGACTCTTTTTCCACTGTCTCAGAGGAGGATGTGTCAATGCTTATCTCCTCTTCTCCCTCTACCACTTGCCCTCTTGACTCCATTCCCTCCCATCTCCTAAAACCTCTTGCTCCTACTATAATCCCTTATGCTCACACACATTTTTAACTCCTCCCTCTATTCTGGTACTTTTCCCTCCTCCTTCAAACATGTAATAGTTATATCATTACTCAAAAACAGCAAGCTTGACCCTACCTGTCTTTCGATCTATTGACCTGTCTCCCTCCTGCCTTTTGCCTCCAAACTCCTTGAACGTCTTGTGTTCTCTCTTTTGTTCCACATTCTCAACACATTCTATCCTAGACCCTCTACAATCTGGCTTCAGCACTGCTCACTCGACTGAAACAGCCCTCACTAAAATAACTAATGAACTCCATGCTGCCAAAGACAGAGGTAATTACAATCTGCTCATATTACTTGACCTCTCTGCAGCATTTGACACTGTGGACCACCCTCTTCTCCTTCACATTCTCCATACTCTTGGTATTCATAACAAAGCTCTATCCTGGATCTCCTCTTACCTCTCCCATCGTACCTTCAGTGTCTCTTCTGCTAATACCTCCTCCTCCTCTATCGATCTCTCTGTGGGGATACCCCATGACTCTGTCCTGGGACCTCTATTCTTTTCTCTGTACACACTTTCACTAGGTGACCTAATCCCATCTCTTGGGTTTAAATATCACCTCTGTGCTGATGACACGCAAATTTACTTTTCTACCCCTGACCTTACACCTGCTGTACAGACCAAAGTTTCTGAATGTCTCTCTGCTATATCATCCCAGAAGGCCCTCCGCCGACTTAAACTTAACATGGCAAAAACAGAGCTCACAAACTCACAGATACTCAGCAAGCTCTCAGAAACCCCTCAAAATTACCACAATATATATATGTGTCAAAAGGAGTGCTACTGGGCGTGGCTAATTGTATAAAACAAGAAACAAAGAAGTCCAGAGCTACATCCAATGTGACAAAAATACACAGTGAAATACCTATATATCTCTTAAAAAAGGGTCATTTAGTTAACCCTTTGGCCAAAGCGTATAAGCCTGCGAGCCACTTTCAAGGCATGACCATAATATCGCAGGTCCTAACAATAACTGATTACAATCCTTATTTACCTCTATAATTAGAGGAAGGATGGTCCTGGCATTGAACCTGTCGCAACCAGCTGCATGAAAATTAAACCTGCTTACTTGGACAGGTTAGTGTACAAAATAAAGCAAATTGGACGAAGTAAAAATATTTGCACCTGGATTGAAAACTGGTTGAAGGACAGACAACAGATAGTTTTCATAAATGGAACTTTTTCAGTTTGGGCCAAAGTTTTGAGTGGAGTATCTCAAGGATCGGTACTGCAGGGCCGACTTAGGGCAAGGCGGTTGCCTTTGGCCCCGCACTCCCTCCTCTCCCTTCTTCTGTCGGCACTGAGATACAGTACAAATTCCGCTCGATAGGAGATGGGAGAGCTGGAGGATGGAGCAGGGGAGTACCCAAACTGGCGCAAGACTGCTGCACAGCCCAAGGTAGGGAGGGGGAGGTGCATGTAGCTGGGGGAGGGGAAAGGTGTATGTGGCTGAGGGAGGGTGACTTGTGTGTAGCTAGGGAGAGAGAGGTCTAACCTTATGCGGAGCGGACTTCTTCTGCATCTGTTGTCATGGTGATGTACTGCCATCATGCCACCTTGGACCCAGCAAAGGTAAGGCCGGGCCTGCCTTTTAACTTTTTTATTAATGACCTTGAGGTTGCATAGAGAGCAAAGTCTCCACCTTTGCTGATGACACAAAATTGTGTAAAGTGGGAAAAACAAAGTAGAATGTAATTTCTCTCCACAAGGACTTGGATAGACTGGAAACTTGGGCAGGTAAATGGCAAATGAGGTTTAATACAGATACATTTAAGGTTATGCATTTCGGAAACAAGAATATATCAGTGACTTACAAATTAAATTGGAAAAAATTAGGGGAATCCTTGATGGAGAAGGATTTAGGAGTGCTTGTAGACAGCAGGCTTAGCAATAGTGCCCAAAGTCATGCAGTAGCTGCACAGGCATACACGATCTTATCTTGCATTAAACGGAGAATGGATGGAAGGGAAGTAAGCATAATTATGCCCCTCTAGAAAGCATTAGTAAGACCAAACCTTGATTATGGAGTGCAGTTTTTGGGCACCACTCCATAAAAAATACATTATGGAAGTTGAAAAGTGCAGAGGAGAGCAATCAAATTAATAAAGGGGATGGAAAATCTGATTTATGAGGAGAGGCTAGCTAATTTATGTTTGTTTACATTAGAAAAGAGGAATCTAAGAGGGATATGATAAGTATATATAAATATATTTTGGGAAAATGCAAAGAGCTGTAAAAAGAATTATTCATCCCAAGGGCTGTACAAACGACACAATGTTGGAGGTATAGAGATTTCACCAGCAACAAAGGAAAGGGCTCTTTACAGTAAGGGCAGTTAAAATGTGGAATTCATTACCCATGGAGACCGTGATGGCAGATACAATAAATATTTTCAAATAGAGGTTGGACATCTTTTTAGAAAGAAAAGTATACAGGGATATATCAAATAAGTAAACATAGGAAGGATTTTGATTCAGGGAGAAATAAGATTGCCATTATTTGTGTGAAGGATAGAATATGGGTGTCATATCTCTATATTCTGAAGAAACCACTCGTCTCCATTTTTATATCTGTTTGCTGTGCTTTTTTACTAATACTGTTTTCTATCCGAGGTGACTGTGAAATTCCGCTTGCACAGACTCTCGCCCACGCCCACGCAATAAGGAAGTAGCAAAGTGACCTAAAGCCGACTGATTACAGAGAAAACGAAACATAACTTCAGAAAGCAAGGACACACGGCATTCCTGTGAAACTTGCATCAGCCGACAAGACCCCCGCCCCCATTGTGCCTTTTTTCTACTAACTAATGTAATAATTGGATAAGCTTTGCCGCATAATAGGTGTGGCATTGAATGATTGGCTAGTGTTAGCCTACTTTGATATAAATCGATTGTAATACAAAAACTCGGCAGTTCCTGTGTTACCCCCGGGGATAACGCATGTACTGAGATTGAAGCTGAACCTTGTGTCAGAGTCTTTCTTAGTGAGCTAGCGCATGCATGATTGAATTTGGAGCAAGTGACTGAAGAGAGAGAGACCCTGATATAGTGAGATTCACGACCTCATTATTTGGCGCCCAACGTGAAAGGGGGGGGGAGCGTGACTCCGGCTCACCACGAGAGACTGACCTGTCGCTGATTTTGCTGCAGAGACCGTGACACACCGAACCGAGGACTGATCACCCTCATTGTCAAGGTAAGCTCTTGCATACAATTTGTGTGTTATCTTGCCTATGACAAGTCGGTGGGTTGCTGCCTAGGTAGTATAATCTGTTTAGGTCTTTCACTCACGTTGATGTGATACAACGGTGTGATCTTTAGAGTCGCGCTCTGTTTAGAACTGTTAAAAATATCATACTCTTCAGTTGCTTGTGGTCACCTATAAGTTGCTAAATTGTACGAATGTTTACATGTTATATATGCTAGTCAGTGCCGCAAGTGGGAGCCCGAAGTGGAGTGGGATTTTTGTCGGCTGACTGGAGGTCGTATATGTAGGTGTATTAATGCATTAGTGTTGGGAATTTAAGAGACCGAGTGGGTATTAATGGGAAATAGATTGCGGGTTGTCTGATTGATTTTCTGACCAGTAATTGCAAAATCCCTGAATGAGAGTGCAGGCTGTCAGCCGAGCTGAGGGAACAGGACAGGCACTGATGCTCTGAGGGCGGTAACCTGGAAAAGTGGTTCCCTCGAGACGTAGAGATAGTACTCTGTCTCCGGTACCGGGTGTCTGGGGTCAGGGACCCAGCGTCTGAGGGCGGTAACCCAACTAGTGGTTCCCTCGAGACGGTGACACAGGACCGGCCACGAGATATTAGTGGGACGAACAGAGAATTCAGAGATGTTGCACTTATTTAAGAAAAAACATGTGTTGCCCACAGGGGCACAGACAGCACTAGATTTAGTCCGCACTCGAGAAGGAAAGAAATATATCAAAAATGCTGCTAATCTATATAAACTGGCTGGAGTCCCGTCCTCGGGGAGATTGCAACCCAGTCTATGGTCTAAAATAATAACTGAATCCCGGGGAACGCTGGAAGACAAGAGTCTCCTAGAAATGTAAATTGTTGTTTAAAATATTGGATTTACCCTCTACGGGAAGGTTGCAACCAAAAATGTTGAAAGATAGAATCCAGGCATGTAAAGGAATGTTGAAAGATGGAGGATTGTGGGAGAATGCTGAGAAATTTTTGAGTGTGGCTATTGAGCTTCAAAAGGAAGGTTTCACTGAAATAGAATGTGGATGGAAAGATAAGAAAAGTTACTGTTATATGAAAGTACCCGAAAGTGACAAAACTACACCTTCTACCCCTAAAGTTAACCCTCCCCCGCCATATCCTCTAAATAGTCAGAAAAGTCCTGATGTGAGATGAAGGAAGAGTTAGTGAGGGTTAGACTTGTGAGTGTTGATTAATGGAGAGAAATAGGTTTGTGTAGCTTGAGAAAGGACAGAATTGCAACAAGATAGCATAAATTTGTAGTGAATGAAGTCAGTGAAACTATAAAAGTTCAAAACAGAAAGCATTAAAAAGAACTGAGTGGAGGGAAATAGTATGAGCGTGTGGCGTTATTTGTGTGTTAAGAAGTTATATGAACCTCAGCTATATAAAAGCCTGTTGGTTAATTTTTGAAAGGTCATAAAAAATGTAGTTCTTAGGGCTCTGGATAAAGCTCCATGTATTTAAACTTTAAGCAAAGGTTCTAATCCAATAATTATTATTTTTGAGGAAGAAGCTGTGGTGTACCGTTATCTTATCTTTTCAGGGTCAATTGGCGAAACGCCCAGAAACAAGATGGCTCTTTGCCCGGAAACAAGTCTTATAGAAAATATTTTTTTCTTTAGTCAGATGAATATGCAGAGTGTCTTTAAAATTATAAAGCTGACCATGTGCTCAGCACTGTGCAAAGAGATTATATAAAGCAAGACATTAGTGTGAAGTCTTATACAAAATCATTTGTCTATTAACTGAATATGTGATGTATGTTATAACTTTTAACCATTTATTTTTTCCAAAGGTGTCCGTAAGCAGTGGTTATTGTAAAAATTGCTGTGTAATCTAGAATGGGTTTGCCAGGAAGTGGTGAATTTGGTAGTCATTTGTGGGGGTGTCTTGTGCATAGGGTTAAATACAGGGGATACATCGTTGCAAAAGCAGTTACATAAGTGAATAAGGTATGCATTATGTAGAAGGCATTTCAATTTTTTTAGCAGAATCGTTACAGTGGAGTGTTTGGGGTAAAAGCCAGATAGGGATTGGCTAGGGAAATTTGTATGGGTAAAATAATTGCTTAAATTGGGAGGGAATATTTTTCCATAACAGTGGATAGTATTGGGAAAAGGGATATTGGCCTGTAGTTTGAGACAGTGTTTTTTGTCCCCACTTTTGAAGATTGGGACAAACTCTGGTAGTTTCCCAGGTCTTAGGGATATGGCCTGCAGACAGGATAGAATTAATTATGGAAACAAGTGGTTAGGCAAGATGAGGCCCTAAAGTTTCAGGAACTTAGATTGTATCAAAGTCAGGTTCACATTGGCTACTTAGTTTTAATTTGAGGAATGAATTAGGAACATTAATAGGGAATACCTCTGTCTATAATGTGGATGCTAAGACAGGAGTAAACACATTGATACAAGAATTGATTCCTAGGTATAAATTATCTCCCTATGAGACACATATGGGATGACTTATGACTATCAGCAGTCCAAAGGAACGAATTAAGGACCATGTTATTGGTAATAAAACAATAAGTTGTATGCAACTAATACATTTTTTGAGTCTCTCTAGGCAAAGTTGAAAGTGCACCTACTCGAGATGGGGTTAATAGTCACATATTCCCTGCGCAAGCATGCTCTTCATCCCAGGTGGAAAAGGCCTAAAGTAACCACCAATACAGCAAAGTCAAAGCGGCAGAGTCATTTTCCTGGACCCAAAGTACAGTAAAGCTCGTTCCAGCTCCACCAAAGACCAGAGTCACCTAAAGCACAGCCGCATCAAGTTAACGTCTTGCCGAGTCAAAACTCTAACCGTTAACCAACGAGGAAAATAAGACACCAGGCTAAGGCCAGGTTTTATCAGAACATTTCTTTTTTTCAGAGACTCAATATTTTTATTCTTTAGAGTGTGTTAAGTTAGAAATTTAAGGTGTATGTAGAATTGAGCCTTGATGGGAGGATTGGTTTCCTGGAAGCGTGGCTTGTGAAAGCTCTTGTATGTGTTTTGGCAGTACTCTTCACTCTCTATGTATGTGTCATGTGCAGCAAAACTTTGATCCAGAAGTGTGTTGCACCTCCACCGAAAGGAGGGGGTCACCCAGGGGCGTGTGTCAGCCACAAGGAAAGGATCATAAGTCAGCCATGTTGACCCATCGCAGACATCGTCTGTTCTGATATTCTGAGTGAATGATGTATACAATGCGTGCAGGGTGAGGATCATGCATTAGCTTCCACAGATACCAAACCCCCTCAATTCTCAGTAATAGAATGTTGTGATGATTCTGAAAATCCAAGAACAGGTTCAGATTAGGCTTATGGCCTTACAAAACAGAATTGCTTTAGACTATGTTTTAGCTTCAAAAGGAGGGTTATGTGTTTGGTTAAAGACAATGTTGTGTTTTTATTCCAGATCAGTGTAGCAATGTGCAGCATGAACTAGATTAAATACAAGAGATTCAAAAGAGGTTTACAAAGGGAAGTGACAGATTATCACCCTTGGGGTTAGGTGAATGGCTTAGATCACTTGGAGAAATTTTTTTTGAATGTTTTGATGTGTTTGGGGGTGTTACTTGTTGTCATATATGTGTGTGTCACGTGTTGCAAAGGTATGATCCACAGGTGTGCGACCCCCTCCCCCATTCGGATGCCACTCTTTACAGATGCCAGAAAACAGCAGTACCGTGAAGAAAGAAGATGCCGACCACAGTTATTCAATTCATCAAAAGACATATTGGCCGCAGCGCCTTACGAGACTATGACAGTGAAGGGCACGCACCCTTGTCCTCTGAGTTATCCCTGGACTATCATCATGAACTTTATTCTCAAAAGCTATGTTTTAAGAATAAAAAGGGAGGGAGTGACAAAGTGAGAATATGACGTAAGGGAGGGGGGTCTGACATAACAGCACTGGGATCTAAGCAACCATTTTGAGTCAGCATCCATCTTAGGTGCCTGATATTGTCTATTGTCTGTATGAAAGTTGGAATGAATGTTAGTTTAAAATACATTTTTTTCTTCTGAAGTTCCAATTGATATTGAGCGGTTCAGCTAAGCCAAAAACCTTGAGAACAAGAGCAATGTGCCAATGTTATGAAAATATGCCATTACAAAAACGAGAGAACATAAGACCAGTCCATTATAGTACTCTGGAGTGACAGGGGTGACCAATCAAGTTCCCAGACCCTAGTTTGTTTTTCGGTAGGGAAGGGACTCCTTGTGTATGTTCTGTAGGTCTTCGAGTTTAGCGAGCAAGCAGTTGTCGGGGATGAGAGAAGCTCATGAACAGCCGACCAACACCCTCAGGTAGTTTTTCTAAGGTTAAGATTAGTCATAGGGAAAGTATATCCTTTTTGGTTTAGTTTTTTAATACTTTTATAAGATTATGTTTGTCTCGTGGTTTCTAGGGGGGACTGTGAAGGATAGAATATGGGTGTCATATCTCTATATTCTGAAGAAACCACTCGTCTCCATTTTTATATCTGTTTGCTGTGCTTTTTTACTAATACTGTTTTCTATCCGAGGTGACTGTGAAATTCCGCTTGCACAGACTCTCGCCCACGCCCACGCAATAAGGAAGTAGCAAAGTGACCTAAAGCCGACTGATTACAGAGAAAACGAAACATAACTTCAGAAAGCAAGGACACACGGCATTCCTGTGAAACTTGCATCAGCCGACAAGACCCCCGCCCCCATTGTGCCTTTTTTCTACTAACTAATGTAATAATTGGATAAGCTTTGCCGCATAATAGGTGTGGCATTGAATGATTGGCTAGTGTTAGCCTACTTTGATATAAATCGATTGTAATACAAAAACTCGGCAGTTCCTGTGTTACCCCCGGGGATAACGCATGTACTGAGATTGAAGCTGAACCTTGTGTCAGAGTCTTTCTTAGTGAGCTAGCGCATGCATGATTGAATTTGGAGCAAGTGACTGAAGAGAGAGAGACCCTGATATAGTGAGATTCACGACCTCATTATTTGGAGACAGGAAGGAATTACATTTTCCATTTATAAGACAGAATTGGATGATGATTTACTGGGGGGGAAAGAGGGGTGTTTGTTTACCTTCCTCTGGATCAAAATATAGTAAATATAAATATAGGGTAAGTATCTGTCGTCAAAATGTAGCATCAGTTGAACTTGATGGACCTACAGTATGCCTTTTTTTAGCCTCCTTGATAAAGTGCATATTTGATACACAAAACGCGTAGGAGGGTGTCTACCTCCGTTTTTATATGGACCAATAATGGAATAATTTGTATTCAATATTTGGTGACCCACTCCATTGGCTGTGCGCCAGTTCTCTCTTTCTCCCCATACCAGCAACTTACTTGGCTGCACGCAAACCAGGACACAAGGATTGGGGTATATATGTGAGTACCATTGACTTTATTTATGCATTGTTGTATGCTGAGAGTCCAGGGACCATCCCAATGAGGATCTGACAGGGGTCAACACCACCAGCCTTATCTTCAGGGATCATTTGCCCCTTCAGGGGACTTCACATCATTATATACCCCACTAGCCCCAATCCCAACACTTTCCTGAAACATTTCACAATTTGAAAGTGAAAACAAAGAAAAACCTGGCGCCAAAAGTTCATTGGATAATCCTGTACTCCTCAGGGGATCAGCACACTTGCTTGACAGGCCATATAGGGGAAAAAACACAAACAGACACAGATCATAGTGCAACACTGTAGGGTTAAAACAGGTCTACACTAATACACACACTGCACATATAACATAGAGACTCCTAGTGACTATAAAAACTATTTATTAAATAAAAAGAACTATGCCATAAATGGTTTGGACAAATGAGAACACCGCTGGTCATCCAGATATGAAAAATCAGAGCCCTACTTACAAGCAGCAAGGCAAATACAGGCAATGCAACAAAGAGTCTTCCGGCTGCTGCTGATGTCTTTGCAGAGATGTGATTCCTGCTGCACCGTGACTCTCGTGCTGACTCTCCCTCCAGGGGTTAACAGGAACAGTGGCAGTGTTGGAGGCCTGCTTGTGGGGCTCACAGCTCTCCTCCACGTGAGGCTGCTCTCCTCACTTCCTCCTCCGGTTACACAGGCTGTCTCAGCGTGCCTGCACGCGAGTGTGCACGTGCCCTTAAAGGGACAGTACAAACGTCCTGTATGCCAAGAACTAACGGCTGCAATGGGGCTCAAATGTGACCAAGTGTCCCAAAAAGTCCAATACCAAGCTCAAAGTGACTGTGTCACCTGCCCTACGCGTTTCGTGGATGTTACTCCACTTCCTCAGGGGCTACAAAGACTGACACTGAATGACATGTACATATACCCTAACCAATTAAAAATTAGTTGCCCAATTAGGCTGTATAGCCTACATGCAGGCTATACAGCCTAATTGGGCAATTAATTTTTAATTGGTTAGGGTATATGTACATGTCATTCAGTGTCAGTCTTTGTAGCCCCTGAGGAAGTGGAGTAACATCCACGAAACGCGTAGGGCAGGTGACACAGTCACTTTGAGCTTGGTATTGGACTTTTTGTGACACTTGGTCACATTTGAGCCCCATTGCAGCCATTAGTTCTTGGCATACAGGACGTTTGTACTGTCCCTTTAAGGGCACGTGCACACTCGCGTGCAGGCACGCTGAGACAGCCTGTGTAACCGGAGGAGGAAGTGAGGAGAGCAGCCTCACGTGGAGGAGAGCTGTGAGCCCCACAAGCAGGCCTCCAACACTGCCACTGTTCCTGTTAACCCCTGGAGGGAGAGTCAGCACGAGAGTCACGGTGCAGCAGGAATCACATCTCTGCAAAGACATCAGCAGCAGCCGGAAGACTCTTTGTTGCATTGCCTGTATTTGCCTTGCTGCTTGTAAGTAGGGCTCTGATTTTTCATATCTGGATGACCAGCGGTGTTCTCATTTGTCCAAACCATTTATGGCATAGTTCTTTTTATTTAATAAATAGTTTTTATAGTCACTAGGAGTCTCTATGTTATATGTGCAGTGTGTGTATTAGTGTAGACCTGTTTTAACCCTACAGTGTTGCACTATGATATGTGTCTGTTTGTGTTTTTTCCCCTATATGGCCTGTCAAGCAAGTGTGCTGATCCCCTGAGGAGTACAGGATTATCCAATGAACTTTTGGCGCCAGGTTTTTCTTTGTTTTCACTTTCACTTTCTCTGTCAGTACTGACAGTATTACTAGGCAGCCTTTATATATATATATATTTTGCAATTGTCACACTGGTGTTTTAGTCTTTAGCGCTTGTGCACATTTTTTCTTTTTCACATTTCACAATTTGAATAACATGGATCCAGTGCTGGAGTGCATTAATCACTAAACAGTGAGAAAAAGCTATTTTGATCCCATTTTAAAAGGCTCAGAATAGCATTTAAAAATTATCGGAAGAAATGCTTTTTAACATTTACTGTATGCCATTTTTTATTAAAAATTAATTACAGATGGTTTATAAAGAAAAAAATAATGGAATTGCTTACCCTCTCCCCTCACCTGTATCCTCGATATCCTTCATACTAAAATGCAAGGTTCATTTATTTTGCTACAAAAATATCTGTGAAGTTTCTACAAAGACCTAGATTGTAACTTTTTGGGGCAGGGACCTTCTTTTAATGATCTCAGTTTGTCTTAACATGCAGTATATGTACTTTTTGTCATACAATGTTATTGCTCTCCCTCCCACATTGTACTGCACTGCGGAATATGTTAGCACCATACAAATAATAGATAATATTAATAATAATAATAATAGATGCCCTGTCTAATAATATGGGATTAGCTTTTATTAAGCCTGTTCAGATAGCTGTCATGCACATATACCTGACCTTGGATATTCATGAACAGCTTTTGCAGACAACACTTTTTAAAATACAGAAATTGTTTACTAACCACAAAGTTTTCGCAGTAAAAAAAAACTACTTTCTCTCTTCAGCTGTTCCTGAGATTCCAAGGAATTCTTGCATTCCGTAACTGCTGATTTACTAGATGCATTTCATCTGCTGTCAGCCTAAGAACACCTCTGTCTGTTTCCCTGGCTCTTTTGTTCTCTGGTTAGTATATGCAAGTTCACATACAGTATGCATGCCAAATCAATAAGAAGTTGGAAGAAGTTTTTCAAGGTGTCAGAGTCCTACTTGGCTAAAACCTGAACCACACGCAGCCCAAAAACAGTTAAAGGTTGTACATAAAGCCACACCAACAGCAATACAATGCAGCTACTGAACTGAAATGAATGAGCTTAACATGCACACTACACATCAGCTTTATGAGTAATAACCTTAATGGTTTTTCAGCAGAGATGAAACTATTAATTCGAACTGGACTAGGTTATTTTTTTAACGTACAGTATCCTTTTTTGTCTTAACTGGCCATATGTTTCTTTTTATATCTCTCATCCTGCCACATTACATTGACCCACTACCCACCTCCCTTCTGCCTCACATATGACATTTTGTTTTTTTTTATTATTTATGAACAAGTTTTTTTTTCCTGCTCTCATTTCACATCTTAGTAAATGCAAGAATTGTGACCTTTCTCTGTAGGAGGAAGAGTGTTGCACTAATTGCTGCCAGAAAAAATGTAGGTTAGGGGAGATATGGAATTTTTAGGAATCAGTTTATTATGATTTATGTAGTTGCAATGTCGAATTAGAAGTAAGGGCCAATGCCATCCTCCAAGCATAATTCTTTCAGAAAGGCAGGCATGAAATCTATAAACTATAAAGGCATTATCTGTACCCACTCTCTTGCTAGAGACACTGTTTCTCTTTACCAATTTTAGTTCTTATGGGGAAAAAAATTTGTACTCTTGCTTGACTTCAAAAGAACAAGGACTTCGGGTCAAAGTGCTATACAATTTAGAAATAGGTACAATAACTATGCATTTAGGCATGTAAAAAGACATGCCAAGGGTCAATAACTGTTCACAAAGCATGTCTGTATTCACCAAATAAAAACAAACTGTTATCATTACTTCAATATTGTTGAAGAAGAAAACCAAAAAGGTGGACTTGTTGGAAATGGCATTTATTTTATACTTGCTCTCTGAATTATTTAATTGTTGACAGAAGTTCACCACCAAAACACGTGAGATATATAAATCAATAACAACTCAACATTTAGCGTTATTAAGTTGCCACTATTTCTTTGTAGGCAATGATGGGTAATGTAATCATGTTTTTTTCCAGATGACACCTGGAGGGAACAAAGAAAGATTGCAAAAGAATATAAAATGTACACAATTTATTGCTGATTTGAATGCCTATTGTTCTTTTCAGTGACACAGATTTCTCACAGAGGGTGAAGCGATTGGATGGGGTGATTTCTCTGCTGTGCTTTGATAAGTTCTCATCACTGTGCACTGGAGTGTAAACTTTCTATATACACATAGTATCACATTTTCTTGGCTGAGTCCCTAGATCAGACTGCAGATGGAATAATAACTGAATTAGATGCACTATCACAGATGATACTTTGGACCTTAGCTCTATGTCCTTTACATTTCATTCCTTCTTTCACCTTTCTGCTTCAAATTCAGTTTGTTGGCTGCCTCATTTTTAACCACTGGTGCTTTTATGATGAAGTGTTTTTTAGATGTTTGAAAGTCATTTCTGCTTTCCTACTTTCAACCTTGTCTAGCTATTTTAACATTCATTCCGAAGAGCACATGTGGATTTCAGAGATAGCAGTGGATTGATTGACAATAAACTTTCCACATGATCAGCACCTTCCAGGTAGAAAGCAGCATAAGTGTATTTATTTTATTATAGTTAGATTGCACCTGATGTGGTTAGAGTCATCTCTAATCACATTACATGCAGAAGGTCATAGCAATACACAATGAAATGACAGTGGAAAAGTGTTTATGGTAAACATAAAGTGTTGTTCTATCCAGAATTTCACAAAGAAATGCTGAAATAAAACACTGTACATTTGGAAATATATGGATTTTCTACTACAGATGTTTCTTATTCTTTATTTTGGTGGTAAAAAAAGAAATAGAGAATTTTCTGGGAAAAAAAACCGTGTTGAATCTAATGCAAAAACAAATCTGTTTGCTCATCACTGGCAACAAAGCCAAATGAGTATTATCAAAATTGATTTGTATTGAATACCCCAGATGACAGAACAAGGTGACTTTCATCTGTGAATTGAGGTAAAAGCTTTCTTGATGCACAAGATGGTGTAAGATGTGATCATAAACAATACTAAAGTACTGGAATGATTTCTTTAGACTCAAGACTGTACAATTATTAGAAATTACATCAGGCTGAAGAGTTGGGGTCAAGAGAGCAACAATTAACAGATACATAACATATCCAGATTCACATAGGTCCCAGTCTCAAAAAGCTATTCATCAAATATTTTACAACCTTGGGGATACAGGTTTAAAATCACTTTCCTAAAGTCACAGGCATCCAGCACTGGGATTTGAACGGATTCCACCTGCTCTAAAGACAATTTTTTTTAACACTTTACCACTTCTCTGCTCAAACACTCCACCGTAACTACCCTGCTAAAAGTTTGCAATGAAATCCAGTGTGGAATGGAACGGGGACAACTCACTGGTGCAGTATTCCTAGATTTTGCAAAGGCTTTTGACACAGTTGATCATGTTATCCTGCTTAACAAACTCCAGAGCTCTGGAATAGGGAAACATGCTTTAAACTGGTTTCAGTCCTACCTATCAGGAAGATCCCAACATGTGTCCATCTCAGGCTCTAACTCCAACCCCCTGGATATCACCTGTGGTGTCCCGCAAGGCTCTGTTCTGGGGGCCCTACTCTTCTCAGTGTTCATTAATGATCTTCCCACAGCTTGTAAGGAAGCCTCAATACACATGTATGCAGATGACACAATCCTATATGCACACAGCCATAGCCTCTCTGACCTTGAACACATACTTCAGTCTGACTTTTTGAGACTCGAAAACTGGATTTCCCAAAACAAACTGTTTTTAAACACTGACAAGACTGTAACAATGGTATTTGGGACCAAGACTAAATTTGTAAAGCTTCCAGTGACTGAGCTACTGATTAGAACCAACGCTAACACCACCCTAACACCTGTCACTAGTTTTAAATACCTGGGCTTATGGTTTGACTCCCACTTAACATTCGGGATGCACATTGATACCCTGACAACCAAGACCTATGCCAAACTAGGGGTACTTTACAGGAACAAATCCTCCCTAAGTCTCCTGGTCAGAAAGCGTATTGCACAGCAGATGCTAATGCCAATTATTGACTATGGAGACATAGTATATGGCTCGGCACCTCAAACCCACCTTAGCAAACTTGACACCCTCTACAATTCAATTTGTCGTTTTGTTCTCCAATGCAACTACAACACACATCACTGCGAAATGCTCAAAGAACATCACTAGAGTCTAGGCGCAAAGTTCACCTTTCCTGTCTCACCCTCAAGTACTTTCTGGGCAAGCTACCCAGCTACCTGAACAAGCTCCTCGCCCCTACCACATGCAGCACCTATCACCTGAGATCAGACTCCAAAAGACTATTCATGGTCCCAAGGCTCAACAAAGTATCCGGACGTTCCTCCTTCTCCTTCCGTGCACCCCAAAACTGGAACAACCTACAGTACCAGAGACCCTCACATCCACCACCAGTTTAATTTCTTTCAAATCTAAGGCTGTCACACATTTTAACCTGGTCTGTAACTGTTTCATACGCTCATAATATATATTTTCTTTAACTGTGCATGCAATGTCTTGTATATAATGTATACCTTGTTCATTTATGTAACTGTACTTGTAACCATGTATTATTTGTCTTAACTCTGTGCCCAGGACATACTTGAAAACAAGAGGTAACTCTCAATGTATTACTTCCTGGTAAAATATTTTATAAATAAATAAATAAACCTCTGTTGACAGAAAGACTATTCCATTGGTTATTGCTGTGGGAGAGGTGGCATCAGCCCCCCCATTATTACAGTATTTAGAGTGGAAGACTTAGCACAAGTATAAGTTCTATTTACATTAACTTAGAGCCATGGTTGTAGCTCCCTCCCCTGAAAAACCAGGACCTCAAATGAAACACACACAGTAAAAGTCTGGAGGTTAAAACGGCCACAGCTTTTATTGAAATACCAACATAACAGTTAACTATTAAAAACCCTGCCAGAGAGCACCACCAACAGGAAAGTACTACGGTGCCCAACCATGGTTTGCAATCCCCCAAGCCAGGTACTGCAGAACTTTGCTGCTGAGATGATTCATCATCAGCTGCGTGTATGAGCCCCAGGTACCCACCGCCCAGTGAGTCTTGCCAGTCACCAATAAATGCCACAATTAGGCATCACTTTACCCACAGAGCCACGCCTGACAAGGTTAACCCTTCACTTAACCAAAAACAGCCACCATGACAAAGACAATATGTCCCTCCATGTTCTCTTATTTTCTTATTTTCATACATCTTTTTAATACTTTTTTATTTTCATATCATATACATACATCTTTTTCCGACCCTGCACAATTGAAAACAGCCGCCAATTTAGGGGCCATTTAACAGTACCTTAAATAAGCCAACAGAGCATCCAGACCCACCAGGATCCTTTCCACCCCTTCTTGGAGAGTAACATTAAATTCAATCCCAGATCGGACAAATGCCCTCGTCCGTTAGAAACAGCCCATCATTATCCAAATCAAAATCTGGATGACAGATCACCCTTCCACCTAACTGCAAAATTAATTTACCAACAGCCTTATTAATCTTTTTCCTACTCTATGTGCAAGCTCTCATACTGTACTGTAGCAAAGTCCTATTTCAGCTTATTTCAGTGCTTGACTTTAGAGGAAATGCGAGTCCCAACTTTAAAATATTCATATGATAGAAGAGGAGGTCATCTAACGTACCGATTTGTTTTCCCTATACATGATCACACCTGGAATAACAGGCACGGAACACATACGGGATGTGTTTGCAGGAATCAGTACATCTACAAATAATTCACTCATATTTGGCATCACATTGCATATGGCAGTCTCATTACACAACACCCACAACCCCTAACACAGGAGAATGCAGCATCAGCCAGCAATGTTGATTTTAAAAAAATATTATTTTTTTTAGAGAGCTCACCGTGTATGCAGAGTTGTACATAGAATTTTCCAGGTGCAATGACTCCCTGTCCTGCACAGCTTAAACTCTTATTTTGGTGCCCTAGGCAAAGAGAGATTGCGTGACTTGCCCAAGTACACAAGGCAGTGATATTACTACCGAGTTACTCTTTTAGCTCACAACATAAAGCAACTAAAATATAGAATTGCAACCTGAAACAATAGGGTAATTTTTTCCCTCAATGAATCTGGTGTTGTGTTTTATAAACCGATACAGAACTGGACACTTTAATTAAACACCCGTAATTGTTTTAAAGCAGCAGTTCACGCTGCCGTTTAAAAAAAAAATCCAATTCAATATGTGCATCAATACAATTGCCACACTGACAAGTGATTAACTAAATTGCCGATCGATCGGCGAAGATTCGGCTTGGGGGTTCACTAAATCCCTGTCAGTGCAGCAGATGAGGACCCAAGATGCAAAGTTCTGTGTGGAAGATCATGTGACCAGGCAGTCACTAGATACAATTGGTTAACTGCTAAAGAGAGGGCAGGGCTCAAACAGGTGTGTGTAAGAGCTTGATTCAGAAGAGGAAGGGTATGTGACTTTGTAAATGGTTGCTATAGAAACAAAAAATGCTTGTTGCATTATAATACATTAAAAATGTTTTTAAATCCCACAAGTATTTTCTCATAGTACAGAACGGATTTATAAAAAAAAAAAACACATGTAGAATATTGCTTGAACTGCAGCTTTAACTCATGCAAATCAGTATCAGGACCTGCAGGATCTATAGTAGCTATGATTCTGGACTCACAGAGGTATCAACAACAGTTCCAGTATCTAGTGGACTGGAAAGGATATGGACCAGTACAGAGATCATGGGAACCCTGGCAAAAGGGCTACAATTTACTCCCCACATTTCCTGGACTTTCCAGGGAAGCCAGGTTCAAAAGCACCTTGACAACTTTAACTTTAAAACTCTCAGGCAGCAGAATTAACAATAAGACATCACAATACTTTAAAGTTAAAGAACACATTAAAATGATATACAAGTATTTAGTTAGACAGGAAAAGCCAGGCGGAAGAGGTAAGACTTACACTGTGCCTGAAACAGTGGTAAAGTCGGTATATGTCTGAGCTCTGGTGGAATCAAGTTCCAGACCTCTGAAGCATCACACGAGAAGGCATGCCCACCCAGCGTAGTGTGCAGAACCCTTGGCACAGAGAGGTGGACCCCCCTGAGGAGCTGAAATCATAGTCAGCATCCCTCCACGGCATCAAAAGAGACTGCAGATAGACAGGCACTTGGTTTTGGAAGGTTTAAAGGCTATTACGGACAACTGAACCGAACACGGAAGATTACTGGAAGCCAGTGCAGAACGCTTAAGATGGGAGTAATATGCTCAAAGTGGGAAGCACATCTCAGCATCCGAGCTGCAGTGTTCTGTACAAGCTGGAGCCTCTGCATGAGGCACACCAATAGTCTTGCATATAAGGCATTCCTGTAATCTAACCGCGAAGACACAAAGGCATGGACCAGTGATTCAATGTCCATAGATAACAGGAGTAGATGCAAGCTCCGAAGCAGCCTCAGATGGAAAACAGACTTAACAACTGTGGCCACTTGGGATCGCATGATGAGACTCTGGTCAAAGTGGATGATGAGGTTACGGACATGGGCAGCAGCTGTACACAATTGATTAGGGGCAGCTAGAAAACCCCCTGAACTAATGATTATGGGTTCAACAAGACACCTGAGTCTTTCACTGTTACCCCATCACGCGAGCTGATCCAGCGAGAACGGCGCTAAAACCGGCGATTTTCCCCGCGGTGACGTCACCAACCCGGAAGTGCTTGCCCGGAGGGGAGAGAGAGACTATTCAGCTGGCGTGGAGCTCCGCTGTGTAACAGCATTGTATGGGACAATAGCACACGTCCCACTCGAGTTTTGGGAGTAGAACTGCAAAGGCTTCTTACCTACCCTGTACCAGAGGCACCAGCGTCCAGATCCATGTGAGGACATCTGTTCCGGTTTTCTGTGGCGTTGGGTAACAATATCCCGAAACTGCTTGTTTTATACCACATTGTACGCACAATACTCACCTTATTCTAATTTATGTCAATATCATTTTTAATGCACTATGAGCGTTGTGCGCTGTGTCTTTTCTGTTTTTAACCCATTGTAATGTAATCCCACAAATACCAGCTAAGTCCCTCAGGCAGTGCAGCAGCACCCCATGATCCCACAGAGAGGTCCAACATGACAAGGGCAGAAATACAGTCCTTGTCCACGGCCATCAAAAAGTAATCCGCCACATAGACCACCACAGACTCAATTCCATTACTGGCTCTTAAGCCAGACTGGGTGGGGTCAAATAAGCCAGTCTTTTCCAGACAATCTTCCATCTGGGTGAAAACTATCCTCTCTAACACTTTCCCTACTATGGGAAGGTTAGAGATTGGACGATAGTTGGAGAGATCAGGCGAATTTTGAGCTCACATTTTGAGCTCTGCAGGCAAATTAAGGGCCAACAACAGATTTTGAGAGGTCCAGGACGAATTTGAAGGATATAGCCCCCACAAATATTTATTTTTTTACATTTGGTTCACTTTGCCCAGTTATGTCTCTTCACTCTCTCCCCCCACTCTGCCTCATAACTTTCACTCTCCTTTCCACCTCGTGTCTCTCTCACACCCTTTATGTGATTCCATATTTTCATCATGTCCTTGTTGTACCCTCCTCTCATGCATCTTCTTCCTCCCTCATGCCTTTCGCCCTTTTATCTTTTCACGGTGTGTTTTTCTTCTTTCAGTCCCCTAATGTATTTCTCAATACCTTTCACCTTTTTCCCCCTAGCATGTCTTTCTCCCTCCACTCCTTGACAAAGGCTGCAGTGATAGCCGAAACGTTGGACACATCATTTGGTTTCAATAAATATTTGCATTTATGAAATCCGTGTCACCTCTACTCCTCCTTTCTTGTGTTTATCTCTCCTCCCAGCATGTCTTTTTCTCCCCTCTCCCCATGTCTTTCTCACCCCTCTCCCCACAGCATGTCTTTCTCTCTCTTCCCAGCATGTCTTTCTCTCTCCTCTCCCCACGTTTTTCTCTCCCATCTGCCCAAAGCATGTCTTTCTCTCTCCTCTCCCCACAGCATGTCTTTCTCTCTCCTCTCCCCACAGCATGTCTTTCTCTCTCCTCTCCCCACAGCATGTCTTTCTCTCTCCTCTCCCCACGCCTCTCTCCCATCTGCCCAAAGCATGTCTTTCTCTCTCCTCTCCCCCCAGCATGTCTTTCTCTCTCCTCTCCCCACGCCTCTCTCCCATCTGCCCAAAGCATGTCTTTCTCTCTCCTCTCCCCCCAGCATGTCTTTCTCTCCCCTCTTCCCAAAGCATGTCTTTCTCTCTCCTCTCCCCCCAGCATGTCTTTCTCTCCCCTCTTCCCAAAGCATGTCTTTCTCTCTCCTCTCCCCACAGCATGTCTTTCTCTCTCCTCTCCCCCCAGCATGTCTTTCTCTCCCCTCTTCCCAAAGTATGTCTTTCTCTCTCCTCTCCCCAGCATGTCTTTCTCTCCCCTCTTCCCAAAGTATGTCTTTCTCTCTCCTCTCCCCCAGCATGTCTTTCTCTCCCCTCTCCCCACAGCATGTCTTTCTCTCCCCTCTTCCCACAGCATGCCTCTAGCCCCTCTTCCCCCAGCATATCTTTCCCATCTCACATGCTTAGTGTCTCTTTTCCAATTCATGCCATTCTCTTTCTTCAGCCCTCCATGTTTCTCTTCCTGTCGATTCTCTCTCCCCCTCATGCCATCCTTGCATTAACAATCATGATCATCTTCTCCCCAGAATATTTTTATCTTCACCTTTCTCTTCACACCACTCACTCTCTTCTGCCCCTCTTTCCCCTCCTCCTCATCTCTCTCTCATTCCCCCGTGTGTTTCCTTTTCCCTCCTCATGTCTCTTCTTTTTACCTTATGTATTTATTTTTTCTCCTTCGTTTTATTTATTCCTATCTATTTTTATTGCTTTGGCCGCTGGACAGGTGCCAGAATTCACCTCCTAGTGAGCTTTTAGCGGGGTGCTCTGCCCGATTTCCACCCCCCACCTCCATCAGGCCTCCTTTAAACTCCACCTCCTCATTTTATTTTACAGTTGCCCTGAATATGTTTTCATTTTATTTCTTCTTTCCAAGTTGTCATGGCAATGCAATTCAGCCAAATTGTTCAAGCATTTCTGTCTGTTTGATTCATTTGTCTTGGCTTGTTCCTGACCTTTCCAATTTGCGGCCTGCTCCGACCTAGGTCTGTTTTTGATCTCTGCCCTGCCTTGCCTTGTCTCCTGCCTGATCATCCTGTCTGCTGGCTGCCCCGACCTCGGCTTGTTTTGAAACTGCTTTGCCTCACCGTGTGTCCTACATTTGGCCCAGCCTTCTATTTCACTGTCTTCTCCATCTAGCGGGATCCCCTTACTGACTTTAATACCACTCTATTCCGAAGCCTAACATTCATGGCAAATGATTATTCTTTTTCAATTATCCCGGTTTTGATAACACACTATAGCACTACGACACTAAAACACAATAACACACTATTCACTATATTGCTGGTGCATTGGCAACTTGAGAAGTGTGTGCTGGTATTAAAGCTGCAGTTCAAGCAATATCCTACTGTACATGTGTGTGTTTTTTTTTTTTTTTTTAATAAATCAGTTCTGAACTATGAGAAAATACTTGTAGTATTTTTTTTTATAAACAAACAATTTTTAATAAAATTTTTATGTACCTGTATTATAATGCAACAAGCATTTTTAGTTCTTATAGCAACATTTACAAAGTCACATCCCCTCCCTCTTCTGAACACAGCACAGCCCTTTTTGAGCCCTGCCCCCTCTCTAGCAGTGAACCAATTGTATCTAGTGACTGCCTGGTCATATGATCTTTCCCACAGAACTTTTGTATCTTGGGTCCTCTTCTGCTTCACTGACAGCCATTTAGTGAGCCCCCAAGCCGAATCTTCGCCGATCGATCACAGGAGAATGGATCGATCGGCAACTTAGCTAATCACTTGGCAGTGTGTAGATTGTATTGATGCACTTTTTTTTTTTTTAACTGCAGTTTGAACTGCTGCTTTAAGACTAGTTCCCACGTGGCAGTAAAACTGCTATCTGAACATACAAAAGAAACTTGCCTTTATTTACTATGAATTGCTCTTAATTACTACACCAGGTTATGATCTCAAAATCTGCATAACACACGCTGTCTTCATGTCAATGAAAAAGCCCCTGGGACAGAAATATGCAAATCATGAATCACATGCTTCTTGGTACTGTAGCATTGTCTGGAACGACTCTTAGAATTGTGCCCAGCTAGAATATTATCAAGGTGCTTCAATGCCCCAAAGCTGATGACTGGGTGGTTGAAAGTATTGAAAAATGATGGACAAAACATTTTATTCTTCTATTTTGAATACGATTAGCACGCCCTTAACAAAGTATTTATAGGAGAACAGAGGCAAAATACAAGTGACACTGTTAGTTGAAAAAGCCAAAATTTTCCCATGGGTCTGCTTTATATTCATTTGCTCAAGCGACTCGCACAACCTTTACCAAATGCACATAATGCAAAGTAATGAAGGCACAATAAAACACAACAAAAAAGGTTAATTTTTAGCCTCTCCAGATCAGTCTATGCATAGCTGAGCACACTGATTAAAAGGTGCAGACCCACTCAAATCAAACATTGGGAGGAGTGGCTCAGTGAGTAAAAGACACTGACTGGCACTGAGTTTGAAGCAGGGGAGCAAGGTTCAATTCCTGGTGTCGGCTCCTTGTGACCTTGGGCAAGTCACTTTATCTCACTGTGCCTCAGGCACCAAAACATAGATTGTAAGCTCCACGGGACAGGGACCTGTGCCTGCAAAATGTCTCTGTAAAGCACTGCATATAAATAGCAGTGCTATACAATAACATGCTATTATTATTATTATTATTCAGTTGCAATTTGGATAAAGGGCTCAGCATTGTAACAGCTTCCGTACCATTTCTAACATTGTTTTCTTACTTAACAAAGAATGTAGGGATATGGTCATATTAGAAAGCTGCATTGTTTACAAGCAAAAGTTTTTTTAATATATAATTTTCCTTTTGTTGTTGAATGACCATTTGCATCCATCTCTCTGCCCTTATTTTTCAGGCTTGGTATCTCAAGAATGAAAAAATGGCACAATTATACCATACTGTACATATGGTATTAGAGATTGGGGCAGGAAGCTTCCAGTCATATCAAAACAGGGAAACAAATCACTTAAGCAGAACAGATTCTTGTTAACATGCAAAAGCTTGTGTCTTATTAAATTAAAAATGCTGTAGCAATGTCAGAGGCAGAGTTCTACAGTACAGGAGGTTGTATAAAAACCTGATAATAAAGTCACTGCAAACAATTATTTTACTTCTCTGAAGCAGGGATCCAGCTAGACAATTTTTGCAAGTATGCAGTACATGAGATGGGAGTGAAAGCAGTAAATAATAATGTTAAGGAAATCTTGTCTCAACTTCTTTTTGCATCTACTACTACAGGGGTGCGCAAACTGGGGGTGCGCTAGATTTTCTGGAGGAGGGCGCGGCAGTTATGGAGGTCCCGCGTGAGGCCTCTATAACACACTTCCCTTCCCTTTCAGAGACGCGTCGTCATGGTAACCCGGCATCAAATGACACCGCTGTATCACGTTACCATGGCAACGTGACGCCACAACCCCACGCATCATTTGACGCCGGGGCCGAGCAAGGGGGGCGGAGGGAGAGGGGCGTGAGGCGAGCAGGCAGGGGAGCACAGGGGGGGAAGTTTGCGCACCCCTGTACTGCTACATGTGGATTTTCAAATTAAAGGATGAAGTCTCCCTGGAGGATGAGACGTACAGTATCTGATTGTGAAAGACTCACAGTGATTGTGGCTTGAACTAATATATTTCTTTCAATACCTGGCGTGTATGCCGGTTTTCCTATGTAAATGACATGTTTGTTACATACACAAATTGGGCATCACGCAGTCCACGGGGCTGATATTTTGAATTGCATCCTAAGGTTTCCCACCTATGTCAGAGGAGAAATCGATGGCAAATTTTAAAGGGCAGTCATTCTGCTCAGGAGAAAGGGAGCTCGTAGTAATACATAGAACTCTGCTGCTCTCTGCTGTCTTCTCCTGGACCACTAGCTCCCAATACCACGTACGTTTGTTAAAGCAGATCATTTGAATGCCTGTTTGCTTGCTTATGCCACAGTACAGCATGTCTCGAAAATCTGTAGGCAAGATGAAAGTTACTAGGAGACATTATTGCGTGACACTTATTAAAACAGACATTCATAATACACAGTTAAACCTTCATAGTCTATTTTATGAAACACAACTTGCCATGTTAAAACAAGACATCCCTTAAGAAAATAAATCTTCTGCTTATTTACTTTTTGTTATCGAATTATCTCATTGTACGATATCTTATAGAAGGACAGTCTGTAAGGAATCCGCTCCACGGTTTACTGGTTACCTTACCTTGCAGACCGGTGCAGTTCTGGAACAGCTTTCCTGAGGTTTGCTGCAGCCTGGATTCACTCATCAAAGCAATACACACTCCCTCTGGTATCTACTGCAGCTGTGCAGCCTTTCATTGCAAACTATACTTGCATTCACTCATTAGGGGCAGTACCTTCACACCCCCGCCGGGGATTGGCCCGCTGGCCTTTAAGTATTGCTTGCCCATAATGCTCCTTGCCGAGCATAGTCCTTCCTGGATGTCAACTGTTTTGCCACAAGCTCTCGCTTGTTCCCCTTTGCTGATACCAGGTCACGCCCTGCGTCCTTCAGCTTCCTTCAAGCCGTTTGTTCTCCAATGCTGATTCCAGGTTACGTCCTGCATCCTTCAGCTCCCTTCAAACCGCTTGTTCCCTTGTGCTGATACGGAGGTATTCCCTGCGTCCTTCAGCTTCTGTTCCCCTGTGCTGAAGCAGAGGTTTCGTCCCTGCGTCCTTCAGCCTCCTGGATTCCTGCACTAAAGTAGAGGTTCGTCCCTGCGTTCTGCAGTCTCCTGGATTCCTGCACTGAAGCGGAGGTTTCCCTGTATCTACAGCTTCCTGGTTCCTGGGGCCTACTCTTTCCCTAATATAGAGAGGCCGTGTCCTGGTTCCTGCGCTGAAACAGTGGATTCCCTTGCCCGCTCTGGACTTTTGCGTTGTAGCACTGGTGCACCCGTGCAGCAAGACGGTGTGCTATTCTGGTCTGCCTACCATCTCCTGTGACCAGCACCATGGGCCATGGTCGTCGCTCGCGCAAAGGCCAACCCCGCGCTCCTAAGCTGAAGCGGGTCTCTCCTATCTCCTTATTGCCGAACTCCTGCATGGACAATGTTTATCCTGACGTCTCCTGTTCTGACCCTGGCTTGTACAACGACGACGCTGCCTTCTCTAATCCTGATCCTGCGACATATGACTACGAACTGCGCAATCCGGATCAGCCTGCGCGGTCTCAGGTCGGTGCTTTTACAACTCCACCTCAGCCTCGCGGTCCGACCCTGGTTTGTGGCGAGCAGAACCCTGACAGTATGCTCGGCCCCACAAACTCGGACCCCGCTGAGGTAAGGGTTGGTACATTTTTTTCTGAAATCCTGTCCCGACCTATGGACCAGTCCCAGTATCAAGACTGGTATCTGTGCGATATCCTACCCCTAATGGAGGATCCATGTATGTTTGATGGTTTAACTCCTTTGCAAAAGAAATGCCGTAATGATCTCATTTGTAAGGCTTCCTGCCTCAGAGACTTAAAACAGTATTTTGCCACTTGTGTCCTCTCCCCTGATTCCCCTTCTCCCTGGGATAAGGTGAATTCTGTGAAACGGGCCAACGCCTGTAGGACACTCAATGGCCTGGCTTTGTCATTGGACATTCACGTAGTACCCCCGGACCCTTTCGTCATGGTGGCTCTCGCTCAGGGTACGCTGCATTTACTTTCCTCGGTATTGGACATTCGCCTGTTAAAACAGGATCGCCTCCTGGCTGCCTACGCCGCCATTTGGCAGTTCCCCTCTGCTGCCAGTCCTGTCGCTAAACCGGGTGACGTATCTTCCTCTCCGGGAGATGATCAAACGGACCCATTAGCAATTTCTCCTAACGTTGTAACTGCCATGGTTCTTAGCCCTGATTGTATGCCCGGGTTCCTTGACTCCAATGATACGTCTACATTAACCCCTGCCAATCAGGTCTGTGAAGCTCCCCTGGAGTATACATGTGTTTCGCTAACCAACACTAAGGTTAGAATATCAGGGAATATGTCCCTTAGTTCTCCTATTTCTAGCTTTGAATCCCTCTCTCTAGGTCTTGAGGGTTTTCCAGCTTTAACCTCTGCTAGGCAGTCCTGTGTACTTTCCCCGTCAGAGAAAGAATCCCTAAGTTCTGTTCCCAGGGTCATTTCTGTATTAACCCCTGAGGGGCAGCTCTCTGAGTCTCCTTTGATAATTCCCTGTTCTCTGCCAGCCACGGTCACGCCCCTAGCTCCAGAGGAGAGATCCCTTGTCTCTCCTAATACAGAGAAAAAATTTCCTGTGTTTTACTCTCAGGCACTGTCTGCATTAACCCCTGTAAATTCTTGCTGCCTCCAAGTTAATGCCTTCGTTGTAGCCTCAGAGAATGAGTCCACAAGTCAGACAGCAGAGGTTGCATTGAGGGATTCCCATAACCGTACAGAGTCTCTAGATATTCTTTGCTATAAATCCCCTGCTTCAGCTCAAGTTTCCGCAGTTTCGTCTCCGGAGACTTCGGCTAAAGTTCTGGTTCCTGTTAAATGTATTCAGGAGTCAGGTTTTTCCCTAAGCTTAGTCGCAGAGTTCCTTCTCCCGGGTATTTCACTGAACCAGCCTGTCGCCCACATAGCGGTGATCCCTGCTTCAGCGCATAGTTCCCACATTATGGAGTCTGCAGTAAGTTCTGGTTTCCCAGACATTCCTTACCAAATACCTACTTCAGAGACCAGTACAGTTATGATTAACCCCCGTGTACTGTCTGAGTTCTCCTCCTCTTTAAGCTTAGGGTTAAAGGCATACAGTAGTCTGTATGTCTCTCCTGGGGTTCATATTGTGTTCCCAGGAATGTTTGCGGACGCACGGTTTTCTCCCAAAAGTGACGCTTTTTCATATAGATCAGTAAAAAGCTTGCATACTGTTTCCCTTTTCGCTGAATTGTGTCTTACTAGTTTTGAGACTCTGAGAGGTAATGATTCTCCTTCTGATTCTGAGGCTCTTTCTATAAGGGGTATCCTGTCTGGGGGCTCTCCTGATTTCTCTCTCCAGGCTAATCCTTTGGGGATCAGCATATCTGCGGTTACTCCCTTAGTACTGTCTGAGGACACCATGCACATATTTCAAGTCCTGGGGTTTAAATCTGAGCTTTTTAGCTGTCCTGCCTTTGCTGAAACCCAGTCCCTCAGAACTGTGTCTAAATATGCCCCAGCAAACATGGGGTTACTCTGGGAAGAAATTAAAACTCCTGTCTTAAAGGGTATTTTTTCTCACATGTCCAGCAAATCTAGAACCTCAGTAATTGTTTCTAAGTCACTTATCAATACATCTGATTTTTTCTCTAATCAAACCCAGACACCCTCACTATCGGTTAGGAGTCCTGTGATCAGAGATTTTGCACTAGAAAACACACCAATTCATGTTTTTGTCAGGTTAGGTACCCCTGTGGTTAGGGCCATTGCAGTTTCGGAAAAGACTCCTTGTACTCCTAAGGTGCATGTCATTAAGAGTTTTCATAGTTCATACTTGCTGCTTGTTGATTCTCAGGGCCCTGTCATTGAGGTACAGACTTCAGCTTCTGATGTTAGCTTCCCTCCCACCACTACCCTGGCTCTGCCTTTTTCTCAAGCTACTGATTTGAAGATCCCAAGGACTATTCCTGATTCACTGACAATATTATCTCCCAATGAAGATTTCCCAGTATTGGAGAACTCTACTGTTGTTTGCTTCTCTGCTCCTGCTAAACCATGGTTTTGTCCCTCGGAATTTTCGGTTGCCCCTGTTATTTCCTCTCAGTTGGAAATACTCTGTACGTATCCCAAGATTTCGGTCCCTATGCCTGGTTTACTGCTTGCCTTGTCACCTTCCATACAAATACCGGGAGATGCTTCTAACCAGCCTATACCCTTACTAACCATTACCTGGGAGCCTTCTAGAGGAAAAATTCCTCGCAAGTTCCAACATGCAGTGGTCAGCCAAGACTTTTTCTGTTACAAAGTTTCTCCTGGTGTATTCGATCAACTATCAGGGCCGCGGATCCTAGATTCAGGTTTCTTTATTAAGGACTGGGCTTTCAGTGGGGGTTCTTCTACCGTTTTTGCTCTGGAACTCTCTGGTTCTTCACAGCCCTGGATTTCCAAGACATTTTGCGAGGCAAGCCATGTACCAAGGATGTTTCCTCCATCAATCTTATATCCTAGAACTGTACTCACCAAAGAACTGCTCGTTTACGGATGCCCTTTCTACCTAAAGAATTTTAGGAACAACTCAATGTCCCCAAGGCCCATGGATGGTCCTGTCTGGCTAAAGTTCTCACCGGGGGGTGGGGGTACACTAAGGACTAATCATGAGTCTCTGGAGTACGACTCTAGCCCCAATCCTAGACGGTTCAGCAACAATTCCCGGGCCTCCAACTCTATGAGTGCTCATGTTCGCCCGGAGGTCTCGCGTGAAGGGGGGGGTACTGTAAGGAATCCGCTCCACGGTTTACTGGTTACCTTACCTTGCAGACCGGTGCAGTTCTGGAACAGCTTTCCTGAGGTTTGCTGCAGCCTGGATTCACTCATCAAAGCAATACACACTCCCTCTGGTATCTACTGCAGCTGTGCAGCCTTTCATTGCAAACTATACTTGCATTCACTCATTAGGGGCAGTACCTTCACACCCCCGCCGGGGATTGGCCCGCTGGCCTTTAAGTATTGCTTGCCCATAATGCTCCTTGCCGAGCATAGTCCTTCCTGGATGTCAACTGTTTTGCCACAAGCTCTCGCTTGTTCCCCTTTGCTGATACCAGGTCACGCCCTGCGTCCTTCAGCTTCCTTCAAGCCGTTTGTTCTCCAATGCTGATTCCAGGTTACGTCCTGCATCCTTCAGCTCCCTTCAAACCGCTTGTTCCCTTGTGCTGATACTAGGTATTCCCTGCGTCCTTCAGCTTCTGTTCCCCTGTGCTGAAGCAGAGGTTTCGTCCCTGCGTCCTTCAGCCTCCTGGATTCCTGCACTAAAGTAGAGGTTCGTCCCTGCGTTCTGCAGTCTCCTGGATTCCTGCACTGAAGCGGAGGTTTCCCTGTATCTACAGGTTCCTGGTTCCTGGGGCCTACTCTTTCCCTAATATAGAGAGGCCGTGTCCTGGTTCCTGCGCTGAAACAGTGGATTCCCTTGCCCG
Source organism: Ascaphus truei (assembly GCF_040206685.1). Lineage (NCBI taxonomy): Eukaryota > Metazoa > Chordata > Amphibia > Anura > Ascaphidae > Ascaphus > Ascaphus truei. The sequence goes on along the minus strand of NC_134487.1, from coordinate 45,545,025 downwards.
CTCTGGACTTTTGCGTTGTAGCACTGGTGCACCCGTGCAGCAAGACGGTGTGCTATTCTGGTCTGCCTACCATCTCCTGTGACCAGCACCATGGGCCATGGTCGTCGCTCGCGCAAAGGCCAACCCCGCGCTCCTAAGCTGAAGCGGGTCTCTCCTATCTCCTTATTGCCGAACTCCTGCATGGACAATGTTTATCCTGACGTCTCCTGTTCTGACCCTGGCTTGTACAACGACGACGCTGCCTTCTCTAATCCTGATCCTGCGACATATGACTACGAACTGCGCAATCCGGATCAGCCTGCGCGGTCTCAGGTCGGTGCTTTTACAACCCCACCTCAGCCTCGCGGTCCGACCCTGGTTTGTGGCGAGCAGAACCCTGACACAGTCTCTCCTAGGACCAAAGTAAACGAACGACAATGGCATGTTCATAAAGTTAACTGCAGCTGACTGACACCATTTTTAAACAAACCCAAAAAGTATTTTTTAATTTAAAAAAATATATGTATTTGTAATTCCTTAATTTAAATACTAAAGTATTTTTTTTTTGTTGTGATAACATTGTTTTGAAACTGTTATATGTTATGGCAAAGGTAACGGTATTCCCAGTTTCTCACCTGTGATCACTGTGAGGCCATTCATATTCTGGTCCTGCAATACTACTCATTAAGCCAGTGATACCCAACCTTTAATGTTTGGAGGAACCCTTGAAGTTTTTCGTAAAATTTCGGGGAACCCCTATCTAGATGACAAGTATTAGGTTCGACAAGGGTAAATCCCAAAATAGACGTATAAAGCTGTAGGGTTAATAAATAATAATTATCTCATACTTCGTCGTTAACGAGAAAACAAGTACTGTAACATTTGAATGTTTTATAATACGTTCACAATTGAAAAGAATACAACTTTCATTACAATAGCTAAACAAATGGAAACAATGTCCATAGATCAGTGCTACGAATTCTCGGATACAAGGTGACAATCTGTATGTTGTTGAACACAATAAGCTCGCTTGGAGAGGAAACTGTTTAAGGCATCATGGAGTCTGGTGTACAATCAATAATGCTCAGGGAAAGAGAGGCTATGAATGTACGTCCTGGTTGATAGTGCAGATCGTATCTGTAGTGAGCAGGACTCTCTGGATCTCTTCCTATGTGGACTCTCTCTCTATAGCTTGTATGTTCAATGTCCAGCGATATTACTCCCACTGTTAGTAACCATAATGTGGTAAGTAAATAATGTTACTCATGATGCGATACCGTCCGCTTCACGTGGGCGTGCCTCACGCTGTAGAGTAAATGCAGAGAATCCAGAAAGGTAAAAACGGAGCACAGCGGCAAAAATGGAGGGGCTACAATGTTGGAACTAAACTAAAATCAATTTATTCAGTAGGTGACAGCATGGCATGCATATATTTACTATATGCATGCCATGCTGTCACCTACTGAATAAATTGATTTTAGTTTAGTTCCAACATTGTAGCCCCTCCATTTTTGCCGCTGTGCTCCGTTTTTTCCTTTCTGGATTATTTTCATTACAATAACATTGACTGGGTGAGTGAGACAATGACTGGGTGGATGAGTGACTGACTGACAGTGGCACCCAGGCCATGAGACCACGCACCCGTTTTCCCCCAAACATCCCCCCTTCCCCCAGCTCAAACAGCCGCCAACGGGCGGCAGAGGTAACTGGGGGAGCGCCGGAATAGAACCGCCTAAGGAGAGCAGGAAGCTTCGCACGCGCCACCCACTAGACTTTGTCTTCACTCCCCCCGCCCCGGTCCCATCTCCAAACCTGCCAGGGCAACCACGGGGAAACGCGCACCTACCCCCCGCACCGGGCAGCAGCCACTGGGATCGGGGAAGGCCAGTTTTGCCCCCCCTCCCCGCCCCCCGAGGCTACTTCCCACCCCAGGCAGCAACCGTGGGGATCAGGGGCAGGGGAGCGCCAGGGATCATCTCCTCATCTCAGGTGGCAGTAGTGGGCAGAAGACGGCTTGTCGGGAAATGTGCACGCGCTCTATAACAGCAGGCACCGGAAGTGCTGGACTGCTAGAGCGCGCACCGAGGGAGGAGGAGAGAGGAGGGAGAGCAAGGAGAGCCGTCGCCGGGCCGCAGTGACTGCAGGCGGATCGGCGGAGCCCCTGAGACTGCTCCACGGAGCCCCAGGGTGAGAAACACTGCATTAAGCAGACACCACTTTCTTTCTGTGGGCCAGATTAACTAAATTAATCTTCCACATGAGTTTGGAAAAACCAGCATAGTAAATAAGCCACCGTATTTGAAACACACTAGGCCGAGGGTTCTCAACTATAGCCCTCAAGGCCCTACCTCCCCAACAGGTCAGCTCGTAAGGATATTCATCCTTCAGCACAAGTGGCACAATCAGTGACTCAGTTGAAGAAAGACTCAGCCACTGATTGAGCCACCTGTGATGAAGCAGGGATATCCTGAAAACCTGAACTGTTGGGGGTTCTTGAGGACTGGAGTTGAGAACCACTGCACTAGTCCGTATTGACTAAATAGTGACATATTGTGGCTCATCCATTTGTCATGGGTCATAAGTGGTTTCAGGATTATCACCTTTTTGCTTACCACTATGGCCTCATGGGGGATTTACTGTATGATAATGTATTGGATGTCATCGCCAGTATTCAAATCTACTAGAAATGCATTTAAATTAAGAGTAATGAAAATGTATTATATTCAGGGAATAGTTAAGATGTGGTATTCCTTGTTATTATTTGTCAGAGGGAGGTACACAATGATGACTATTTTATACAGAAAAAAAGCAACAGTTAGATGTAACCCTCGTAGGGAGTTTACATCAGATATTCTCTAGATTTGGCTTGTACTGTGTATTCACTTGTCAGGGTTCTGGGTCCATGAAGCCAGGAACTTTATAGTTACTAACAGGACAGGCTTTTTTTTTTTTTTTTTTACAGAGTTGGCTGAATTGCCCAGATGCATTCCTGGAGAGACACATTCTTAGGATATTTTAACTGGTTACATAGACATACAAGATAGAGTATTCCTTCTGTTACATACTCTTTAAATACTTTCTGGGTCCATGGTTGTGCTGCCCCTTTATATCTTTGGACAAACAGTCCTTTATACTATCTCTTGCTCTGACCATCCATTTGGGTAGTGCTAGGATGGTAGAGGGGGGTCCCTTCTCCATGGGCCCTACTTTATGCTCCCCTGAGATGCTCACAGTGGGAGTGTGTACAGGGCTCCTATCTAATACTGTTTTAGGGACCATCCAGAGGTCGGGGACCGCAGAGAAGGCTGTATCCGGTATAATACTGTATGTGGTGTACTGAATAAATATGGCCCTGTTCAACTACACTCCTGGTCTGAGCCTGCAGTCTGTCAGGGGGAGTATGTGACATTTCTTCAGCAGGGACTGCTTCCAGCACTCCTGGAGTCTGCTGAAGATGGAGGCACTGACTTCAAGAGAAAGAACTATGCATTGACCTCCAAAAGCCTGTCCTGTTTCCCCAACAACAACGGCGGAACCTCAGACCTCCTGTGAACCAACAGGTATTTAGCACCACTACACACCTGGTAGCGACATCTCCCATAAAGTGGGGGGAAAGAGGGCTAGACACATAGCACCTTTCTCCCAAAGCACTTCACAGTAACAGCACATAGGATTGTTACCGACACAATCCCTGCTCAGATGAGTTTACCATCTATGTTTTAGTGCCTTATATATTTCAGTCTCCTGTATTTTGTGGATTTCCATGTTACCTCTGAGGGTTACATACATCCTGATAGCTGCTTTCTGCTGATACCTATAATTCATGGGCGCAGAAATATAAAGGAATAGACCATGCATTTTTCTCACTCTTAGAAGCCACGCTCGAGTTAAAACGTACCTAAAAACCACTGCCAAGGTTTCATTTGTTATTATTGTATTTCTTGACATAGGGTGCCACCCATATATTCCTCAACCAAAGTCACATTTAAATATCCATTCAATGTATGCACATCACTCAAATCCCCTTGCAAACCTAGAAATGCTTTCAAACCAATCTTCCAATGGCTTTCTTTCATAATGACTGTGATAATTGCAGAATGTATTGAGATGGGTGTTGCAAGGGAAAGGAACTAGGCTGCATGACTGGCAGCTTCTTAGACTTATTACCTACATGATTTGTGTCTATATTTAGAATATCCTTTTGGTTTGTCACAGCCTATTGTATGAAAGGTGGCAAACGTGGGAACTGCAGCGAGTCAGCCTGTAAGAGGAAGAAACAGCTCTGTCTCGAGATTCACAATAATAGTTCCAAAGGTGTGACTACACAAATGCGTGTCTTGTATGTAAGGCAGGGGTGGGCAACTCCAGTCCTCAAGGGCCACCAACAGGCCAGGTATTAGGATATCCCTGCTTCAGCACAGGTGGCTCAATCACTGTGACTGAGCCACTGCCTGAGCCACCTGTGCTGAAGCAGGGATATCCTGAAAACCTAACCTGTTGGTGGCCATTAAGGACTCGAGCTGCACCCCCATGCCTCCCCCCCCCCCCCCCCCTGCTCTAAGAGCTACTATTTTCATCCCTTCAGTACGGCAGTACGGGAGGGATCCAACAACTTCCTCAGGCCCAACAATACTGGGGATATTTTTGTTCATTTTTTTCTTTGCTACTTAATCAAAGATCATAATTTCAAGTCTTTCTATATTTATCTTATTGATGTACCTCTGTCTGTAATTTCTATATAGTAATTAAGGCTCACAGTAGTTATTGATTAATCTTGTGCATTGTATAATGTGATTTAATACACGGCAGATATGTTGCTTGTTGTCTATTTTATTGTTCCAAATCACAATGAAAAGTGACCATTGGCTTGACAATTCTACTTGATTATCAAATATTTAAATATTCCATTACTGAAACCTAAGAAGAAATAACAATCTTTATATGGAAAAAAAAAATATGGATTTTCATGAATACATTGTACTATATTCCAACATTTGAAAGTCTAAGAGACTTCCCATTGGGCTAAATTAATCGGATGATAATTATTGGCATTTATAATCAAAACTTTCTCGATGATTTCCATTTTCCTGTATTTCATTATATTTTCCCCTCATAAGGGATCAAATACAAGTGATGTTTATCTTTCTGTGCAGGCGTCTCTCAGTAGCTTATGTATTAAGGATGAGGGATTAAGCATCTATGATAAATCATGATGATGATCCTTCGGGTGACAGTGCCTCCACCTGCGTGGGACCCTAACAATGTGAGGGACCCTAACAATGTGAGATAACAATAAAAGGAATACACACTGATATGATATAATAATTTTACTGCACACATATGAATAATAGTAATAGACAGAACCACTCAGGCCTCGCAGGGTCGTACCCCCTCACCGTGCCACCCCACACCCCGGTGGGGTTTACCCAAACTACTGGGGTGCCCCTGAGTTCACAACTACCCTGAAGTCCAACAGAGTCAACCCACCCAAGTGTGAGACAGCGCTGCCCTACTAACGTGTGTAGAGTTGGTGCACTTGGAGTACCTGCCCAGGTGCTCCTGCACCCGGGTATGGCAGAAGATGAAGTGGATCCACCGATCCCAGCGATGTTAGCCTCCGCCTCTACGTGAGGTGGTGTCCCGTGTGGATGGTTCCACCATGAACAGTGTCTCTGATGAGCAGGGGGGGTGATCTGGTCCCAGACCACCGAAGTCCAGGATGTAGCCGCATCCTGACTGTGTCCCTCACACTGGTGCAGTGTCCGTAACTACTGGGCCTGTTCCGAAAGCAACCACAAGCTGAGAGCACTCGGGCCTAGCTGGGGCCTAACAGGGGGTCTCTGGCCTAGTGCAAGTGCCAAAGACACCTGCACATGCAACCTACCCTGACCTTGTCCCAGCTCTGACTGGCGTGGCTCCTAGCACACCAATGTATCAATTCTAGGAGCAGGGTAATCAGGTCGCGCGATTAGCCCATCTGGTGCAACTGACTACTTGCCCCTGTGCATCATGGGGCATGAAGTCTCTGCTGAGCACTGTTATTCCAATAGCACTGCGCAGGCGCAAACTCATTGCGCATGCGTGCACACAAGAAACATGGCTGCGCCCTTTAGAGGGGGCCGCCGGGAGCCTCCAGTGATCCGCTCGCCATCCTGAATACGGCACTGCTTGAATCCCGTCCACGCACTCACCGGAGGCGCGTTCACCCCGCGACGACACCCACACGCCCCTGTAACAGTCGCTGAGGTAAGGGGAACCTGGGCGCTATATATATATATGTGTAGCCCTGTGTGGTTTGGGCTATAGGTCTTCCCTCCTCCTGACAGTAATACCTGGGTACGGGCAGGTTTGCCAGGAGCAATCATGGGTTTTCCCCATTTATGCAGTGCAGTGAGGCAGTGAAGGCAGTGTCATCAGGCTCTGTGTCCAATTAGAGACACAGGGGTGGTGCCTGCTGGAGCTGCTTAATGTACTGCAACTTCCTATTTAGTCAGTCTCTCCCTACCGTGAGAGGGGCAAAGTTACCCAGACAAAGCTGCCAGGGCTCTGGCAGGCTTGAGGCCTCCCTCCGGGGAGTGTAGGTAAACCCATACCACCTATCCTACCAGAGGATAGGGGAAGAGCTAGAACCTCTCTCGGTGCCCTTGGCTGGCAGTTGTGTTCAGGGAGAAGACCTGCTGTGATCTGTGCTGCTGAATAGAGGAAGATAAATAAAGAAGCTGTTGCATTTTACCTATACCTCCTGCCTGAGAGTGAAGTATATTGGGAGGAGAGGGAGAGTTCTTTTGCAGATACTTCACCCCATACAACTGGGGGCTGCACAAGCTGGAGGCGCTGCACCTGTAAGTAGAATTTGGGCACAACCCCAGAAGCCTGTCCTGTTCGTCCCCTATAACATCTTGCGGGAGACTCACGGCCCCCTGTTGCCAGCAGGTATGCACCACCCTAAGACATGTAACTGGAACAGTATATTCCCTAGGAGACCCTATGTGATAATTTTGGCTCTGTACGCCACCATAATTCAGCTTTAATTCAACGGGTTGAACAAAAATATTGTATGAAACATTTAGGAATTGCAACCATTTTCATACACAGTCCCCTTATTTCAGGGGCTCAAATGTAATTGGACAAATTAACACAATCATAAATAAAATGTTCATTTTTAATACTTTGTCGAGAATCCTGTGCACGCAATGACTGCTTCAAGTCTGGAACGCATGGACATCACCAAACACTGGGTTTCCTCCTTTGTGATGCTTTGCCAGGCCTTTACTGCAGCTGTCTTCAGTTGTTGTTTGTTCGTGGGTCTTTCTGCCTTAAGTTTTGTCTTCAGCAAGTGAAATGCATGCTCGATCGGGTTGAGATCAGGTGATTGACTTGGCCATCATTGCAGAATATTCCACTTATTTGCCTTAAAATACTCCTGTGTTGCTTTCGCAGTATGTTTTGGGTTATTGTCCATCTGTAAAGTGAAACGCCGTCCAATCAACTTTGCTGAATTTGGCTGAATCTGAGCAGACAATATATCCCTCTACACTTCAGAATTCATCCGGCAGCTTCTGTCTTATGTCACATCATCAATAAACACTAGTGACCCAGTGTCATATTGTAAGCCATGCATGCCCACGCCATCACACTGCCTCCTCCATGTTTTACAGATGATGTGGTGTGCTTCAGATCATGAGCCGTTCCAAGCCTTCTCCATACTTTTTTCTTCCCATCATTCTGGTACAGGTTGATCTTGGTTTCATCTGTCCAAAGAATGCTGTTCCAGAACTGGGCTGGCTTTTTTAGATATTTTTTGGCAAAGTCTATTCTGGCCTTTCTATTCTTGAGGCTTATGAATGGTTTGCACCTTGTGGTGAACCCTCTATATTTGCTTTCGTTAAGTCTTCTCTTTATGGTAGACTTGGATAATGATATGCCTACCTCCTGGAGAGTGGTCTTCACTTGGCTGGATGTTGTGAAGGGGTTTTTCTTTACCATGGAAAGGATCCTACGATCATCCACCACTGTTGTCTTCCGTGGACGTCCAGGCCTTTTTGTGCTGCAGAGCTCACCAGTGCGTTCTTTTTTTCTCAGAATGTACCAAACTATTGATTTGGCAACTCCTAATGTTCCTGCTATCTCTCTGATGGATTGTCTTTTTTTTTTCAGCAGCATAAGTATGCCCTGTTTCACTTGCATTGAGAGCTCCTTTGACCGCATGTTGTGGGTTCATAGCAACAGCTTTCAAATGCGAATGCCACACCTGGAATCAAGTCCAGACCTTTTACCTGCTTAATTGATGATGAAATAATGAAGGATTAGCCCACACCTGTCCATTAAACAGCTCTTGAGTAAATTGTCCAATTACTTTTGTTCCCTAGAAAAAGAGGGGGCTTCATATTAAAGAGATGTAATTCCTAAACCCTTCCTCCAATTTGGATGTGAATACCCTCAAATTAAAGCTGCTCTTTAAGCCCATATTCATTATTTTACTGTAACTTGAATTTATTTTGGTACACAGCCGAAATAACAAAACTTGTATCAGTGTCCAATTATTTCCGGACCTAACTGTATACAGGCATACCCCGCTTTAAGTACACTCACTTTAAGTACACTCGCGAGTAAGTACATATCGCCCAATAGGCAAACGGCAGCTCACGCATGTGCCTGTCAGCACGTCCTGAACAGCAATACCGGCTCCCTACCTGTACCGAAGCTGTGTGCAAGCGGGGAGACTATAGAGCCTGTTACAAATGCGTTACTTACATCAGTTATGCACATATATGATGATTGCAGTACAGTACATGCACCGATAAGTGGAAAAAGGTAGTGCTTCACTTTAAGTACATTTTCACTTTACATACATGCTCCGGTCCCATTGCGTACGTTAATGCGGGGTATGCCTGTATATAAACTGGGCAAGGTTGAGTTTAAGACAGGTTGGGTTTTTTTGTTTTTTTTATAATGCTCCTTATTTTGAGTTTCAGCAATATTTAATTTTTTACAAAACCAAAACCAGCCGAGTTTCAAGAAAACCAAAAACCAAATATGTTTAGAACCAAAACACTAGGGAAATTGCCCGCCCTTAGCTTCTACACTAACATTTGTAATGGTCGAAAACATGTAAATAATTCCATTGTAAATATGAGAGAACGTGGAGTCAGTGTGCAGTTATAAAATTCTGAATATTACATTGTTTGCTGAAGCCGCAATTCACGTTTCTAGCTTATTGCTATTTGGGCAGTATTTCATATTTTTTAAAGTACCTGAACAGGGGTGTTCTCCAGAGCTCATACACGGTCCCCCGACTCCCTTAACCCCTTAGTTCCTGAACCAGTGCATACAATATGATTGCCAGACACAGCCTTGCTTCAATGTCCAATGAAAACTCCACCAAGAAATGACACTGGGAATTTCTCTGGGTGACTCTAGTAACTACTGTATGTTTTTTTTGCCCCACAGACAACAAATGTATGTATTATATCTTTATTGATATGGCACCCACAGCTGTGCTCAGCACTTTACAATAGAGACAATACAGTACAGGGAAATATAATATAACACAATAAGTGCAACAAGCAAAATCAGACAATAGGAAAGGAAATCTCTGGTCCGGAGAGCTTACAAGCTAAGTGATACCAATCTCCTGATACCGTGTCTTAGGAGCCAGAGGTACCTGTCGTTTGGGATGCAACAGCATGGTTCAGCTCTTGGGCTCCCAAGGTTCAAGTACTATAATAAGACAATCTAATTCTGGGGGTGGAGAGTAAATGCTTTAATTTTCAAATAAAATAAACATATTATTTAAAAAATTGGTTATTTGCTATCAAAATAACTTTTTAAGAATATGAACCATTGACCCTTTGATTACTGGAGGTAGCTGGCAATACATTGCAGAGCAATCATTAGAATCACTTCCAGTCTGAAACACTGCACTTCCAGACCATTGTCACTGAGGTTCCTATGTTATTAGTACAGATACTGCAGGTGTAAACAGCTGCATGACATGGGCCTGATGAACAAAACCAATTTGCAGCCAGCTAGGAGGCCAGTGATGCTGCCTGACTGAGCACAGACTTATGAGCGCTCATTTTTAAAAATCCTCCACTCCTGAGTAAGGAAGATAAATGAAGAGATGCTGGAGTTGCTAGGCAACCCAGATACTTGGCATTAGGGCCGTGCATCCCAAAGACGTGTTAGCAAGTCAGAACTGGTTAACCCTGTGCGTGTCTCCCAGCAAATAACACTCCCAAACTGATTACAGTGCTACATCAGGCTCAGATAGACAACTAATTCCGATATAACCACCACGACACGTTGATATGTAGTCAATGCATTGCAGGCCCCTCTGGCCACTGATGAGATTAATGTCTGATGTGTTGCAAGCCCCTTTGGCACAGAGGAGGTTCATATTCAGGCCCCTCTTAAAACCATTCACAATGAAAGGAGTGGATTACAACAGACTTGCATTGTATACTCTGTGTCATTCTTACAGTGAAATAATCCCAAGATATCGATCAGGTTTTGGAGACACTGAGCACATTTCTTTTTTAAACACGAATGCATAATTCTCTTTTATTTCTTGTGTGCTTGATAGTTAAAAGATTTAAGGACTAATTAATAGGCGAGTTGACAGGATTTTAATTATTATAGTGCAGTATGCTAATACAAATGCCTCTTGCAGCTCATCCCTCCAAAACGGGTCTTAAGAAAAGCATTATTTAACTTAAATTTAATATGGAAATCCCACCTAGGAGCAAAGTGAGCTAATGGTACAGACATGTTAAACAAGTTAAATATAGGTAATAAGAGTCATTTTACATTTTTTTTAAAATGTACCTATTAAAAATTACCTATTAAATATAGGTAATAAGAGTAATTTTACATTAAAAAATACATTTTTAATGTTTAATGACCTAGACTATCCCCCCCCCCCCCCCCCCCTGCCACGGGAGATTTGTAGGTCCTATGGTGTTATGGTGCTCACCTGTTGTTCTCAGGAAAATGAGTCTCCACGATGGTAGGGAGCTTTTGGAGTACAAGATTGTCTTTGGTGTGAGTGCAGCGCCTCCACCTGTAGGGCTCCTGCCAGAGACAGGGGTTCATCCCCACAGGAATATCCATAGTAGCAGAAAGGAGCCTGGAGTATCAGTATCAATGCAACAGGGTTTATTGGCAACCACAGCATATATAACAGGCCCATATCTTCAGGTATTCCAGCCCAAGGGTACCATCCCTTCCCTGGGCAGGACAGGAGTAGTCACCCAAGAGGCTTGGAGGCCCCAGGCTAGTCTTATCAGCCCTCCCCTATCAGGGGCAAGGCAGGACTCTGTGAACCCATCAGGGAAGAACTCCCATTAGCACAAGGATCCCTCCCAGGACTTCGGGAATTAACAGAGGAGTCCCCTTATATACCCGGGGCGTGCCCCACTCCCAAGCCCCAGCAACTGGGCAGGACCACCAGAGTACACCCAATCCCCTGGCATATGACTCCAACGGTCTACAGGCACCTGCCTCAGAACTGCAGCAAAATAACATCTGGTGGATGAGGCTCACATGCTAGGCCAAGTGAGCAGCGATTAACCCCAGCACTGCCTGCTGTTACCAGGACTTATGGTACTAGGGCAAAGAACTTATTAGCCAGCGGTAACATGGCTACATAAGCAATATGTCAAAATAGAGGTAATATCGCAAAAAGATTTGTTATTTTTAAGTTGCGGGTCATCAACGTGTTACCGCAAAAAATAACACATTTTTATAACCGTGATTTGAAAGCGGAAAATTACCGGATTTATGATATTAACTACAGAAAAGGGTGTACACATCATCAAAGCCATCAAACAGCGAGGACCGGCTTTAAGTCCTTTCTTTACTTTCATACCATTCATTATTATCATCTGCTTCAGGGTCGTGTTAATCGTTCCCATTATATCACAGTCCACACTTTGGCTTTTAAAGAATAATGTACGAATATGGATAATGGCTATTTCTTTCTATTTAATGTTTGTGAGATTACTCAGCTATTTAGTGTGTGTGTATTTGAGAGCATTTGTTACTTGTCATCCAAACCTATTACAAAGCAAATGTGGTATATAATTTACCTACAATTTATGCGACCTCCTATTACATATTTACGTACACAGTACAGCTATGTGTTATGCCAAAACACATGGATACATGCGTATAAAATATTAGCATTTATGAGAGCTAAAGCTTTAGCTCAGATTCACTTGATGAGGAATTGAGGCTTGATACATCTTATCGCCTTTATTATAAGTGGCCCATAGTTTGTGTATGTCCCATGTTTAATAACTTATATTAACTGACAAGTACAGCAATTAATACCTTGTACATACCATTTACATGTAAGAGAGATATATATAGATACCCTGTTATAGATATATATATATATATATATAATCAAAAAATAAATAGATGATACCGTTCTGTGGCTAACGAAATGCTTTTATTTGTGCGAGCTTTCGAGATACACTGATCTCTTCTTCCGGCGATGTTACAATGAATGAAGCAAGCAAAAGCTATACTATAAACAGTGTCTGAACATTTCTCTGACTCTGGCCATAAGATGAACGATCTGAGGGTTGCCATACTCAAAGGTAATCTTAAAACACCGAAAGAGAGACGGTTGCATGAATACAAATTTATGCAACTGTTCGGGACACTTAGCAGTGGCCTAAACAGAGATCAAATTTTATGAGTCATTACTGACACTAGTGAACTCTCGTCCCATGAGCACTATAGGCCATGTCTGTACATACTGTGCTATATGTATGCACACACAGCTGTCTCTCACACATACTTATACTCCTTGTTTTTCCATCCCTATACACCAATAGGGACCACATAGTATCCACACACACTTTTAGTTATGCTACTAACTCTCACATTTCCACACCCACCCACACCATTTATATCCGCTCCCACTCCACACACACCTTTTGTAAAGCACTGTATATACTGTGGGCTCTCCATTCATGTTAATTCACACTGATACACATACACACTCTTTCATCACTTGCTTTCAGGAACCCTTTGACACCTCCAGCCATAAAACACATCCACACCGGGGGAAGGACCAGCACAGATAACATTCCAATAGACACTGTTTATAGTATAGCTTTTGCTTGCTTCATTCATTGTAACATCGCCGGAAGAAGAGATCAGTGTATCTCGAAAGCTCGCACAAATAAAAGCATTTCGTTAGCCACAGAACGGTATCATCTATTTATTTTTTGATTATTGAAGCTCGGCTAACACGGTACTGATACCTCTACATGTATATATATATATATATATATATATATATATATATATATATATATATATGTATATGTGTGTGTATGTCCCATAGTACCTCTCTTCCTCCATAGTATATCTGTCATGTAAGTCCTGTTAAATGCAGGCAGTAACAGGTTAAATCTATGGGCTCTTCACCCCCCCTTATGCCCCACTTGTGAGTGAGGTGGTGACTTATGGCCTGTGTAAGCCTAGCATGGATAGATATAGTCCATGAGCCCGCCCCTTCTTGAGTCTTCCAAGTGGGTGTAGCAAAGTTAGTTAGTCTGCTTCCTGCTCCAGTGAAGAGAGGAAGAAAGATCTGTAAGTCTCTCCCATGGCAGGGATGAGCATGCTCACCCTCAGTCGTTGGACTGAGGGAACATCATGCTCAGCCACCAAGCCTGTAAGACTAGGTCCTACACCATCTAGAAGTCTGGGACTTCCAAGACTCTGCACCACTGTAGGGAGAACTGCAGTGGGTGCCTGATGTATACAAATAAAGATTCTTGTTCTACTATACACTCCTGTATGAGTATCAGTCCTTGGGCAGGAGGATGAAGAATGCAGTAGTGGGAGCTGACACCCTGAGACCCACTACGGCTGGAGGCGATGAACACCAGAGAAAGAACGAGAACCCAAGCCTGTCCCAGTCTCTAGTCCACCGCAGACAGCTCAGTATCTCCTACTCCAAACAGGTAGTGCACAACACACATGTAGCATAGGCTGTGCAATCTTGTAACATTACTTATTTACCCGGAAGTGTTATGTATACCAAAGTTTTATCTAATTTTTAACACAACGTTTTGACGTTCACATGGTTTTTTTGGACCATTGAAATGTTCATTATTTAGCCTTACTTATGCGCCAATACTGTAACGTGTATACTGTATTTACATTTTTTATGGCTACAATATTAGCTCCAATTTAATTAGTATGATTCTAGGCTAATGTTTCTATAGTAAACAAATGCTTTGGAGGTTGTTTTCCTTACATCATTTAACTAATCTTTTGTATGATAAGATTGTTACTCTCAGAATATTACAGGAAAACGGTCAATTTAAATTGTTTCTTTTTTGCTTTGCAATTGTAAAGAAATGATGCAGTAATTAGCCAAATGGATACAAGGAATTTTCAGAGAACCAAGAGAAGAGAAAAATATATTTATTTCTCAACAGCTCCAAATATATAACATATTCAGCTTAGATCATTACATTTTTCCAAGGGAGCCAATAACATTGATAAGTCATTTTAACATCTTTACTTTTTTTTACCCTCTGCCTGTGTCTACCTCTTTTAATTTCTCCTGTGCAATCCTATAATAAGCAGTTAATGGTTCGAAACAGAAAGCTCCACTTTCATATGTCTGGAGCGTTTTTATGCACCTCTAAGAAAACTAAAAAGTAGCACGCCTGAAAATTTCAACTGCATAAATAAAGGAGCTGATCAATGTGAAAAGCATCAAAGTCATATTAAGAAAAAGTTATGGCAGCAAAAAAAAAATAGATTATTATAGATTGCAACTTTAACCCCCTCACTTCCAGAGGGGACAGCAACACATACTTTTTAATATTAAATAACTCCACCCCTGATATTAACGGCTTATTCGAAACACCATGTTAGTTCTCGTAATTCTCCCGTGCTCGTGTTCCTGGAATGGACATCTCTGCAAATAGGAAGCAAGGAAAGTAGACGTGTTGAAATTAAAGTATTTATGGTGACAATGCTATAGGGAAAACATCAAGGCAATAGGATATATGGGATAGAAGCACTTATATTTCATCAGCTTGCGAACCAGAAGAATGCTTTCGCATTGACTACAAACATCGAGGCAGCCATTGATTAATTGTGAACTACTAAACATATGTATTTTGGAGGCCATAACTCAGTTAACGTGCAGAATCAGCCAAAATGTTCTCACCAACTGCTCCCGACCAAAAGAGCTACTTTTCTTTCATCACTCACCCTTTAAATAGCTTCTTAACACAAGTATACCCCCCATATAAGACTCACATACTTGCCTCCCAGACATGTACTTTACATGCATACTTACATTTTCTACTACAGTTTCTGTAAGTCTCCCAACTTAACACTTAGGCTTTGTCCATAGTAAGGCAGTCAGCGCTGAGCCATGCGGACACTCCGCGATGAGCCCCATCATCCTCAATGAGGATGTCTTTAGAAGGGGCTTCCGCGAGCCCTGAAGCGCTGATATTTTCATCTGACAGGAAAATTGTTTTTGAACGCTGAGGATGTCACTTGGCGGCCAACATCCAATCAGAGTGAAGCAGCGTGACACTGACGTCGGTCGGTCCCTGTTATATAGCATATTTCCCTGTAATATGTCTATACTATTTCTGTCAATGCTTTATATATTACAATATAACAAATGTAGCACTTGGGGTTTCCAAAGTGACACTGTGATGCAGCCATTATTTGGCAGCAGGCCGTGTCTTCTGTGCCTTTAAGATCAGAAAACCTGTGGTAGAGATCTCTCTGGCCACAAATATTCCAATTTTGTTTGGACTGGGATCACGCACACAGAGTCGCATTATATAGTATATCTGTACAATAAACTTTTTATATTGTGCTGTAATAGCTACAGTACAACCCTTTTGTGATTTAACCATCAATGCATATCTCAGAGCTGTGCCACTACTTTACAGTACTTGAAATGTATGCCATGTGTATTTTTTCAATTTAGGTTGGGGGTTGGGGGTTCATGCTTCACTTATTTTCTTGCATTTCTCTTTTTTATCTTAATCACCTACATCCATGTGTATAACCAAGCGAGTCCTTCAACAGTGCGTGATCCTATTTTTATTTATTTGAACTATGTATATTTTTTAGGATGCTCGAGTGCAATTCTCTCCTCCTCGGGCCAAGCAGTGCTAATCAACAAATTACCAAGTACAAAAGCAGAGAAGCCGTGCTGATAGAGGTCAGGAGGATGGGAGAAAGTGGCAGTGGGACAGCAGAGAGCGAGAGTGAGATACTAAGCAGCTGATTAGGGTCATAAAATACAGGAGATGTAGGTGGTTAAGGAGGTTACAAATGATAAAGTGATGTGTGTTTATGTTATGAAATCTCCTCCAAAATCCAAAAAGAGCAGGATCAACCCAGAAGCAAAAAAAACAGTAATAGTGTACACTGTATATAGAGATGTGAGATTGTGGACTGGAGCTTGGCTCATATGTATGCTCACTTAGAAGAGATAGGGAGTAATAAAGCAGTTACAACTACTGGCTGTTGTGTGCCTGTTTACTGCAATAAAGGCTGTTGGATCCCCAGGGTATACAGGCGACGACACTGGTGTGCTCCAGGGTATATAGGAGTGAATGTACCTCAATGTAAAAAGAGAGACATAGTGCAGACCAGAAATTGTCACAAAATTTTGTGTTGATGTAGCCAGGTCCCCTCCGTCCCGCCGTTCCCCCCCCCCCGACCGTAACTCCACTGCCGTGGGGGGTGTTGCGGGGAGGCGACGGGCTCACCGGCGGCTCACTCCACAGGGCGCCGCCATGTTCAAATGCTTGCGCATCCTATTCTGGGCCTATCCTTAACCCCCTTCATCAATCTCTAACACTTTTATGGCTAAAGGGGAAAAAAAATTTAGACTAAAAATATACCTGTATATAGAAAATGTCCAATCTCTCCACTGTTTCATCTATATAAGTGTCACAGAGTTTCCCTGGCCCAATCTCATATTGACCCCCTCCTGTGGAAACTGACCCATATTACATAAGGTGCAGTGTGGTGCACCTGCTGGCTTACAGAATCCCTGAGTCTCCCGCGATGGTATGGCGGATGGCACCAGGACTGGCTCGTGAGGTATAGCTGAGATTTCATACTCACTCATGGTACAGCGCCTCCATCTCTTCCAGACCCCCAGCATAGTAGGGAGGAGTCTTTGAAAGAGAACCTCTGTGTGCACCTTCTTCCCGAATGACTCCACAATCAGGACAGAAGCGTTCTTTATCTTTGGCATCCTTTATTACAACCGACACTGGCCGACTGCCCATCATTGCAGCCGGTCTTTAGCCACACATAGTAGGTTGCCAACCCAAAGGAAGTCCCTGGACACCACTCCTAGTCAGGGCCCTAGAAGCTGTCCCTGCTCTTCCCTTACTCCCTGATGGAGTAAGGGGAATAGTCGCCCACACCTCTCCCCTAAGGGAGGGCCACAAAGCCTGCCAGAGCCCTGGCAGTTTGCTGGGTTCGACTAGTCTCACTCATGAGGGGTGAGACACTCATTAAATACAGGAAGTGCTCCAATAGGCACCACCCCTGTGTCACTGTAATTGGACACCGAGCCTGATGACACTACCTTAACTGGATACTACACAGCACAGGAGTGTGAGGGAAAACCCCATGATTACTCCTGGCAACCCTGCCCTTTCCAGGGATTATTGCACAGGAGGAGAAAGACATATAACCCCAAAACTACACAGGGTTACACTCTCCTTCTGGTGGATCCAATGGTCCCCACTTGGTCCTAAATTTGCTGGGCCTTCCTTTAGATAAGCAACCTGCAAATACAGAAATACCAAATCAATTAATAGGCAACAACGTAAGTGCATACAGTAGAGTGATCCCCTTCCTAACTCTAGGACTACTCCCCATGGAGAATCCAGCTGAATAATAATGCCTGGGATCAGGTTTCTTTACCTCACGCCCGTTATGGTCTACTATTGTAATCGAGTAAGACTTAGGCGGCCCGTTTTCCGGTCGGTACGCCAGCTTATGCTTAAAGGTGTTCCGGCCTATGCTCCAGATGCACATTAAATAACACACCCTCTCATCTGTCCGATACGCAGAATGGCTGGATTTGACTTTAGATATTCCTCCACGGCTTCCCTCAGCCAGGTATCTCTATTGTCTTCAATTTCCTGCATAATCGGTTCAGGAACATAAGGATATTCGAACCCATGGGACTGTTTATATCGAGCTACTATAGCTCTCTCTGCCCTGCTTATCCCGAGTAACTTTTTGTTTCCTGCCTTCCCTGGCAGTACCCAGGACAAGGGTTCCTCAGGAGCAATAATATCATAAAGGATAGAAGACCCCACAGCCATGACTATCCCATTCTGAATTTCGTCCCACCTTTTTGTTAACTCCTCTTTGGTTTCCTCACTTGAGTATACCCCTACATCCCACCAATGGTCAACCACTTCTCCTCGCATCAGGATGAACCGTGTGCGGTCCAGAAAGGCTGAATACCCTTCATATAAGGGAGCCCACCACATGGTGCAATGCTCCTGTAACTGATCTCTCTCAGTCTCGCACCCTTCCATATCCCCACTGGACGAGACCCCAGACGTGACACTAGAATGGGTAGATGCCCCGTAGCGCTTTGACCTCCCTCGTACTATGTTGGTATACACTGTAGGATTCATTTCAGGGGGTTTTACATAGGGCACCACTTCCCTCCCTGATCCCTCATCCGAGGTAATACAGTCCCCCCAGTCCATGGTTGACTGCCGTTCCTCAGAAGTATCCCGTGACTCCACAGACCCACAGTGGCTTGAACATGACCCCACGGGAGACGTGGCAGGGGTAGGGGCATGGGCCTTGGCACTGGGCAATGGGGGTAGGGAAGTGTCCGTGTCCCTGGGCAAGTCTAGGAGTCGCGCGATGCCACGACCCATAGTGACTCTGGGTGTTAAAGACTCACCCGTCCTCTTCATCCCGTGGCCTAGCACAGCCTGCATATATCTCTCCATCTGTGCCCTGGTCAGACTGGTGCTGATCCGATTGACAGACGAATGCTTCCGGTCCGCTCCGCTGGGCGAACTGGACGTGACATCATCCTCTTGCGAGTGGTGCCATCTTGAGCCATGTCCCGCACCGGAACTTCCTGCTTCTCTGCTTCCGCCGGTAGCCTTCCAGCGACGTTCTGCTGCTCTGCTTGGGCCTTGGTTGGGGCCTCTTCTACGGCCGCCTCCATCGGAGCCTGTGGGGAGTAAGGAGATTCCTCACCACTCCGCTGGCTTGCGATGGGGTCCTCTTCCTCCGGTCTCGCCTCCGGATGTCCCTCCAACACACTGGGAGTCGCCACAGCCGTGGGACTCTTCCACGGTTCTGGCCGCACCAGCGCTTGCTGCCGTGGGATGTCAATGTGCAGCGGGCCCAACTTACAGGTAAGCAGACCTTCTTCCTTTGCCGCACCGTTGGAGTGGTCCACCGGTAGGCACATCACCACTGATGTACCACTTCCATTTTCGTCGTCCGACGAAGACGAGGGTGATGATGGTAAGGGTACCTCCACAGCGGACCGACAGCGAGGTTCCAGGATCTCGCTGGGGTTGCGGGTCACAACGCTGTCCGCTTTAGTCGCAATCATCAGAAGCGATCCCCATTCTCCGGGAACAGCCACATTCTCCTCAATCTTTGGCGGGTCTACGGCCGGCAGCATGGCTGTAGTCTCTTCTGCCCCAGCATGGCCCGGTACAAATGGCTCCACGGCCCACAAATAGTGAATCCCGCGCTGTGGACATCTCGCCGTCATACTGGCTTCACCTCCCGGTAGCCAACACTGCATACATAGGCACCGGAGGACCTCTTTTCCGCCCATGGTCATGACCAGGAAGCCTCCTGGGAGTTGGTAAGGTTAGATTGTAAGTTCTGCCATGATTGTTTCGATAGTTGCGCTGAGCAGTAGGGACACTCGACAACTCAGTCTCTCTCTCGCTCGCCAACTTTGCGCAACTGAAAGAAAAGAAGCTCACTTCCAGCTCCTCCTTCACTCAGGGTATCTTTCTCCCATTGGTTCGTGCAGTGACCCCTCCCTCTGGTGGAGTTTAGAGGGGGGTCATTCCGCTGCACATCAGGACTCAGAATCGGCTCTGAGCCTATCACAGTACAGAGGGGCGCGGCCAAGAGTTTCGCGCCACTTTCCTGGTCAGGGCGGGGATCTACTCTTCGCGCCATACCCGGCCAGGTTCCTGCAAAACCTTTCCTTGCAAATAGTCCACGTGGTCCCTCATTTCGTCAAGAGCTGCCATTTTGGATCACACTGCAGCCCATACTCACTACAGGTTTGATTTGCGTCGTTATCACCGTATGGAACTCAGGCTCTTTGTTCGCAATGTCACCCATAACCACAATGTCCTCACTGGCTGCTCCCTCAGGTGAACCCCGAGGGTCCAGGTAGGACAGGAAGGGTGCAGCTCCGGCTTTCACTCCATCCCATAGCCGACTTGCAAAAGACAACTCTGCACACGGTATCTCCGCTGTCCACACAGCACATGCGCTTCTCATTTCTGGTGAGAACCGCCATTTTGGGCTCTCCACACAACGCAGAGCCACATTAAACACCGCCATTTTCACTTCTTCTCTGACTTCACATATGGTGCTCCTCTGCTGGGCAGCCACCATTTTGATGCAATAATGTATGCCTGCGTGCACATCTAAATGGATCTCAGTGTATATGCCTCTGCCATGTTGGTGTAATAACATGTACCTCATGCTAAGCAAAATCCTCTCTCATGCTGTCTACTGCAACTATGCAGCCCCATGCAATTGCTCTGTGGTGTATAGTCTGGTTACTGGCTAGAAGCACTCAGGATCAGTCCTGCAGTACTTAAGGACGTCACCTACTGTTGGCTACACATTGTGCTGACCCTACCAGAAGTTCCTGACCATGTTAACATGCTCCCCCCTTAGGCATCATACAGCTATCTGCCTCAAGGTGACTAGAACAGCTATAGCCCTGTATCCAGATCTATCTCACACTCTTAAGGGGCATCTAGGGTGTATTTTGCGAGTTTGCAGGCTCCTGACTACCCCTAGGCTCCCTTCCCCTCCGCAGCACTTGCCCAGGAAGCTTACAAGTCTCTTTCAGTTTTGCCAGGCTGAAAGCCTGTCCTGATACAGATCTCAGCAGTGCCTCCAAATGTAACGGAGTTTCCCTGGCCCAATCTCATATTGACCCCCTCCTGTGGAAACTGACCCATATTACATAAGGTGTAGTGTGGTGCACCTGCTGGTTTACAGGACTCCTGAGTCTCCCACAATGGTATGGGGGATTGCATCAGGACTGGCTCGTGAGGTATAGCCGAGTCATACTCACTATTGGTACAGAGCCTCCATCTCTTCCAGACCCCCAGCGTAGTAGGGAGGAGTCTCTGAAAGAGAACCTCTGTGTGCACCTTCTTCCTGAATGACTCCACAATCAGGACAGAAGCAATCTTTATCTTTGGCATCCTTTATTACAACTGACACTGGCCAACTGCCCATCATTGCAGCCAGTCTTTAGCCGCACATAGTAGGTTGCCAACCCAAAGGAAGTCCCTGGACACCACTCGTAGTCAGGGCCTTAGAAGCTGTCCCTGCTCTTCCCTTACTCCCTGATGGAGTAAGGGGAATAGTCGCCCACACCTCTCCCCTGTTACGCGGTGCTGCCCGCAGACCAGACCCATTCCTTTCACTGAGGTGAGGAACGTATAGAGGCATGCACCCGCAGCAAAGGGAGCGTGTCCGGAGTGTGGTGATTTGGCGTTGCCAGGCGAGGTGATGTTTAGCTAGCAATACTTGCCGGTACCGGTGTAGAAATGCCGTCGTCGTTGCCGTTTAGCCAAGGTCAGGGATTGGAGAATTCCGGAAGATCGTTTGTCCAAGCAAGGGTCGAGAGCCAGAGAGAGACGTCCGCCAAGCCAAGTCGTAACCTGAGAGAATGAGAGAGAAAACGCCAGAGTAGTAATCCTAGTGGAAACTATGTCGAGCAATGAGTGATAGGAAGGACCGGCATTATAAAGTGTGACTGACCAATCAAAGGTGAAGGCAGGCCTGGAGGACTGCGTGGAGCCATCCTGGATAGGTCCCCTTGATTGGCAGGCAGGTGAGGACTTTTATTTTGACATGAGATCTTATTACTGTGCTGGGGCGGGTTTTCACTGCCAGAGCAGTGAATAAATTATCTTCACCCGGCGCGCGCTGTTCAGGCGCGCGCCCGGGCAATATGGCGGCCGCGTGAGAGGATGCAGGGACCCGAGGACGCGAGGACGGCGGGGAACCCCCAGAACCGCTGGAGGTGAGTGATGCTGGCGAGGGACGCGTGCCACGGCAGCGGGGGCAAATGCAGGAGCAGAGGAACCAGGGCGCGGACGCCGCGATCCCTGAATCCTCACATCCCCTAAGGGAGGGCCACAAAACCTGTCACAGCCCTGGCAGTTTGCTGGGTTCAACTAGTCTCACTCATGAGGGGTGAGACACTCACTAAATACAGGAAGTGCTGTGCACTAAATAGCTCCAATAGGCACCACCCCTGTGTCACTGTAATTGGACACAGAGCCTGATGACACTACCTTCAGTGGATACTACACAGCACAGGAGTGTGAGGGAAAACCCCATGATCACTCCTGGTAAACCTGCCCTTACACAAGCAATAACATGTGCATATCAATATTGATTTGTTTGATAGACAAATGGATATCAGTTCTTTGTATCCTCATAATCATTGTTTAGCATTATTTGATTTGTCTGATCACACATGTTGCAAAGATCCATCTGCATGCTTATGAATACCTGATATTTTATATTTAGTAAACTTATACAATCCTGTGTACGATCTTCCTGGCCACACCCTCTCGTATACCCAGACCACCAAAGAATGTCTTTCCAGATGCATTACCAGGTTTCTTTGTTTATTCCCACTATCAGAAGAAGTTGCGATGTCATATTTCAATCATCCAATTTCCATAAACAGGCATTGACCTTAGATAACCTCACTCCTAGTTCAACACAATAAAGCCAGGTTGGGTCAGTGGCCTGACCTGCATCAAAAACCATTCCGTGTATTTTTAAGGCAACCTGCAACTAAAACTAACTTCTGGTATGCCAGGTTTATTAAAATAATGAATATTATCTGGCATTTTCAGTACAGTAATCTAACACATTTCTCTGATTTAAACTAAAAATCTCGATCTTTGAGTTCAAACTATATATTATCCCTTGCCATTCAATTCTGACTCATTGAATTCCTCTCAAACTGAAGGTATATTTTCTACTTGATGTATTTATTAAGATGTGGCACTAGGGCAGTGAAAAGATTTTTTTTAATAAACAACAAAAGTGGTAAGGTGCAAGAAATGGAGAAGGGGTCCATAAGAAATGCTCTGGTTTACCTCCCCCAAAATTCCCTGTAATTTCTGCTAGCAAACTGATATGAGAGTAATCCAACTGCAGTGTTAATAGCAAAGAAGGGAATCTATAAATGAACATCACATACAGTATACAGCTAAACCCCGTTATAACGCGCCTCGTTATACCGCGATTCGGTTATAACGCGGTTTTCCCGTGGCTCCCGTTTTTTTAAAAAAAAAAAAAAAAAAAAAAAAAAAAATTTTTTTAAAAAAATTTTTTACATTTTTTTTTTTGCACACTGCACACACTCACTGCACACACACTGCTCATTGCTCACACTGCCACACTGCACACACACTGCACACTGCACACACACTGCTCATTGCTCACACTGACACACTGCACACACTCACTGCACACACACTGCTCATTGCTCACTGCCACACTGCACACACACTGCACACTGCACACACACTGCTCATTGCTCACACTGACACACTGCACACACACTGACCACACTCACGCACACTCACACACACTTACGCACACTCACGCACACTTACGCACACTTACAGACACTCACACACACTCACACACACACACACACACACACACACACTTACACACACTTAGACACTCACACACACTCACACACACTTACACACACTTAGACACTCACAGACACACACTCACACACACTCACACACACTTACACACTCACAGACACTCACACACACTCACACACACTTAGACACTCACAGACACTCACAGACACTCACACACACTCACACACACTTACACACTCACAGACACTCACACACACTCACACACACTTACACACACACTCAGACACTTACCCACACTCACACACCCATATACACACACACACTTTCTCTCCCATATATACATACACACACACTCTCTCACTCTACACAGACGGGCCGCGACCAGCACCACACCCGCTCCCCCCCCTCCTCCCGCGCAGGCAGCGGGAGCACCGGGGACAGCGGTGGGGAGAAGAAACCCCCCGCTACAACCTCCATGCAGGCAGCATGGTTCTGAGGTAAGCGGCGACCTGAGGGACATCCCCACTCCCATCTCCTGCCCCGCGGCCTGTCCCGAGGTGACAGGGGGAAGCGGGGACAGGAGAGACATCCCCGCTCCCATCTCCTGCCCCGCGGCCTGTCCCGAGGTGACAGGGGGAAGCGGGGACAGGAGGGACATCCCCGCTCCCATCTCCTGCCCCGCGGCCTGTCCCGAGGTGACAGGGGGAAGCGGGGACAGGAGAGACATCCCCGCTCCCATCTCCTGCCCCGCGGCCTGTCCCGAGGTGACAGGGGGAAGCGGGGACAGGAGAGACATCCCCGCTCCCATCTCCTGCCCCGCGGCCTGTCCCGCGGTGACAGGGGGAAGCGGGGAGCGGAGGGACATGCCCGCTCCCATCTCCTGTCCCGCGGGATGAATATGCGCTAAAGCGCGGCGGCCATTTTTTTTTCTCGCGACCCCGTTAGTAACGCGGTGGTCTCGGGGTGGACCCCGAGACCCGCGTTATAACGGGGTTTAGCTGTATTATCTACTGACTTGATTTACTTTACCAGTACGCCTACTACGGCAGGCACCAGATTTTAAAGTATTCCTGACTTTTATTAGTAGAACTGTGATTGCAGAGTTAGGAAATGCTTTCTGCATCTTTGATAATGAAGAGGTCATCATGTAGCAGTTGCAGCATGAGAAGTGAAATCACTAGCTGAAAAAGATTGATTGGCACCTAGCTGTGCTACAGGCTAGAATGGAGAGAGAGATAAGACGACAGTGGGGCTTTCTCCACCTTTAAAAAAAAAATGTGTTGTCTTCTGAGGGGACCGCGGACAAGCAATTATTTGTTTTCCTTTCAAATTTCTGCTGTCGGCTTACACGTTCTATATTGGAAAAAAGCTCTGTAATAATGTGCATTTGTAAAAAATCTGTCACCAAACGGAATGGCCCAGTGTGGCTAAAAGAGCACAGCAGTACTATGTCTTAATGATTAAAAAAAAAATACTCATTTCTTTTTTTTTTACTTTAAAGAAAAGCTGTAACATTTCTGCCTGAAATATTTCTCTTGAAGTACATGGACAAGCCAGTACACTACAGACTTTAAGTAAAGTTGTCTTTGTTCAGACACCATAGGAGTAAAACAAAATCGTGCTCATTAGTCAGAGAAGCACAGAGAAAAACCAGCGAAGTGTCACCTAGCAAACCTCTTCTTTCTATAAACAGATTTATCATGGTTACCCAGGTACTGCTGAGGAAATGACACACACAGATGCCGGGTTTTATCATGCCAGCACCTTCAGTTCAATGCAAGATGGGAACGTTTAGCCAATCGCGCGTGAAAATAATATCTGCATCTACTGCACCATGCAGAATTGTGCAAATATATACAAAAGTGCTCCGCAAAAAAATAATTCATGATTTTTTTTCCCCCCTACATTTCACGTTACTTGAAGATCCTCCCAACTGGTGCACCTAGAGAACGGTAGATACATTTTTGCTCTTAAGTGTGTTTTAAAATCACATGAAATACATCAAAAGGACGAATAATAATCACTACTAGAGAAGGAGCGGCTCAGCGAGTAAAGACACTGACTGGCACCGAGTTTGAAGCAGGGGAACCTGGTTCAACTCCCGGTGACAGCTCCTTGTGACCTTGGGCAAGTCACTTTATCTCCCTGTGCCTCAGGCACCAAAACATAGATTGTAAGCTCCACGGGGCAGGGACCTGTGCCTGCAAAATGTCTCTTTAAAGCGCTACGTAAAACTAGCCCCGCTATACAAGAGCATGCTGTTATTATTATTTAATTGGAGAACAAAAAATTGACAGATAAATCTATTGTATTCTTCTTAAAGTATTTATTCGATAAGTATAACTGAAAGTCAGTTGAATGTCAAACATCGTGCCCCAGAAATTGGTCAGACTTGACTAAGAGAGTATTTTTTTACTACCTCTACGTGCTAACCTGAAGACAATAACCTTACCCGCTATGCTAGTGATAAAGTGAGCGGTTTTGCAAGTTGTTTGTCCAATGTAGTTTCCTGGGTGAAAAGAACACATTTGGTGCGTAGATTTCCTAATTAGATCATTGTAATAGAATCACAACCAAGTACCACCTCAACAGGCAAATCATACTTAATTTCCCAGCCACTGAGAAAATCTGTCAATTTCCTATTATCTAATACAAATAGATAGATTCTCAATATATCATTTCAGTGACCTTGAGCAAATTATTCTCACATAACTAGTTGGGGCTGCAGTAAAACCTCAGACAAATGTCCAACCCAGTTTTTAATCAAGTCGGTAGCAGCATTAGCAGTCGCCTAATAAAGCAATCAGC
Organism: Ascaphus truei; assembly: GCF_040206685.1. Classification (NCBI taxonomy): domain Eukaryota; kingdom Metazoa; phylum Chordata; class Amphibia; order Anura; family Ascaphidae; genus Ascaphus; species Ascaphus truei. The sequence goes on along the minus strand of NC_134487.1, from coordinate 45,518,305 downwards.
AGCAATGATGGTGGTGTTAACCTCTGCTGTCTTACTTTCTCTTTTGTATCATTTTGGACCCAATTTATTCCAACTCTGTGGTCCGTTATGTGCATGTTTTTAATGTGAACAAATGCTCCAGGTTTGAAAATGCAAAGATAAAATTAGATGCTAATGTAACACAGCTAATTCAGGACATTTGTTCTTGTTTTGAAGATGCTACTGCTGTGCCTAAAAATGTTGCCTTTTTTCCCCTTTGTAAAGAGTGTCATCTAGTGGACTTATGTGTGTATTATGCAATTAAATAGAAATAGCCGTGTTAGTCCAGTTGCGATGCTGCAGGGTGAATGAGTACTTCAGTATTAGATGATACTTTTTTTTATTTGGACCAACAATGGATATTATAAGACAAGCTTTCGAGAGTTCGCTCTCTTCCTCAGGATGGCAATACTGATTTACAAAAGAACAGAAAACATTTTAACTCAAAATGATACGGTTCTTTGACCAAAAAAATAAAGAGCACTTAATACAGATATGGGATTTCTTGAACACTATCAGTGTACACCAAATACAAATACCCCTGGTGGGTACATTCATATCTCAGACAGGTTTGCAACCCTGACTTTCCCCATTGTCTCTTAAACAATGCTTCCACTGCCGCCAGCGATTCTGGGTAAGGACATGCAAATGAGCACTCACACACAATTATAATTGTAATGTTTCTCCCTGCCTCTCTGGTAATTTTACAATTGAACCCCTTCTTCCTTCCGCTCTGCATCCCCACCGAAACGTCGGGGTGTGTGCCATGTACTTCAATACAGTTTTTTTTTTAAACAACTTCCTATTTGCGGGGGTGAGTATTTTTTTGTAGGTATTTGGAGGGGTGAGATATTTTGGTATGTATTTCGTGGGGGGGATTGTGTGAGGGGGAGGGATTGAGAGAGTAGGGTAATTGACGGGGAGTGTGAGAGGAGCGAGGGAGGGAGTAAGAGTGAGATGCAGGGGAGAGGAATACATTCATGATTGAATGAGAGTGGGGTAATTGATGGAGGGTGAGAGGTACAGAGGGGAGAAAAAAAAACATAGGAAGAGGGAGGGAAAAAGAGGGGACTCGCGTGGTGTGAAATGGGGGAGCTCGCACGACCGCCGACATGGGGGTGGGGGGGCAGCCCTGCTTCAAAAGTTTGTCCTGGGCCCCACGATTTCCGTTGGCGGCCATGATTGCTGACCTGAGTAAGAGAGAGAACTCTCAAAAGCTTGTCCTTAAATATAATTTGTTAGTCAAAATAAAAAGGTATCACGGACTGTAATGCTAATGTACCATGCAAAAAAATATGTTGTGCTTATTATGGTGATGGATTACACAGAAGATACTGATAATAGAGTATGAAAATACATTGTTAATATATTTTAACATATGCATACATACACAAATCAGACAAGACTTTAAATATGCCTATCAGGAGACCTATATTATACATATTTATACCCCAGAATAAATAATGTGAATTTATACCAGCAATAGCTTTCAGTTTATTGCTTATATGAAGAGAGAATAATAAAATATTATTAATAGGACATCTCAAGGAAAACCAGAAAGCCCTTACTGAACAAATGGAGATGTTTAGTTAAGGTATTTGTGCGGGAGAGGCAAGAATTTGTTGGATAGAAGGTGAACAAGAGCCCTGGCTCCACACTACAACTCTCTTAATAACCAAAAATTTTGGACTGGCGACCCTTTTTGTGCCCAGGAGAGGGTCCCAGGTTGCTGCCCCTATTATGGGCAGTACCTCAGCCTTGCCCACCCCCCCATCACTTCTAAGGAGTTGTTTACTGCAGTGGAGCCAAGATTAACCCTAACACTGCCTGCGCTGGTACCAGGGTTTATGTGTTAGGCAGGGCAGATTAGTAGCCCAGGGGGTACCTGGCTACACAGCTATAAGGTGTTACTGTCAATTTAAGTTGGATTGTCCTCTGTACCTCTAACCTTTATATCCTAGAGTAGGGGTACCCAACTCCAGTCCTCAAGACCTCTGATATACCTGCTTCTGCACAGTGGCTCAATCGGTGTCTCAGTCGAACACCGAGCCACCTGTGCTGAAACTGCGTTATCATTAAACCCTGACCAGTTGGGGTGGGTGTTGAGGACTGCAGTTGAGCCACCGCCCTCTAGGATATTACGTAAAGGAAACACAATTCTTTATTTCCCTGATAGTCTGTTTGGATGGAGTTTCCTCACTTTACCTTTGACGTTTCTTTGGAAATTAGTTTGTACCCCATGTTATCCCCACATTTGTGTGCCTTATATCCCGAGGTGTCATTATGTTTCTCAGTACAATATCCCCTAAATGTAAGCACACTCTTTAGTTTGCTATCACTTTAATGCGTTAAGGTAAATGGTAATCAAAATCAAATGTCCTATCTCCCTAAAAATAACAATACACTGACACTGCTCTACCACACAAACATGTAATTTGGTCTTCTTGGCAAGCATAAAAATGGGGGATAGTCTGAGAGACAGGTACAGGTAAAAAACAGGATTTTAGATGACCAAGAATACGGGCCAGGCAGAGGTATTGCAGACAGGTAAGCAAAGACCTGAAGTTTGTACATCACAGGTCAAATAGGTTTTCAGATAGAATCAAGGAGCCAGCAACAACAAGATTAATCTTGATGTACTTGAAATAAATCATGTCTGCCTGCTAGTATACAGAGCCTGGGGAAATTTAGATCCCACTTGACCAGTTGAGTACTGGAAGGCAAAGCCAGACATGTACCAGAAACTACAGCCGCTTAATACAGTAGCTCATCGTTTTGGACACATTGACAGCTTTGTTTCTCTGCTCTGGCTTCAAAGTTTATATGTCATTTCACCCCATGGAGTACCACTCCATTTATTTTGTGTCAAACCAGTTTGCAGCCCGATTCCAATGCCTCTTCTCTGCCGACACTCCCGATTTCATTTTAGGAGACTTTAAGATCCCTATAAACAGCCCACTGCAATTGGGTATCTATAAGCTTCTATCATCTTCTCTTTCGATCTTTATGAAATAACTAAGATACTAAGTAGTAGCTACTGTACCTTAACCATGTGTTTACCCAATCCTGTCCCTTCCCAGACTTCTACTACTACTTAACTACTGTGCATCCCTTGTAACTCAATATCAGTTTATCCTGAATGTGCTCTCATATTCCTCGTCAACCACACAACGTACAGCTGCCCAATTGTCTCAACAAAATGTTTTGTTTTATTTTCAAACTTTTTTGTCCAAACTCAGTACAGTGGTAAAGCAGGAGCAGCTTTGATAAGTAGAAGACAGAACTACAACAAGAAAATTACTCAGAGTTGGTTTACCAAATGACCACAGTATGGTGGGTCTCTGGAATTCACATGTACAAGAGAGGGCACAGTCTCTCAGGTTTGAGATGCCCACCAAGTCAGTCTTTCACCTCTGAAACAATGAATGTGTTTAATGCAAAAGTGGGGGTGCGCGGGGATGTCTTTCGTATGTCTTATTCACATCATAGTAGAAGCAAAAGAAAAGGAAACTCTGGCTGAGATTATACAGTGAGCGATGGCGCTCCATCCTCAAATTGCCTAAAGCCTATGAGGCCGCTCGGTGTGTGCACACGACGGAGCGCGATGGCGCGACCGGGATTCGAAGAGACAAAAAAATGTGTATTTTCAAGCGGCCGCGTCACGTGAGCGGTTCAGCCAATGAGGGCGAACCAGCTTCGTGACGCGTCCGCCATGCCTCCAGATCGCCTCCCCAATCTCCTGCAACCAAATTCACAGATCGCTGGGGCAGCAGGAGGCAATGCGCTCGGTCGCGCAGGTAATATAAGCTTAGCCTTAGGGATATTGCATATCGACCCAATTGTTATCTGCTTCTCTAGAGCTTAGAATAGTTGACTGCTGCCAGTTCTAGAAGAAACCAAAAGAGAGGCAATGTTGGCAAAGAAAGCCAATGAAAAGTTACCTTAAATACTTCATACAGTTAACTGTAATGAAATAGTACAAGTGGTGTTGGCCATACAGAAAATAGCCATGAGAAGCAAGAACTTGGGGGCACCAGTATACAAATCTCCTGGACCTAAAATGAATGGACTATAATGAATGAATGAATGGACAGTATAATTGTGTATAAGTTTATTAATGTAGCGCCAACAATGTACGCAGTGTTTTTACAAAATTATATTTCAAGGCAAATTACAAACAATGGAAATAAGTGAAACAGGTTAATGACAAGTCACCATAAGGGAAAAGGAGATATGCATGATAATGTATGTGCATTATACATGTATAATGTATGTGCATGACAATGCACAACATAAACAGATAAAAGTATAACCGCTCTTATATTTACCAACCTCTGGACCTGTGCTGACCACACTTTTGTCTGCTTCCATAGTATATGTAACGGGTATTCCCCCACCCCCAATCGCAGATAGAGTGCATGTTAGGGGAACCTATATGTTACCAGGTGTGTGGTGCTTATACCTGCAGGTTCACAAGAGGCCTGAGCCTCCGCTGATGGGAACCTGGGGTGAATCCTCTGGAACTATCTTCCTTACAGCGCCTACACCTATGTAGGATTCTAGGAGTGTAGAATGTACCCCACACAGGACCTACATATATTAACCACATACACCAAAAGTATATATAACTCAGGTTTACTATATGCAGATAACATCACACAATACACAGGCATCAACCTCAGTGTCACCCTGTAACACTACTTCCCAGGGGTGATAACCCCACACCGTGTCCACAGTCCCCAATGTCATTCACTCCCACTTAGGAGTATATACCCCGTGCCCACCACCGTGTACCCCCACACCATGTCCACAGTATAACCCTTGTCCCGTGGTCACCGCTGCCACTATGTGTGAGTACTCTGTGGGTGCACTTATATAACGATAGCTGCCAGTGCAACGGCACCTGGTCTTTAAAAGATCTTCAAAAAGGATCTGCTGACCTCCTGCGTGACGTCCTGGTCTCACCGGCGCGGTGGTCCGTCAGGGGCAATCCCACCCTGAATATAGTCCTGCACGCTCTCTGTAGCGTAGGCCTGATCCCAAGCCTCTTCTCCGCGGGAAGCGCAGCGTCCGCTGTGTCCCTTACTGACAATATATTTTACTAAGGGGCAGGGTCCCTGACCTAAGGCCTGTCCCTGAAGCACAACAAGCTATATATATATATATATATATATATATGGCTCAGGACCTATCTGGGGCCTAGGGGGCTGCTGGCCTAATGCAGTGGGTCACAGACCCCTGCACTCACCTCCTACCCCTAGCTCTTCCTGGTCCTGACTGACTAGCGTGGTCTCAGCGTGTGAAAAGTATCAATTCCTGGCAGCAGGGGATTGCTGCAGCCCTATTGGCTCCCTGGCATGATGTGTCTTCTTGCCCCTGTGCATGTTGGGGGCTGTCGTCCCCTCTGCTCTATCCTCTATCGGCCACGGTCCCGCTCTCCTGCGCATGCGCGAACATACGCCCTTGCGCAACCCAAGATGGCGTCGCCCTGGGCTACTATCCGCCGGAGCTTGCAGCGCCCCACTTGCCATCCCGACACCGGCACAATTACTCCCGCCAGCTCAGGCACACCCGCGCCTTCCGGATGCACGCGCACGCACCCTCGCGACTCCGCAACCGGCCGCAGTACTCCCGACCGCCACGGAAGTGGGTACAGGGAGAGGGGGGGGTCTAGACGCGCAGAGGGGGACCTGGCTACATCTGTATTCATAATAACGTATGCTATTTCCTATTTCATTCACCTGTTCAGTGGTGAGAGTTCACACAGAGTTTACATATGTGCTTCCATTCTAATATCTTTCTATATATTAGACTTACAAGATCTTCAAGTCTCAAGTACAACTTCATCCAGAAATTAGTCATTGTCTTGGTCAATACTGAGCTCAGTTTATTGGTTTGCTACTATATGTTTAACAATACAATATACTACCAAACTCATCCACTTTACCTACTTATTGGTATGTGTATTATTGATTGGTGAGTTTTTCTATCATTCTATATTGCTGTCATTTTGGACTAAAGAGAGGAAACTTAACACAACGCATTCATCATTATTCATTATAAGACACATACAGCGGGACAGAACTAGCATATATTTCTGCTGCATATTGCTGTATGCTAAGAGATAATAGGGAATAGCAGGGTTGCAGACCTGTCTGAGACATGTGAATGTGCTCACAAGTGATTTTTTTATTTGCTGTACACTGTACGGTGGAGGGTGTTTGTCATTTTATTTACCCACCCATAATTTATTTATTGTGTGGTTGAAACCTTTTCACAACTTCATATTGCAAAGCCCGTATAACCAGCCTCCCACTGAAGAAACCAAAAAGGTCAAAACAGCTGTCTGTGAGTGGGTTTTGTGGCTGTGCACTTCTTTAACCCAGGCTGTGCTGAAAAGCTTTGTAATATGGCAAGCATACGTTTATAGGGGTCCATGTTAAAATGGATAAGAGGTAAAAAATTAAACTGTGTGTTCATTTGCTTGTCATTTCCCAGAATAAAGTGAAAAAATGAAGGTGCAAAAATCCAGTGCAGTGCTATATACTATAAGTGAACAAAAGCACTCACAACTGGTTCGTGTTGGTTGTTAAACCAAAAATGCAGTGCTTGGTGTTGACTTCACACTGTAGTCCTCCTCAAATGAAAAGAGATAGGGAGAACATAGCATAAAACTGTGTAATATGCATTAACAGAGCAGGGAAAGTACAAAATGCTCTCACATTTTCCCAGTCTGTCTTGCGCAATGAAGGTCATAAGGGCACACTCCTGCCACTCTGGAATATCACCGAAACCGCCGCGTCTTGCCTCAGATGTCACGCTCAGCACGGTCGGCGATGTCCTTGCCGAAGTCGGTCCTTCCGCGTCTGCGCACGCGCACCTACGGTGTCCCGAAAGGCCTGGCTGCTACGGTGTCCTCCAAGTGGCAAAAAAACCTACGCGTTCCGCTGTTGTCCAAAAGTCTGCTTCCTCAGAGGTATTCAAAGTCCTCAACACCAAGGACTGCATTTTTGGTTTAACAACCAACACAAACCAGTTGTGAGTGCTTTTGTTCACTTATATAGCACTGCACTGAATTTCACTTTTTAACTTACTGCACCGACACACTTTATTCGAGCAAATACCCAGTATGTACCTGGCAGATACCTGGAATGCGCCGCTTCTCACCTCTTACAAGCCCCGTTGCGTTTGCCTTCCCAGCCTGGGTTCATGCCTGGCTGATGGGCGGCTGATCTGTTAAATGATAATGATTAGTATTTAATAGGCTGCAATGCTTCGCGTGTCTACCAGATGGCATAAATTCATGAATTGTAATGCAGTATATATATATATACTGTGCAGTATTGCAGCCAGCGGGAATAAAATGCTTCAATCCCTGCCTGGAAAATACCTCAATGCACTCGGGCAGAAAACAGTCACAAACCTCAATACACCCGGGTATACCCGAATTCGTGGGACTAGCCAAGCTCGAATAAAGTGTGTCGCCAGTGTATTCGCGCATTCATTTTTTTCACGTTTTCCTGCACACAATACTAGTGACCGTTTTTGTAGGCTGCACTAAGTTTGTTTGAAGACTTGGTTTCGTTTACGCTTCTTATTTTTGCCAATTTGTAATTTCCCAGAATACCTGGCTTTAGTCAAAGCATTGTACGCTAAGGAATAATGGTAAAAAGCAGGGTTGTAGATCTGTCTGAGATGTGTGAATGTGCTGTAGCCCTTGTACCCCCCCACCCCCCAAGTGAGATTGGGGTGGGTATGCTTCTTGAGCTACTTCCCTAGGGGTTGGGATGTACCTGTTGGTAAACAGGAGGGCTGAGTGCTCCGCGATGTTGTGGGGAGAAACAGGACAGGTTCACAGGTTACCTTAGTTCTTGCTTGGTGCAGCGCCTCCAGTCAGCATGGATCCTCTGTGATGGCAGGGGATGACCCATACTGACACCTTTTCTTCTTTTAGCAGACAGGGAATCACACTCCTTTATATTTTCTTTGGTCTTTATTGCATGCAGATCACATAACAGAGCAATTACATTCTTCCCTTCTTGCTGTGCCCTGACTCAGGCTTTAGGCCCAGGTCAGGCATGTTGATCCCTCTCCTCACATCTCCTTATGAGATGGAGGGCAGATGTTGCTCACTCCACAGAGGGGGGAGAGAGAATGACAAGGACCCAGAAATTGGGAAAGTGCCAATATTTATATCCTTTGGGGAGTGGCTGTAACTCTGACTCATAACAAGCCAGATCTGCATACTGATTGGACCACACACTGGATGTGACAGCCTATCAGTACCCACCCCTCAGGTTGGCACTCTCTGGCTGTTGCTAAGGCCCGCACTTGGATACTTATTCAAGTCTGCAAAAGCACACAAGGACTTAGGAAGGAATTATCCCATCCACTGCCTGCACCTAACAGGGCTTACATTGGTAGGGCCCGGAAAAAGACATAGCGGTCGGGAGGCTAAGCTATAGTGCTCACAAGTGATATTTTTATTTGCTGTATGCTGCACATTAACAAATTAAATACCAGAGTGTATCATACATACTTTGGAAAAACAATTGATTTGTTATATATGTGTAACCCCGGTCTCTTTTCAGCCCCAGAGACCCCCCATGTAGCGCTCCGAGGCTCTGCGGCACACCCGGCTAGCGGGGGCCGCCATGACAGGTTGCGCTAGCGTGCGCGTTGGTCGCGCAGGCGCAGTAAGGGTAGCGCACGCGGTCCCAATGCTAAAGAGGTCCTGAGTGGACTACAATTCCCAGCAGCCTCTGGGGATTGCCCTTTCACCCACATCACGTGCAGCCAGCCAGCCAGCCAGCAAATAGGGTTTTGCAGCTTCTCCTGTGGAGGAAGGCTAAAATGTTGCGGGGACCACGTTTGGCAGTTGAATCTGGCAGCAGGAAGGGTGTAGGGAGCAAGTGGCTCCTACACCAGGTAAGGTAGTTCCCCAGATCCCAGGTAGGCCCCAATCCCCACCAGGGTAGTGGGTAGGTACTGAGGGAGGGCCCCTCGCTTAGGGACTCTGCCCTTAGGTGTGAGTGTGCAGTCTTGTCAGTGTCACGGCTGGTAGTGCTGTGAGCGCTGACAAGTAGGCACAGTGTGTGTGTGCAGTGCAGTGTAGCTGCAGGTATCCGTGTGAGTGCAGTGGGTGGCTGCAGGTACCGAATGACTGCAGTGGGTGCTGTAGGCACCGAGTGAGTGCAGTGGGTTGCTGCAGGTTCAGTGTGAATGCAGTGCGTTTGCAGCAGAGGTTATGGAGAGGTTAGTCAGAGGGGACCCGGGTGGTGAAGAGAGAGGTAGTGTAGGTGCAGGGGGTCAGTGACCCACCTGCATAGGACAGGCTACCCCGTACGCCCCTAGGAGTGTTCCCTGAAGACACCAAAGGTTGCTGTGCTGCAGGGACGGCCTATAGTGAGAGCGAGCATCACCCCTTACTGTGTGGACAGCTAGGGACAAAGGGACAAGCGTGCGGAGCGGCTGCTGGCGAGTCGTCGGGGACCAGACAGCTGGACATTGACACCCAGGGGGCAGACCGCTGATTCATCTGACCCTTTGCGAAGAGGTACCGGTCACCGCCGTGACCGGCAGGTACTATATCATCAAGTGCACCAACACCGGTCATCAGGCACTGATCCCGCCTTAGGCTAAACTCTTTGTAGGAACACTGAGCGAGTGGTTACAAGACTGAGCCAATACCATATAGTATCATACATGGACACGGTGTGTGGGGCACGCGGTGAGGGGAGGGACACGTTACTCCTGATGAGAGTGGCTGGGCCACTAAGGTTACCTGTTGCATTATAGAGTGATAAGGTTACTCTGCATTATCGTTAATACAGTAAAGTTGGTTGCATTACATGTGTGTGTATGTATTTCTTGGCCAGGGGAATCTCACATCACGGGGATCCTGGGTAAGTGGAGGCGCTGCGCTAAGTAAGTGTATGAGTGTTACCCCAGGCTCCCAGCTAGCGGAGGCTCATATCTCCTGGAGCCGCAGGTGTTATACAGTGACCAGTAGTTCCTTTGGGAGGGTTCAGAAAAGGGCTACATATGCATTAATGTTCTATGACTATTGCAAAAGCAATGAGCTGTGGAACTGAATTGAGTGTGGTTCATGTGCAGTTTGGATTAACTGTGGCGTTAAAACCAGAAGGAAAGTGGTGTGCAGTGTTTCTGATTAAGATAGGGGTGGGAGTCTGGAGGGTCTTCAGTGGGTTAATTTATTTTGCTTGTAGGGGAATTGAGAGTTTGCAGAAAACTTTTTTTTTTTTTTTTTTACACCGTCTGGTTTCAGAGATTGCAGTGGGTGGGTGTTGGTTAATTGTTTACCTAAAACACCTGCTTGGTGGTGTGTCTGTTCTGTAAACACATCCTTAAGCCTGCAAGCACTGAGCTTGTCTGACTGAATTGCACTGTGGTTCAAATGCAGTTGGATTAAATGTGGAGTTATAACCAGGTGTGAAACAAAGTATATTAAAGTACTGTACAATAAATTGTTGGCACTTAATACAGTGTAACATGGTAAGTACATTCTACCTGTCTCTCTCTCTGTTACATAAGCCCCTCGTAAGTTCAGGGCAGTAACAGGTTAATTCTGTAGGTATTACACCCCCTGTATCCTCCTCAGTGATGGACAGAAGTGAGGTGGTGACTCATGACCTGTGTAGGCCTATCAGGATGGGTACAGCAGATCATGAGCCCACCCCTTCTAGAACAATCCTAAATCAGAGGAGTGTCCCAAAGTCAGTCTAGCTAGCTCTGCCCTTTGAGGTGAGAGCAGGGGCTGTCAGACTCTCCCATCGTGTAGATGAGCTGGCCCACCCTAGGCTGAAAGGCCTAGGGAACATCTAGACTCCAGGCCCCATACTACCGGGGCAGCACCATCTGAAGTCCTGGGATGTTGGAGAAACATCTTATGCTGTATGAAGATCTGTGCAGTATGTCCAATAAACTACCTGTTCAACTATACCTCTGCCTGGGTGTCAGTTCCTGGGCAGGAGGGGTAAGGAGTGCAGTGGTGGGGACCGACATCCATACACCAAGGATCCCATCATGGCTGGAGGCACTGAGACCATGAGCAGACCCAAAAGCCTGTCCTGTTTCCCCTTACCACTGTGGCAGACTCAGCTCTCCTGTACATGCAGGTATGCCTCAGCACCACACTAGCTTGTAATTCAGTCCTTCTCCCAGAGGGGGGGGCATGGTTACACTATATAGTTGCAACACTGAGCAGGATTGAAGATAGCACTCTATGTACATCTTGCCATATGTATGTGCACTTTGAGCAGCTGTTCCAGGGAGCATACCGCTGTGGGAAGTATGAGCAAATTGCTATTCAGAAGAGGCTACTAGTAACATTGAGGGACATTGAAAATCTTTAAATTAGCTTATTACTCACTGAGAAGGCCCTGGCTTGGACTAGTAGTGCAGAGTGGGGAGTTATGACCAAAGACCCGGAAGAGCTACTGTACAGTAGGTAGCTGGGTAACAAGGGAAGATGAAGAGGCAGGCCAGTTCTAAGCTGATCCATCGCAATAGATTTGCCAGATTGAGTGAAGATATTGGGGCTTCACTGCAGAAATGGCAAGGCTGGCGGAGATTTATCTAGCAGCTAGGTGAATATTTCCTCCAGCACAGAGGGGACTCAAGATACTCAGAGACCAAGAAAGGGTGTGGTGGTCGGGGACTCCATTATTAGGAGGATAAAGAGAGCAATCTGTGGCTATGACCGCATGAATCAAACAGTTTGTTGCCTCCCATGTGCTCGGGTTCGGCACATTGCGGATCTGGACGACAGATTGTTGGGAGGGGCTGAGACTGATCGAGTGGTCTTGGTACACGTTGGCAAAGTTAGAGAAAGAAGGGTCCTAAAAAATTATTTCAGGGATCTAGACCACAAGCTTAAGGCAAGAACCACCAAGGTAGTATTTTCAAAAATACTACCACTGCCATATGCTGCCCCAGTGAGGCAGTTGGGGCAAAGGGAGGTTAATGCATGGCTACGAAAGTGGTGTAGGAGGAGAGCTTGCGGTTTTTAGAGCACTGGGAGTCTCTCTGAGAGGTACAGATGTAGCGACACTTGCTGTCCCCAGGAACTCGGAAACAAACAAGCAAAACTGTGTGATGCTGGGGACAGTGTCAATTGCGGCCCAGGAGGATAATTACTGCGGGGGGAGGAGGGGGGGGCATGCTTCTAAATGGGACCCCAGCAGCATTAATCGTCCACTTGATCATGCAGGCAGTGCAATAACCACTGATCTCCATTTTTCCTGTCCAACCCAAATCGATAAGCAAACAAAGGGGTTTGAAAGGAATGAACAGAGATTAGATATGGGTGTTATTGCACTGAAGAAAGCGAAGGATTAAAGCTGTGGGGGTTCCATTCAGAAGCATGGAGCCCCTGCAACGTTAATCCTTTCCGTTTTTGGCACCGCAATCGGCGCGGTCACAGCACCAAAAAACAGTACATCTGGCTACATCTGTAAGATCTTTACAGTAGGGATGGATTGCACCTCAACAGAGAGGAATATTCTGTGCTATGGGATAGGATGTTAAAGAGGTTGAAGGGGATTTTGAACCAAGATGGAAGGGGGAGAGAAGAGCAAGAGGTAATGTCCTAGACAGAATAGATAGAAATGGGGAAATAGCTTTGGGTCATGGAAGTGGAGTGGGGAGAAGAGGGAGTTTGGCAAGCAGGGAGGCACCCATATTAAATACAGATACTAGTAAACTTAAAAAAAAACTAAATTCAATGGGAGTAGAAATTCAGAAACGGATGATACCAATATCACAGACAGGTAAAAACCTTAAATGCATGCTTGCTAATGGAATAAGTCTGACAGATAAAATGGGGGAACTTAAATTAATAGCTAGAAGGAGGCAATATATCATAGGCATTACTAAAACATGGTGGGATGATATTTATGACTGGGCAGTTAATTTAGAGGGTTAATCCCTTTATTTTAGGGATCAAGCAAATAGAAGAGGTGGTTGAGTATGTTTATATGTTAAACCACATTTTAAATCTATTGTAAGGGAAGATGTTTATGAAGGGATTCATTAAAATTTAGAGACTTTGTGGCTAGAAATGTTCAGTGGAGGGACAAGTACAAAAAAAAAAATGTTTGTAGGGATATACTATAAACCACCAGATATATCTGTGAAATTAAAGAAGCCAAAATACTTTTGCAAATTGAGAAGGCAGCAAAACCATATCATATTTTTGTAATGGATGATTTCAATGATCCGGACATAGACTGGAACATGAGATTAGCATTACAATGAAAGGAACCCGGTTTTTAGGGATGTTAAAATACAATTATATTACCCAAATTATTGAGTAACCAACCAGTAGAGGTAATAACAAATATTCAAGTCAGGGAACATTTGGGAAACCGTGATCATAACGTGGTCTCATTTGAAATAAATGATCAGAAAACATATTATACGGGTTCAACAAAGACTTTACATTTTTAGTAAGGCAGATTTTAATAAACGGAGGAATAAATGGGGACAATAAATTGGCAGTTTTTAAAACCTTGTTAGAAGAGCACACTTATCATTGTATACCCTTCAGTAACAAATATAAAAGAAACAAATCTAAACCAATGTGGCTAAATAAACAGGTAGGGGAGGAAATGGAAAGGAAGAGGCAGGCATTTCGATTCTTAGGCCGCGCTTATAGTGCAGTCGCTCAAAAACAGATACATTGCCGCCGCCACGTGCGCTTATAGTGCAGGCGACGGCGACAAAAGATGGAGCGACGGAGCGAAAATCTGAAGCCGGCAAAATTAGATTTTTTTTCAAGGGCCGTCACGTGACGTGACGGCCCTTGAACAAATCAAATTGCCAGAATCCCGCGACCCCGCCGCCCGGCAAAACATAACTTTCGCCGGTGGCGACGGGTGACGTCACCCACCGTGTCGCCGTCGCCAACGACGGCACTATAGGCACGGCCTTAGTCATGACACGGGTGGCATGTCTGAGGAAAGGGCTGTGTCCCCGAAATATTACATTTTTTTTGTCTGCTACAGCATGTAGTAAACTTCTGCATTTTTTTTGGAGTACAATCTGTGTACCTCCATCTTTTGGATATTGTACTAGGTATATGCCTCTACTTGGAATATAGGGGCACCGATGGGCAAGTTTGTACCAGAACTAAAACTTTTCTAAAACAACATATGGGCAATAGGAGTGCCTCTGTATCTATAAAGTACTCAATCTTAAAGTCAGACTGGACGGCGGCATCATATCAGAATTATAAGGACTGTAACAAAAGTTACCAGAGGGCGATAAGTTTAGCAATAATTGAAAATGATAAAGGATTGCATCGAAAGTAAGATCAATCCTAAAAAGTTCTTTAATTACTTTATGTTCTTTAAGGTTACAAAACGGAATATAGGAACCTTTCGGTGTAAGATGTGCAAGCAAATTATTGGAGATAAGGTAAAGGCGAAGGTATTAAATTATTTATTTTCATCTGTATTTACCAAGGAGAATTCAATTGCAAAAATATTGCAATAGGAGGAAGCCACAATCTCTATATTAACGAACAATTGGTTAACTGTGGAAAAAGTGCATAGGCGGCTTGATAACAATTAAAGTAAATAAAGCACCCGAGCCCGATTGCATGCACACAAGAGCTCTAAGGAGTTAAGTTCCATAATAGCCAAATCATTACATTTAATATTCAAGGACAATTTACACAGGCTCAGTACCACAAGATTGGTGTAAAACAGATGTGGTGCCTTTATATGAAAAAAAGAGAGCCAGATCAGAACCCGGGGAATTACAGATCTGTAAGCAGGACATCAATAGTGGAGACGCTACTTGAAGGTTTTAGTACGGGACTATATTCAGGAATATCTAATGGTTAACAGAATTATTAGTAATAAATAGCATGGCTTTATGAAGGACAGGTTGTGTCAAACTACCTCATCAGATTCATTGAGGAGGTAAGTTGGAATTAGATGTGATCTACTTAGATTTTGTAAAGAATTTTGATATGGTGCCACACAAGAGGTTAATGTACAAAATAAAGCAAATTGCACTACTGTAGGTAAAAATATTTGCACCTGGATTGAAAACTGGTTGAAAGATAGACAACAGAGTGGTCATAAATGGAACATTTTCAGGTTAGGTTAAAGTTGTGAGTCAAGCACCTCAAGGATCGGTACTGGGACCCCTGCCTATTAACTTGTTTACTAATGTAACAAACACAATCCCAGCAAGCTTAGAACTGCAACCCCCCCCCCCCACCTCCCAGGGTTTAAGCTCACCCCACCCCACTTTTTAGTAGCAAGGTTTTTTTTCATGATCTTGTGCAGTACAGGTCCATTGTGGCCATTCTCCCTATGGAGAATTTGCAAAGGTAGTGTTAGGACCTGCTTACTGGTCATACCGCTTTGGCCAAAGTGTTTAACTAAATGACCCTTATTCAAGAGAATATATAAGTATTTCACTGTGTATGTTTGTCACATTGGATGTAGCATTGGGCTTTTTCTGTCTTTTGTTGTATACTTGTTTATTAACGACCTTGAGTTTGGCATAGAGAGCAAAGTCTCCGTCTTTGCTGATGACACTAAATTGTGTAAGGTACGGTAGTAAAATCAGAGCAGGATGTCATTTCTCTCCAGAAGGACTTGAATAGACTGGAAGCTTGGGCAGGTAAATGGCACATGAGGTTTTGTACAGATAAATGTAAGGTTATGCATTTGGGAAACAAGAATAAACAGGCTACATACTGTACAAATTAAATGGGGCAGAATTTGGTAAATTCTCGATAGAGAAAGATTAAGGAGTAGCTTGTAGACAGCAGGCTTAGCAATAGTGCCCAAACACCCCCCAAATACATACAACCCCCACCCCCAAATACATACATATAACCACCCCACCCCAGCATACATATAAAAAATTAAAAATAAACCCTCAAATAGATACATATTTAAAAAAAAAATAGTTTCTTTTAAAAAGAATTTAAGGTTCTTTGGGTAGAATTGGACCAAGAACAGGATCAGACTTGACACCCCAATGTTTTTATTTAGGATCTATTTTTATCTGAGGGTCAATTGTGTTGAGTTGTGTATGGAAATGTACTTCTTCTGTCACTTGATGGGATTTCTGTTGCGGTTTTGTAGATTCTGTGAAAGAGAGAATTTCTACTCCGATATTCCACCTCTGTGGAAGGCTGAAAGCGGCGTTATCTTTAAACTCCTGTGATGTCACAAATATAAATAAATGCCAAGGTTTTAGCATGTTTGTGGCAAAGTCAAATTTTGGCAAAAAATGTACCCATCTCTAATTATAACTGAATTCTTTTTCTTACCCACAGAAAAGTAATTATAACATGAAGTAATTACTTTAAAATCAATCTGTTCGTTAATATCATTATCCTGAAACAGTAGACAACCCACTTTATTGGGCTCTTAAAGTATCTTCCCGCGTTGATGTTAAGTGCATCAACTGACTTTCATAGATCCAAATCGTCAGCATTATAGACCAAGAGCTGTCATTTGCACCATTAACCCTTTCAGTGTCACATGACCACACTCAAAAGACCGCGGCGGACATTAACCCGGACACGGAAGAAGAGTCCTTCTCCTGAGATCATGTTCTGCGCTACATGGGAAAGCAGAAAGTGATTTAAGCTGGGGAAAAAAAAAATCAAAGTTTTCCTTGAGCATGACGTGCCAGATTCCAAGACGTAATGACTAACCCTTTGGGTGCCCCCAAGACGTAAAGGAACGTTTATGTTAGTTATGTTTTGTGGCCTGTGAGAGTTTGTTATTCATTACGGCCAAATATTTAGATTCAGTATATTGCAAGTAAAAACATTCACAGACAGCAGCCCCTTTAAGCTCAGAACCCAAACCCATCACACCATACAGGCATACCCCGGTTTAAGGACACTCACTTTAAGTACACTCGCGAGTAAGTACATATCGCTCAATAGGAAAATGGCAGCTCACGCATGCGCCTGTCAGCACGTCCTGAACAGCAATACCGGCCCCCTACCTGTACCGAAGCTGTGCGCAAGCGGGGAGACTATAGAGCCTGTTACAAATGCGTTATTTACATCAGTTATGCACGTATAGGACGATTGCAGTACAGTACATGCATCGATAAGTGGGAAAAAGGTAGTGCTTCACTTTAAGTACATTTTCACTTTACATACATGCTCCGGTCCCATTGCGTACGTTAATGCGGGGTATGCCTGTATATACGTGTCTCAAAAAGGAGTGCTACTGAGATTGCGACCAAGTAATACTACAGAAGACAAAAACCCTTCAGTGCTGTATCCAATGACAAATTATAGTTAAATACTTATCTGTTTTTCTTTTCATAAGTGAGGGTCATTTAGATCAATACTTTGGCCAAAGCATTTTAAGCTTGCAAAGCACGTCTAGGTAACCCCCTCCTATTAGGCCCCTTCCTAAGAGCTTAAAATGCTTTGGCCAAAGAATTTAACCAAATGACCCCCACTTATGAAAAGAAAAACAGACAAGTATTTAACTATTGAAGTAAAAACATTCCTGAGAAAACAGTGGGCATTGGCACGGAGAAGTGAGAATTCTTGCTGTATGCAATAAGATTTAACGATGGAAAAATATATCTACAAAACAAAATTGCATGCACTTTCCAAGACAAGAGTGGTCTTCTTAACGCAACTTCTATATTAAAGATGTAAACCAATTGTTTGTGCAACTAAGATGCAATTTATTAGACTATTAAGGAAATTACAAACGTTAAAAATTCCATTCACAAATTACAATTAGAACTAAAATTAAAATAGCTATATCCTTAAGTGTGTACAGATTGTATTAAATGAGCTTGCAAATGTAAACTTATTTTTTAATCACTGATTGAAGGGACCTGCCAGATGAAACATCTGTTTGTAGAGAAGACTATTTCTATGGACGCTACCAAATTTTTTATAGGCTGAACTGAGACAGATTTTTGTTATCCAACAAAGTACAGCTCAACCCCGTTATAACGTGATCCATTACATGCGAATCCGCTTATAACGCGATGCAAGCGTGGCTCCCAATTTTCGTATTTATGAATACGTTACAACACGATTATTGGCATCTTAAATACTTTATTGTACAATGCATACAATTGTACATTATTTCTAACGCGATCCGCTTATAGCGCAATGCGATTCTTTGGACCCCAAGCACAGCGTTATAAGGGGGTTGAACTGTATTACAAAGATGCTCTAATATGTAACCTGAAATATGTTATTTAAAAAAAACAAAAAAAAAAACGCTTTGGTAATTTTAGCAAGCCTTCTACTCCGTCTTCAGAAAGATCGGCGCATGTGGAAATTTGGAAATCCGTGCTGCAAAAATAATATAGTGTACAATTTTGCTGTATAGTGAAGAAATCCCAAATGGAGGTGGAATTTAAAAAAATATACTGCTGTACTGAAGGCACTTACAGATGAATGGGACCTTTAAATCCTTCCCAGGGCATTTCTTCATTCAGCAAATCCACCATGGATATTAACAGGCAGGAGAGAACTCATAGGGCCGGATACAACAAATGCTGTTAAAGTGGAGCTCATTTCACACCCAGTGGAAGAAAAAAAAAAAAACTGACTGGTGTTTTTTTCCCCTGCAATTCCAAGTATGCATTAATATTGCTGTAATATTTTACCGGCTCCGATATTCAGACCAAATCGCAATACTGGAATTAATGCGACAGTTAATGCGTTAACACTGCATCGTGATCATATTGCCATCATAGGCTTCTGTAATATCTATTATTACACAATCCTCTGATCAAAATAACATTAACCTGTTTGATGCCAGTGGTTACCAATGTATACCACAGCATATACCACAAAAAAAAAAATACACCACCTAACTCCGGTGAACTAATCACCGGAGACTGCTCTTCTATCAACTGAGGATCTATTGCTTCGGGTCAAGTGGAGGATCCATCAACCTTTACTCAGGATGGCATCGGATTGGAAGAAGGCCATCATGCCTGGATTTATTTGACCTTTGTTTTCAACGTCTTCTTTATTTTTTTTTGCCAACGGAGAGGGATTTTTTTTCCAGATTTCTGTTTTAATTATTTTTGTGCCATAGGCCACCGATTATTTTGCATTGATTCTGTAGTTTTATTTGTATTGCCCATTGGGCAGGGATTGTTTGGTGGTGGGTGTTTGTTTTGTTTGGGCATTGGGCCTTTATTGGATTTTGCAGTGGGTGCCCTTGAGGATGAGATGGATGGCCTTCGTGATAACAGGGGTAAGTATTCCTTTTATTTATTTAGGGTCTACATTGATTGCCAATGTGGCTATCTAGGCCCCCATTTCTTACATTTATATGAAAAATATTTATAACACCCCAGGAAGATTAATAGTTACATGGTGTACTGTGGTGCATACCTGCTGGCTCCAGGAGGTGCGAGTCCCCGTCGATGGTACTGGGGAGTGGCAACAGAGCAGGCTTCAGCTTCTGTTCCATGGTGCAGCACCTTTAGCCCGCAGGGCTCCTGCCAAGGACAGGGGTTCTCCCCACAGACACACAGGCCTGGGATGGTGCAGCCAGTTTTTATTATCAGCCTCCACTCCTCCCTTTCCTCCATGGTCCCTGGAGCAGACCCAAGGGGCTTGATGCCCCAAGTGCCCCTCCTTAACCCCCTACCCCCTGATGGGGCAAGGTGAAAGCACTCCCACTCCACAGAGGGAGGGAAGACAGACGATGGAGCGCCAGCTTTTAAACCTGGGGAGGGGTTTGTAACCCTGCTCCATAACAGGGCAGGTCCAGGTACTGACAGGCATCACACCACTGGCATGTGATCCAGTCAGTACCCTCCCAGGTATGACACTCCAACTGCCGGTAGGCCTGCACCTGGATAGGGTAACATTGTATCTATCCAGGCTGCAACTGCAAGCTAGGCCCTTTGCAGGAATTTAACCCCAACACTGCCTGTTCCTATCAGGATTTATATAGTGTTAGGGCCAAAGGAAAGGGTATAGCCAGGGGCACTAGGCTACATTAAAAAAAAAAATTAAAACTTTATTATTTGGGTGCTATTCCCTACATATTTTATCTGACCTACTGTATTAATAGACAACAGAAACTGTATGAAGTTGTGTCTGTTAACCACTTCAACATTGAAGATAGCTGCACAAGTTTTATACGCCAACAGAATATTGAGCAATAAAGTGGTTAACATTTGTGTCAATCTATACTGATGTGGAAGGCATTTTTAACTTTTAATCCACATGGAGTTACAGCATTTCCATCCCATTGAACCAAACAACTACATTTTCTTACAAGTTTATTTAAATGAAATTTTATTATTTTTTTTATTTTACAAGACGTTCTTCCTTCTTCATGTTAAGCAATAAAAGATTCTTCTTTAAAAAAATTGTACAGGGCAAATTAATTCAGTGATTCTTACAAGTCTTTTGTTGATCAGGTATAATTATTCACAACTTCAAAAAAATAGACTCTCAGACTTCAGACATAGAAATTGTAACATCTTTCGAACGCAATCTCAGTACTACAAATAATAATTGCCCACATTTACAGAGTTTAGTAAAAACTAACAGCTTTGCTATACAGAGCAGACACATGTCAAAAATATATATACAATTCTTGCTTGTATTTCCAAGCAGAAAATCAGGTATTTGCTGCCCCTCCCATATTTTCAACAAAAAAGGAGATTTCGCTGCAGAAACAGAAATTGCAATACAGGTACTGTGCTATGATTAATGGAAACAGTCTGTGGAAGATTCAAATATTTGTGGCTATAGAGCATGTGTGAATTTGCAGAAATTATATTTAACCGTTTTGCTTCCAGATGGGCAATGCGTTGCAGGCCCCTCTCCCAGCAAAAACTATACTGATGCGGATTTGTTTAGTTTCACTGTACGAACTGCGAGGCCTCCAGAGCATGACCACAATGACTTCTCTTCTGGATCTCCATCAGAGACAACTGACATCTTATTCTACTTATACTGTAGATGATGTAATTCTTAGCCGGTGAGCCAATTAAGAATAGTGACATCACCCTTGACACACATACTTCCCAATCTCCATGTGTGAGATTATGACATCACCATTATTCTTTGGTTCTGGGACAATATTTTGGACCAATTTAAACCTCCAGAAGATGCTGCAATAGAAAATCTAAGACTGCACCTGTAGAGCCCTAGCACAGATCTCATTATTGGGAATAAAGGGATTGTTGTTTTCATAAATCACTTCCCTAAACCAATTGTATGAAAGGAAACCATATTTTTCCAGGGAAACCAGTTTCAAAAGTGCATTCCGTGTTTGCAAGGGTTGGAGGGGAACATATAACCACCCATTAAAAGGAATATATGTAACTGCACAATGACAGTCTAGTCTCTTTACATGTCCAGCTGCCCACAGTACACCTTAGACATAACAGAACAAGCCCACCATAAATCAGGGGTTATTCATTAACGTGCAATAGCACCAGACATTACTGCCCAAAAAACTCCCATTGAAGTCCATGAGAGTTTCTGTGCAATCATGCCTCAACTTGCACTATTGCTGTTTAAAGAATAACCCGCCATTGTGTCTGAAAAGGCAGATTTGTATGCTGCCAGCAGCCATTTACCCACAGTAACAGCCAAAGAAAAGCCCTTACCTAAAATAGAGGTTTCTCCTTTGGCTATTAGCTCTATTGGGATAAGCAGCCTTTTACGGTCTGAAGCTTTGGCTGGTTGGCAGTGATCACTCACAGTTAGTTGTTTTAGAATTGCAGTGTGTTTTTGCTTAGCGACAACAAGGGGGTTACTCATTAAACTTGTACATGTCTGATTGGGCACGCTCTCACAGAAACGTCCCTTCAAGCCAGTTACCGTGGGACCGTGTCCAGACCTCGACATATAATGAGCAACCCAAACAAGCAACACAACATGTATATTACAAATATAAGAGTAAGAAAATATCCTGTACCAGGCAGGGCTGTTTTCATTTCCCCTTGCACTTGTAAGGGAACTCAAATCATCCACTGCAATAAAAGGTAACAGAGAAAAACGGCAATTAACCAAAAAAAATGACATTACAAGGACCTTTCAGTAACGAGACAAAACCAAACAGAAGTACAAAACAGAAAATAAGAATTCACATTTCACAGTTAAAATGCAGCACTGCAAATACAATTGCACATGTTCTCTTCTAGGAAATATGCCTGTATTGCTCTCAGTGTACACAAAGTGTAAGCGATTTCGGCGTCTTGCAACAATGGGTCTTGCAAAGTCCTAACGTGTCAATTACAAGTCACAAAACACTCAAATGGATTAATATCAGGCACACACACATTACAATGTAATTACCTTTACTTTTGCAGCACTAGAAATAGTACCACTTAATTTAAGTGTAACAAACAATATGTGCAAAATAAATGTGCACTTTACATCTACATTGTACTTTCTCCTGTGCAAAACTAGAGCAAAAACGGTAACAGAAAGAAAACAGATCCCATAAAAAGCAATGGGATTTTGTCCTTGGATAAACCTGGTGCAGTGTTTTAGTATCAGCTTTGCCAAGTTTTGTAGCCTGGAGACTTTTACAAATCAGACTCCCCTCAATGCAAGAGGAGTCACCAACACATTCATCTGCCTTCCTAACCTCAACTATTTAAAACAAGCTGTGCAGTAAAGACCTGCAATGTATTGCTCTGCCTAACCTAAATCCGCTTAATAACCTCTGCAGTGCAGCAGGGGCTTCAAATGTCCAGGCGGGGTCAACACCCTAAAAATATATATATTTATCATTATTTGCCTTAAATGTCATGTAAGGCCCTTCTGCAAATATGGGATATTTTGCTCTATAAGTAGTTGAGTCCGTTTGAGCTATATTGCAGACTGTAACATCTGTATGATTTATCTCAAGGCACAAGCATTAACTCTTAAGGTGCTCATTGAATATAGAAATGTAGACAGACTTAAATTCCCTGCAGCATCTTCCCAGCAGTGGTAATTAATTATACGGAGGGTCCAATAGGGCAGGGATGCTCATTTCCAGTCCTCAACCCCCCTCCCCTGCCGAACAGGTTAGGTTTTCAGGATATCCCTGCTTCAGCACAGATGGCTCAATCAGTCCCAGCTTCAGTACAGGTGGCTCAATCCATCCCGGCATCAGCACAGGAGGCTCAATTAGTCAATGAGCCCCCTGTACTGAAGCTGGGATAGCCTTAAACCCTGACCTGGTGGGGGTGTTGAGCACCCCTGCACTAGGGAATACCACCCCCACAGCTGCCACCTTCAACAGAGCTGTGGTATTTTGCATTTGTTTTGCTACTCTAGGGAGGGTAAGTCTCGCTATATCTGTAATGCAAAGTTACTATAGAAAACAGATTTCCCAATTAATAGAATGGAATTATTGTTCATGACGTTACACTATATCAGACAGACACAATATGCGACAACCCTCCTTGGCTTGACTGCAAATGGTTAGCACACTTTAAGACGGTCATGCCTAAGAAAACCTAGGTATTAGGGTTTGGATAACTGCGCTTGAGATGTGTAATGTAGACACTGTCCAACACAATTAGCAGCACGATTAAAAAGTTGACTAATAAGGAGTATTACTGCTAATAAATGGCCCTGCCATGGGAGAAATAACATATATTTAATAAACTTTAAGTTTACATCGATGTAACAATGTGGAACAAATGCTGTAATGTAAAAAAACAATGGCACAGAACATTGAACCTATTCAAACTGTATCTTTTAAGATCTTATGGTTGAAGCTTTTTAATTGCAACTATTTAACACTCACTTTTTAATTGTACAATAGTTTCTTAGTTCTCTTGTAAAATGCTAAACACTGATCAGGTACAACTATGGCCCAGCATTCTCCTCTAATTAAATGACATCGGACACCGTTACCCCCTAATCTGTAGCATGAAAGATTTGTGTAACAATAGAATATTAGTAAATTATGAATATATGAAGGCAGTTGTTATCTTAAAGAGAGCACCTACAAATGCCCACATGCTGTAAAACAAACCTCACTATCTGCTTAATTGAAAGTTGGGCCTGCAATTTACTAGTGATTAATATTGCAGGCCCATGCTGCAGTGAAGTTAAGACAGATCATGAATGCTTAAGTATTGCTGTAAGCCTAGATACAGTATGTACTGCCTGAAAATGTGTCAGCAGGGTAATACATTTCCATTTTCACAAAACACCAAACAAAGCAATCTTTTTATAAAATTGGTCTTTTGCATTTACATTTCCTATACAAAGCGAATCCCTCAAGCACAATATTTGGTGCAAATTAAGTGATTGTCAGTGTTTAACCTGACAATCACTTAATTTGCACCAAATATTGTGCTTGAGGGATTCGCTTTGTATAGGAAATGTAAAGCAGTCCTCTTCCATTTGCTAAGCAAATATAACCTGTGTACGTAATAAAAGCGGAGTCACTGTGTTTTAAAGGAGAATTATTAGAAACAAATGTAATTTCCTCTCCTGTTTGGAGTGTCACATTTAGGCATGTATATGCAGCAAGAATCCAATAATAGGCGTTTGATTTGAGTTGGGCTATACAGGCAATGTGTCCCGAGTATCACAGTATAAGATTGGCCAGCAAAACTGTCCCCTGCTGCAATGCATTCGAGGCCTTCCTGACTTGAAAAGGTGTGTGTGTATGTGTGGTGTGTGTGTGGTGTGTGGTGTGTGGTGTGTGGTGTGTGGTGTGTGGTGTGTGGTGTGTGGTGTGTGGTGTGTGGTGTGTGTGTACAGAAAAGTGGGAGGAAAACCAGTGTTTGAATTCAATAATAAACCCTTCACCAAATTATGACCGTGATCTAGAACACTTATTCGTAATCTAACATAACGTGGTAAACAGTGGCAGGATGTGAGTGAGGAAATCGTTCACCTTCACACAGATGTAGAGACTTCACAAAGATATTCATTATTTGAAGCTTTTATGCTATTATTTTATTAAGAGCTTTGAATCTATCCTGTTATGTTACCAGTTACACTACAACACCTTCCTGCGCACATTGTTACTCTGTGGCAACTATGCTGGGGATTATACTTCCATTTAACCAACAGTATTACCAGGCTTGTGTGTGGCATGGAATGGTCACACCTTCCGGAGTGCCTGCCAGCTTCAGATGCAAAGGTCTGACAGAAATATGCAGCCAACAAAGCTGGTGTTACAGCCAACATTTTCCACTATGGAATATAAAGCCAATTTTTGATACAGATTAGTCCAATGTAGATTGGGCTCCACTGCAAAAAAAATAATATTAATTTTGATAAGACCACAACCCGTCCTGCAAAGTGGGTTAGCAGCAAAGAGTTCACAAGAAAAACTCTAAACTGTGCCCTTTTGTTGAATAAGTGCTTCTGGCTACAAAAGTTCATATTCCTGGTACTTGGCTTTTCAATACAGAAAGCAAGTACACTCCCCTTGGCCCACCTAATAATGTAAATAAAACATATTTTTGCTGGTTGGGCAGATACTGCAATACTGCCGATTGTAAGTGCCAAGATGCATTTCTAAGAATGGTCACCAGCTTTCAATTTGTCAAAACAAAGAAGCCGTGTTGCAGAAAGTCTCTTTTTGGTAACCAGGCAAATAAGGCAGACAGCTCCAGGTTGACAATTGACTGAGAAACTGAGAAGCACCACGGTTTCAGCAGCCAATGTTCACTCACTTGCCCACTCTCCTGAAAGTGGTAAAGTAACTCATCTGCTTTAATGCCATGTACGTGTCACATGCCCAATACATTTTAAAATCAGTCTTTTGCTGAATATCATTGCTCAACAAGTGGTCACACAATAGTCCTAGGTTTCACCGTTTCCATCAGCAAAACCTAGTAGCAAGAGATGAAGGGGAGCATTAGCTAGAACGGAGCTATGGAAATTAGGATGAAAAAGCAAACATAGCATCAAAAATAAGTTCCCTATAACAAATGACATTAACCCCAACTCTGCCAGAGGGGTCTTCAACACACTGCAATGTGCACTGTTTTAAGCCTTGCACTGAATCTGCAAGAACAAAAGGGCAGATCTGTTAAAAGCAGAAGTCAAATATACTTATTCCAAATGTTTTCTGGTGACTTTGTAACACATTTTAAAGTGTTCGTAACACTTTCATTTACCATGTGAAAGTTAAAAAAAAAAAAAAAGTCTGCTTATATTTGTATTTTTTACTACCACAGCCAGGCCTGAGAGATTAAGATTACCGCAGAGGATTGATAGAATTTTTGGGGGGAATAATGTATGTTTACAAAAATGCACACTTTTTTTTCCAGATCTCCAAAGAAAGTCAATAGAAACATTTTAGGCTGCAAATTTACACGATGCTATTTCTGCACAGCTGCCACATAAAAGCTACATGTTTGGGGGTCCTGCAAGACCAGCTGTACCTGCAGTATTCAACAGAAAGTGTGGTAAGCCAGGGGGGCTCAACTCCAGTCCTCAAGCCCCTCCCTCCCCAACAGGTTTTCAGGATATCCCAGCTTCAGCACAGGTGATTGAGCCACCTGTGCAGAAGCAGGGACTGATTGAGCCACCTGTGCTAAAGCAGAGATATCCTGAAAACCTGACCTGTTGCGGAAGCTTGAAGACTGGCGTTGATCACACCTGTGGTAAAGTGAACAGGTTAAGCGACTGCCATAGGAATTGCTCAGAAGTTCCTCCGTCCAGCACAAGTAGAGAAACTACTGTGGTACCTATTATGTGCAACATGTTGGATTTTCGGCTTTTCGATCTGCAACACATCGGGATGTCTCACTGCTCTGCCACTGGAAGGATTTTAATGCCTTGCAGGCCTATCTTGCAAACAGTTTAGCTACTGAAAAATATGCTTTGGGTGAGATTAGAGCAATTGCCCAAAGAATATGAAATCTCTTTTCAAAGTGCCTTCCATGACATTATATTTTAAAGCGACGTTCTGTTGATTTCACTTTTTAATGCTTTTTCCATTGGTCTTTTTCTCTCTGTTTTAGAGATCCTGTGACTTTTGCATGGTTTAGGAATTTCAGGAGTACATACAACAGGTGCCTTTTTGTATGTAGTTGTAATGGTTCTGCAGTCACATGAATACATACATACTGATGCAGCCACGAGTATCCGAACACTTGCCTTTGAAAATCTGTGGAAATCCCCCAGTAATGCTGCAACATTTCTGTGACATTTCTGCAGACAGACTAATGGCCCATCGGATTAACACAGCGGGGGTCAAACTGAATGAGACTGCCAGGGACCCCCACTGTGTTAATCAGATGGGCCATTAGTCTGTCTGCAGAAATGTCACAGAAATGTTGCAGCATTACTGGGAGATTGCCTCAGATTTTCAAAGGCAAGTGTTAGAATCGTTGCTGCATCTGTAGTGCTCTATACGCAACAGGAGATTTTTTTTCTGTTAAAAAAAAAAAACTTATCTTTGCACGTGAATGGTTGTTTGCAGTGTTTTCTTTTTACAACAAACAAATGTGCAGTTGTTACACTTTTAACCCTCATGCTGCAATGTCTTGCAGGTCCCTCTGGCAGCTAAGAGGTTAAATTAAAGAAGCCAACTAATTACAGAGTAAGTCGGGAGAACAAACATCCACTTAATCCCTTCCGTGGTAGGGAGGCTTTGCAATGTGTGGCTGGACCCTGTCACTGAAGAGGTTAACACTTGTTTAAAAAAAAAATATATATATCTTTACATACAATATACAGATATACAATAAATATGCGCATGTGGCAGAGTCCGTCCATTCACACTCTTCCTAGCTTTAAACATCGATAGACAAACGTCGGAACGGTTTTTATTACAATGAACGCACTTTGATGCGGTTTCTGTGCCGAAGTTTTACAGCATCAGAGTCTCCCAGTTCTAAAAACAGAAAGCAAGCAGCATACAATTGGTTTAAGTTTCTAACCTTGTTTTTGGTCTGGGCTCTTGTCATATTTGACATTTAACTGAAAGGGGGTTTCACTGATGGCTTCCCTTATACGAAGCATCGGGCCCTGGACACAATGGGAATTTGGATTTTGAATGCACATACATTAAAATATCTATTAAAAAAAAAACGAAAAGTGCACTGCTGTGCTCAGGAGGGTGAACACTTCTATTCCATGTATATTAAAAAAAAAAAAAGAAAGAAAAGGACATGGAGGGCTGCTGCTTTAAAACAATGATGAAGGCATACATATATAAACACAGATTTCCTGTAACAGAAAAATATAACCCCCCCGTCCAGTAACATTTTTGCAAAATAGGTTACGAAAGAGGAAGGCAAAAAATGAACACTATGAAGCCAGGAGGTGATGATCCTAGGTATCACTGTTCGCTACTGCAGACGTAATCTTGACATACTGGCTGAAAATGGTTTCAAATGCTTCATCTCTATGTACCATGGCACCAAAAACTAGCGGCTGGAAGGGAGAAAAAGAAAGTGTTATGAGGCATAGTAACATAGCAAAGTAAAAAAGGACAAGTATCACGGATTACAAAAACAGAAATCAGCTTCTCACACGGAAACCTAGTATTCAAAAGTTAGGCCACGGCCCCAGTGGGCGCGCTGCGGTGCGTGGCGGCGCTCGTTCCCTGCATCAGAGCGATCTGATGGACTTCCGGCAACTCGCGACAGGGAGGCGTGGCGGGGGCGTGGTCATGACGTCATGCGGCTGGTTCGCCCTCATTGGCTGAACGGCCGTGACGTGGCCAATGCTCGGCCACCGCACCAAAAGACAAAATTCTTGCCTTTTGGCAAAGGCGGTCAAGCACCGCACCTTGTACGCCCACGCCGACGGAGGCCTGCCCCAGAGACGGCTGTCCTTCGTGTGGAGCGCACAGCCACGGCCATCTGCGACAAAGGCTTAGGTTTATATCTGCAAGACCTGTACAATTAAAGCAGAAGTTCCTTCCCAAATGGAAATCTTTTATCCATCCTGGACCCAGAGCTCATCCACGGTCGCACGATGTCTGGGGCCCTCCTGGTTCCACATATATTTGCAGGCTTTTTTGGTGGCTGGTTTAGACACCAAAGAAAAAAACGACACACATCGTCGCCAGACTACAAATATGGCCGGGGGTCACCAATGGAAAGTTGCAGGTTTTCTATCGGCCGCTGGGCTGAGCCCTTACCCTGCTGCCATTTTGTGTCCAGTGGGCATATATGCCCTGTGCCAGAGCAGGGGAACCGGAAGTACCCAAACATCGTGAGGAGACTGTGGAGCTCTGGTGCCCCCACTGTTCAGGTATAATAACGAGCGACCTGTGCAGAATGCGGCTTTAATATAGAATGCTTACACTGTTGTAGTGTGAGTCTACATACAGAAAGCATACATATTTTCTCATCATTTATAGATTATTCATATCATAATATATATTTATAGGTCATAATATGTGTGTGCGTGTGCGTGTGCATATATATGTGTATATATGTGTATATATATATATATATATATATATATATATATATATATATATATATATATATATATACCAATATGAAAGCATTTCCTGGTTTTATATTTATTCCATTAATACTGGTGACTCCCTAAAATAGAACTGCTTTTAAATGTAGTTCTAGTTTGCTTCTTCACGTTTGCCCCTTGTTAAATGGCCAATATTGTGTAACACAAAGATAAATGATCTCTGGAATTTTACAATTTATTTAAAATGGCTTTCAACTAATTCAGACATTAGCCAATATATATTTGTGCCTTGCTCAATAATAAAATTCATGATCTCGCTACATACAACTTAGATTGTAAAATCTCCTGGGCATAGACTTTTTCCTGTTTACTTTTATGTTTGAAGCGCGTATTCTTATTATTTCACATCTCTTTTGTGCCTTTCACGGCTGTGAAGCACTAGGCATATGGATGGTGCTACACAAAAAGATATACATACATACTGTACAGGTCACTCGTTATGTAGGATACTTATGTGTCACTTACATGGATTAAGCTCTGGATTAAAGCATTAATTTTAATTACAATTACTTAAAGATATAGGCTGCCCACAGATGAGTATGTATTAAAAGTCACAAAGTTGACCTAGAACTGTGTCCTTTTCGAATCAATGGAGGTTAATCATTGAAGCAGCAATCTGCGGTGAAAGCCATTTTTGGGCATTTTATTCTTTAACTTAATTTAAGAGAAACAACGCTTTTATTTATCTGATCTGATGGTCTGTTCCGTATTTAAAATATTATGTGTGCGGGAGGTTAAAATGAAGCCATCCCCAGAGCAATAGTAACCTCAGAAACTAGAGAATTATTTTTTTTACATTTAGAAACAACAAAAACAGGACATGCTCAGGGTGGCAAGTTACTAACATTATATGAGTTACATTTATACAGGCTTCTGGGGGGGATTTCTACTTTAAACTGCGGTAGTGCCACTCGAGGCACCATCACAGACCCTCCCAGTGTCCTCAGTATATTTTACATTTAAAGCCAGTGAAAATTGATACAAAAGAAACCATTTGTACTGTCTGGAGGTGAAAACGGGCCAACTTCATACATATCGGCTGTGGCAGGTTTCAAGCAGCATTGCTGCAGCAAGCATCTACTGAGCGGTATTATTAATATTAAAGACGGAGAAGCATGTGAAAATGTGATCTTTTAAAGTCATATATCCTCAAATGTATGGGAGCTACAAACATGTGTTATGCAAGAGACACTATAATAGGAAACATATATAGGCCTGTGTGCTGTTATGCGTAAGCATCTTCAGAATTTAGACTGTAAGCTCCTCGGAGCAGGGACTCCTTTTCCTTAATGTTACTTTAAAGTCTGAAGCACTTATTCCCATGACCTGTTATTTATATTATCTGTTATTTATTTGATTACCACGTGTACTACTACTGTAAAGCGCTATGTACATTAATGGCGCTATATAAATAAAGACATACAATACAATAGTGACCTGGAAGATACGTACCTTCTGTGTAGAGGGTGTTGAAACTGCAATACCCATACCAGATCCTGGCAGTACTGATAGCACTTTGTACTGGAAAACAAAACAAACAAAAAAAGGTTAAATCACATAAATCTGAGTTTATAAAAACGATGCACTTAAAAGTACCTTAAAGACTTAGCAGTGATTACATTTTAAAGCTCTTACCACCAATCTACATCGATAAAAGTTACTGCTGCAGCGATACTGGGCTATAAAGATTGTAGGTCATATTTACGGAGCAGTGCTTTGCCAGAAGACTGCTTCCAGTGCCACAAAGAGTCTTCTTCGACTCGGATGGCACAGCACCGTTTCGTAAATCTGGGGGTCTGTGCGTTGCTATTTCATGTAACCGATTAATGAGGCGATAAGAAAATCTGCAGGCAAGGTAAGAGATAAAGTATCCTAAGTGGGTCCATATTTTATGCAAATATGAAACGGCGACAAAACAAAAAATAAAAACAGTTAAAGTTGCATTTACCAATGTATTCTGACTAAAACAACCAAGTGTTCATGGTGCAAAATGAATAAATAAATAGTGCAATAAAATGTGCAAAATAACACAGTGAATGTAAATAAAAAAACACTGATATCAATGTTTATTTACATTCACTGGGTTATTTTGCACATTTTATTGCACTGTTTATTTATTCATTTTGCGCCATGAACACTTGGTTGTTTTATTTAGTGGAAATTTAGGCAGCATTTGATCACGCTCATCAATATATTTGTTGCGCCTTATTTTTGCTTCACTCACCAATGTACAATATACTGGACATACTAAAGTAACAGCCAGATATGAATAATTGCTTTCATATTTAAGCCATAAGGCCTTACACTGACCACACAACTATAGCAATAACAGAAAATACACTATGCGACACTTGTGTTCAGGATTAGTTGGGGATCTTACCCAACAAAGGAAAGAATGGTCCAGGACATTGTGAAGTCGTACAGATCGGGGTTTAGTTACAATCGCGGCTCTTTAAAAAATGCAGAAGTGTGATCATCTTTATGAAGTACAGAAGTAAAGAGGAATTCCATTGTGACGTATGAGCAAAGAATGAAGAAGCCATTTGTATTGAGCAACGTAAAACTTACCTTCTGAATATCCGTTATATCTGTTAGCTTTATTACTTTATTCCTTTTAGACGAACCAGACTTTGAACTTTCAAAGCACAAGTAACTGTAAAAATAATATTTAAAAAAAAAAAAATCAGGGACAAAATGTTGGTTAAACAAATTATTGGGTAACGACTAACCTCATATTTACTAAATGTTCACAGATGCACATTTTCAGGCACATTTTGTTTAGTTCGTTCCATCTTAAGATGGAACTAATGTGGTCCTGAAATCTTTTCATATTTCAACATAAACCACGACAGGCATTATCTCTACTCAACGACTACCATTTTCCTGAAAATTAAAGTAAAGCTACAGTATATTTGTAAACAGAAATACATTTGCATATGTAACAAGGCCTAAAATAGAAGTGCGTGCTGCAAAGGGGACTCTGCAGCCCATTTTTTAACAGAAGCAGCTGTGCAGGGATCTAAGCAGAGGCTATTTGCTCGGAATACCTGGAGACCTTTGCCCGTCATGACTAGTGTGGCGAGCTTTGCATACTAAATAACGTGCGTTTAAACCTAGTTTAATTATGCAAACTTAGCCAGAAATGTTAACGCTGTTTCAAGACTTTGTGGATTTAAAAAAAAAAAACAACTAAAAATACAAGCTAAAAAGTGAAAGAGCAAAAACGTCAAACATGATACATCTCCTCATAAGTGTGCATCATTATTATTATTATTATTTATAATGTGATGACATATTCTAGTGCAGTGCTGAAAAATTGGGTCAGAAGATTGTAGCAAAATATCGACATTAACACTGTACTGTACATTGGAATAGTTGGTAAAGAGGGTTCGAAAGGGCTACCATCTATAAGGAAGGCAAAGTGGATAGAAGGTGCAGGGGGAGGCGGTTGGCGTTGTTCAGAGAGCTGCGTGTCATGAAGCAAGTGGCGTGGGTGATGGGGGAAGAAATAAATAGGGCCGAAGAAGTGAGAACAAGGTACTGTAATCAGCGTTTAAAAGGTGGAATGAAAGGATCATGTAAACTCCTCTGACACTCCTCAAGTCACAGACTGACACGCGCAGCGCAAAAACTGAAGCAAAGGCCTTCATAAATTGATGCCGAGAGACACACAACATTACAATGAGGCTTCTTGCATCAATATGGCTTCAAATTTGTATTGATACTCCATGCACTGAAGAAAACCTGTACAACATGCAAATTATTGTGCTGCCACAAGAGGTGCATGTGCAACAAAGAAAGGACTGGAAAGAAGTACCTCTCGTGCATAAAAAGTGACATTTAGAACAAAAACAACTACAGCTTCATTTCTTACATGGGTATGAGCTGAAGTAATCCTGTTTTTTTTTTATACAAGCATGAAACTTTATTAACGCTACTCACTTTTCGGTCACATAAAGAAGACCATTCCTTATATAGTCGGTGGGCATCTTCCGGTCTCTGTTAATCAAGCAGCAACGCCAACCAGTGTCGCAGGCTACAAACGTAAAAAGATACACCCCGTTTAGAAGTGGTTTAACCCTTCACAAAAATTATATATGAAGCCTTTCTATACCAGGCAGGATGCCCACTAATTCACACATTAAGCCACGGTCTGTTTTCTTATACTTCATTGGAGAGCACAAAACCCTAATTACAGAAGTGGCAAATTATTGATATCTTCAATAACCTTTAGATGATCCTGGGGGTAGCTATGTGTTGCCATCTCAGTAGAAGGGTTAAATGTGCATCAGTGTCTCTGCACCATTGTTGAGGCCTTTGGGTGTTTGGAAATTGTGCCAGTCGGACCTGCCAATAGCTTTTACGGGTGCGGGAGTGTTGACCTGGCAACGGAGGAGGGACAGTCTCGGAAGTTGTGCCTGACTTCCAGT
Source organism: Ascaphus truei (assembly GCF_040206685.1). NCBI lineage: Eukaryota > Metazoa > Chordata > Amphibia > Anura > Ascaphidae > Ascaphus > Ascaphus truei. The sequence continues at coordinate 45,484,420 of NC_134487.1, read as the reverse complement.
CTAGCCTAACCTTCACTATTGGCCGGTCGGGCCCCCCATGCAGTAAGTACTGGTGTAATAATAATAATTCATGTACCTGACAGAGGGCGCTCTGTTTCTGCTAAATTAAAGGTCTCATGGAAACTACTCTTTTTCGTATTATGGAAGCGTCCTCCCTCCTCATCTCTGTTGACTCCTTGTGGAGCTCCCGAGGCCACATTACTTCTCGAAGACACTGTTTGAATCTGCAAAGAAGCACATGGTATATATTACTTCATCTGTATGTAGATCATAATCTAACAAAAACATTTGACGTAATTAAAAGCAGCAGGCATTGACAACAGAAGTGCATGACATACCATATTGACTAGGTTCTTGGATACAATTCATTCTCAAAGTTGAGTTGAATTTGGGGCTGCAAGGAGGAGGCTATGATTGCCAGTTTCAAAATGCAGTGTGTATCTGATAAAGGTAAGCCTGAGAAAAAAGTAAAGAAGCTCTTCCTGCTGTCCCTTTTAAAGCTGCAGTTCAGTCTTTTTTTTTTTTTTTACATTTATTTTTTTATTTCAATAGTTTCATGTGTGCAATCTCTAATTACCTAAAGAACTGTATAGCTGCAGGTCAATTCGTTCTCCATGTATTGATAGGTCGAAATTTGGTGACATATTAAAAGCTGGAATTTGTTTATAATCTGCTTGTCTGTCAGTGGAAGCTCATGAATATTCATGAGCATTCCTGCACTGACAAGTGCTAGAGGGAGGGCAGGGCTGACAAAGGGGTGTGCCAGGGCTTGTGACACGACATGAAAGGGCAGTGCCTTAGCAAATGGCTATTAAAATAGAATACAAGAAAATTGGTCTTTCAAAGTTGTTTTTTTTAAAACAGAAAATGCTAAAAGTATTTTTTCTTACTACAGAACTGATTTATTAAAAAAAACACACATGCAGGATATTGACTGAACTGCAGCTTTAAGTAACATACAGGCATACCCCGCATTAACGTACGTAATGGGACCGGAGCATGTATGTAAAGCGAAAATGTACTTAAAGTGAAGCACTACCTTTTTCCCACTTATCGATGCATGTACTGTACTGCAATCGTCATATACGTGCATAACTGATGTAAATAACACATGTGTAACATGCTCTATTGTCTCCCCACTTGCGCACAGCTTCGGTACAGCTAGGGAGCCGGTATTGCTGTTCAGGACGTGCTGACAGGCGCATGCGTGAGCTGCCGTTTGCCTATTGAGCGATATGTACTTACTCGCGAGTGTACTTAAAGTGAGTGTCCTTAAACCGGGGTATGCCTGTAATCCTTACTTTGCCCATACTTGTTGCAAACTATTGTACTCATATTCCCAGTGCTTCTATTACTCAGTTTTTAAATCACCTACAGATAACACCACATGATATTATATTGCTAACTACATGGCCCAGATCAGCTTGCTGGAGCTGTAATATTAAATGTAAATATTTTGCAAAGAAGTGGCACATTTACTGAGCCGTGTTACTTTACATAAAGGTGTGTTCGTGCCAGAACCAACATTTAACTTGAAAGGGCAGTAAAGGAAGAGACTGTAAATAGGACCCTATATTAATAGGCTATATTAAAAATGGTTATTTTATATTATGGACACTTATGTATGTGAAGGTGGGGAGGGGTTAATTAAAAGGCTTGGATAGTATTCCAGAGAATGAATTCTCTTTGCCAAGGAGCATGCTGTTTAATGGACACTAGGACATTCATTAACACAATTTCTTTATATAAGTTAATTCTATACACTTAAATTTGAGATGATTCCCAAACTGCTGATATCATTTATATCCCATTTTCTGTAGTGTTGCCACTTTCAATATTGAATCACAAAATACATTTTAAAGTGGGACATTTGTTTCCACTTTTCTCACCACTTCTTTTAAAGTGGTGTTTATTTCACGAGTGTGCATTTTATAAACGTGTATATTCACATCTTCTGTATAATTTATAGTTCTACTTCATTGTAGTGTAAATGTGAGGTCTATGGTATTCTGACCAATACCATGCACTGCTGCTTTGGGGAAAAAAATAACAAAAGTACTAAAACAGCATTCAATATCATTCAACGTGGTTAATAGGTTTTATCTAAATAAACATGTTCAGGGAAGATACACGACTCAACCATTAATTAACCCATTGTTACCAAATGTATTTATTTATTCGGAGAACTAAGGCGTTTATTTAAAAAAAAAAAGTAATACGTTTCAGGAGGAAAATAAAAAGTTAGTATCAGTGCATCAATCTCAAGATACACAGATTAAAGCCATGCATAGCTGTTATGGTTAACCAGTTTTTAATGCACATCAGTTTTTATTACACTACTGTTCTGTAATTTTGGACTGGGCTAGTCTGAATCTGCTCTGTATACAGTAGACAGCAGATAAGGCCCATGTCTCAGTTTTACTTCGTAGCTCACTAGGAGAGCACTTCAGTATTGGATAAAAAGCACACAACGCATTGAGGCTCGGCCTCAATCACTGCAACTTTGCCATCTTCTTTCTTCAGACAGACATGAATTATCCCCTAACAAAACCAACATGCAATTTGTAATAATACTGTGTATATCAAGTCTGTTGCGTGGAAATTTGAAAAGCAATTGAACAGATCTAATTAAAAATATATATATATATTTAAGCCGGTGAACATTCATCATTTCAATTTAGTCATTTCAAAAATCTCATTTTGTCCTGAATGAGAATGGGAACTCGGGGGACTTTGCAAAGCTTTAGTGTGTATTGACTGTGTTCCATTAGAGCCAATATCATATCAGCCTATGCAGCGCTCATTGAGCATCTACAGGTGCGTGTGCTATTCTCACAATGCAGCTATCAGTATGAAGATCACACACACATGGCTTGGTGATTAATGCTGAACCGAGGTGTAGAGTCGTGCTTTCATCTTGAAGTGATCAAACGTTAACCAGAGATGTCATTTATATAAAAAATAAATAAAAAGGCTGTATTAAAGTTGTTATGCACACAAGATGCCAAAATAAAAGAAAGAATTGCCACTCAGATCCATACCTTGTCATGCCCTGACAGCTAGCAGGAAAAGAAACAAACACAAATGTGACAGTGACAAAAGAAAAAGGTGACGTCTCTTTCACAATATTATTTTCACATTGCAACACAAACGGTGTGAAAGGAATTACACACAACATGTAAGGAAAATTACAATGACCTGCTTCTTTTTCCACTACAGGGGTAAGAATAAATCTTGGGAAATATAATAATGATATATAATAACATAATATATAATAATAACAGGAGCATTCTCTATATATTGTCGCAGTTGCCTTATGAGCAACTGAGCTTATTTTGACATCCAAAAGGGGGCCATGAATGTGCCGAGTTTGCTCTAAACGGTGTATTTCTGCCCACCCCAAATTCCTCCACAAGATGGAATCTTACTACAAAAAGGAGAACAAACACAAATACTTTTGTTCTAAACATTGTGGTATATTCACACACCACACACACACCACACACCACACACCACACACGTTAGGGGGCGGCAGATGTAGAAATAGGCTCTTACTTAATAAAAGTGAAATAGCGCAGATGCAGCGCTAACTGCACTTAATAGCATAAGGGCAATATCAAAATATGCCTCTGCTGCTCCTCCATGTTATTTAAGTATGGTCCCAAGTAAAAGCACTTTGAGCTAATGAGAACGATATTTTTTTTTTATGTTAAAACTAGATGGCTAATGAGACCAGATAACGGTTTAGACTTTCAACAATTAACAAAAATATTTCTGAATTTGTTTTATTAAACAAGATACCAAACATTTAGTTTTAATTAAACATTGCTGTGATTATTTCAATTTTGTGCTACATTATACTTTAATGAAACAAAACATTTATGAGGTTTTAAATGTACGAGGAGCAACAAACTGTAGTTTCCATGGTTTTATCCTAGCATAAAATCCCCAGAGAGTTACAAAGTGGCTGAAAGTGATGCAGGAACATTCGTTCCTCAGAGTTATTTTAGATGAATACGCAGGTCGTGCTAGCTCGTCGCACCTAAATTTGCTCACCCTATTAAGAAATATATCTATATGTTCAAGTAGTGGAAACCAGCCCTGGTCTTTCCACAGAAGCCATACGGGATAAGCGACAAGAAAATTCCAATGCTAATTCTTTTAAAGCATTAAAACAAAAACTCTAATATAGAACTGCCACAAGGAGTCTAAAAAGTTTCATTTGAAGTAGGGGTGCTCAACTACAGTCCTCAAGACACCCACACAGGTCTGGTCTTAAGGATATCCCAGCTTCAGCATAGGTAGTTGACTTTGACTAAACTACCTGTGCTGAAGCTGGGATATCCTTAAAACCTGACCTGTTGGGGGGAGGGGGGGTGAAGAGTCTTGAGGACTGGAGTTGAGCACCCCTGATTTAAAGCACAACTGAAGTAGAAGCATACAAGTCAAAATAGTGGCTTCATTTTGTCAGCAGATAAATAATTCTACCTAGATAAAGAGACTTTAAAACCCTTAATGGAGACAAGTACAGGCATACCCCGCATTAACGTACGCAATGGGACCAGAGCATGTATGTAAAGCGAAAATGTACTTAAAGTGAAGCACTACCTTTTCCCACTTATCGATGCATGTACTGTGCTGCAATCGTTATATACGTGCATAACTGATGTAAATAACGCATTTGTAACAGGCTCTAAAGTCTCCCCACTTCCGCACAGCTTCGGTACAGGTAGGGAGCCGGTATTGCTGTTCAGGACGTGATGACAGGCGCATGCGTGAGCTGCCGTTTGCCTATTGGGCGATATGTACTTACTCGCGAGTGTACTTAAAGTGAGTGTACTTAAAGCGGGGTATGCCTGTACAGTACTTAATGGCCAAGTCCTGAAAACTATTTTCCTCCCCGAACTCCAACAGAGAAATCATAGCTTTACAAACAAAACAAAGCAGCAATCCTGACTGTTCTTTTTTGTTTTTTTCTCACCTCTATTCATTTTTTTTCCTTTTTCTATTGATTTTGTAACGTGATTGGAACGCGATTGGGTTTTCTGTAGCTGATGTGCTCTATTTTCAGCTCTGTTGACCCTATAGTTCTTCAGATACTTAAAGTTTTAACTGCAGGACTTCAACTCCATAGTTACCCACGGAAACAAAATGCCAATAGGAAGCCAGAACATACGATTGCATGACACCATCTTTAAAAAAAAAAAAAAAAAAAAAGAAACAGGAAGTGCACTGGCAACTAAAACTACGTATGCCTGGAACCAGGGGTTCCCGGGAGCTGAAAATGGAGGGTCTCACATCTGTATGACACCGTAGTTCCAATCATGCTACAAAATAAAAACATATTTGGGTGGGATTGCCGCGTGTGTGCCCTATAGTGTAGCCTCCACATCACGCACTCCAAGGGCCCCCTGAGGTAGTGGCTGTGTCACAGGCTTGCAGGTCGTTGTCTAGGATGAGATCGCGCTCAGCGCTCCTGTGAAGCTCTGAACACTATCTAGCAGACAGGGGCATGGAAGAGGTGTGCTCTCCCTCATCCGTTTCCAGTGATACCTTGATCACAATGTACAAGACAGGCTGGGGGACTCTGGTGCCACTGCGGCACTCGCAGGGTTAATGGTGCAAAGCCTTTTAAAATCAACTGCAAGCTAAACACTTCATTTGAAACAGTGGCCAGTTACTATTATTATTTAAATGCATAAAACTGACCATTAAACAATTTTGGTTTTAAATGCAGATGGAATGCATTTACATACACAACCCTGTACTGTATGCACGTATAAGCACAACCGTGCAAGTTTCCATTTATTTTCCCAGAATTCCGCCTGCACTGTTTATTTGCTCCACCTCCTAAGTGAAGGTAGTTACATTATCAGATTTGAAGCAATGATTTTCAGAAAAACTAACTCCACTTCACCATAAAAAAAAAAGTTCAAAGAAAGTTTAGGAGGAGCTTGTAGGAATATGGGGGGGGATACAAGATAAGGAATTGCACCATTTAAATCCTCATGATAAAGCCTTACCTGCTTTTATGTTGAGAAAAAATACCATTTATTCAGCTTACCATAATTTTCATTTCCTGGACTCCACTCATGGCAGTGGCAGTGAATGGCAATAGCTCCTCCCATTAGCACAGTAGGACCGAAACTTCTGCAGGTACTGGTATATAAGGCACTCCCTCTCCCGCAGAACAGTTTCTGGCCTCCCCCACTGCTATGCATGTATGTCTTTATTAATATAGCGCCATTAATGTACATAGCGCTTCACAGTAGTAATACATGTGTCAATCATATAAATAACAAATAATACAAATAACAGATCATGGGAATAAATGCTTCAGACAAATGTAACATTGTGGAAGAGGAGTCCCTGCTCCGAAGAGCTTACAATCTAATTGGTTGGAAAAACGTACAGAGACAGTAGGAGGGCATTCTGGTAAGTGCGTCTGCAGGGGGCCAAGCTTTATGTATCATGTGTATAGTATTAGCTACAGAGCTACTCATATGCTTCCTTAAGCAAGTGTGTCTTAAGGTGGATAGAGATGGTTCTAGTCGGATATTGAGGGGAAGGGCATTACAGAGGTGTGGGGCAGTCAGTGAGAAAGGTTTAAGGCGGGAGAGGGCTTTAGATACAAAGGGGGTAGAGAGAAGATATCCTTGAGCAGAACGCAAGAGTCGGGATGGTACATAGCGAGAAATTAGGGCTGAGATGTATCGAGGAGCAGAAGAGTGTAAAGCATTAAAAGTGAGAAGTGAGGAGGAGAATTGAGTGCGAGATGTGCGGTTTGATGGGAAGCCAGGATAAAATACAACTGCCATGACTGAGTCCATGAAAAGACCAAATGATGGTACGCTGAATAAAGGTTTTCTTTTCCTGTTCCCCACATTGCAGTGGTTACTGAATGGAACATACCAAAGCAAAAAACATGGGAGGAAATAAAGAAACATCAGTCTAATCTTTTCAACCATTTATGAAGATACAATGAATTGCAGAACGTTCCTACCAAAGCTTGCTACAGCGGAGACTTGAACGACCAATTTTTTTATATTTAAGAGTGAACTGAAGACCACAGTGCTGCTCTATATATTTGCGTTGTAGATGTGTGGGTACTAAAGGCCCATGAGTTGGAGGCCACCTTAGAGAAGGTGCCTTTACTCCCTGCATGGTCTGTGTATTCTTGAGATCGTATGCTATTTTGATGCATGAAGTAATCCAATAAGCTATAGTTGCCCTTGAAGCTTGCTGCCCCCTTCTAGGTCCCTCTGGGAGTATAAACAGCTGTTCAGATCTTCTGACATCGTGAACCCTAAATAAATATGTTTTCACAGATCTTACTACATCCTTGTTATGCAGTTTCATCTCCTCAGAATTACCCGGAATTAGGCAAAAGGAGGAACTAATGATGTCTTGATTTAAATAGAAAAGTGAAACAACCTTGGGAAGGAAATGGAAATGGAAGGAAGGCCTTAAGACTGCTTTATCTTGATGGAATATGAGAAAAGGGAGCACACACACACACACACACACACACACACACACACACACACACACACACACACACACACACACACACCTTGCTGATGTGACCGCAATTAAAAACAGTGTCTTCCAAGTCAGTACCAGAGCAAAAAACGGAATATCAGCTCCAGAAGCAAAAAGGTAAGTGAAATCAAACAACAGTCTTTTAAATTGATAATAGCAATGTCCGGTACATATAAGTGTAGATGCCGGGAGAGGGGAGAAAAACCAAGGGGTTAAGCAAGGTATAAGAAGCTGGGTACTTACAGAGAGGTTGAATTCCCACCAGGCTGTGTGACCCCCTGAGAAGCTTCACCTTACCCCCGTCTCCTTCCAAATTTGTCAAGGACAAAGCGCCATAGTGGGCGTGAAACATGTAGGAGGAGGAGTTTTGTCATTTTATGTAGTTTTCATTAAAGACTTTTTTAACCTTCAAATCTGGCGAGTTCCCCAACTTCTTTTCATAGCAAGCGGTAGTCCACTCGATCATTTTTTGTTTCTCTTCCAAGTCAGTAACATTGATGAAATTTGTTGTAATGGTTCAAAATGATACACCAGAGACTGTAAGACTAATGAAAGATTCCATGTCGCCACTGTACTTCTTATATGAGACCTTCAAAATGTAAGATCTTGTAGGAATCGCATAAGCAGCTTGTATGATGCTAAACCTTTTTCCATAATATGGATAAAGTCGATATCTGGACCTTCAAAGAACTAACGGAAGTCCTTGTCAAATACATCATGTAGAAATTCTATCAACGATACAGAGGAATGTTTGGAAAAATCTAGGTTCATCTTTTTGCACCAGTCATGGAAACACAGCCTTATACGATAGTAGGCATACAAAGTTGATGTTTTCCTGGCTGACAATGTCAGAATTGGAACCGCCTCAAGTGCTTTCCACTCAATCTTCATGCTCACGATGAGAGGAACCAGCAGGAACATGTAGGGCAACTGAGGGCATCTACTTGACTGGCGTGGTGGTGGAAAGATCTTTAGCATACATGCTCCACCTTCCTGTTGTGATATGTTGCCATGTGGTCTATCTGGGGCTTACTCAACTGATACACCAGTGGACGAAAATATCTTGACATCAAATTTCCATTCTCCCGAATGGATCAATGTTCGACTCAAGTCTGCTATTGCATTCTGGAATTCGGGAATATGAGCTGCTGCAATATCGTTTAAGTGGTGTTCTGTCCACAGTATAATTGTTGCTGCCAATGTCAAAAGTCTTCCATTTCTGGTCCCTCCTTTTGCAATATACTTTCCTGTAGTGAGGTTGTCTGATTTTATGCATGTATGTCTATTTATATAGTGCCCACTGCTGTACTCTATGCTTTACAAGAGACTATACAGTACAGGGAATTATAATACAAGAAGTAAAACAAACAAAATTAGACAATAGGAAAGGAAATCTCTGATCTGGAGAGTTTACAATCCAAGTACGGTACCATGTTGGGAGACATACAGAGAAAGCAGATGAGGGAATTATGGCAATGTTTGGAGTGACTGTGGGTGTGTGACAGTAGCCATGACTTTAGGCTATTGAAGCGCTTCATTAAAGAGGCGAGTTTTAAGGTTGGTTTTAAAAGTGGGGAGAGAAGGTGATTGGCGTATACGGAGTGTGAGGGAGTTCCACGGGCAAAGGGCAGCGAGGGAAAAAGATTTAAGGCAAGAGAGGTAAAAGTGATGGAAAGGAGACCAGTTATGTGTAGAGTGCAGGAGACTAGCAGGGGCATAACGAGAAATCAAAGCTTGTAGAGAGGAGCAGCTGAGTGGAGAGCCTTGAAGGTAAGGAGGGGAACTTTGTAGGCAATCCAAAACTTTATGGGAAGCCAGGAGAGGGATTTAATGAGGAGAGTAGAGACTATTTTGGGTGAATAATTTTGGATATATTGCAAAGGAAAAAGTTGTGAGGCAGGGAGGTCTGTTAGTAGTATGCTACAATAATCCAGACGGAAGAGGGTAAGAAAGCATATTAGAATTTTAGCAGTAAATTGACAGAGGAAGGGCGGATCTTGGCAATGTTAGGGAAGAAGAAGCGACACATTTTTCCTATGCCGTGAATGGAGAAGAAAAGGGAAGAGTCAAATCCATCACCTAGGCAAAATGCTTTGGCAACAGGATAGATGGTAATACCATTTACTGGGGTGGAAAAGGGGGGATATTAGGACAAATTTAGAGGGAAATATGTGGATCTCAGTTTTAGACATATTACGTTCTAGTGGCAGCGCACCATCCATGAGGATATAGCCAGAGGCAATCAGAGACTTGAGACTGGATTGCTGGTGTGAGGGTAGGGGTGGATAGCTATATACCTGCATATCATCTGCAAAATGATGATACCCAAGGCCAAAATAGTTGATGAGATCAAAAGTGCTAATTGTGTATCAAGAGAAAACGAGAGGTCCCAGAACAGAGCCCTGAGGTACACCAACAGAAAGATCAACAGAAGACATGTTGGCAACACAGACCAAAAATGTGCAATGGGAGAGGTATGATGAGAACAAGGATAGAGCTGTAGTGTGGATTTTTGGCTTACATATCCAGTTGGCCTCCTGGAGCGATTATGTGTTGCACATTTTACCACCATCTCAGATCTCTCCTTGTTGTGGGATATAGGTATATCCTTTGGATGTTCCTTCTATTGATCCAATACATTTTCTGGAGTGTTTTTTTTATGGAACATTGCTCATTTTACAACATTTAACGTTGAGACGAATTTGCCCAATGAGGTCATGTAATCTGGTGCCGAGACTGACACGATCATCTGAACTTTGTGGCTTGATTTGCAATTTGCTACACTCTAGAAGGGAGAATTAATCTTCCCCAAAGCAGTGCCTGGAATATGACTCCCAGGAATTTCAGAGACTGAGACGGAACTAAATGACTTGTCTGTTTATTATGTATATATATTCCCACTTTTATCGCAAGCCTCAGATATTTTTTATGATTTTGAGCAATTGGTATATGAAGATCTGCATCCTTTAGATCAGGCATGCACAACTCTAGTCCTTGAGGGCCACAAACGGGCCAGGTTTTTAGGATATCCCTACTTCAGCACAGCTGGCTCAATTAGTGGCTCAGTATGACTGAGACACCAATTGAGCCAGCTGTGCTGATTTAGGAATATCCTGAAAACCTGGCCTGTATAGAAATCAACCAGTCCCATGGTCTGACCTTTTGAATAATCTTATTCACGGAGACTATTTAGAATTTTCTGACTTTAAGAAAAGCATTCACCTCTCCGAGATGTAAAACAGCTCTTAACTCTCAGGATGATTTAATGTCCAGAAATATTCTGCAATAGATTCCTCTTCTTTTCTGCATAAGAGGAAACTCCTCCTTGTTCAGCATCAGGCTGCTAGGTGAGACCTGGGATGACGAGAAAATAAACATCTGTTTTGCTGTGGTTCTTGTGCAAACTCTAGATGGTAAGCTGATGAAATGACGCGAGGAACCCATCTGTCTACCACTGAATGAGTCCATACAGTCGCGAACTGCGCCAACCTACCCCTCTCACTGGGCGGCTCACCTTTTTATGTGAATTTCTTCCTTTACGGTTGATCCTCTTCCTTTGGAGCAAAGAAAAAGATTAACCTGGTGACCTCTCCATGATGTTTGCTGTGAAAAAGGTCTTCCGGGACGGTATGCCTTGGCCTCTCTGTACAGCATTCTGTCTTGCTGAGGATTAAATAAAATCGCCCACTTCTTCACACCTGCAGAAGGAATGCATTTCTCTCTCCTGACACCTTGGATAATATTGTATAGTTTCTGGTCGAATAAATATTTGCCCTCAATAGGCTGGGAACGTAAATAGTTTTTTTTAAGGTAGAATCTGCCACAGAGCTCTTCTTGATGCTACTGAGACACATCAGGTCATTGCAGCCTTCAAGCAATCTTCAGATACTGTAACTTCTTTGACTCCAGGGCTGGTTTATGAAATGCCACACAAAATCTGTATTGGACTCCACAGCCACTTTTGAAGTTCCTTCTTCTGACTGACACCCAAAGATACCGTAGCAAATAAATAAACTCTCTTAAGTCACAAGTACTTAACTGGGGACTTGCTTAGAAAATTTGGGCAGTGACCCTTTGCCTGATACCGCATCCACACTCATTTTGCCCCAGTCTGTCAGTTTCCTGAGACTCCGTCTTAGCACATACAGGCACCATAAATGGCATTGCCCTTTAAATACTCCCCGTGCCATCATGCCTATGACGTCACAACATCATGCCGCATTAAGATGCAGTGTATGCGCTCCTGATCCTGTGTGCCCACGTGGACTGCAAACACAGACCTGCACAGCCTCTCTCGGCATATGTTCCACCGCCTGCATTCCAGGACGTTTCCATGACCTGGTCGAAGGGCCTGCGGCTGGTAGTGTAACAGTATACATCTCCGACACGCATGCCGGAGGTTTAGGGGAAAGAGGGGCTGGCAACCCCCCAGATTAAACTGCCCTACCTGCAGCCCTGGTGAGTTCCAAATTAAAAAAAAAAAAAAAAAAGGCTACTGCTATGCTGTAGGACAGGAACAAGACTGTTCTGCAGGTAGAGGGAGGGCATTGTATACCAGTACCTGCAGAAGAGTTTCTTGTCCTACTGCTCTAAGGGGAGGATCTATTCCCCTAATTGAAAGCAACTGTGGTGTGGGGAACAGGAAACAAATGAGGATTTGATCTGTATATTAATTTTAGAAACCAAATCAGGTCTACTCCAGTTATTGAAAGAATGACATTAACCCTTTCTGAACTGAATAACAAAGAGAAAATAATGTGACATACCCGTCTAGACACTGTTGCGTTTGATCGCTCTTTAAGTTGTGGATCTGTTGGTAGGTTTGTCCAGATGATATATGGGGTGTCATACTTGGCTCGAAGTCTGGGACACCGTTTAAAGATGAAGTCGATGAGAAAAAACTTGATGCCAGCATAAAGTCCTACAGGAATACAAATACAGCCAAACCAAAGCAGAGTATTAATGATCGATATTAACCAGTAGGTTGTGCCTCTGGTACAGGACTATCTTCGGGATTCAGAATTTCATGGGTTAGATGGAGAAATGTTAATCAAAAAGTTAAGATAGGCATTGGTAAACATATAGTAACTATATGTCACTGTATCAAACATGCTCTTACAGATTAATAAACTACTCTGTTTCATTGTTTACATGAAAAGAACATTATGCATTGAAAAAGTACTGTACGTTTGGACATTACCATTGCAAGTAATAAATAATGCAAAAAAGGTGTTTTACTCAACTTATAATTTAGAACAGTTCACCATTTTGCAAGTAATTGTGTTCAAGAAAAGAGGTTGCCAGTTGTCCACCATAATGTTCTTCAATAATCATGATATTGACATATTAACAACTTATTTCATATAGCGCTTTTGTCCCAATGTGACCCAAATTGCTACACAATTACAATATAGTGCACGGTACACAGCATATAAGAATTTTTACAGGCACAGACTGCCCAGATGAGTTTACAATCTATGTTTTTGGTGTCTATGGCAGAGGGAGATCAAGTGGTTTGCAAAAGGAGCCGACACGGGGATTTGAACCAGGTTCCCCCGATTCAAACTTAGTGTCGGTATTTACAGAGTCATTGTCTTTACTCACTGAGCCACTTCTCGTATTGAAAAACGCAGAACATAAATAGGAGTTTGTATACCAGGAAGGAAGGAAAGTAAGCCAAGCACGGAAGATGAATAATCTTTAGAGCCCCCCTGCTCTAAAGTATGCTAGGTCCCCTGTGAAAATGACATTCCCTCATTATATAAAAGTCACCTTATTCCAATGCGCGGCGTTTTCTATTGGGCCCCTCTTTCCCCCTTTACCTCTCATTTTCTAACACTGGATGGAATTCCAATATTGCTTTGTCACATCCTGCAGCAAATATTGTGTAACCTTTGTATAATGTCGGCATGATTGAACCTCATATCATTAAGGAATGCAAGACTCCCGTTAAAGCAGCAGTCCTTGCTGATCGACTTAAAAAAAACATTGGGGGGGGGGTGCATTTAATTTGTCAACTTAATTCAAGACATATGTTGTCTTTTTGGAAGCGGGTTTTATTTATTTTAATCTGATGGTTCTTTCAGGAGATATAAAAGTTTGAAATCTAAAGTGTCCACGAGGTTAAAATGAAGCTCTCCCCAGAGTTCATTGCAGTCTAAAAGTTACAATGGTAATCTCAGAAGCTAGAGCAGGGGTCACCTGCAGGCCAGGTATTAGGGATATCCCTGCTTCAGCACATGTGCCTCAATCAGATTGTAAGCTCTTCAAGGCAGGGACTCATTTTCCTTAATGTTACTTTGTCTGGAGCGCTTCTTCCCATTATGTGTTACTGTTTTTGTATTACTTGTTCTTTGTACAGTATGATTATGTCACGTGTATTACTGCTGTGAAGCGCTATGTACATTAATGGTGTTATATAAATAATGCTATACATACAGTGACTCAGTCATAATGACCAAGTCACCTGTGCTGAAGCAGCAATATCCTCAAAACCTGACCTGTTGGTGGCCCTTGAGGACTGGAATTGGCCACCCCTGAGCAAGAGATTAAGAAACGTGTGTGTTTAGCGAGAAAAGCCTATTTTTGTTACTAACATTATAGGAGTTAAACTTCGATAGGCTTATGGAGGGATTGCTGCTTTCAAAAAAAACAGGATTACAAATGTATTCCTAGTATGACAGGGCATTATTAGACAAACAAACGTTAAACAATCAGTGCCTTGAAACGTGCGACTTGCAACATTTCTGGAACTGTACATAGAATTAAAGACACCAGGGCACAGCTGAGCTTCAGCTATAAAGCTGCCAAAAATATGCCCAGTAAGTACACTGGTGGATTACACTACTTCTCATTTTGCTACTTATATATAAATATATTTCAATTTATATTCAAAAGAAAGTTATCTGATCAGGGAGATACGATTCCACAAAATTCAAAGCGTTTTGAAACATTAAAAAAAAAAAACAAGAAATATAGCAAAAATAAAATCTGGTTATACAGATCCGTAGCACAAGATTAATTATCTAATATTTTAGATAAATATATATTCAAAGAAACAAAAAAAAAATTATTTTGCTAAAATGTACCAGATTGAAGCACAAGATTAATTATCTAATATTTTAGATAAATATATATTCAAAGAAACAAAAAAAAAATTATTTTGCTAAAATGTACCAGATTGAAGCACAAGATTAATTAACCAGATTTAATGCACAAGATTAATTAACCAAATGATATAAATTTAACCTGCCATTTGAAATCACATAAAAAAAAAATTAGATTGTAAGAGTTGATTCAAGTGCATTAAAACTAAATAGTGCCATTATGCTTTAATTGAGAACACGGAGCTCCATCAAATTTCAACCACATGTTGCAGAAGATTGATTATTTATTTTTAAATCAAACTCCATTAATACAGGAGATGTACCTGTTTCGACTAAATTTTGCATACTGTAGGTGGAACCCAACAGGTTTAAAATTATTTGTTTCAACCTATTCTGCTATGTAACTACTTAACTTGGCATTCTAACCAATTGTTGCGGTGACCAATTATGCAAAAGATCCCATTGTAAGTGGATAGCAGCATGAAGAGGCGGGGGAAACCTTCATCGAATTCTGTTAATAATCAAACCATCTCCAAGCCCTCGTGGAGTTTGGCTGTTAAACATTACTATAAAGGAGCAAGGTAGAATGTGATTATGTAGCTCCGGGGTGGCAAACTCCAGCCCTCAAGGGCCACCAATAGGTCAGGTTTTCAAGATATCCCTGCTTCAGCGCAGCTGGAAACCTTATTTGTTGGTGGCCTTTGACTTGAGATACTCACTCCTCCCCCTCCCCCCCCCCCCCCCCCCCCGATATAGCACATAGGCAGAAAATTGGAGCTATTTACAAAGTCTCCTGGCTGCAAAATGCAAGCATAAAAAAAATAACACCCTACTGTATTTAACAAAGGACTATCTTCAAAGCAAAATAACATTTTCATTTTTTTTTTTAAATAATAAATCTGGTGATTATTTTTACACTACTGTGTTTATCAAGAAAAAAGAATGGAACAAAGAAGTTTACCTATGCAAAGTCCAACCAGTTTGTAGGGAAAGAAGCATGATGCTATGAAGGCCGCCCATAGACAAACATAGAGTTTCTGGGTTATTTCCGGCTGGACCCACATAAACAAGCTGCAAACCAAAACACAAAGTACAAAGTACAAAAAAAGACAGGTTACGTTGGGCTGGGAATTAAATGACAGTTATGTTTAACAAAAAAAAAAAACCATAATAATAATAAAAACATACTTCTTAATTTTTTCCAGTATGTCTGCCATCTTGCCAAACAGGTTCTGTGTTAAAAGTAAAATGGGCACATTTAAGGTTGCATTTATTTGTGCTGGACTTCCCTCCCAGCTTCAAGTATACGGTACTTCCTTAAGAAAACCCAAGTACGATATATGTCTCATCTCACAATACCCTTCGCCTTTATTTAAACTTTTCATTTTGGGTGCATGTGTTTATACTTCGCTGTGTTTTGGGGTCTGATGAACTACAGTACTTCTCTATCAGAATGTTTTAAAAAAAAGGATATCTTTCTTCTAAGTGTGTGGAGTATGATGGGCAGTGGTATATTGGTAGAGCAAAAGGTATCGGAAACCTGCGGTTTAGAGCAGTAAATTTGAGGACAATGTAAATTTTAATCTGAAGTATTACAACATAATTACTGCTACTTCCAATCACTTATCTACAGTATATGGGAATCGATTCACTGCCCCAAGGAGGGAGGAGTTTTACACAAACGTTTTAATTGATGTGTAACTTTTTGTACAGTACATTACACAAAATATATTTTAAGAGCACCTTGTGTTCCTGCTTTAAAAAATTGGACTGCTGTTTAATTAATCTGTTTTTATGAAGGATCTGCGTCCAGATGTAGTTTTTCTTCTTCTTCTTTGTTACAAGGTTCTATGCTTAATGACTGAAGTAATGTTTATAGCAAAATAACAACATGTTGCCTTCGTTATCGAGTAATATGTAAACACGCACTCTGTGCATCGCCTGACGCTCACTGGTAAGTTTTCCCATGCTTATTGTGACGTCTCTGTTTATGCTTCAATTATTTCCCCATACTTAAAGATTTGTTAACACTAGCATGCTTGTATTTTACAACACAACATCATTAAATCAGAGGAAAATGAATGAGTTGCCAAGATGTTTAATGATCAAAACTAAACACCACACTATGGTTAATTAGACATTTTGGTACTGTACATGGTTATATTGCACAACAATGGACCTTCTTTTCCATGCAGTCAAATCAAAAGTAAACCTTAGTGTTATTTCTGTGATTCACATGCAGTGCTGAGATGTCAGTGAAATAATACCTGTGCTTTCTGTGCTACATCGAGAACTAACTGAAACTTCTCAGATACAGTCAGATCTTCTTTTGGAGGCTCCTAAAGAAATGCGACATTGAGTTTAAAGTAAATTATCAGCACGTAAATGTTGCATGCTTTCCTATGGTTTGGTATTCTGAATGTATATTATTCTATTTCGTGAACATACTTATTGCAGAAAAATAAAACACTTAACGTAATGATTAATAACTATGGATCATAAATTAAAAACAATGTGCAAAATGTGTCATTAATGCGATACTTGTAAACTGAATATTTAACCGTCCGTTCCTAGAAATCCAGAAGCGCAACCACACAGAATATGTGGATATAAATGACAAAATAGTGTCATACTTTCCCAAATCTTCTATAGTTAAGTGTCTCGTTACTCCAACGCGCCCATATTCTATGAGATTATCAAGATTCTCAAAATGACACGTAGACGCTCCTCGCATTTGGTGTTCTGGAAATCTGCTTCTTTTAGTCTCCCTCATGTCCCCTCAGGTATATATTAGAGAATTCAAACCAAAACTGTAGAAACATATACCTGAGGGGAAACGAGGGAGACAATAAAGTAGCAGATCTACAGAAGACTACTTCCGAGAGCCTACATGTCCTTTTGAGGATGCCTCGTCTACGGTGATTCTGAATCCTCTATCATGCATTATCCCAGTAGGTGTTTATGAAGGGAAGCTTAAGAGAGAAACACTTAAGTCATAAAGTAATACTGTATTAAGTATGGACTATTGCTACGGAGGGGGAGCCTGTATTATGATATTTTATATATTACTTCTAAGAGGACAATCATTTTTATATATTCCTTTACAATAGTCTCGTTTCCCAAAGTATTATCTATTGGTAAATCAAAATTAAAAGGTAGATATTTCTTTATTATTTTGTTTCACAGATTTTCAATAACCAATGATACCAAAGAAAGACTGTTTCATTCACTGCACTAGCTTTATATGACCTTTGTACAGATCTTTTATGTCTGGTTAAGCCAGGTACCAATAAAATAGTATCTCACGTAAAACAAACATTGAAGCTGCAATAAAACAGACATTGTAATTTATTCATGGATTTCAGCGTGCTAAATATTTCTGTTGGGTTTCGAAGGTTTATAAGCCACCAAATATTTGAATACCGCACACTTCCAGTAAAAGCAGAAACTAATGAAGGACTTACCATGGTTTCTGAAACTTGAGGCACAATGCTCCACTGTATCCTCCAACCTCTATATTACAAGAAACAAAACAGGATTTAACAGATTGTAAAATACAAAAACTGCCAATAATATTTTTTATATCGGTAACAGTAACAGAGGAGCTTACACCTACAGTCCTGTGAATAGGTTGGTGCTGGGTTCACTTGCAGTCCTGTTTAGTTTGCATAGAGAGGAAGAGCGAGCAAGAGAGAAAGAGCGAAAGCGAGAGATACTCCATATTAAAATAAGAACCAGAGTCCTGTGGCACTCACAAACTATATCAACAGTGAAATACTGTGAACATAATGCACTATTGCATTACTATTAAAAGGACCTTAAAATGTATATTTGACTACTGACTATTTTTTTGAGTGTCGCAAGATCCTGGTTCTTATTGAAGTGGAAAGAGTGTTTTCTGCTGGGATTCCTGCTCACCCTGCATGGGCACCGACTATGGTCACCATTGTAAACGGAATTGGAGTGTGACCACTATCTTAAGGTCTTTAGAAGACTCCATATTATATGAAATGGTTCTATATTACTATATAAAACATTGAAACTAGCTAGCTTACTCACCCTGTGGTAAGATGTATTCAAATGAGAATCATACATGCAAAACATGCAGAAAAACATTTGCATCCTGTTTTCATTAAAGAGTGATAGGTTTGTGGTAATTGTAGGAAGGGGACAAAATTGTGGTACTTTGCGTTTCCAGAAATTGTATTTATACATAAATAAAGCATCAAATAGTCCATGTTGGAGTTTTCCCACACGTGGTGTACATATTTATATTCTTATGAGTAGTATGAAAAGGTTAATATTCAACATCGTAATGTTTATGGAGTATGGTCGGCTCAGAAGCTTTACATATTGACACGGTTTGCATAAATTTTCCTTTTGCAATGTCAAAAGGTGCAATTTGCAACTAATTTTTCAATGTACCGTAAGCTTCTCCTCCATGGGAAAGGGTAAGAAAGGTTACCAATGTAAAATGTTCACATTGTATTTCAAGCTTATTAAAATAATTAAACCCCCTCAACAAATGAGAAAAGTGAAGCACAGAGTTTAATCTCAACGTTCTGAAGAAAGATGCAGTGCATTCCATGGCTTCGTAATCCTCAAGTAGTAAAATGGGCTTATTCTTCACGGTGGAAATCTCCATTTGAGTTATACGGTAAAACGTACATTTTTTAATATTGAAAAACTCTGATAATATATCATCTTCAATGCCGAGGCACTGTGGGCTAGATCACTGCTAGGAGGCAGAGGCAGTAAGACCCTGCATGACAATAGCTTCCAGTCTCTTCCAAAGGTAAAGAGCTTAAGCACACAGCTAATGCTCCATGGTTTCCTTGCTTGAACAATAGTCCGAGATGGTGTTGTTGCAGTGATAAATAATAAATACGCACCACGTGAATATTATTAATAGAAAAGGGATAGAATGGATCTAAGCATTACATGAGTTTTGTGTTGGAGCACAGTATTCTTTCATGAAGCACTAAATTATTACACTGAGTCACCAGAATCCATTTGTACATGGCCTTGAGGATTAGTAGAATATGATTTCATAGTCATACTTGCTACTTACTTGATATATTTAAGTAAAAATCCCTGAAGAACAGGGCATTACTGGCCAATAATGCCCAGGCTGGAAGAGTTGAAGGCTCGAGGCGAAGCTGAGGGACTTTAACCCAGCCAGGGCATTATTGGCCAGTAATGCCCTGTTCTGGGGGGATTATTACTATTATAGACTAAATGTAGGCTTTTTTCATAAATAGACACTTTTATAGTTATATAGATTTTTTTAATTAAAATAAAATGGTAAATACATTAAAGCACCTCTATATATGCTTACGCTGCAGCTATCTATATCCACACACTGCCGCCTCCTCTGTGTACACACACACACACTGCAGCTACACACATATACACACACACACACACACTGCAGACACACACACACACACACACACACACACACACACACACACACACACACACACACACACACACACACACACACACACACACTGCAGCTACTTATAAATACATACATACATAGATACACACACACAGTCTGCAGCTGCCGCTACATATACACACACACACACACACACTTGCTTTGCAGCTACACAACACACTCTCCCTCCTCAACTCAAAATGTAGCTGTGTTCACGGAGGGAGGGGGAGGAGTCAATGCCTGCTGCTGCTTCCTGGCCAATCCCCTGCCCTGTATCAGATCTGTTCTGACAAAAGGAAAAGCTGATTGGCTGGAAATAAACACTTTGCAAGCTGCAAAAATTCCAGGCATTACTGAATGAATACTGCCCAGAATTTTAACCAGAGAGCAGGGATTTCAATAATGACGGAATTTTACAGCTTTAGCCTATAATAGAGATTAGTTCTCCCTTTTAACTCAAGGTGATGCCCTTACAGAAACATATTGCTGCAGTGCCCTACTGTAAGACGTATACACAGGTACAATATACAGTATTAATACATTGTAATTGAACTGTGGAACTACTATTCAATTGTATTGTAGTTGTAGATATCTACTAAAAGAAGCCTTTTGTAGATCAGGAAGTTGTTGACAGACTTCGTGAATACAGGCTATGTTTCCAAAATACCACTGTCAATAATACAAGTGCTTAGCTTCAAGTGTATTGTGTACATCCATATGAAAAAAAGGAAAAACTTAAAATACATTTACTTCGTGCATTACAAGTACTCAGTGTTTCAGTTAGAAATGGACAGTCCTAAAACAAAATGTTGACAAAACATAATAGCAGCTCTATTGGTCCATTATTTCATGTTACAACAAAGGAAAAAAAAATGTATTTTTTGTTTTGTCAGGATTATTAACTTTGTTGCCGGCATCTGTGGCAGAAAAGGGCATTCAATACAAGGATGGTTTATTCATCAGAGGAATTGTATTGAAATGTAGAACTTTACCTCTATAAGACAATATTAATATTTTGTTAACTGCATGGAAAATGTTAGATACATAGAAATGTAACAAAAGTACGGATAATTTCTCTCTTTATCATTGATTTCATGTCTGCAGAACTCAGAAGATCTAAAGTTTTACAGCAATTGGGATAAATGGCAGAACGATCCATAAACAGAGACTTTGATTTGTACAAATATGTACCTGCTCATACATATGACGGAAACTTTCAATAGGGTCAATGTAGTGGATAATACCCAAGTGAAGAAACAGTGCAAAGGGATTTCAACATTGCAGTGATCAAGATTGTGTTAGAGAAGTCAGCAGAAAACCCTAATTGTGACAAATTTAGTGTTGATAACAAAAAAAAGTCTATTTAACATGAATATTTTGCCAAAATAGGACATTAGCAGAAGATTTTGTAATGATGTATATAAATCGGGTCGTGAACACAGGAACAACAACTTGGCGAGTAGGGTCCAAAAAATGTATATGGAATGAAGAAAACAAATAGAAAAATGGTTACCTGGCTATGAGGTAATTTAGGGATAACCTCAAAATTGCTAAAAATAAAAACATAGGAATGGCCCAGCCATGCCACACAGCATTCATGTAAATCTGAAAAGTCAGAGGAAGTTTGTTACACAAATGCAAAAGAAAATGCACACAACATGCACAGTAATGATACAAATCTATTCGCTAAAATAGCTATTAGACATATACATATTTTCACTGTAACAGTATAAAAATATTGATACTTTCCACTTTAAATTTTTTTACTTTACAATATAATGAGCGAGAGGTTCGTTAAAAAAGATTTCATGACCACAAAAAAAAAAAAAAAAATATCACAGAGTACTTGCTGCACATGTAAATACCGCGGGATAAACATAAGAGCCATTTTCTGCGGAGTGAACAACGATAGAAAGAAACCACAACGTAGAAGCCTTTAAAAATAAAAAAATAAAAAACACACACACACACACACTATAACTGGTGCTCGTAAACTGGTCCATTATCTTGACGGAAACATGGATATATTTACTGTATGGAGTGTTTCAGTAGAAATCTCCTGCCAACACATTCTGTTACACTTTCAATCGCTTTTCATCCCATTTATTAGCGCTAAAAAAAAATATTACAAAAACAAAACTCTGCCACAACTTGTGTGGCACAAACTCGTCAGACAAATGATCTGTGTTAAATGCAAGATTCTCAAATCAACAAGTTTCTTACATTTGACACAGATCACACAAAAGAATATATATGCTTAAGTCATAGTGACATTCTCAAAGTACATTCTTCTGTGTTGCACACTTACAATAAAGGCAATAGCAGAAGTGTAGACAGAATGCCAGTCTGATAAGGCAGAAAGGTTCTTCGCAAAATTTGTAACAGGTTTGGCACTTCTCTCTAATGACAAAGAAATACAATTTTAATCAAATGAAGCACAAACAGTGGGGTCATTTCGATGAATGTCCTCTCCTGCCACAGTGTGAAGAAACTCCATTTCTTTCTTTTTTTTTACGGCTGAATTTGTCTCATTTAGCTTCATTATGATTAGATACACAATATGCCCCATCTCCCCTTCAGTGATGTATATAAAGGGTTTCTGGACAGATACTATATATCTTTTGCATGTTTGTGATGATAGAAACAACTACAAAAGACCTTGTATACACACACTTCTGCATGATACACAGTATACATACCTACTGGGAATCCCTTTCATTAACGTCTCCAGTGGTAATTAAAAAATAAATACACAGCAACTTGTAGAAGTCAGCACTCCACTTACTCGTTGAACGTGTATGTCAGATACGCTATTTTTATTCCCCGTGCAGTCTCTACTCAATGCCGCGTCCTGCAATCAGCTGCCTTCAGATACTCAAGAGGTTTATTAGATGATATGCAGAGTACAAAAACAAGCACTACATGTCGGGTGAACCTGAAGGGAGGTTGAATCCCCCAAAACGCAGTGCTCGTTTTTCTACTCTGTATATGACCAAATAACCCGCGCGGTTTGCGCACATTTGAACACCATTCCTGTCATGCTGCTACTTTGTGTTTTTGCCTCTCGAGTTAAAAAACACACAGCTCAGGAAATATCTAAAACGATATACCATGTCCTCTATATCACTTTTCTACATCTTGTATCCCTTATGTTGTACATCACCTGTATCTGAAGCCTTTATCCCCCCGTAGTTCCCTTTTTGAATGTCACCACATTACTTAGAAAATATGTTTTTGTCCAAACGAAGCATTAGCATGAAACACAAATCTAAGAGAGAAGGCAGTTTTGCCTAACCAGCACAAACGTTACAGTCCCTTACCTCTGTAATTAAAATTCAGACGCTGCAGATATATACTGAACCGAGGGAACATTTCCAACGCCTCACAATGAAACAGATTTTTGCCAACAAGCGAATGTATTTAAAATTATTCTGGGAGCATTTATTGTGAAGCGAACAGGGGTAGTATCTCACACTTTTTAAAACAATTATTTCCCCATTTAAAAAAAAGACAATCGGTTAAAAATAGAAAGTTGTGCATTTTAAATAAAAAACAGGGGGAAGCCACAAACAAAGGTATTTGCCATTACTTACTTAATCTTCTCATATTTTCAGTCAACCTAGGAGAAGAAAAAAAATCATTTCTTCAGTACAATGATACAAGAATGGGGAGATTTAATCTTAATCTATATTTTGCATATAATACAAAAACTGCAATAAAAACTGAAATGTATGAAGCTTGC
This sequence comes from Ascaphus truei, assembly GCF_040206685.1. NCBI lineage: Eukaryota > Metazoa > Chordata > Amphibia > Anura > Ascaphidae > Ascaphus > Ascaphus truei. Next base: position 45,460,587 of record NC_134487.1, on the reverse strand, counting down.
TTCAACATAACATAAAATAGTTTTTTTTTTTTTTTTTGTTTTTTGTTTTTTTTTTTAACAGGATGGGTAAGCGCAATCTTTTTAGCTTCTGTACCACTGTCACCCCTCTCCCTCCCCAAGAAACTTGCCAGTGAAATTTGAGTTTAAATCTCCCTGCAGGGGAAACAAAATGGCTGCCATAACACAGGCCAAAAGAAGTCACAACATCATCGGTTGAGGCTTCCTGTTGGAAGGCTATTGAAATCCATGCTAAAATTCAAGAAATAATATCTGTATTTTCCTATTGTTTTGGGATCTGGGGAGTCACCTGAGCTGAAAAACGCATTTTTTGGGGGGGTGAATGTATTTTTTATGGATTTATTTACAATATTTTACCAAAGAAAATACATTGAACTGCGCATCTCATTTCCAAGTAAATCGTCAAAGTTGGCTGCACGCACTTGTTTCCGAGCTTTAATTAGCTCACAGTCTAACAGCTTTCATTTCATGCTCCACTGCAGTGACAAAAGCATATCTGCAAATATGGGCATGCAGCCCTCACTTCCTTGATTAGTATTGGTATTTACTGGTTTAGAAGAAGTAAAATATTCCTGAAAGTTTGCAACCATATAGCCAAACTGCTTTGTCAGAAACCTTTAATGGGACCAGTTCCTCATGTGGTATCAACACTAGCTTCAGTAGGACTAGTTTGTTATTCAGCTCTAGGAACTCTGGAATTCTGCCTTCTGCATTGCACTATAGCACTAGAAACGGATTGAATATGTTGAATCTCTTTTGCTAAAACCTTATTGACAACAGATCAAGATCAACATTTGTCATGCTTAACGCCTCACCAGCCATCTGTCTCATCGTGTTGACATTTCCACAGCATTTGCATAAAAAACCGACATGGCTCAGTTTAAAAAAAAAAGTATAAAAAATAAAACCCCATTGTGATCCTTCAGAAAACGAGCACATTTACTAATTACATAACAAATGCAAGTAAAATCAGGATGGGTGGTCATAGGTCAAATAGCACAAAAATGCACGAAGGAAAGGTTAATTCCACTTCAAATTATCATTCTAAAAAGTTATATCGTCAATGCACATAACAAAAAGATACCTTCACAATATACCTTTCTAACAGCATAATTTGGAGTGTCTCCGCCTCGCCTCCTGTATGTGTGAATTAGTGTAAGTCACATGATATGGAATGAACTACCTTCTAGCACTTAGTGGCTCCTCTGTTTCCACGGTGTTCTCTTCTGGCTGAAATCGGAAATCCTCAATGTATTCCCCAAACTTGTCATAAAACCACTTTCGAACTCTTGAGCACACGGTTTGACTCCGCTGTTTATCTTGAAGAAAAGGTCATAAGCAGAACTGGTTAATTTGCCATAAACAGTCACTTCAAGGAAAGGCTGTTCATGCAGCATACAATTAAACATCTAGTTGGTAAAAATGATGGTTTGTATTTGTAGTATTCAGAAACGGTTAACACCACTTCGGAAAAGCATAACAAACACACGAATTTAAATAAAATCTTAAAAAATAATTCAAAGGGTTAAAACATTTTATGTATTGCTCATTATTTTTAATATAGGTTTTTAACTGAATTTAAGATTTGATCAAATTAGTTATTACACCACTAGGAGTCATTCTACAGCTGTATTTGCAAACTGAAGTTGTCTTCTCTACTTTAAATTTTGCAGTTGTCCAGCAAAGACTCACAGTAATGGAATTTCAAACTCACAAGTAAATGTGACTCGCCTTCCAGTGTGTTACTTTCAAGCAGGGAATACACTCTCTAATGTGACCAAATCTTCAGTGAATTCCACCCACCTAGTTTGTGCTTAGGGTACATGTGGCATAGGCAAGGCATTCAAAGATCCTGGAAAGGCTCTAATGTCAATACAGTACTTCCCACGTGATTGGATTTAAACTCTTATAAGCTTAGTCCAGGATACCAGCTGACGTGGGAGAAAGTGACAAACTGCTGTCATTGTGACAAACTGCTGTCATTCTCACAAACCCTTTTTACAACCCACGCATCGGCATGGCTACTAGTGAACTGTGGCCACGGGAGACTATCCCCACTATTTTTTAACAGCAGTGTGGATGACAGAAATTAACATATTTTAAACTGTATGGACCTGATGCACATTATATTCAATGCACTTGAAGAGTCTAATTAAGGAAGGGAGTTAAAATGAATGAATATAAAAGCATTATAGAAGAAGATGCATTGTAACTACAATGGTTATCATATTCTCACGAAGCCCTCAAAGTGACATTCAAGCAATGGCATACATAACATACTGTAGGTGCTCAAGACATGAATGCTCTCAGCCCTTCATTTCTTCTATACATTGAAAAGATATTTACAGAAAATCGATGATTAAACACGCTCTTCTTCATTGCCTAACAATAAATGTACTTGTGTAGTACTTTCCTCCTGTGTTCTCATTTGTCTGCGAGGCGTGGGCTATTGTTTACTTACAACTCAAAGAAACACAGAAAGATGGAGGTTGGGCATTGCATAAGTAGAAAGAAAAGGGGACAAAAGTGTCAGAGCAAATGAAAGTCGGTGATATAAGAAATTAAAATGGCAGCAAACTAGACATACTGCAAAAAGCAAAACGACCCAAAATATAATAGTCTGGCTTCTAAGATAAATCAAAAGGTTGAGGTGATCATCAGAGCAATGTGGAGACAAACAGGACAACAGCAACGGGAAAGGTAACTGGGGAAGGCTTCATCGTGCAGCATTTTAAACAAGGGCTACTGTATGCTAGATAATACTTATCCATCTATATCACAAATATATTTGTACCACCTGTCTTACAGCGCTTAAGCCACAAGGTGAAAGCAGCTGTAGCTTATATTATGGAGTATATTTTCCTTCTATTGACTACAACCATGTATTTTGCTACAACATTAAAATGCAGCAATTGCATATAATGTACTTCATGTTCTTTTAATTTAGCTTAAGCTGCAACACGTGAAACAGAAGCATTAAGGTCATGCAAGAGAGGCGAAAGCTATGCACCCATGGCAAATATTTATTCACAACTGTATAAGGGAAATAAAACGTATTTCCCACCATGAGACATACTGTAGGAGCTTATTTTTCATATAAACCTAAGCGGCCGGTCTCGGACGAAATTCAATGATAGCGTACTTTCTCATTTCGTCCCAAAAACGGCCCGAGCAGCCGCTTCGGCAGATATTTTTTAAAAAGCCCATAGAACTACTAAGGCGGAGGGAAAATAATCTCTGGAGTACCATATTCCACAGTGTACACAATTAAATATTTTTAAGTACACAGATCTGAAATGTAAGCTTAAGTGGCTACAAAATAAGAAAGAGTAGTCCCGTGGGGTCCAGTGGCGGAGCACAGCCGTGCAAACAGTGGGGGCTGCAAACCAGTTTGGGTAATAAAAATGATTTCTTAGGTGGTCATACGGAGAACAGAGTAACTCTGTACTCCGTATGACCACCTAAGAAATCATTTTTATTACCCAAACTGGTTTGCAGCCCCCACTGTTTGCACGGCTGTGCTCCGCCACTGGACCCCACGGGACTACTCTTTCTTCATATGCATCCGGCGAGACGCACGCATTAATCAGAGACCGTGCTGCTATTCAAGTGAGTTCTTCACAAAGACTACTAATCATAGTATGTACCTTTGTTTTACTGGGGGTTTCTACAGGTCCTTTATGGTATATATGGAGATCTGTGTTATCCCTTCAGCATTATTAGTACACTCCTATGTTTATACTATTCAAGTGAGTCTCGCATAGCACTTATCTATGCTCTGGTGTCTTGGTTATTTATCATTGTGATTCTGAGTATATATACATGCTCCAAGGACAGCTGAGCCCTGAATATTGGGATTATATCCCTCATACACTGGCTACAAAATAAGATTTAAAAAAAAAAATACAACTGGAGCCATATCTGTATTACGTCAATGCACTATACTTATTATAGAATATGCCAATTTATTATTATTAATAATAATAATAATAGAATGTTCTTGTACAACGCTGCTAGTTTTACGCAGCGCTTTACAGAGACATTTTGCAGGCACAGGTCCTTGCCTGTGGAGCTTACAATATGTTATTTGTGCCTGAGTCAGAGAGAGATAAAGTGACTTGCCCAAGCTCACAAGGAGCCAACACTGGGAATTGCACCAGGTTCCCCTGCTTCAAACTCTGTGCCAGCCAGTGTCTTTATTCGCTGAGCCACTAAGTCTCATCCAATCTGTAGGAAGGCATAAAGTTAAATAAGGAATACAAATGAGTAACCAACAAAACCAAGACCTATGTTCTGGTTCAAAAGTACCTGCTCCATTGGTCTGAGAAGGTTGTCCTTTGGGAGGTTGCAGAGTGGCAGATTCTTCAGTACTTGGGGGGGGGGGGGGGAGGGGGTAAAAAAAGGATAAAAGACAATGAGAACCTTTAAATGATGGGTATTTAGCAAAGCATTATATTAAATACAAGCTAATGCATAACAGTGAAATATTATAAAAGACCTTAAAAAGACACATGTACTAGGGAGCAGCTCATTCCGGTATTTCGAAATATGAACTTTGCAGATTCAACGTTCGATTGTACTTCCAAACCAACCAGTTGGAGAATCTAACTTTTCATTCAAAGTTAGAGTCAAACTTTGGAACAAAATGTTCAAATCTGAGCAAAATTGGAGTGAAAACCCAAGAAAAGCTAAAATCACCAGATTTGGGTTTTTCTATTAAAATGGTCAAATATTTGGGGAAGAAAAAAGAAACAAATTGACCAAAATTGGTAAAAACATAAAAAGGTTTAATGAATGACACTCACATTTAAGGTATTACATTTGGGAGACTAATTTATTATGAAAACATTTTTTAAACAGTTATTTCGTAAACATGGCGAAGTGAAAATTGAAAGCTTTTAGCTTCCTTTAGCTCTTCCCTTCTCAGCCATGTGGCTGTATGTGAAGTAGACTTTGCAGATTTAGTCAAGGTTATTGCACTTGTTCATAACAGAATATCACGTTACACCACAGATCACAGATTTACTGTCAAATTGAACGTCAGTGATAACGCAGAATATCCCAACATGACACGCCAGCGGGTGCAAGAACCTTGGCAACACCGGTAGCACACCCACGGTACCTTTTTCTCTAATCACACAACACACCCCGCCCCCCCTCCTGATTGCAAAGTCCTCTATGAAAAAGAACAACAAAGAACAGAGGAAACACTTTATTTACATGAATTGTACTTTGTAAAGAAATCAAAATGGTTAAATATTTTGCATGTGTTAATACCTTTGATGCCAGCGCAATGCATTCTGTGCCCAACTGGCAACAAAGGAGTTTAGAAAGCCCACAGCACTGGTAAACTGCTTTTTAAAGAAATATAGGTGTGTGTTTTTTTCATATTGTAAGCTACATTTTTGCAATATATGTATATATTTTTTTCATATTGTAAGCTACATTTTTGCACCCAAAACCCTGAAGATGGCCAATTGTCTTGTTTTTAATTTTATTTATTTATTTATTTATAAAATATTTTACCAGGAAGTAATACATTGAGAGTTACCTCTCGTTTTCAAGTATGTCCTGGGCACAGAGTAAAACAAATAATACATGGTTACAAATACAGTTACATAAATGAACAAGGTATACATTTATATACAAGACATTGCATGCACAGTTAAAGAAAATATATATTATGAGCGTATGAAACAGTTACAGACCAGATTAAAGTGTGAGACAGCCTTAGATTTGAAAGAACTTAAGCTGGTGGTGGATATGAGAGTCTCTGGTAGGTTGTTCCAGTTTTGGGGTGCACGGAAGGAAAGGAGGAACGTCCGGATACTTTGTTGAGTCTTGGGACCATGAATAGTCTTGAATAATAACTTTCCAGAAAGCATGGAATATCTCTCCTCCCCCCCCCACCCACCCCCCAAAGTAGAATAAAGTATTATCAATTTTGCCAAATATTTTGTGTCTCTGCAGGTCATTTCTGAGAAACGTCTTGCAAATTCTATGGCACTGATGGGAGAGACTCAAGGAAAATGATGATGAAACCACTTTAAACGGTGTCCAGATAAGTTACTGGGGAAGGAAATGACTACTTTTGGTTGCATGCTATAAATTCCCCTGTTTACTGCCAAAATTGCTGTAATAAAATCATGGGGAAACAAATGTATTTACACAAAGGGTGTATGGCTCGCAGTGTATTTAAGGAGTTGCAAAACTGTTTTACTCATAGTTTGCATACACAACTCATCTAACACGCTTTCAAACAAGTAGGCAAACATGTTGTGTAAAAGGATACGGAGCCAACTATTTGTTTTTTTTCCACATTAGCCTTAGAATTTCTTGCTAGTAATAATTTTAAAAAACATGAACGTAGGTGGGATTTACATTAGATCTGCTTATTAAAAAAAAAAAAAAAAGATACAATTATAAATATATCTTCCTGCATCACCACTGATATTAATCTATATGCCTAATAATCAGTGGAAATCTCATACTGGTAATTTGGTAAATTCAAACGTTTAAGCCACCTCAAAACTTCCAAAACGAATAGACGCAAAGAAAGAAGAAACAAAGCAAGGACTATGGGCACGCACTTAAATACATTCCATTAGTGGGGAAGCAAATTACTCCTCACCCAAGTCTTTTCAACATAACTCTGGGGTGGGGAGCCACTAAAGTTCAAATGTCAGTACACACCGTTTTAATAAGCGCCAGAAACCTAGTTGTGGAAAGTCAATTTAAACGCATGCATTGTGCTCCTACAGTATTTTGCGGGTTGTGTATTACCTTGCAAATTTGGAAAGTGTTAGAAAGCCGTTAAAACGGGCATACGCTAGTTTATTTTTCATATTTGTGGTCCCTTTTTGGAAATCAATATGGCTGTCATCCAAGCCTCACTCCCGTGGGCCATTCGGAAGCCAGGCATTAGCAATAGAGCATGACATGGCTGCCGGTGTCATCCAATAGGAAGCTGCAAACTTTGATTTTACTGTCATTTTCATCTTGGGAACTGGGGTGTCCCCGAGCTGGGACCAAAAAGGTTAAATTCCAATGCTGTGAAAAAAAATAAAGTTGGAGGATTGCCCCTTTAACCTTTTGGTTCCCCACTGACATATGGTATACATCTTCTGGAGTATACTTGCTTTTTTTGCTCATTTTCTCCATGGGAGATCGCGTTCAATGCTCCGCATGAACGGTGAATGCGATTTGAATGGAAGAGGAAGACCCTTTTGTGAACGTCATTGTGGTGGTGGTGCGATCACGTCTTTTCAGAGAGAACTTGGGACTGGTGCTGTAGACCATCTGGCACTTAAGTTGTTAAGATTATAAAAATGGAGATCTCATAAAGTCTCCTTTCAATCTTTATCTTGTTCCAAGCAGTGCTTATCTTCAGCATGATAACCAGTCCCCTGAACGCTAGAAACGACATGGCAAGAAACCATCGGACCACAAAGTAATTTATCTCGTTCGGCTGTATAGCATATAAAGATCGTATACTACAGAAATGATAAAGAAAACTTCGGTAAAATGATGCATTTACGGGATAGGACATACACAGCCAGCGGAATGGTATTGTTTCATTTCAGTATTCGTTCTTTGCTATAGTTTGAGCCTTTCATAGCATGTGTCTGAACAGCTGCAACTGGATGTTCATTCTTAGGATTTGTAAGGCTGCCAAGGTACAGTACGCAATTAATAACGTACTACTCCACAGTAGACCATGTGATGGTTTGTAGCTACCATACTACTGAAATGAACTGTCCCAATGATAAATCTACAGACTTTTGCTTACCCTTTCAGTGCCAAAGGTGCCGACAATGCAAAGTAACGAGTCACTGGACCTTTTGGCACTGTAAGATTAAGCAAAATATTAGAACAAACAAATCTGCAGATTTACAGGAAAGGTACTACAAACTGAGCATACAAGAACAGGTAATGCAAATATAAATATATATATATATATATATATATATGCAAATATATATATATATATATATATATATATATATATATATATATATATAAAATATAGGGAACCATGTTAAAAATGGTTATTGAGGCAAAAAGTGACACTGTGTGCTCATTTGCATGTCATTTCCCAGAATCCCTTGCTGCAGTGGAAGTGCTGTATGCTGGGTGATAATGGGGAAAGGTGGGGTTGCAGACCTGCCTAAGACATGCAGATGAGCATACAGCTATATTTGCATATTTGCTTTCCTGTGGAGGGTTTTTGTCACTTTTTTTACTCACCATAACTTAACTCAGTATTATGGTTTAGCCTATCCCATAAGCCTCTCTTGCATTCCCAGTAAAATCAACCCCACACTGATGAGACCCATCAAGGTCGAAACAGCTGTCTGTGGGTGGTTTTCTGGGTATGCACCTTAACCCTGGCTGTGCTCAAAGCTGTGACCATGCAGCAAGCTTAAGCCTATAGGGAACCATGTTAAAAATGGTTATTGAGGCAAAAAGTGACACTGTGTGCTCATTTGCATGTCATTTCCCAGAATCCCTTGCTGCAGTGGAAGTGCTGTATGCTGGGTGATAATGGGGAAAGGTGGGGTGCAGACCTGCCTAAGACATGCAGATGAGCATACAGCTATATTTGTATATATATATATATATATATATATATATATATATATATATATATATATATATATGTATATGTATATATATATATATATATATTTTTTGTGGTCATATTGGATGTAGCATTGGGGTTCTCTGTCGCTTGTTGTATACAATTGCCACGCTTAATAGCTCTCCTTTTTGACACAGTAAAAACACATAAACCGGCGCCTACAAAAAAATAGAAATTATACCCTGACGAATATAGTCCAATGCAGCTGGGATGAGATCCAAGGTAGTATCTTCAATGAAATCTCATAGAATAACAAACAAACATTAAGGACGACAACATAGAAGAAAAAAAGAGAAAAAGATCATAGTGCAACTAAAAACAAAAAATCACTGATAAGGTATGCAAGAAATGATAGCAGTTTAATACAATGAATAAAAATAAATATAAAAACAACAAACACTTGATTGTTGGGCAAGAGACACTTATAAAGCAATGGCATCCAGAAAGACCAGAAGGTCTTCAATACACGCAGACCAGAAGGTCTCGCGATACTCGGTGACGCCACCACTAGAGGCAGAGGCAGGGGAAATCACGAGAAAACTTCTGGTCTGCATGTATTGCATCGGTGAGTCCCCCGGCAGCACTGGGCTCAGGCTGTTGCCTGTCTCACTACCTGCTCACTTGCTGACTCGTGGGTGTGTGGCCAGCGGCGTTCTCCGGCGGTGTGGAGCTCCAGGAGGCTGAGCTGTGACATCTTGCTCCCAGGCTTCTGATTTGGATAGTGACATTGTGCTACGGGCTTACATTTATCAGCCTTGCTGTAAGTAGGGTTTCAATTTTATCCCCACTGGATGCCATTGCTTTATAAGTGTCTCTTGCCCAACAATCAAGTGTTTGTTGTTTTTATATTTATTTTTATTCATTGTATTAAACTGCTATCATTTCTTGCATACCTTATCAGTGATTTTTTGTTTTTAGTTGCACTATGATCTTTTTCTCTTTTTTCTTCTATGTTGTCGTCCTTAATGTTTGTTTGTTATTCTATGAGACTTCATTGAAGATACTACCTTGGATCTCATCCCAGCTGCATTGGACTATATTCGGTCAGGCTATAATTTCTATTTTTTTGTAGGCGCCGGTTTATGTGTTTTTACTGTGTTTATTGGTTTGTGTGACCTCATTTTTTTCTGGCAGCCTCCACTCTAATGTTAGAGTGTGTATTTATATGTATGTTAGTCACTTAATTGTCACTAATTATTAATATTTGCATTAGCGCTGTTCCCACTGCCCTTCCCCTTTATCTCCTTTTTGACACATACATATATATTTTGTGGGGGCTTAGGGGTTCCCAAAAAAAGCTTGCTGGGGTTGTGTGTTTAACTTATTTTCAACTGTCTTAGCTGTTTGGAGGCTAGTGACCCCTCCTTCCCAGGTTTTAAGCTCACCCCTCCTCACTTCCCAAGTCAGCATTTCCTTTTCATTTTACTGGATATAGATCCAATGTTGGTCTTTCTCCTAATAGAAATAAATGAGAATTTTAATCCTAATAGAGGTATATTAGTATTTTGTAGTGTTAGGACCTGTGAACTGGCTCTGCCTTGTCTCACAGGCTTACAATGCTTTGGCCAAAGGGTTAAATTAAATGACCCTTTTTCAAGAGAATATATAAGTATTTTATTGTGTATTTTTGTCATATTGGATGAAGCATTACGGTTCTCTGTCGCTTGGTGTATGTGTATGTGTATGTGTATGTGTATGTGTATGTGTATGTGTATGTGTATGTGTATGTGTGTATGTGTATGTGTATGTGTGTGTGTGTGTGTGTGTGTGTGTGTGTGTGTGTGTGTGTGTGTGTAGGTGTGTGTGTGTGTGTGTGTGTGTGTGTGTGTGTGTGTATGTGTGTACACACACACACACACACACACACACACACACACACACACACACACACACACACACACACACACACACACACACACACACACACACACACACACCAAAAAACAGTGGGTTTATTCAATAGATAAGGGGATAAGGGGAGATAATGCCCACTTACAAGAAGATAAAATATCTAATTCATATAAACGTATCTTTATCCTATTGTAACGATACCGCTGTAGAGGCTGCCAGACTGCCCGGGGAACCAACGAGTCACTGCCCCAAGAACACCTCTCATCTGGGTGCGCGTTATTGAAGAATGCAAGAGTCCTCAGACGCCAGCATCAAGAACCGCATATCCCAAGCGGCTTTGATGACACTTGAAGCAGCCCGCTCCTCCCGCAGCGTGCAAGGGAGAATCCCTTAAATACACACACTGTACACAGATCACACCTCGCAGCAGCGTGATGACTCACCAGACGCGTTTCGTCAGCATCAGCTGACTTCTTCAGGGGTTGCCCTAGTGTCATTAACAGTTTGAATTTGGTTTATTCTCCAGAAGCAGCTCAGACCCCAAAGACTTCATCTGGGCCATTTACCCTATATCCTTTTTTTTCTTTTTTTTGTATTTTTGGCAGTATTATTTTATGTTATACCTTGTTTTGTTCTATTTATGTACCCCAAGACATAGCAGTATCCACCCAACTGCAGGGTTTCTAACCAATTTGAAACCAGTAAGATAGGAAAGGGAGTAATGCCCAGATGGGATTTTCATGGAATGAAGCACTACAGATATTGCCCAGGAAAGATATCAGTTCGGTAACTGAACGAATAACGCCTATGTACTTCCCTAGCGGGCCAAGATTCGGGTAGCTAGGGAAGAGAAACAGTACAAACAGTGGAGAGAACAAGACCGTACATATTATAAAATGTATGATGTGACGAAGCACTTATCTACGGTGCTAAATATAGCTCCTGTTTGTATGAATAAAGTTCCTGGCGCCCATCATTGCATTTCAAACACCCAGCCTGCATGAATCCAGCACCCCGACAAGGTGACAAAGACTTCCATGTAAACAAACAAATGATGTAAACTTCTTAGAATCCGGGAAAGAAGGGTTACCTATATATTCACAATTCAGGTGATTTCTATTGACAATAGTTGCATTTTTGTTGACAAATGTTCAACAGTTGTGGATCTACATAACATTATCCATATCTTAGTATGAATGCATTTATTTGTTGACTTTGGTTCTTGACAAAAGCACAGTCAAATTTCTGAAATACAAATCACTTCATTTCAGTAGCCGATGAATCCACTTTTCAAGTAAAAAATTTATGAAAAATCTCAGAGAATAAACAGAAAATGCACATTTCCTTAGGGTCAAATTTCAGATGAATGTCAGAGGTGTATTTATTCTCCACAGCGAACACTTACTGGGCGCTTCTAAAAAAACGGAGAAATAGAAAGTTGTTCATACCGATATTCTCCTTTCTTCTAGCCCAATCACGGCAGCACACTTCTGTGGGTACTACTGTAGCTCCTTCCTTAAGGTAGGACAGAAGGCTGAATTTGGAGTGGCTACACAATATAAGGCTTCCTTCCTCTCGTCCAGGTTTAGTATTGTATCTAAACAATATATTAGAACCAAATGGATGACACAGGACAACACAAAAGTAACCAACAAACAACTCAATTGGAGGGAAATTTAGGTCTGTGCTGCTGTAATTGGACTAGGAGAAAAATCGGTAAGAACAATTCTTCTTTGTCCCATGGCAGCCCACACCTGTGGGATGTTTTACAGCAAATGGAAAAAATGGGAGCGATTAAACAGCTTCCTCCCAAAGGCTGCATCTGCTGAAGAAAATCCAATGTGTAGTGTTACACAAACGTATGGAAATCTGACCAATTTGCCGCTTTGCATATATCTGCCAGGGAAGCTTCTGCTCTTTCTGCCCAAGACGTAGAAACGGTCTTGGTGGAGTGAGCTTTAATGCTAAAGGGGGCTGGCTCCCTGCCTGTTTGTAACTTTCTAGGCTGGTAGCCTTAATTTATCTAGGTATAGAATCTCTTGATGTGGTTCGCCCTTGACAGACTCCACAAGAGAGCCTGTCAGATTTCCTCAGATTTCCTCCGACACGGGTTTCTCTAGGTAAATCTTTAAACATCCGATTAGATCTAAAGAATGGAATTCTTCTTTATTCTTCCTTAGATTTGGGCAAAACAAAGGAAAAATGAGATTGTGGTTAAGATGAAAGTAGGTGACTTCAGATCTGTACTTTGGTACTGTTCGAATGACAACTTTGTCCTGATAAAAAATATATATATGATACGGCTGTTTGGATTAAAGAGCCTGAATTTCTTCTACCCTTCTAGCGTAAGTAATCGCTACTAAGAAGTTTTCAGAGTTAGCCATTTATGTGCCTTTTGCTGAAGCCATTCAAAAGGGTTTCTGAAAAAGCTTTTAAAACTAAAACCTCAAGAACTCATCATCTTGTTAAAAGTAGGTCTTATTTTCCATAAAGCCTTGAGAAATCTTTTTATTAAATTATTAGCAGTTAGAGGTCCTCCTTTGAAGGCATTGATGTCCTCCAACTGGACCTTGATTGAGTTCAGGCTGAGATTTTTCTCAAAGCCTAGCTGAAGAAAATCTTAAATCTTTTTGAATGGATACCTCTACCAGATCTTCTGGATTATAAAACCCCAATTTTTCAATGTTGACTACACTGTTATAGGAACTATAAGTATAGGATTTGTACACCTGAATTACTTGGTGACATACCTGGTTTCTTTAGCTTCCGCCTCTCAAATTCCTTGCCATCAAGTGGAGTCAGCCCAGATCTTTTTGATATATTGCGCTTTGTGAAATGAGAACGTCTCAAGGGTAGTTTCAATTGAAGGATTTTTTTTTTTCACTAGATTAACTAGCTCTGTACACCATGCCCTTCTGGTCAAAAATGGAACCACCGCTATTACTTGTGTTTTATTTTCCGTAGAACTCTCGGAATTCTAGAAAAGTTTCACCTTCGAGTCATGGCATCCAAATGATATTGGCTATCTGCCTGATTCATTGAGCAGAATAAAGGGAAAGCTTTACATTGACACTGGAGGCCATAAAATCTGAGGATATCCCCATCTGTTGACCATCAAGAACATTTCTGGGTGCAGAGCCTATTCTCCTTGTTGGATCTTATTTCAGACAAAAAAAGTCTGCCTTTATATTTAGAGACCCCAGAGATTTGTGGCACATTTTCATCCACCCATTCCCAGGTGGTATTTGTTTCTCTTAGTAGTAAGGCGCTTTTTGTGCCCCATTGCCTGTTGAAGTAGGCTTCTGTCGAGGAATTGTCAGATTGGATCCTTCTGGAGAAATTCCATGATTGGAGCTTGAAAATGAAGTATTTCTAGGGATACTACTCATATACGTCTGATGCAGGCAGAAAGGAGGCTCCCGGCATAACTCCACACTCCCTGGACAGTCAGCTGTTGAAGATGTTCTCACTAGCCATAGACTGGCATCTGTTAAGATGTTCCATTGTCCTGTAGTCAGGGGACACCCTTTTGAAATGTTACCGATATTCTCCCACCAACCAGAAACTGTGTACAGGTAGTCCTCGTTATCCAACGTTTCACTTTACAACGAATGGCATATCCAACGCTTTACAATGCAACCCTTTGGGCCGTTTCTCGACACCGGAATGCGTTATCCAACGCTCACCGCCACTGATTAACATGGAACTCACTTTACAATGGTTTCACTATCCAACGCTACTTCCAGAACGGATTCCGTTGGATAACCTAGGGCTGCCTGTAGTTGGACTGGACTGACTGCAGGGACGATCGCCTCTTACTCCAGAAGTGCAGTACATTTCCCTGGAGAGGCTGCATATGCCTTCCGGCCCAGGGTACGGCTTCTGTAGAGGCTGACATTAGGCCTAACAACTTCATACAATATCTTACGTTCAGCAGGATAGACCACATTTTCCTGCATTCTTCACAGTACAGCATCCAAGGAAGAAATATTTTTTTCTTGGAATGTGTTGAATACAAGACCAAGGAATTGTAAAGGCTGGAGAGGGACCAGAACACCTTTGTCCTTGTTGATGACCCATCCATATTTCGATAGGAAGGCCATCACCCTGGAAACATGCTGCCAAAATTTGCTTTGATCATCATAAACACTCTTGGTGCCGACGTTAAAAGGAGGAAGGAGCCAAAAACTGAAAATGGTGAATGACTCCCTGCAGATCCTGCCCAGCAAATCTCAGGTATCTTTGGTGGCTCCTGCATATTGGGATATGAAGATATGCATCTTTCGGAAGAAGCGAGAATGAGAGAAGCGAGAGAGCAAGAGAAAAAAGCAAGAGAATGAAAGAAGCGAGAGAGCGCGAGAGGAAGGAGAGACAAGAGAGGAGAGGAGAGAGAGAACTATCCTGAGTTCAAACAGGTAAGAACAAAACCCCTCAGACTCAACACAAAACCACTATGTATGATTTGCATAGACATCTGCAACTCAAACCCATTACCCGTGGTCTGAGAACAGCTTGGCCTTCACATATAAGTATTTGGCTAACAAGCAACCAATAAATAGGACAGAAAAATACGAACCTGGAAGAGAGGAAGGAAGCCTTATAACAACTCCTTCAAATTCATCCCTCTGTCCTACATAGAGGGAGGAGCTAGAACCCACAGGTGTGCACTGCCGTGGGACGCAGAAGAAAAGATATTGGGAGAGCGATTGATGTAGTCAGTAGACACACCAATTATAGGGAAGGAGGGATGCATCGCACCAACTATGAATGTAGTGTAAAACTTTCTAGCATTGAATCGAGGTGCCACCTGAGGATCAAAATGCAATTAGCTAGCGAATCGGTAGAGAGAGACAAATCCTCTTTGTTGGTGCGCACACTAAAAAGTAAGGAAGGAGGCCATATAGGCCAACATCATCAAATTAGAAGAAAACCATATTGGTGGTCTATAGAGGCAGATGAGTATGTCTAGAGTTAAAGCATAACCAGGAGAAACATTTGGCTAACAAGGGCTAGTACCAAATAATGAGACCTGATAATGAAATGGTAGCAGGCACTTGGAAAGATAAAGTGTTGCTAATAACTAGCTATAAAAAAAATGTTTTAATGATCCATAGGGTAAACGAGAAAAAAAAAAAAAAAAAAACAGCTGCAGTGAGCAGACATGGTTAAAACAATGTGAGGGCATACGAGTGTTTAAACTCCGAATGGTGTGTGCATTTAGGCAATCGGAATTCATTTCTTGTAGCAATCTAGTAGGTGTAATTGGAAATGATTGCTAATACTAACCACGAGAGTGTAAATGATGGTTCAACTGCAATAAAGCCTATATTCGGCCCACACTGCCTGTGTAATTGATTCCAGCAGTGTCTGATTGTGTCATAGGAGATAGGAGTAAGACCAGTGCATATATTAGTATTCGCACTAAGGCACAACAATCATTAAACCTAAAAAGTCTATGAATTAATAAATGTGCACAACATACGCAGGCCAAATTCCACTGGCTGAAAAAACACAATCATTGTGTTGTTTATTCAGCCAGTGGAATTTGGACCGAGTTTCTCCTCCCCCCCCTCACACGTCTCTCCTCCTTTCCCCCCTTCACACACACCTCTCCTCCTTTCCCCCCTTCACACACACCTCTCCTCCTTTCCCCCCTTCACACACACCTCTCCTCCTTTCCCCCCTTCACACACACCTCTCCTCCTTTCCCCCCTTCACACACACCTCTCCTCCTTTCCCCCCTTCACACACACCTCTCCTCCTTTCCCCCCTTCACACACACCTCTCCTCCTTTCCCCCCTTCACACACACCTCTCCTCCTTTCCCCCCTTCACACACACCTCTCCTCCTTTCCCCCCTTCACACACACCTCTCCTCCTTTCCCCCCTTCACACACACCTCTCCTCCTTTCCCCCCTTCACACACACCTCTCCTCCTTTCCCCCCTTCACACACACCTCTCCTCCTTTCCCCCCTTCACACACACCTCTCCTCCTTTCCCCCCTTCACACACACCTCTCCTCCTTTCCCCCCTTCACACACACCTCTCCTCCTTTCCCCCCTTCACACACACCTCTCCTCCTTTCCCCCCTTCACACACACCTCTCCTCCTTTCCCCCCTTCACACACCTCTCCTCCTTTCCCCCCTTCACACACCTCTCCTCCTTTCCCCCCTTCACACACCTCTCCTCCTTTCCCCCCTTCACACACCTCTCCTCCTTTCCCCCCTTCACACACCTCTCCTCCTTTCCCCCCTTCACACACCTCTCCTCCTTTCCCCCCTTCACACACACCTCTCCTCCTTTCCCCCCTTCACACACACCTCTCCTCCTTTCCCCCCTTCACACACACCTCTCCTCCTTTCCCCCCTTCACACACACCTCTCCTCCTTTCCCCCCTTCACACACACCTCTCCTCCTTTCCCCCCTTCACACACACCTCTCCTCCTTTCCCCCCTTCACACACACCTCTCCTCCTTTCCCCCCTTCACACACACCTCTCCTCCTTTCCCCCCTTCACACACACCTCTCCTCCTTTCCCCCCTTCACACACACCTCTCCTCCTTTCCCCCCTTCACACACACCTCTCCTCCTTTCCCCCCTTCACACACACCTCTCCTCCTTTCCCCCCTTCACACACACCTCTCCTCCTTTCCCCCCTTCACACACACCTCTCCTCCTTTCCCCCCTTCACACACACCTCTCCTCCTTTCCCCCCTTCACACACACCTCTCCTCCTTTCCCCCCTTCACACACACCTCTCCTCCTTTCCCCCCTTCACACACACCTCTCCTCCTTTCCCCCCTTCACACACACCTCTCCTCCTTTCCCCCCTTCACACACACCTCTCCTCCTTTCCCCCCTTCACACACACCTCTCCTCCTTTCCCCCCTTCACACACACCTCTCCTCCTTTCCCCCCTTCACACACACCTCTCCTCCTTTCCCCCCTTCACACACACCTCTCCTCCTTTCCCCCCTTCACACACACCTCTCCTCCTTTCCCCCCTTCACACACACCTCTCCTCCTTTCCCCCCTTCACACACACCTCTCCTCCTTTCCCCCCTTCACACACACCTCTCCTCCTTTCCCCCCTTCACACACACCTCTCCTCCTTTCCCCCCTTCACACACACCTCTCCTCCTTTCCCCCCTTCACACACACCTCTCCTCCTTTCCCCCCTTCACACACACCTCTCCTCCTTTCCCCCCTTCACACACACCTCTCCTCCTTTCCCCCCTTCACACACACCTCTCCTCCTTTCCCCCCTTCACACACACCTCTCCTCCTTTCCCCCCTTCACACACACCTCTCCTCCTTTCCCCCCTTCACACACACCTCTCCTCCTTTCCCCCCTTCACACACACCTCTCCTCCTTTCCCCCCTTCACACACCTCTCCTCCTTTCCCCCCTTCACACACACCTCTCCTCCTTTCCCCCCTTCACACACCTCTCCTCCTTTCCCCCCTTCACACACACCTCTCCTCCTTTCCCCCCTTCACACACCTCTCCTCCTTTCTCCCCTTCACACACCTCTCCTCCTTTCCCCCCTTCACACACCTCTCCTCCTTTCCCCCCTTCACACACCTCTCCTCCTTTCCCCCTTCACACACCTCTCCTCCTTTCCCCCCTTCACACACCTCTCCTCCTTTCCCCCCTTCACACACCTCTCCTCCTTTCCCCCCTTCACACACACACCTCTCCTCCTTTCCCCCCTTCACACACACACCTCTCCTCCTTTCCCCCCTTCACACACCTCTCCTCCTTTCCCCCCTTCACACACCTCTCCTCCTTTCCCCCCTTCACACACCTCTCCTCCTTTCCCCCCTTCACACACCTCTCCTCCTTTCCCCCCTTCACACACCTCTCCTCCTTTCCCCCCTTCACACACCTCTCCTCCTTTCCCCCCTTCACACACCTCTCCTCCTTTCCCCCCTTCACACACCTCTCCTCCTTTCCCCCCTTCACACACCTCTCCTCCTTTCCCCCCTTCACACACCTCTCCTCCTTTCCCCCCTTCACACACCTCTCCTCATTTCCCCCCTTCACACCTCTCCTCATTTCCCCCCTTCACACCTCTCCTCATTTCCCCCCGCACACCTCTCTCCTCCCCCCCCTCACACCTCTCTCCCCCCCCCCCCTCACACCTCACTCCCCCCCCCTCACCTCTTTCCCCCCCCCCTCACTTCTTCCCCCCCCCACCTCTTTCCCCCCCTCACCTCTTTCCCCCCCTCACCTCTTTCCCCCCCCTCACCTCTTTCCCCCCCCTCACCTCTTTCCCCCCCCTCACCTCTTTCCCCCCCCTCACCTCTTTCTCCCCCCTCACCTCTTTCCCCCCCCTCACCTCTTTCCCCCCCCCTCACCTCTTTCCCCCCCCCTCACCTCTTTCCCCCCCCCCTCACCTCTCCCCCCCCCTCACCTCTTTCCCCCCCCCCCCCTCACCTCTTTCCCCCCCCCCCTCACCTCTTTCCCCCCCCCCCCTCACCTCTTTCCCACCCCCCCTCACCTCTTTCCCACCCCCTCACCTCTCCTCTTCCCACCCCCCTCTCCCCATCCCTTCCCCTCACCCCCACCCCCTCCCACCACTCTCCTCCCCCTTACCTCTCACTAAAAGAGTTATATATCTTTACAAAAGTGTCTTACTTTATGAAAAAAGCCTACATTTAGTCCATAATAGTAATAATCCCCTCAGATCAGGGCATTATTGGCCAGTAATGCCTGTTCTGAGGGATTATTACTTAATTCCCTGCACCCCCCTGCTGGCAGTTACCCTCTCTATGCGCCCCCTCCCCCCCCCCCCCCCCATGACCTTGCGGTGTCATTTTACGCCTCGTTGCCATGGCGAAGCGTCTAAGAAGCCACCGGTGCCAACGTAAGGCCTCGGTCTCGCTGCGCTCGGTGGCGCGGGCGGCCACACGCGAGTTCCCCACCAGCAGGGGAATCCTGCGGAGCCGGTCCCCCCTGGCTGCACAGCTTACTACACGCTGTGGCGCGTCAGCCGCTATGGAACACAAGAGAATGGTGATCCCTAGTGTTGACGTGTCACGTGGTGTGGCTGTGAGCCAATGGGGATTGGCGGCTTCGGGAGGAGGAGAGGCTTCGGGGAGTGGGGAGGAGTGTGGAGTGAAAGCAGCGTGAGTGCCTGTCTGTGTGTATGTATGTGTGCCTGAGTGCGTGAGTGCCTGCCTATGTGTGTGTATGTGTGTGCCTGTGTGTGCCTGTGTGTGTGCGCGTGTGTGTATATGAGTGCCTGCGTGTGTGTGTGTATATGAGTGCCTGCGTGTGTGTGTGTGTTGCTTACCATCAGCAGCTCCAGCCCGAGCCCGTGGAGGGAGGGAGGGGGGGGGGGGAGAGTAGCTGGTCCCTCCGCTCAAGCCACGCCCCCCTTCCCTGTCAAGCCTCCCACTCCCGCCCACCTCCCGCTCCGGCTCCCGCTCCCTACAGACCGCATATCGCGGTCTGTGTATGTCAGCGCCCCGCCTGTCTGCAGTGCGGGCGCGCTGACTCTGGGAGCGGGGCCTTAGCCTATGTCAGGTTTACAGAGGCCTTCCAGCTCACTTAATTTAAGTGCCTTCTGGAAGCGCACAGGGCCTCTTTAAACCCCGCACCCCCCGCAGTCAGTCTCGCGCCCCCTAGTTTGCGCACCGCTGACTTAATGATCTAGAAGTCTGTACACATTTTTCTCCACATTAGTAGGACATGCATGGAAGAGAAAAAAAGTGAAAGCATTTAGAAACAATATGATAATGAAAGGCTCTTCTACAGAATTCTGTGCCCCAGAGCTACACCAGTAAAGGGATAAAGGTTCAGCCAGCCGTACTTCATTGAATACCAGGCAACATCTGTCCCTAGCTAGGTTCAGTTGAGGCTACCTTAGCAGCATTAAGATTAACATAAAAACAAAAATATACCCGTTTCACAAAGCAAAGCTCAACAATTGAATCTACTATATATTTCTGAAAGCACTGTATGTCTGCGTCCCTAGCGGCAATGTCATTGGTCCCTTGGCCCGCCCGCCCCCGCACACCTCTCATTGGCCTGAGGCGGAGTGACGGGCCAAAGGACACCACACACACACACACACACACACACACACGTGTTACCTACATTAGCAGGGCTCACAGTGTTAGCAGCACCCGCGCGCACCTCCTCCTCTCCCCGTGTCTCCCGCGCTTTCACCCCGCCCCCTCCTCCCCCGGCGCCGCTACAGTCAGCGGGACACACACACTATTATTACCCCTTCAGCGCCCCCCCCCACCCAGTGTCAGCGGCCGTGCGAGACCCCCCTTCTATATCTCCCACCTCTCCCCCCCCCACACACATATACATGCCCCCCACTCCCCGGCGCTACAACTCACCCCTACCCGGGCGGGGGAACAGCCAGTGGCCAGGCAGGCTGACTCGCGGCACCGAGTACCCAAGATGGCGGCGCCCGGGACACAGCGGGGGAGCGGCCACAACACGCTACCTCCCGCCTCAGATCCACGTGGGACCTGCCGGACGGGTGAGTGAGCGGCCTTCACCCCCCCTCACCCACCCCCCAAAACTAACCTCAATCTCCCAACTGGCATATTTCACAGCATGAATAATATTTCCAGGCTGTTTCATTGTTAAAGCTGCAGACCAAGCAATATCCAACGTGTTTTTTTATTTTTTTGTTTTTTAATAAATCAGTTCTGTACTATGAGAAAATACTTATAGCATTTTTTGTTTGTTTTAAAAACAACTGTGAATGACATGTTTAATGTATTATAATGTATCAAGCATTTTTGTTTCTAAAGCAACCATTTACAAAGCCACATTGCCTTCCTCTTCTGAAACAGGCTCTGGCTCACCCCTATTTGAGCCCCGCCCTATCTCTAGCAGTGCACCAATTGTATCTAGTGACTGCCTGGTCACATGATCTTCCCCACAGAACTTTGCATCTTTGGTCCTATTCTGACAATTTAGCTAATTACTTATTGTGTGGATTGTATTGATACACATATTAAAAAGGGAAAAATATATTATGAAAAAAATTAAAATGCCGGTAGCTTGGACTGCTGCTTTAAAGTTGCTGTCCATACTTCTCGTTAGAAAAAAAATACTATTTTTTTTTCCAGAGGCTGAAGTCTTATGCTCCCTAAAGTGAGCAGGGGTAGAGCAGGGGTAGAGCAGGTGTTTCTCCCCCCCCCCCCCCCCACCCCACAAAGAGGCCAGGTTTTCAGAATATCCCTGCTGCAGACAGGTGGCTTAATCAGTGGCTAGTCTGAGAGCTTCTGCTTTTGTGGGGGGGGGGGGTTGCCTACAATGAGCAGTAGTAATGGGGCCTTTGCACAGAAAGAGACAGATGGTTCTATGTAGAGGCAAACGTGGTGCAATTCTGAAGACATGAATGTGCACTTTAGGAATAAAAGGACACACATTAAAGTTAATTTCAATGAGATTGTTTCTGTGACAGTTTCAAACATGTTTTTGCCCCAGAGCTGCACCATTTTTGCCTTGATACATAGACCCCACAATGTGCAAGTACTTGCAAATTTACTTTGTGTTTACCCCAAAAATATTAGCAGCACTTTAACACCAAACATAGAATAACACATTCAATGTAATGGTAGGTTTTTGCCGTCTGGTTGTCCTCCATCCACATCACCCCACTGACCAAATGAGTATTATTACAGAACTTAAAATCCTCCTACGCGTTTTGCTCTCAAATAGCACGAAAGGCGTAGGAAAATGTTTGTAACTCTTAACTATGGCCTAGTACATTCATTTTTTTTTTATTCTCTGGGGTCCACTGGTCTTAATTTCAGTAGTGCAGTGTTTATTTCCATTTTTCCGTGTGTTGATTACTTTTTCTTGCGGTTGCACACTAAGGGAACCCCCTAAAGATTTGTAGTGGAAGCCTTGTTCTAGTACAGGAACACATAAGACTAATGTCCCTAAAGCCAATTTGCACATGGCAATGCTTACAAAAAGAAATAAATGCTATTGTTCCTGGTCACTGTTGAGTTAAGCCGAACATTGCCCTTTACACCAAGGGTTCCAGGTAGGCGTTATTCTGATTATAGCGTGCATATTTATGAAGAGACTGCACATGGCATTTAGAACCAACAAATAAGGGGGTTCACCTAATGAACAGAAAACAAATATTTAGTATCTCGGAAGGATTGTGGCTTTGCCGTTTCCCTGAGCACATGGGACAATATATTTTTCAACCACTATAAATGTTCCATAATCGTAATGTATGTCAATTAATGACTAAGTGGCCGCCCTAATTTCCCTTCTCAAAGCTGCCTGCCCAATACAAATAAATAATTTATTTGTGGTGCAATGCAACAGAATATTTCAGATGATTTTGGTTCTTGAAATCACAATTCAAATAATTTTGAAAGGCGTACTAATAAATGTGCATCTATTAACCTCTTACTAAAGTGTACTTTAAGTCCCTGAGGTATGCAAGTCCTTCCACAGTGATTAGGGAGTGTCTGCTTACATTATATACAGTCCTTATGTAACCCCCTCTGGGATTACAATGGGCAGCTCAGAAGTTAAGGCCCCTAAAGTGTTAACGGTTAAGGGTTGTTGTAAAGTAAGGTGCCCTTTTCCCATATGTGTTGCAAAGTTGCTCAGCAAAAGATTAGCCCCACACACCTTCTACAAGGTGCCCAGTCTGTCACCTGGTACAGAATGACTTCTGTAACAGAATCCAAACCACTGATGTCCAGTGACCAGTGATGTCACCAGTAGTGACAAATAGGAGAGCAGGGGTATTCCACCCTCAGACTGCGCTTATAGTGCCGGCGACAGTGACGCTGCTTCAAAACAAATGTATTGAAGCCATCGCGTGCGCTTATAGTAGGAGCGATGAGACGGCGTGACGGAGCGACAGATTGGTCGCGATCGCTAGAAGTCACTTCAATTAGATTTTTTTCAGCGACTAGCGGTATGTCAGAGTCCCCGTCACTATAAGCGCAGCCTTAGACCTCCTGAGAAGAGACAGTAGAGGTCTCACATTTATATAGCACTGTAAGTATGTAGTATAGGGTAGGTAGTCCTTTGTTGTTTTATAGATAGTAAGTAAAGTGCCGCATGCAGTTCGGTTACCTTTATGTAAAGAAGTGTATCCCCTGAACAGGGAGATCTGTGTCCCCTAGGAGTTGCCCGATCTGTAACTCTGGGACAATTCTGACAGAGAAGAATGAAGTAAGACTAAAGGCCTGTCCCTGTGGGTGAGCATCCCCACATGATGAGGGAATGATGAGGGCCCAGATCTCCTGCGGTGAGCAGTCACAAAAGAAAGAAAGCAGTAGAAGATCCCTGTGGTGAGCATCCCCAAGGGCCAACAGTTACAAATTGAATATGCTCACTGTTGCCTCAATCAGGAGACAGTAGAGAGAAATATTGAAGTTAGACTGAGACAGTCAAACAGATGTCCCCTGATGGGATGCGCAGGGCAGCCCAGTGAGGGGACCCCGATAGGAGATAACCCAGTGCTGAAAGAAGAGTGATCTTTAAAGATACGGTCAATGTAATCAGTCATATGAATGTGCCTCTCCAGGGATGCAACAATGCACCTGGAGAAGGTGTAACCTATGAATCAATAAAGCCTGTCCTTTAACTACAAAGTTCATGCAAAGTTCTTTAACATCTGCAATTACACCCAGCCTGCGCGGACCAGCACCTATTACAAAGGAAAAGCAACCTGAGTGGCCAAATACACAGACATCCATGTAAACTCCAGGAGAAGTGTGTTACACTTACATACATATTCACTATTCACATTAAAATGACACAACATATATAATCCTCCTTTGTGTAGTAACATACAGAGCAGTTCATGGTACAAATGCAACTTCTATATTGATCACAAACAAAAACCCTGGCCTTATCAAATAAAGTATCTCCTCAGTCCGATATTGATTAATTACCAATATTTACTAAAAACAATTGGCAGATATGGATGATTTAAAGATACAGGTAAATCAAAGACAACTAAGCATTACATGTGTACATCCAAATAAACAGAGATTCGCTGCCTCAAAGAGCTTACAATGTAACTGGATGATGGGACACATGCAGGATCAGGAATGAACAGAAGCACCATGGGTATCTCAGTGCAGGAAACAGAATGCGGGTGCCTGTTTCTGAGGAGAGTTTATTGGTAATTGGGATAAATAGGACAAACATGAAAAATCAGAACTCTCTGACAACGATGGAGTAACAAATAATGAGCATTACAATTGTATTTCTCTTTTGAAGGGATTAGGTGATGGCCCCTCACTTGCCACTTAATAGAAACGCAAGTATAATTTGTGCACCTGCAAATGCATTTGAGAGCAGGTAATTTGTACGGCTCATATGTTGTCTGTCGCTGTGGAAAACACACCAGAGCAGAGCCAAGATATTAGCAAGCAGTTCTATTTTTACAGCAGATGTCTGACAGGAGGAGGTTATGCTGAAGAGGGTGTCTGAACGGTGATAACTGAATGTGGTTTTTTTTTCATGGCTACCTACCAACTTATTGCTCAGTATTATTTTCTTGTTACTGTAGCTCTGCTGAACAGACATGGAAATTATTCTTAAGTGTTGATCTGCATGAATTTTCAATACCACATCATTCACAAAAAGTGTGCCAATTTGGCACAAAGTGAAATTGTTTGCATGGACAAATGCGATTCTATATCTATGCTAATGTTCATTATTTCTGTGACTCATTTGATATACTCTTGAATTCTATTTCCAATGGCATGAAAACATTTATTTGTACCGAATCGACAAATGTGTTTGGATCTGTCCACAGTTAACTTCATTATGAGACAAGCCCTTATTTTAGGTTCATGCATTATTCTTGTGCGTATTAGTGAGCATCTAGGTTCTGTGGGAGACTGAACAAATGCAGTTATTAAATATTAATAGTGAAGATTGCTCCCATTAACAACCTGGATCCAGAATTCATAGTTTAGTAAACTCACCCAATATAAATACTATATGAAACGTAATACTTTATATAGAAGTGCAGCTAAGGAGTGTCCTTAAATGCACAAGGGAAACAAAAAAAACACTACCAACTCACAACCATTTAAAGAGCGAGTCCCTTAAAGGACCAATATGTATTAGTGGCAGTGACCTGATCGAGGAGATACATCTAGGTGGGCGGTGCCTTTATTGTCAAAATCCCCCACCTATTAATACATTTTTTTTATTTTTCAAGTTACCTTGTAAACTTTATGAGCTTCACAGCAGGGCGATATGATCCAAAAAGTAAAATGCGAGAAGCCAAGTGCCATTAAAGAACTGCTGGCTGCAAAACCAGGGCAAAAGTGGAGCAAAAAAGCCACCAGTTTAGCAACGCAAAAGCCTCCCATTGTTTCAAATCTGGTGCTGTTTTTCTGCTCCACTTATGCCTTAATTTTGCAGCCAGGAGACTTTGCTGCCCCAGTTATTACCTGGGGTGGGTGTGGGTGTGGGTGTGTATTTTATGTTTCTGTATTTTTAACAAAACCTGAATTTCACAATGACATTTACAGTCATCATGAGAACACTGTAATTAGAAGTGTTACATTATATTGTAATTCAATATTTCCAGTCTACTCCGTTTTAATGTAAGTTAAAGAAACTGTGACAATTGAGTCACTGGGAGACCCCATCGTTGCATCATCACAACAGGGGTGGCTAGTGGAAAAAGGTTGAGAAACGCGGCTTTGATACTTACAGTAGCCCCAAGTAAGGGAACTGGTTCATAGAGCATCAGTCACCTCAAACATACACATCTCCCTCCCTGCTTTTGCATGTCGTGTTTGCATATTTAAACATTTATTGTACGGCTCCTGAAATGGAATTTTGCCTGAGCCTCAATCTCAGTATGATATTACTAATCTTCAATAGGCTTCCTCAAATGCGATTGGACAAGGGTGTATGGTGCATCACTGTTATTTTATTTACATAACCAGAATACCAGGTGAAGAGGAAATAGTAACCGTGGTCACAGCAACTCCACACAACCAACGCATTGAAAAAAGTAAAAAACTTTATTTAATCTAAACAGTGAGCATCAGTACCAACACTGATGCGTTTCGTCTAGTGATAGACTTTATCAAAGCGTGAAGACCCCTGCATCGTACCGGATCTTATATAGGAAATGACGTATCAACTGGCAACTCCCTAATTTAACTAGGACCTCCCCCTTATGAATATAAAACTAGATTGAACGTCATTCCTATTAAAAGGGACCGTATAGCTCTACACAAGAACACCTATAGTAATTAAAACCGTGGGATTAAAAACACAGACCCTGAACTGCTCACACAATAATAAATCGAACAACAAGGTATAATGCACTAAAATATGATGATGGACAATTTTTTTCTGAATTACATCAAAACAATGTTCTATTAAAGTTGCATATATATGTATAACCATAATATATCACGAGTACATAGAGGATGGTAAAGTGAACCATTTCTCATAGCAATATGGAAATAATGCATAACATATGTATGACCCATTAAAGAATTATATAACATATACCATTTACATGTATGTATATTAACAGAAAGGCTCAACAAAGAAAATATTACTCTTGACCGCAGCATTATCTCTTGTCAATACAATACAATGTCAACAAATAACATACACCCCGCACACTCCACCACCCATCACTCAACCAGGAAGTGTTTGAGTTCCCACTCCTGGTTGATACCAAATGGGTGGAGAGTGCGCAGGGTGTATATCCAGTACATTTCACGTCGATTTAACATGCCCTCCCTGTCCCCTCCCCTTCTATGTGGGGGGACATGTTCCAGAGCCATAAATGAAAAATTATCAATACCACCCATCCTGCACCTTGAAAAATGCCTTGGCCCAGGATGTGAAACATCATTTCTTTTAATTAAACGAACATGCTCTGCAATGCGTGTTTTTAAAGATCTTTTTGTTCGTCCAACATACCGTTTACTACAGCCGCACTGCAGCAGGTAAATTGTAAAGGTGGTATTGCAATTTAGAAAAGTTTTTAAAACATAGCTCTTTTTGTTATCATCATACCTTATTATTTTTGTGTTATATACATATCTACACATGGAACAATTTCCACATGAGAAAAAAACCTTTCGGGATCCCTCTTATATTTGTATATTCTGATCTCGTCTGAAATAAACTTGGTGACAAATGTGACGCTAGTGTTTTCGCTTTGCGATACGTAAATTTAGGACCATTTTTTACAAACTCTGATAAATCCTTATCTAGGGCTAACGTAGTCCAATGTTTCATAACAATATCTCGTATGCTTTGAGCTTGACGGCTAGAATACCAGGTGACTTACAGACATATGATTGGCTTCAGTTAATGCGTTAAGGAAAGGGTGAACATTTGTTGACAGTGTCAAAGCGCTCTATCCTAAAGTTGACAAGTTTTAGAATTTCTAGAAAATCAGATACAACCAATAAAAAAAAATTAAAAAAACACATGTCATTTCAAATACACTTAAGAGATTTACAAAATATGGTAGTTACTTGCTTCACATTACACAGGTACTGTAAATATCGGTCTAGAGAAAATGTAGGGGTCAATGTCTCTCCTATCAGAGGGACCCCAATAACACATTACTCCTAAATATGTTGTGGTCCCTCTGGCTGCTGAGTAGATGGGGAGAGATGAGCTACTTGTATATTTTTTATAAAATAGAAATATTGGGGGTTTTTTGGTTTGTTTTTTTAAATGAGTGCAAACACATTAGAAAATACCTTGTCTTGAGTATTTCATTCATTTTTTGCTTCAGTTCTAAATTTTTTTGCCGTTCTTTTTCCAATTCTTGTTTTAAAGATTCAATGCTCGTCTCTTCTCTTAGTTTCCGGAGCTCTTCCTCTGTAACCAAAACAAAGGGAAAGAAAATTACGACATTTGCGTAAACTGACTTAGCAAGAATAAAAGATGCATTGAACCTTGGAACAGTGTAGATTTGTTTGTACTTTTACCAGGGCTCTCAAACTTCAAGCAGAGCCAGAAGTGCTAACTAGCAGCATCACGGGTGCTGGAGGGTTAAAACAGCAGTCCAAGCAGCCGTCTTTTTTTATTTTTTTTCCCCCTTTAATATGTGCATCAATACAATCCACACAATAAGTAATTAGCTAGGTTGCTGATCGATCGGCGAAGATTCGGCTCAGGGGCTCACTAAATGGCAGTCAGTGTAGCAGAAGAGGACCAAAGGTCTGCAGCTTTAAGTCCAGGCTCTGATGTAAGCACACAAGGCAAGAAACCAACCAGAGCAAAACCTATGCAAAAAGGTTCCAAATGTACAAATTGTGGGAATTCGCAGTAGGCAAAATCTTTGCAAACTTCACCATATATCAACAGCTTTGGTATATTAATATAAATAAATTGAGGAATGCCAATTTTTAAGTCTGCAAATCGGTCTTTGCGCCAACAGTTCATGAATTTGCCAATTTCTCAACAAATTGCCAAGAACCATTGCAAAAGGAACTGCAACAGGTCCTGGCATCTGTAGAAGCATTAATAAAAGTGTTGCCTTGCCGACTCCTCTGCCAG
Source organism: Ascaphus truei (assembly GCF_040206685.1). NCBI lineage: Eukaryota > Metazoa > Chordata > Amphibia > Anura > Ascaphidae > Ascaphus > Ascaphus truei. The sequence continues at coordinate 45,431,554 of NC_134487.1, read as the reverse complement.
CAAAGGGGTGACGTAATATTTGCTTTAAAGTGCTTCCAAATAAAAACCTAGCACTTCCATTCATTTAACTCAAAAGGACTTAAAATGTCTCAATTAAAACACTTTGAAACCACTGTGCTGCACAGAGTCAACTAATTTGTAATATTATGCTGCAATGGTTATCAGTGGCTGCAAACCAAAAGTTCATTGTTGGAAGGCCTTCAAGTGAATGCCCTTTAAGTGACCTTATGGCCTAACACATTGAATACCTCACTATGGGCCATATTTATCTACCAAGACATAATGACACGTTACAACAAAGTACAAGCCGATCAACCGGGTGCCTGTAACTTTTCTTTAATTACTCTTTGAGGAGACCATGGTCCATATTTGTTATTGGCCTTGAATGGGCTGTAAGGCATTTTGTGGCTGAAGACCGATTAAATATGGCCCTAAATCTGACAAATGTTGTGGACATTTTGTTATGTTTTGAATCACACAAGTAAGCATGTTTTACTGTTTGTATTCAGAATGAAAAGAAACATTTCTATAAAAACGCAGAAAATACGCAGCTACATTGTACATGAAAAGGTCAAGCACAGACCAAGTAACGCGAGATCTGAATCCCAACGCCTAGGTTGCCATTTACCAGTCATCGCGCTGATTCTGCAAAATGAATAATAATAATAATATTATTAATAATAATAATAATAGCATGTTCTTGTATAGCACTACTAGTTTTACGTAGCGCTTTACAGAGACATTTTGCTGACATAGTCCCTGTCCCGTGGGGCTTACAATCTATATTTTTGGTGCCTAAGAACAATTAGCTTTTTCAGGGCACAGAGAAATGCATTAGCCCCATTAAAAAGGCAGAACGAGCAATCGGTCTATTCTACAGAAGAGGAATCTTCCTAAATACGGCTTTGAATGAGAAACCGCTTCCCTGCTTGCAGCAGGAGCAGAGCAAGAGAATATATTTGTATTCGTACAAGAAGCTGGATTCACAGCAACCAGTTGCAGAATCTCAACCAGACCAGACCAGACTCTTTCTTACTCTGATGTTTATACTAGCCCTTTGTGTGTTCATTCTTGAATATGTTTTCCGATAGTCATTCCCGCCTGATATTGTTATATTGTCTTCTAATAAAAATGAAATAATGTATAGTGTTGTTTAAATAGTGTCAATGTACATAGCGCTTTACCTACAAGAAAAACAATGGCGTACCAGAGAAATATAATGCAGTAAATGCAACAAAGCAGACCATAGGCCAGGAAATCTCGTCCCCGTAGAGCTTACAATCTAACACGGGGGACTTGCAAGATAGTAGGTGAAGAGGTAAGCAGGGCCACCAACAGGGGGGGGACAAAGGATACAGGCGTCCAAGGCCCCGTGAGTCAGGCCGGGCGCCAGTTAATTACATTTTAAAATAAAAATAAAAAAACTTAAAAAAATGGCGGCGATTCACGTGGTCCCGGCGAGCAGGGTGTCGTGGGCCTGCTGCCTGTGGGCCCACTGCCTGTTCCCTCCAACAACCCAGCCCCCCCCCCCCAAGCTTCTGCCCCGCTTCCCACGTGGGACGGAGGAGGAAGCGCCAAAACAAGCCCCGCACGCGCAACCCAGCCCCCCTGCTCCCCACGTGGGACCGAGGGGGAAGCGCAACACCAGTCCCTCCGCTCCCCACGTGGGACAGAGGGGGAAGCGCCAAAACAAGCCCCGCACGCGCAACCCAGCCCCCCTGCTCCCCACGTGGGTCAGAGTGGGAAGCGCCAACACCAGCCCCGCGCGCAACCCAGCCCACTTCCAACTTGATAAGGAGGGGGAAGCGCCAACCCAGCTTCCCCCCCGTGCGTCTCCTGCCCCAGCACACCTCGCTGCCCTCCCCCCCCCAGCCGCCCCGGGGGGAAGCGTCTGGCGGCAAGGAAGCAGCACCCACCGGTAAAGGTAAATCACTCAACCAACCAATGTTGTCATCCAGTCACCCACCCAGTCACTGTCACCCACCCAGTCACTGTCACCCACCCAGTCACTGTCACCCACCCAACCAGTCACTGTCACCCAACCAGTCACTGTCACCCACCCAGTCACTGTCACCCACCCACCCAGTCACTGTCACCCACCCAACCAGTCACTGTCTCCCACCCACCCAGTCACTGTCACCCACCCAGTCACTGTCACCCACCCAGTCACTGTCACCCACCCACCCAGTCACTGTCACCCACCCAGTCACTGTCACCCACCGTCACCCACCCAGTCACTGTCACCCACCGTCACCCACCCAGACACTGTCACCCACCCACCCAGTCACTGTCACCCACCCAGTCACTGTCACCCACCCACCCAGTCACTGTCACCCACCCAGTCACTGTCACCCACCCAGTCACTGTCACCCACCCACCGAGTCACTCACTCACCCAGTCACTCACTCACCCAGTCACTCACTCACCCAGTCACTCACTCACCCAGTCACTCACTCACCCAGTCACTCACTCACCCAGTCACTCACTCACCCAGTCACTCACTCACCCAGTCACTCACTCACCCAGTCACTCACTCACCCAGTCACTCACTCACCCAGTCACTCACTCACCCAGTCACTCACTCACCCAGTCACTCACTCACCCAGTCACTCACTCACCCAGTCACTCACTCACCCAGTCACTCACTCACCCAGTCACTCACTCACCCAGTCACTCACTCACCCAGTCACTCACTCACCCAGTCACTCACCTATCTTTTGTTGAAAATATAAAAATAAATAGGTTGCATTGTAATGTTTTTTTCTGTATCACAATAAGAAAACAGTTAAGTAAAAGTTGCACACTTCACCAGAATCTGAAGAAAAAGCATCACTTTAATTTAACACAGACATATTGCACTATATTTTGTGTGTTTTTTGTCTTTTACATATCTGCGCTCCCCAAACAAACCTGGATTTCTCCAACATTTCATGAACTCGCAAATTTCTTAAATTTGTAAGAACTTTTGAAAAATGAACTGTATCAGGTTCTCACATCTGTAAAAGGATTAATAATATAATAATAATAGCATGTTCTTGTAAAGCGCTGCTAGTTTACGTAGCGCTTTACAGAGACATTTTGCAGACACAGGTCCCTGCCCCGTGGAGCTTACAATCTATGCTTTTGGTGCCTGAGGCCCAGGGAGATAAAGTGACTTGCCCAAGGTCACAAGGAGTCGACACCGGAAATTGAGCCAGGCTCTCCTGCTTCAAACTCAATGCCAGTCTGTGTTTTTTACTCCTCACGGAGCCTCTCCCTCTCAAGATTAAGTATATATTTACACATATTGCAGTCTTCTACCCTAGTCGATCCACTGCTGGATGAAGTCCTCCCCCAAAATCTTCCAGGTACTGCAGTTGCAAGCCTCTTTTCCACGTTGCTCCAGCAAATTTTCTAATTTCATCCTCCCATCTTACTTTTGGTTATCATCTTGGTCTTTTAATTTCCCGTGGATTCTGAGGTCACAGACTTTTGCTTAGTTTCAAACCCATTTATTCATTCTTTTTCCTATCTCTTTGGGTGACAAAGCATACATCTCTCCATACTACTTTGAGTTGCCTGAAGCGTCTGAATTGTCTTTGTGAATGTGAACCTTGGACCCAAAATGCACAATATGTGAGCACATACAGGATACACTAGTCAAACTATTTCCTTTTGAGGCCCAATGGAATGTTCCCTTGCAAGGTTGTCTCGTTTCTTCCACATGCACTCCATCCCATCTGCATTCTCCTATTAGCTTCTTTTGAAAGGTTTGCAACCATTGATACTTGCTGGCCAAGGCAGACAGTGACGATCGTTCTATTCCATAATTAATCTTTGTAGTAGAGTTCACACATTTGTTGAACATCACTTTGGTCTAGTCAAGATTCTTATGGGGGTCTACCCTCTTACTTGCGTCAGCAAGATGGAGATCTTCTTGACTTGTGACAAAAACAATGTGATTTTTAAATTATACACAATCATGAGCGACAAATTGCTACGGTCTGGATGGTATATTATAAGTTCTGGCAACCTCTCTGTTAATTGTACTGAGCGTTAATCCCCTACCTGCTGCTTTTGCTTAAACAATTGGGCTGTTTACGTGGAGAGCACAGGAGAGAATAGGTGCACAAGTAGGTGCGCATGCCTTCTTAACCAGACCTGTCAGTGTGAAAAGACCAGACGGCAGGCGGCTGCACACGGAGAGGAGAGGATTTACAGCGCTCGGACAGATACAGACTATACGAACTACAGACCTTCATTAGGGAAGTTTTTCACTTGGGCTGAGGGGGAGTTGGGGTTAATTCAGCATTTTGGTGTGGGGACACAAAGGGGTGACATCGAAGGGGTTAATTCAGATTTTTGGGTGGGGGTGTATGCAGGGGCTTAATTGAGCACTCTGGGAGGAGTGACATGGAGGGGTTAATTCAGTATTTTGAGACAAAGCATGGAGGGCTTAATTCAGCTGTATTTTTTTTTTGGGGGGGGGGAAGAGGTGACAGAGAATATTGCAGCATTTTGGGGGGATGTTTTGGATTACCATTTTTGAGACAAAAAAATATAAAATCAGACAGCAGGATTAGGGATGGGGGAGAGGGGATATACTAGAGAATATTCTATTTCAAGTGTTTGGGGGTAACTGATGAAGCAGCCATCCTAAAACTGTTGCTTTGCCATGGGAAGATAAGTGTTTATCATGGGCAAGCAGACAATTGCTGTCTGTTGTCTAGAGCAGCGGTGAGCAAACTGGGGGGTGCGAGACTTTTTTGGGTGGTAGCGGCATTTACAGTTCCCACGCTGAGAGCATGAGGCCTCTGTAAACTTACTTACCTGGCTCCAGTCACGCGTCTCTATGACAACAAATGACGCCCTTTGCCACAGAGACGTGACGGCAAATGACGCCGCGGGTCACGTGACGTCACATGGTGTGACGTCACATGACCCCGCAGCGTAATTTGACACAAGATTAGAGGAGGGGGGTGCGACGGAGGAAGAGAGCAGGTGGGGGGGGGGGGGCGCAGGCGACGGGAGTTTGTGCACCGTTGGTCTAGAGAAGGGGCACGGTCTGTACGGTTTAAAGCAGCGGCTCTGAAAGAACATTGATTTTTACGTCACATTTCTTTATGGAAAATCAGAAGGTTGGAGAAAGCTACTAAATATGGTAAAAATAATGAAAAAATAATAGTTGTTTGGAATTAGAACTGGTCAGTCTAATCCTTGATTAGTTAACCAAATACAGGGTTTTTTGCTTTCACTGTTTTGATGTGTCTGGAAGTTCTGTTATACCCACGTGTTTTTAAGTAGGTCAATGATCGGTTCTATTACCTTTAAATGTATCATTATTTTTCCTCCTCTTTCAGCCCTGAGGTAAGATGGTCAATGCTAGCTCATCACTGCCATTAAGCTGCTTGGTTCTGTTTAGAGTGGTTGTAGCCCCATTTTGTGTTCAGGTGATACTAGCCAATAACCATTCGTTGTACTAAATTCAAACAGGCCCAACTCCAAGATGCTGTGAACCCGTTTTCGTTTCAGGGGAACTCGAGACTCCATTCAAATTGCAGTATTTACTTTTAGCCCTAAAGACATTCTCTACTGATTGTTGTTTGATTCTCCCGTTTGTAAGATGGAGAGTGGGAATAGCAACAACAGGTCTGAAAATGCACCACAGTTAACGCTGAACAACTGCGTCACACTTTCACCTGCAAATGTTTGCATAGAAAACAGAGCAACCACAAGCAATGCATCCAGTATCTGCTTAATCCAACTCATATGTCTGACACTTAAATGCAGCAAACACAGAAATAGAAGTAAACCCATTGCAAATCTTTCTGAAGGGGAGAGAAAGTTCGGAAGTACTTGGCTAAAGCAACTTAAGTGGCTCGGCTACAACACTGCAGCTGGACTTGCAGAATGTCCTATATGTTCAAGCTTCCCACATATGAGTGGCCAAACATCTAAAATAGTGCTGGGATTTTGTGGTCCATTCAAGCTGGAGACGTTCAAAGCGAATTAGGAGCCTTTTCACCATTTAGAGTGCATCACAGCTCATGAAAGAGACCTTGACCCACAATCAAAACCTCTGCTGAACATTGATGAAAAGATGCTTAACCATCTTAAGACTGGTCTTTAATTGTGCTGATTACATAGCAAAAAGCCAATAAGCCATTTTCCAATCTTCCAGAATATCTTGAACTCCTTAGCAAGTGTAATGTTGACATTTTACAGAAATACAGCAACAGCAAATAATTCATATCACACATCGCTTCCATGGTTCAAAGCGAATTATTAGCAAAGATTTAAAAAAAAAAAAAAAACCTTTTGCAAGTCTTCTTGATGTTTCACCTGACCAGTCTACAGAAAGGCAACGGATTCTGTATGAAAGGTACCCAAATGGAGGAAGCATTTCTGGCAATATTCCCATTGCAAAATGCTACAGCAGATGGATATTTAACTGCACTTCAAAATATACTTCAGACTCTTAATTTACAGGCAGTCCTCGTTTTACAACGAATGGCTTATCCAACGCTATGCAATGCATACCTATGTTCATTTTTACAACGCCAAAACGGCTCATCAACGCTCTTACGACGCTTTGCAAAGTTGTTTATGTTTTTATATTAATATATATATTTAAATATATATATATTTAAATATAGATATATAGATTTAATCAATAAAAAAGAGGACAAGGGGATTAAGGACACTCACAAAGGTACAAGATAAAAAGGCAGTTTGTGATATAATCACCACCAGCAAGGCAACACCGTCCAGGAACACATCAGTTCAATAGTCCCTCCGGTTCACCTCCAGCAGTTTTAGGACGATTGGAAACAGTGTCTCTTTGCCTCAATGCGATTTGGAGTTTTTTCAGCCTCAGATCAGCTCCATGCGCTCTCCGGCTGTAAAGCGCACACTGCGTGATGACGTAGTGTCGTGGTTGCGTGCCCTGACACGTTTCGTCATGACAGTGACTTTTTCAAAGGGAATACCAACATGGGGGAGGGCTCGGTATTTATACAAAGGGGAGTGATGCCGGGGCAACCAGAGGCCAATCATCAGTGCCCATGCAAAAGAACACGGCACTAGTGATAAGCCAATGGAAACATATATATGACAGTATATGCACTATATAATGTATGTGTGTGCTGCATATCTTATTGTCTGCGTAAAATATTTGGTGTATTTTAGCATTAAAAATGCCTTCAGGAACGGAACCTTTCATTTAAACAGTGTTCCTATAGGAAAACGTGTTTCGCTTTACAACGTTTCGCTATCCAACGCCATTTTGAGTAACGCATTGTGTCAGATAACCGAGGACTGCCTGTATTGGAACAGATGGAGCTGCAACCATGGCTGATAAAGAAAATGGCTTGGTAGAAAAACAAACTTTGTGTCAGGAATCGGCGTTCTCTGCGCTCCCCACACAGAGCACTCTCTCCCCGCAGGGAGTCCCTGGACACACAAAACAATCCTGCCTTACCGGCCTCCACGGCTCCCCGCCCCTGCCGCCGTCGCGGGATCACTCCCCTCGGCGATTCCTCTGCTCAGCGCTGGGCGCGCCCACGCCCTCCTGCACACACCTGCTCCATTCACTGGCTCGGTCCACGCGTTATGGAGCACGCTCAGTCTGCACACTCTTCTTCCTGTCCCCCGGACCTCAGGCTCCGCCCCCGCACACCGCACGGGCATACTCAGGTTACCAACAAGACTCACCTGGCCTGTTATGCCTGCACCAATCTGCAGTGTCTCCCTGTAGCTCTTCCTGTCCCGCCTCCGTTCCTAATTGGACCTTCCTGCTTTATCTAGCTCCTCTCTGCTCTCAGTCTTTGCTCGACATAGTCTCTGTATGGAAGTACTTCTGGATTCTCTCAGTGTTTTCACAGGTTCTGACGCGGCTTGTACGACTACCCCCTCTGGCTCTCGATCTCGGCACTCCTTGGACAACGCTCACTCTGGTAACCCCTTGAACACGGCTTGGACTACGACCTATCTCCGCTCTCCACTCCCTGACCTCGGCAAGGCATTCTTCCCTCTCTCTCTACAACCGGTACCGGCAAGTATTGTCTACCTTACTACACCTGGCCTGGCAACACTTTATACCACACTCCGGACACGCTCCCTTTGCTGCGGGTGCGTGTATTACCACTTCCCCCTTCAGCTCAGGGGACAGGTCTGGTCTGCGGGCAGCACCGGCGTAACACTTTGCTAAAGTGCTTCCATCGTTTAGTGGGCATTCATTGCCCTGCTCACAAGCTGCACCGGAGTGTTTTTAATTCTTCTAAAAATGTCAAGTACGTGTAAGCGGTGATTTAATTTTTTTTTTTTTACAAGGTCTACCATTAGTCACCTAAAAGAAGGCGGCAGCTAGGAGGTAGTATAATAGGCTTTGGAATGTGAGTTACTTAAATGTTAATATCTTCATAGTGTCCGATGGGTTGCTAGCCAAGTAGGAGCTTTGGCTGCTTTGGTGAAGGACTGGAGATGTTGTCATTTACCTGGAAGAAATTGGACATGGGAAAGGAGATAAAGCTGCCACAGCAAGAGGTCTTGTGAAGAAACTGAAGTGCTTCAGATTTCACAGCACTAGCCACTTTCTTTGACCTCAGTAATATTTTTAAAACGCATTTCGCTCATTCAAAAGAAAGCCCTTCTTAGCTTGCTGGATTTGCATGTCAAGAAAGCTTTGTCATCACTGGAAAGGATGACCGAGAAGAGTTGTTTGATGGAAGATGAGCAGATCTCCACGAGTGAACGGTTTCCTCTATGCAGTGGCTGTAATGGCAGAATCGACAGTTGCCTGTGAGAGAGGAGTTAGTCCAATGAACATGGTAAAACGTTAATTTAGGTCTATGATGGATACAGAAAGCCTGAATGATTTCATGATGGTGAATGCCAACAGGCCATCGCTGCAGGACTTTGACCCATCCATATCAGTTTGGTATTCAATACCAAAACCAGCAGGCATACCAAGATAACGTCATCTATTGACGTCTAAACACAGGTTTTACTTATGAACGTTTTAGTTAAACATTCACTTTGCTTCTACCATAGCTTCTTGTGTTGAATTTTGTTTAGTGGGTTGCTTTTTTCCCGTTAATTCTGTAACAATTGCAGTGTTTGGATATTTATACAGACATGTGCAGCCACCCAAAAGCAGCACGTGTGATCGTGAGAAGAGATAAATTAGATAGATATCCCATATAAATACTTATTGACCATGCGTATTTTACATTTGTGTTGCACATTGAAATTCTGACATTCAAAAACTATGCCAAACTAGGTGTACTTAATAGGGCCAAGTCCTCCCTAAGCCCGCTGGTCAGAAAGCACATCGCACAGCAGATGTTAATGACAATTGTAGACTATGGGGGCATAGTATATGGTACAGCACCCCAAACTCATCTTGGCAATCTAGACACCCTCACCCAATATGCCGCTTTGTCCTAAAATGTAACTACAACACACATCACTGCAAAATGCTCCAATAACTAGATTGGCTATTCCTTTAATTCAGATGCAAAATAAAGTTTTCCTGTCTTGCCTTCAAATACTTTCTGGGCAAGCTACCCAGCTATTTGAACAAGCTCCTCACCCCTACCACACACAGTGCTTATCACCTGAGATCTGACTCAGAAAGACAGTTCACGATCCCAAGGTGCAACAAAGTATCCGGTCGCTCCTCCATCTGTTACTGTGCACCTCATGTCTGGAATAACCTACCAGAGACTCTCAAAACCGCCTTCCGTTTAAGTTCTTTCAAGACATCAGCTGTCTCACCTTTAAATCTGGTCTGTAACTATTACATATTCCCATACCATATTACCTCTGACTATCCATGAAATGTCTGTAAATATAATGTATAAACTGTTTATTTCATGTAACCATGTATTGTTACCATAAATCTGTGCCCGGGACATAATTGAAAACGAGAGGCAACTCTCAATGTATTAATTCCTGGTAAAACATTTTATAAATAAAATATATGCTTGTTAATTCATAGTTACGTTATAGTTTCTGCTGGCTCCTAAAAATAATATCACATCTTATTGATATTATTTTATTTTGTAACAAAGCTCTTTCCTGGATCTCCTCTTACCTCTCCCATCGTACTTACAGTGTCTTTTGCAAACACCTCCTCCTCCTCCTCTATTGATCTCTCTGTGGGGGTACCACAGTGCTCTGTCCTGGGACACCTTCTCTTTTCTCTGTACACACTCTCTCTAGGTGACCTAATCACATCTCTTGAGTTCAAATGTCACCTCTATGCTGACACACAAATTTACTTTTATACCCGGACTTTACACCTGCTGTACAGACCAAAGTTTATTAATGTCTGTCGGCTATATCATCCTGGATGGCCCTCCGCCGACTTAATACTAAACATGGCAAAAACAGAGCTCCTCATACTTCCTCCAAAACCTGGTCCTATTTCCTCCTTCCACATTACTGTTGGAAGTACCATCATTCACCCAGTAGCCAAAGCACGCTGCTTGGGGGTCACACTCTACTCCTCTCTCACATTCTCCCCTCACATTCAGAACGTTTCTAAAACTTGTCACTTTTTCCTCCGCAATATTACAAAGATATGCCCTTTCCTCTGTTGCACGACTGATAAAACTCTGACTCCGGCCCTCATTCTCTCCAGTCTCGACTACTGTAACCTCCTGCTGTCCGGCCTTCCTGCCTCTCACCTGTCTCCCCTACAATCTATCCTAAATGCTGCTGCCAGAATCACTCTACTCTTTCCTAAATCTGTCTCGGCGTCTCTCCTGCCGAAATCCCTCTCCTGGCTTCCTATCAAATCCCGCATCTCACACTCAATTCTCCTCCTCACTTTAAAAGCTTTACACTCCTGCCCCTCCTTACAGCTCAGCCCTAATTTCTCGCTATGCACCCTCCCGACTTTTGCGCTCTATTCAAGGATGTCTTCTCTCTACCACGTTTGTATGTAAAGCCCTCATCCGCCTTCAACCTCTCTCACTGACTGCCCTACACCTCTGGAATGCCATTCCCCTCAATAACCGACTAGCACCCTCTCTATCCACTTTTAAAACACACCTGATTAAAGAAGCATATGAGTAGCTCCATGGCAGATAAATAACACATCATACATTAACCTTTGTTCCTTGCAGACGCACTTACCAAAATGCCCTCTTACCGTCTCTGTACGTTCTTCCTACCAACAAAATTAGATTGTAAGCTCTTCGTAGCAGGGACTCCTCTTCCTAAATGTTACTTTTATGTCTGAAGCACTTCTACCCTCCGTGTTATTTATATCATTTATTATTTATGATTGTCACATATTACTGCTGGGTAAGCGCTATGCACATGTATGGCGCTATATAAATAAAGACATACATACATAGATCTATCTTCAGCGTGCCAACGCAAGAGTGAGATTTCGATATATTTAGTAATCAACACAACTTTCATTGGCTTTTAACCTACACGAAATAATATTGACTTTCACCTTTCATACACTGGATATTTTTTCTCTGACCCAGGGTTGTGAGCACTGGAGTTCTCTGCAGTAATCTTCACTTATTATATATTATTATATTATTGCTAGATAATGGCAGTCATTAATTGCCTTGCAATATGTTTTAGACCCCTTAAGCAGTACAAAAAAAAAGGTGAACGGTCAGTTATCAGGCAAAGAAAACAGATGTACAAAATGCTTGTGAAACAGTAACTCCCTTTGTCATTTATATTGTGTGCCAGCAGCAGTAAACACTGTGCTAATTACTTTAGGGCACCCGACTCAAGAATCTCTCAGCCCAGGATGAATGAAAAGGATGATAGAATGCAACTGAAGTTCTAGAACCAGACAATAGATTTAACCCCTTCACTGTAAGAGCTGCAATGCTCCACATGTTTAGAACTCATAGGTAAGAATTAAATCCATTTGCTGAAACCTCAGCCATGCAGTAACATTTCTTCTACATCAGCAAACTTCTTTCCTTCTTTACAAACATACAATAACTGGGCTGCCAACTACTTCCTCTCAGGTGTCGGACAGCAACCAGAAAGTCCCCACTTTCCAGATTTGCAGACAAACTACAGACGGTCCTATCCTTGGATTACATAGGAGCCTGGCCAAAGTCTAAATGTCTTGAATAAAGTTTATAATAAAATATATATTTTTTATTATTTACTTTCACCATGTTCCTGTGACAGCTTTAAACAAGTAGCTCCTTCCTCCTCCCAAAAGGATGTAGATATAATAGTCTATTGTTACTCACGACATCTTAAATAAAAATATATACATTTATTAAAATCAAACATTACGGTCCTCATTCTCAAGATAATACAAATCACAAAAATTATGTTTTTTATACCCCGATCAAGACTCATCCCTGTGCGCTTTACAATAACCTACCAACCAAATTACATAAACTATTACGGCTGCTAGCATTTCCATAGTACAAAGTGCTGTGTGCCAATATGAATACATAATAAAGTGTACAATAGCACATTGTGTTAAACATTTGTGTGTTAAAACTCTAAAGCCTAAAAATTCAATATTAATGAATAATTGGTTAACTGAGGAAAAAGTTCATAGGCGGCTTGAAAAAAATTAAAGTAAATAAGGCACCTGGCCCCGATGGTATACAGCCAAGAGTTCTCAAGGAGTTAAGTTCAGTAATAGCTAAACCATTACATTTAATATTCAAGGACTCAATTTCCACAGGTTCAGTACCACAAGATTGTCGTTAAGCAGATGTGGTGCCTATATTTAAAAAGGGAGCTAGATCACAACCGGGGAATTACAGACCTGTAAGCCTGACTTCAATAGTAGGGAAACTACTTGAAGGTTTAATACTGGGTAATATTCAGGAATACCTAAAGGAAAACAACATTATTAGTAATAGTCAGCATGGATTTATGAAGCATAGATCTTGCCAAACTAACCTTATTTGTTTCTTTGAGGAGGTAAGTAGGAATTTAGACCAGTTGATGTGGTCTACTAAGATTTTGCAAAGGCTTTTGATACGGTTCCACACAAGAGATTGGTGTAAAAAAAAAAAGTAAACTGGACTCCGTAAAAATATATGCACCTGGATTGAAAACTGGTTGAAGGATAGACGACAGAGTGTTGTCATAAATGGAACTTTTTCAGGTTGGGCTAAGGTCGTGAGTGGAGTACCTCAGGGATCGGTACTTGGACCCCTGCTTTTTAACTTGTTTATTAATGACCTTGAGGTTGGCATGGAGAGCAAAGTCTCCATCTTTGCTGATGATTCTAAATTGTGTAAGGTAGTAGAATCAGTGCAGGATGTAATTTCTCTCCATAAGGACTTGGAGAGACTGGAAGCTTGGGCAGGTAAATAGCAGATGAGGTTTAATACAGATAAATGTAAGGTTATGCATTTGGGAAGCAAGAATAAACAGATAACTTACAAATTAAATGGGGATAAATTGGGGGAATACTTGATGAAGAATTTAGGAGTGCTTGTTGTCAGCAGGCTTAGCAATAGTGCCCAAAGTCATGCAGTAGCTACAAAGGCAAACAAGATATTCTTGCATTAAACAGACAATGGATGGAAGGGAAGTAAACATAATGATGCCCCTTTACAAAGCATTAGTAAGACCACACCTTGAATATGGAGTACAATTTTGGGCACCACTCCATAGGAAAGACATTCTGAAACTAGAGAGTGCAGAGAAAAGCCACCAAATTAATAAAGGGGATGGAACAGACAACTCACCCAAGTTAATTTTTTAATTTAACCCCTTAGGTGCCAGGGTATTTAGAAAATATATCCATGTCGCCTCCATGCGCAACAGTTGTGTAACGACCCGTCTCCTCCAGGGTGGAAGGGACTAAACTTGCTCAATGATCACATATTTCAATGTCTGTAATCCATGGCCAAGTTTTAAGGAAATGCGCTACAGATTGTTCCAATTTATTAACTTTTACTGCTGCACGTATGGCTGATCTGTGTAGGGCAATCCGTTCCCTGAACGTACATTCGGTTTTCAGTCCGCATGTACAACGGATCACATAGACAACACATTTACTTAAGTGAGATGATGTCGAATCTGAATAGGGAAACCATGTTGTGGGTTTTGAAATGTGGAGCCCGTCAGCATTGACCTGCAGGTCATACAGTCAGCAAATTTGAAGCATCCCAACTTCAATGCATACTCCTAATACTGAGGAAAGAAGGCCAAGTCAGTCTTGACCACGATATCTTTTAAATTATTTCCTCTGATAGCAAAACAAAGGTCGTTGATGCTTGGTAAAGTGGAGTCTGGACAAGATACTCCCGTTAGATTGTACGGTTTTCTTTATCTTTGCGGAGTTTGTGCTATAGGTTGAAATGATAAATCTTGTGTCCTTTCTGTTTACAACTTGTGTTTAATCATGGTCTTTTTGTTAAAATAAAGTTCTTACTCATAATCAACTTTTCTTAATTTCTGAAACACGGTACCACTCTGAAAGAGTTGCCATTGTAGATAATTCCGACTCAAATTTGAATCGCTTGCCAAACATTCTAAAGGTGCCATTTGGGAATACGAAAGTCCACTCGAGTGCCCTGTGATGGGAACTGCTTGCATGTAATAATTTATTGCTATCTGTACGCTTATAAATATTAGTACCCAAGCTTCCTCTGTTTAGAAACGGGTACGCCCAAGAGATAAATAGCTTGTATATCCATTTGAAGTGGATTGGAAATCTTACCTGAAGTGGGGAGTCACATGGAGCTAGTCCATGGTCCTCCAACATCCGGGGACCCCCAGATTCCCCATAGGTGCAGCTTTTATGTGCCGGTTTGTAGACACACACAAAAACATATAGAAATATGGCCACCAGACTACAAACATGCTCGCGGGTCACCAATAAAAAGTCACGGCATCAGCAATTTTTTTTTTGTTGGCCGTCTGACCCGGTGTCTGATGGCCACACATGTTACTGGTGCCGCAACGGGAAACCTAGGAGGGGAGGGAGGATCCGGATGTCGCGGGACCACAGAGGAGCACCTGGTGACTCCCCCCTGTTCAGGAAAGGGAGAAAAATAAAAAAAAAAGAGGACAGCGTGGAATAAAGGAAAACAGTACACAGTCTGTCAATTACCTCCTCCAATAACACGAACCCGAGCTGATGAATGGCTATGGACAGATTAAATTAACTTTTTATCAAGCAGTGTCTCGTCTCTGTAGACCCTTAATCACATGCATTTACTTTATTACCCGACAACCCAATTTCACCAAAACATTCTTTGCTGCAACCTGCTGGCTATGGTCTACAATAAATTAAAAATAATAATTACAATACAGCACGACCTACTAGTCCTTATGTACAAAAAAAACAGGAGTTTTACAAGACTTCTCTAATCTGCACAGTAAATCTGATTTGCTTTTGCAGACCTCGTTCTACTTACGAAGAAAGTGCTTTTCCAGTAAGGCGATTTCCAGATGCCCTTTAACCTCATTTAGTCGGTCAGACTCCGTTCGGCTAAACTCCGGTAACCCAGAAGCCATGACGATGGTCCCTGAACCAGCCTAGGAAGGAGTTAAAAACACAGAGTAAAACCTTCCCTGAAATATAAACGTATGCTCCAACACAGACACCTATAATGCAAATTCTGGAAACAGACAATATAAAGAACATGAGCACTTCCTATTCTATACATGTATAACCTGTCCTAGAAATAAAGCTTGAAACGCAGCTGCACTACTGGCAAATACCAGAGCTACGGTCACCTGCTGCTTTCTGTGGCTGCAGTCAGAGCACAAATCCTGCGATCTCAGAGAAATCTTGAACGGCAGAACAGCAGCATTCTGTCTGGGTTTCAACTCGGAAAGAAAGCCTTCCAGAGGTCCTCAAATAGCAGAGACATAGATCTCTGTTGGCACAGGCGCAGATATCTGCTGTCAGCTCTCCTGCTGCAGTAATGCAAGAAGCAGCATCACACAGACTAAAAAAAAAAAAAAATCATAGGGAGGGACCCAAATGAAAAAAACGCTGCAGGGCTACAAACATCGGTCGTGGCCTAGTTTGCTTCTCGTTGATAACCTTCCCTCCTCCCAAATGCATTAGCTGACCAACAGAAACACTGGAGGCAAGGCAGTGAAAAGGGAAGTGGCTACATTATACAATAGCCCATCATAGGATGTTTTGACTATTCAGGGGAGAGAAAAAAAAGGGGGGGTATTTATTCCTAGATGTGGGTAATGTTATATATAATTCACGAATAGGACCAGAAACAGTTAGAAAGGGTTAACTGAGAAGTATAGGTGTGTGTAAGAAGCTATGTTGTATCATATTTGTACAATTTGCTGTAGCAGCAGGACGCTGCACAGCATTGTGTGTTTACATTGCAGGATTAGAAGCAGAGCATTTTGACATGTTTTCCTCTTCGGTTTCCATGATTTCCCCATTTATTTTTACAATACATCAATGTAGTTTGTGAACAAATGATGCTACAAAGAAGGAAACGATCGGGGACAAGACACTAGCGTCAGTTAAATATGTTTCAGGGAGGAAGAAAGGCTGCCTTAAAACCTTTGAGTGTCCTAGGACGTAGTCACTATGCCAGCGGTAGCCAACTCCAGTCTTCAAGAGCTACCAACAGGTCAGGTTTACAGGATATCCCCGCTTCAGCACAGGTGACTCAGTCAAAGACTGAGTACTTGAATACCTGACCTGTTGGTAGCTCTTGAGGACAGGAGTTGGCTGCCTCTGCACTATGCCATTGTGACTGGCACCTCAGGTGCCCCATACAGTAGTGACTACATCCTCTTCAAAAGGGTTTGCTTTGTTCCTGGTTGGATGGCGTCCTGCGTTCCCATGGAGCAATCTAACCAGTGAGGAAACAGAGGAGGAGGAGGAGGAAGATCCCTCATCTTCTGTTTCCTCCAAAATGGCCAATGCGGCTCTGAATGTGGAAGTGTTTGTCAATCGAGTGTTTTATTTCCCCTGATCCCATCATGTCCCTGGCAGACAGCCAATAAAGTTAGGGGGAGATGGGGAGAGGGGACTCTGGCTGCACAAGCACTTGCAGATCACACAGCGACAGAAGACTAAATGGAGTAACCAGAGGAAAGCAAACCCCTCCCAATGAAACAATGATATATGTACTTGTATGTGTACGATTTGGATACAAAAAGTGTGTTAATCACCCAGATTAGACCCCCTTAAACAGCTTACCTGAATTAGTTCACTTTGGTCCTATACGAGATTGCCCCTTACAGTTGTCTTCTCATCCTGATCACACGATTTAACCAGTTAATTGCACCTAAGAACTGCTCTATAACTCCATCCATTACAACAGGGGTGGCCAACTCCAGTCCTCAAGAGCCACCAACAGGTCAGGTATTCGAATGATTAAGCCACCTGTGCTGAAGCAGGGATATCCCAAATACCTGACCTGTCAGTGACCCTTGAGGACTGGAGTTGGCCACCCCTGATCTAAACTATTATCACAATATGGAAAGGACAACAGTGAAACAGAACTAGAACTTAAAGGTCCAAACTGTTCATTATATTAAGAAATTTAACATGTTTTCACCAAACTCCAGCAAACTTTCCCTCTGTATTAGGCCAAGTTATACTGTCTGCGATGGCGCTTGTGTTCGCCAAGTACAAATTGCAGGATACCTTAGAGGCCACCCCTAGTGTGCGCGATGGTGCGACTGCGTTTTGAAAAGACAAAAATTTGTCTTTTCAAGTGACGGCTGTGTCAAGTGAGCAGTTCAGCCAATCCCGGCGAACCAGCTCTGTGATGTCATTGTGATGTCATAGCCACGCCTCCACCATGTCCCCCACTGCCAGAAACTATGTAGAAAGAACGCTTGTGCATCGGGCACACGCATGCGCTCAAGCACACAGTATAATCTCAGCCTTACTCTTACGTCAGGAGTGTGCAGCAGAAGGAAACATTCTGCAATGATGCAGAGTCATTCTGACTGAGCCACCTGTGCTGAAGCAGGGATATCCTTAAAACCGGAACTATTGATGGCCCTTGAGCACTGGAGTTGGCCACCCCTGGAATACAACTTTCCAATGGCAACTGGATTATTTCCAACATTAGACAAGGGCCCTATTCAGCCTCTTATTATAGGAACATGCATTGTATTTTATGTGGGATTTATCACTGGGCTTTATGCACTAAGCTTTCAGACCTCATTTGGAGATTTACTAAACACCCTTGCATTAGAAAACAATTAAAATGGTATAAGCCCCTTTCTGTGGCTCAATTGGATGTCTCTTGGACTTAGAAACCATGCTATGAAGACCAATAAATAACAAACCAGCAGTAAGCACCATCTATGCAGAAGGAGATATTCCCTCACATCCTTATAAAAGGGTCTTCACCTTATTAGATTCAGATTAAAAACATGGATGTTCCATGTCAAAGTTACATAGTTACGTGGTTATGTGGTTCCATGCCACAAATACCATTAGTTTAGTAGGTAAAATAGAAGGGATGTTCACCCCCTTAGCTGCCAGCATGGGGCAATACAATGTGTTAAATGACAATGTACATTCATTTTCACTGTGATGCTTGTATATATGTTGCCAAGAGCTTTAAAAGCAGCAGGCCGCACTGACAGACATTCATTTTGCATTTCATTTTTTACTTGCTTTAATAGATCTCTTCTTGTCAAGGAGGTCAAAATGAAGCTCTCCCCGGAGCCCAGTGCAGTCTAAAGGTTACCATGAGCATAGAAAGTGAGAACCGATAGGGTAGACCTACAAAAGAAATCCCCTTGACTGCACACCACAACAATTAAAGTATAGCATTTAGCCGAGACATTGTACTTAGTTTCCATTTCTCCCCAAAATTGTGCTGCCTTGATTATACCTCCAAGGTAGTGGCATTAACACACCTGAAATAAACAGACATTGCAGCTCAGGCTAACTTTGTAGGCCTGGGATGCAAGTTATTCATACATGCAGGTGTCCTCACAACTGCTGAAGTTACCTGCTGTAAAACTCTCTGCAGGGGAAACAAAATGGCATCCAAACAGCAAGCCAATATGAAGTCGCAACATCTTCTGCAGGTACTAATTGGACAGCCATATAAATCCCCTTTACAGAGCAGGAAGTCATTTTGGTAAATTCACCTATAAGTATTTCAAAAACGGGTGTGGTCCCCAGAGCTGAAAATCCAGCTGTTCAGCTACAAAAAAAAACCCTTAGGACCTAGTATCCTAAAGAGGGAAAAAAGGGGAGGTCTGGGTGGGAATCCTTTATTTACTACTAGGTGAAATCATTCTCACGTACAACAAAATCTATAAAGTGCTTTATCAGTCATAGAAACAGGTCACAACTTATCTGTAGTGTACAAAACCAGGGTAGCTTATAAATAGTACAACTAAAAACTTTATAGGCATTAAATCAGGGCTAGCCAACTCCAGTCCTCAAGGGCTACTAACAGGTCAGGTCTTCCTGCTGAAGCAGGGATAACCTGAACTTCTGAACTGTTGGTAGCCCTTGAGGACTGGAGTTGGCTAGCCCTGCAGTAAATATGTTATATTAAAAGAGAAATACAAGGCTACTCACAGGGTCCTTCAGCTCCTCATTGTCTTTTAATGATGTTCGAGGTATTTTCAGTGGGATTTCATCTCCGCATTCAGTATCGGAAGCATTTGGAGACTCTGCTAAATCGGGAAACTCTTCTCGCTTCTGACCTCTGAACCTTATCTTGTCTAATCTCCTTAGCATGTTCAGCACCGCGCCTTTTTGCTTTACTTTAACATGACGGTTGATGTCCCTGCAAGGTGGAAAAGAGCGAGGCATTTAACAAAACATTGCTGAAGCATTTGAAGCGCAATCATGTTAGTGTAGGTTTGGCAAGTTAGCTACCCCAAGCTACAGCACGTGTGCTAAACTGTGCAACTCCCTTTGTATGCCCTAAAGCAGTTCGGTTATTTGCCAATCATGCATTTGATTAATCAAATTAAAATCGCATCGTTTCTTTAGAAAAAAAAAAAAAAGGAAGGAAGGAAAACTTCTGCAGTTTTACATTTCGGAGACAGACCCGTCTCACAATAAGCAGATAATGTGACAAATTCTCCACCGGACACCTATCCTACACCAGAGAGAGAAAACACAAGGGCACTCAACTCACATAGGCAGTTGGGGAGAATCACTGCTTTAAAATAGGGGCTTTTTTTGTGACGGTACGCACCAGTACTGTGTACCGGCGCCTACCGTCACAGTTTCCTCCTACCTTCTCATCTCCGGCGGCGGCATCTTGTAACGACGCGTCGCCATGGCAACGCAGCGTGAAATGACGCAACGGCAAACGCCGCTGCGTGGCCATGATGTGACTCCACGCTTCCGTGGCAACCTGACGCTGTAACGTCGATGGGCGCCGCGACGTCATGACGGAGATGAGGAGCAAGAGTGCATTGTTTAAAATCAAACTAGTTATCTGCATGTTACAGTCTTTTCTCTTTAGAACACAAATCATATTTAATTTAAACAAACAAAAAAAAAGTTTTCACTCAACTTTTTCATTCAATTTGACAGAAATGCCAACCAATGAAATTGGTTATTTTTTTTATATATAATTACTCTATTATGCTGCTTAAAGATTACTCTGCCTGTAATTTCACATTAACCCTTCACTTCCAGAACAGCAGCAGAGAAATGTAGGCTCAGTTTTCACAATAAAAGGCTATTTCTGAAAGAAAATATTGTTTTTGTTCCTTTTACATTGACATGCCTCATTGTTCGGAAGATGCGCGGTTATGTGCTGGGGTCTTTTCACTATACTGCAAACCCTGAGTGGTACCAAAGCTCGCACTTGTTTGAATATGTTTTTATTTATGTAGTCATGTCTAACAATGCCTACAGTCATCTCTCCTGCTGGCAGTAAAACCTGATAAGTTACAGGAGTGCCAGCAGTAATCATGGAGGTTTGCCCTCACACCCTGGTGAGGTGCCCTATGTATGGATGGGAGTGGCTACATGTTCTGAGTCCATTATTAGTGACATCAGAGATGTGCCTGCCTCCTGAGGTATATAAGGCACTGCACTGCCTAAAGTTAGTGTGGAAGGTTGCAGCGTGTGGTTGCTGCGAGTTGGTGGTGCAAGGGGAAGCAGCCAGTTAAAGGTGCCCACTAGCGCAGTAACTAGTGGCATCAACTTATATCAAGCCAGAGAAGGCCAACTGTGTCCAGGGACCTGGCACAGGGGTGATCTCCCTACGGGGAGAGGGAATCCCACTCCATTGGGAGGGCGTGCCTTTTAAAGGGAATCACGGAAGAATGTGCGGCTGAGACAAGGACTGTGAGGGGCAGCTGGCCCTCATCACCACGCACAATAAATATGGCATGTTTACCAAGACCCCCATGGTGTGAGTCTGCAATTACTCTCTTGGGGCCCTCACCACCAAGGAGGAGTTCCTCATCAGGACCACCTACCTGCATACGCATAGATCCTGATGAGGTGGAGGCGCTTCACGTGATGTAAGTAGGACTCGCACCCACTACCTCAGCTACCTGTCTTGTTGACATCCCCGAATACCATCATGCGGGAGACTCAGGAGTCCTGTTGCATACAGGTGCACCACCATACACCGACATGTAACGGGGCTGGATAGACCACAGGGGCCAATGTAAGATTGGGTGGGTTAGACCAGACACGAACAAGCGTTACATTTATTTAGCACCAACCATGAATGCAGCACGGCACAGACTAACAGACTCTTAATCTATATGGGGCGAAATTCCCATGTCTCACGCGGCTTCCCCAAGCCTGCTCCAACCTCTAAAAACAGCAAGTCCCTTATTAACTTCCAACAACCATAGTACAGGGGAGTTTTCTCCCCTTAGCAGCATTACAGGTCATCTTGTTTAGCACATTGAGGGCCAATGCATTGCCGGGTCTTCTGGCACTCAAGGGGTTAACGAAATACAGTATAAGAAAATTATCTTTCATTTGTGAGAGAAAATAAGTAAACTTAATTATATATATAAAAAAAATTTTTTAAGTGTTTGTGTACCACTAGGGAATAACGCTGTACATACCAAAGCATCCGTTTAATAAAATAGGACTATTGTGTGGCTATCGACCGTCTAGATGACAAGTGACCTATAACTATCCTCTGTGTAAAACGTACCAGAAAAGCCAGTGCTTTTGTGAATAGTACCTTCTCAGGTTTAATACACAGACAAATGTTCGCTATGTACCAGGTCTGTGGTGGAAAGTAATTGTGAAAGTGAGAGTCTGAAATTTATAACGGATGCTCCCCCTTTCAGTTTGGCTGACACACACACACACACACACACACACACACACACACACACACACACACACACACACACACATTTCCATCCATTTACGCAGCAATTCAGAGAACAGAAATGAGAATAAACGGAGCAACAATATCCGCAATCATAAATGTATATATATTTGGGGAAAAGTCTCTGCCCCAGAGAGCTTACAATCTAATATTGTTAACCACTTGACCTTCTGAGATCATACCGGTGAACGTGATGTGAGTGTCGGGGATGGGTCGTGATCCCGTCCATGCTACACAACTGGTCACATAATCTTAATGCAGGAAGACCCGTGGCACGGTGGTGCCAAGGACATTCTGACATTAAAAGGGGTTTGGTGGCTAAACCACAAAATCAAAATAAAATCGCAAGTAGATGCATTTTTGTGTCATTTGTTCATTTCACATGAGGAAAGAATACCCTCTAGTCTGTGGCAGGGATGACGATGACATGGCTGGAGAGCCATAAAAATAAAATAAATGATTCAATATATTGATTGCCAAGTTTATCTCCCATAGCAGCAACTAGGACAGTAACTATTAAACACAGGAGCTCCTTGCGTGATATGGAGAGCACAGCAGCAGTGATTGGGGCAGCAATTCTTGTGACGATCGGAGGTAGCTGGCCTTCATTAATAAAGGTGAAGCCTGACCGGTTGCCTCTAGAGACTGTGGGTAATGGGCCAAGAGGGTTAGCTCTTGGGTCCAGTAAGGTAAAAATATGTATTTTCTGTAACCATGTTCCCATATACGGTCCCCTGCAGGGTTGTGGGATAGGAATGCCAAGTAGGGTTGTGATTTCCCCCAGGAGATAGCTGCAGGAAAGTGACTTAGGGAGCAGGGAAGCAGCGGTAATTATTAGGGAACCCCTATAGTCAGCCCCATGTGTATTTGGGCAGCAATCCACTGCCCAAAATGTATTGAAGGGATTTTTTGGTGTTTTTCCCTTTCCGGGCATGCAATAGAGCAGGGTTTTCTGGTGCATGAGTTTTAAGGGGGATTTTGCGGAGAAAGTGGTGTCAGAATGTGCATACCAGGTCGGGGACCAGAGTTACCGGTTCCCCGATAAATGTATCCGACAATCAGACATGATTTTCAGATACATGTATGCACATTGCCCCGGCAATATCGCCCTTTAAAAACGTAACCGCGACTCACCAATAGTGTGCCTTGCTTCAGCACAAGCCCAGGAAGGAAAGTGAGCCACGGTAAAATGTGTTCTAATATATTTAGAAAAGGGGGATACCCTGGGTGCCGTTATGGCTCCCCGCAAACAGTGTAGGCTTTGTGGGTACCCGTCCATACATAAAGGACAGGAGGGGGAGGGGGACGGACAATGGAAGTCCCAGGTAATGTATAGATAAAAACCTGACCTGTTTATGGTCTTTTGGGGTCCCTGTGTCGTAGAGACATGAGATTTTGGGAGGGTAAGTTTTAGGTGGGATATTTGTGCGAAAATGTATTCCTTTTGTTTGCAAGAGTTCGGGGGGCCGAGCTACTGGTGGTCCCGATTCTCCACTGCACAGGCACTATTTGTGAGTACACGGGTGAATTACATTGGGGCTGCCCAGTGTCCCCCAGACTCCTGGTTTTTGAGCACAGATATCCCCAAATAATCTCCCACACACATAAGATTCCCCAAGGGTTATACTTTATTAAAGTATGGTTTATAGGGTGTTCTACTGGATGCAAAAAAAATCCATGCAGTCAGCCATCTGCGCTCAAATGAGAACCAGGATGTTCAGAGGTGTCGGACCATTTGGTAGCAAGGAATAGGCCCAAAAGCCATCTTTGTTCTTTGAGACTCTGTGGAGCCTGCCCAGCAGGTGGCCATGAGTAAGATACAGGTTGGCACGCCCCCTGCCTCTGACATCAGCCAGATGAGCCCCGTTCTGATTGGCTGGTGGGAAAAGTTTCCACGCTCTGAGTGGTAGGAGAGTCCCTGTCCATGTTACACATGTAACACAGAAGTCTATTAAAGGAACTGATGCAAATCAGCGCGCTCTCTCTGACTCTCTCAGTCTTTTCAGACTTATAGGTAATCTTGGGACTGGTCCAGTGAAGCGCCGGTAGGGTTTCCCAGGGCATTGAGGTGCCAGGGATTCCTAGCCAAGCTGAGGACTGGTTCTGAGGAATAAGGTTACCTGTTCCAGGCTTATTCCAGTGACGTGGAGTGAACAGGGTAACGCCTATTGCAGAAACAGGTGCCCTGCACCTAGGAAAGGGCTAGATCTCAACCCCCAGGCCCCAGTATGTGTATATTTCCTGTATTTTGTGTTTCTGTGCGTTTCCGAGGTCTTATCCAAATAAATCTCATTTTATTTCACAGCCTTGTTTTGCCTATTGACTGATCCCTTAAATATAAATGTGTTAAAAGACCTGGTCTACGTGACCATCCTGACCCATCGGTGCTGCTGGTACCTTACACCACCGCTATAAACATGTTGCACAGCTAGTCGTATGGTTGCAGCCTGATCATGCACCTTAACCTTTGGGTTCCCCAAGACAAAATCGCTACGTCATATGCTATTTGCTCATCTTCTAGGGGGAGCGACATTCTGTGCTCCTGTGAAACGCAGGACGTGATCTGGCCGGCTGAGCAATGGAAGAGGAGGACCAATAGAAGCAGGGTTATGGGGAAGGGATCAAAGCTGTGCATCAACTACCTTGTGTCATACATGTTTTATTGGACCTTTGCAGTGCTTTTAGGACATGCCTGGTACGTAGTATGGAAATGCTCACTTTCCAGGGGCCTATCGCACAGAAGGCTCCAACTGAGTGCTCAGCCTGTTCAAACTGGAGCGTACATTTCCATCAGCCAGGGAGGCCGGTGGCTGTCGTGCTCGCTTCTGAAGCAATCACAGGACCGCAAACAATAGAGGTCAGGTGGCACACTGGTGATGCCTGACCTCCAGCGCCGGAAAAGATCAATGTAGCTACTGGTGCATTTCACAATAAAATATCATTAAGATGAAATGGTTTATTGAGATTTTAACAATAATAAATGAATTACCAAGCATAGCTTGGCACTTATGTTACATGGTTGCATTTTTGATCAGGTTGAAAAAATACTTTTCTGTCCAGTTCAACCATTGATAAATTGTAACTGTTGGGAGATGAGCATTAGCCAACATTCGAATGTGCGATTAGCTAGTTCTCCCTACAACATAGGCCAGGCGGGGGTGTCCTGAGGAGAGGATTGAGCAACACTGCTAAGGCCCAAAGAATTCTGAACAGGAGTCTCTCAATGCAGCGCAGTCTCTGGTGACATGGAATACCACAGCATGGCCTGAAGTGACTTCAAAGGGCCGTCCCATATAGAGGCAAAAACGTAATCCAGGTAAACGGATTTCACAGATAAATTCAATCGTTCTTAAAGAAACCGTTTTGCCAAGGTCTCTCTTCTAATCATATCTGGCCATACAACTACTTGACAACCAAGAATATATAGGGACATTTTCACGTTTCTTCATACGTCCCTCTTCATTATGCGTTGAAGCCACTTCTTATATGTAAAGGAAGCTCTGAGCTGCGTTCCCTGGCATAGAAAAAGAGACCTACAATGTAAGCAGTCTCCTCATGAATCAGATTAGATAAAGGTTGTAAATACCTTCCAACACATTTAGTTAACACAGAAACCCAACTGTATCAAAAAATACTTGTACCTGTTAGGCTATGCTTACAGTGCTGGCGACGCGACGGTCAGGCAACGGTCGCTGGAAAATCAAATGGAGACGACTTCCAGCGATCGCGACCAATCCATCGCGTCACGCTTACTAGAAGCGCAAGCGGCAATGCATTTGTTTTGCCGCAGCGTCGCTATCGCCAGCACTATAAGCGCAGCCTTAGATTCGCTTTTTGGTGCTACTCACTGGCATTTAAGTCAACCAGTCACTGCCATTAATTTGTTTACTTTGGCCCTATAATGTACTGCCCCTTCAATAGCCAACTACAGGTCTTGCTTAGGCTCTGAAACAGACGACACCGTAGAACCCTGGGGGGGACCATCGAATGCCAACAACATTTTAGAAAATACTGTAGAATCTCACTGGTGGGAAATAAAATGTAACCTATTCACTACCACAGAGAAGTAAACGAGGATGACAACTTCAAAACTGCATGTGTTGAATTATGAATGTAATATGATTAGTCAAAAACCAGTGGAGAATTACAAAGTGATCAGTGTGACCAAAGAAAAAACAGGACAAAATAAGTGGCCATTGTACCCTTCCACAAAAAAAAGGCGACAGAATGAGTTCTATTGTCCCCCTAATTAAGGTATTCAGCTTAGTGGGGACAATTGACTCAGTTATTGCACATTAAAATCCGCAAGTGGTCATTTGCCTACAGATTAGTAGAAGGACAAATACACAACGGCCAGTAACATTCCATTGTGCATTATTCTTGTTTGCTGAGAAAAATCGCTCAAATCCTGGTGAACTTTGGAATAATTAGCTTGAGAGCTTAGTCGAAAACATAATACAGTATTGGGCAGAACCGGAAGGTAAGAAATAGAACGATT
This sequence comes from Ascaphus truei, assembly GCF_040206685.1. Lineage (NCBI taxonomy): Eukaryota > Metazoa > Chordata > Amphibia > Anura > Ascaphidae > Ascaphus > Ascaphus truei. The sequence goes on along the minus strand of NC_134487.1, from coordinate 45,404,815 downwards.
CCTTTCTTTGAGAAAACACTGCACAGACAGCCTACGAGCAAGAGAAAAACGAAATGTTTTAAATATGACAAGTTCAAAATAGTTGTCCATTTCCCTCGATTATAAAATTCTTCCAAAAACAATGGAGGGTTGGGTCCATTACATTTTGTTTGTGTGTGCTTTAGGGAAAAGGCAACTGTAATAAAAGGTAACCACAGACTAGGTATATTGTAGTATGGGTTTGCAGTTTTACCCATTTCCTTCACCATTTGTTATATTCTGAGACATGAGCAGCAGTTTTGGGGCTAATTGCAGTGCTATTTGCCTCTTCGTACAATAAACATCCAAAATGTCAGAGAGTGGCATTAATACACATAGCTTTAAAAAGAAAATGTATGTCAAAAATGCACAGTGTCACAGGTGAAGTTATTACAAACATGAAAACAAGAAACACAGGATGTTCAAGATTATACTGCGAAGAGGTATTTTACAAAAGTATCTTACTATTGTATGTGGGGGGGGAGAAATGCTTACAATTTCGCTCATGCATTTTGATCAGTTTCAAAGATCTCAAATGGTTTCGCTAAATTTCTTCTGCGCAGAAATCAAATACTGGATATGCCGGCATAATGTAATCATCAGTCGAAAACTGCATCACCAGTACTGAAGCAGGGATATCCTGAAAGCCTGACCTGTTGGTGGCCCTTGAGGACTGAAGTTGCCCACCCCTGATGTAGTGGGAAGTAGTACAATACGATGACTTCCACCATGCGTGTATAGTCCTAACTTACGTTGCATACTACACCAACGCTTCATCAGAGGACTTCTAAAACATTCACAATTTAGAAGTATGACGGGCAAGAAGAGATTAACAGAACATATAAAACAAGCACTAAAACACAATGCTCATAAATCCCCTGTACAAAGCTACTGATAGAAAAAGACATGACTGATCCAGGCAGAAGTCCATTGTTAGAACTAGGGGTGTACCGAGTACCCGAATTACCCGGTACATTTCAAGCGACCCGGACCCGGCAACTGAGAAGTGGACCCGGCATCGGGTAATGTCAGGGTAGCTGAAAACAATCTCATTACTTACCTTTCTTACCTTTCAGCCAGTGACGGACGACATCTAGGAACAGCAGCAGCGGTCCTGTGGCGGTGGCAGCATCGGAAGTGTCTTCAGCCGGCGTGGGACAGCAGGAATCCATTACATAGCACAGCAGGTAAGCAGTGTGTGTGTGTGAGCCACCGGGGAACCATGTGAACGGAGCAGAAGCATTTCTATTGGACAGATTGCTGTCCAATAGGAACGCTCCTGCTCCGGTCACATGGTTCCCCGGTGGCTCACACACACACTTCTTACCTGCTGCTGTGCTACGGAATGGATTCCTGCTGTCCCACGCTGGCTGAAGACACTTCCGATGCTGCCACCGCCACAGGACCGCTGCTGCTGTTCCTAGATGTCACCGCCACCCTGCAGGTAAGTGCCAAACCGGGTAACCGGCCGGGTAGAACTATTGATTTTTGCCGAGTACCCGTTACCCGTTTTTTGTCAAAATCACTACCCGGTACAACACTAGTTAGAACTAAAATGATATTGTAGTAGTTATTCCAATCTGTCCCACTACCACTCTGTTTTAAACACATTACCCAATAGTGTGGATTCAAAACAAAAGTAACAAAATCGGAAGTAGTGCACATTGTATATTTTACCAATTCATTTATTTGTCGATTGTGGTAAGGAATGGCGTGAAAAATAAAGCCCAATGACCAGATCATACAATTAGGCATTTTTCCCACTGCAGCAATTCCTATCGCCCCTGGAATCCACACGACCAGGCAAGATATCATATGTAATAATTAACAGCTTGTGGGTCTTTAAAGCTGCAGTTCAGTCTTTTTTTTTTTTTCATTTATTTTTTTACTTCAATAGTTTCATGTGTGCAATCTCTAATTACCTAAAGAACTGTATAGCTGCCGGTCAATTCGCTCTCCATGTATTGATAGGCGAAATTTGGTGACATAATTAGAGCTGGTATATGTTTTTATTTGCTTCTGTCAGTCAGTGGAAGCTCATGAATATTCATGAGCACTCCTGCACTGACATGTGCTAGAGGGAGGGCAGGGCTGAGAAAGGGGTGTGCCAGGGCTTGTGACAGGACATGAAGGGGCAGTGCCTTAGCAAATGGCTGTTAAAATAGAATACAAGAAAATTGGTCTTTCAAAGTTGTTTTTTTAAAAACAGAAAATGCTAAAAGTATTTTTTCTTACTACAGAACTGATTTATTAAAAAAAACACACATGCAGGATATTGACTGAACTGCAGCTTTAAATGCACCTTACATAGAGCATAGCGTACTTTTCCTTGATTTTGTAGTGGAAATTATTTCTGCTTATGTGCTATTGGTCTTGCTGATTGGGAAGCGATATTAAGATATAATATACAGTAGTGAAATATGAAGGTATATAAATGGGGTGGGGTGGCATTTCTTCTGTCTATTTCTTTAGACACATGAAAATTAGTTATTAGTCAGTCATTACAATTCTAGACATGTAATTAAAGAACTTTGCATTTAATAAGAAAATAACACTACTGGTATTAGTGTGAGCTTTTATTTAAATGCATACGCTTCTGAGTAAGGTCTGTATATAGGTGTGCCCATTAATTTCATTTTAACTAATAAAAATATCGCTTGGAAGCCACTTCACATGTCTCAGACAGCTCTGCAACCCTGCTTTTTTCCCCATTATCTTTTGGGCCTCGTCCTGGGTGGGAGCACGCTCGCTGGTGCTCGAGCGCCGTGAAGTCAGACGCTGGGCGATTCCTGGCCAGCTAGTTGCGTGCGTGGGGGGTGTGCCCGTGACATCTCGCGAGTGGTTCACCCTCATTGGCTGAACCGTGCATGTGACCAGTGCAAGCACGACAAATACAAAAAATATTTGTCTCATCAAGCATCGCGCCTCTGCACGCTCACAGCAATTTATTTCAATTGTTTTGATCGCTCGCAAGCTCTCAGCCTGGACGTGCCCTTAGCATACAGTGCATCCACTGCAGCCAGGGATTCTGGGAAATTACATGCAAATGAGTCCACATAAATAACAACAACCAAAAAAAAACACTCTTTGTATGATCTTTAATATCATGGTGTAAACGGTCCTGCTACTGTAAGTTTACAAAATGGGACAAGCGGAGCCCCTTACCGCAAAGGTCACGTTCCCATAGTATGGTACACCACCGTTCCTTCCTGCATGTATGTACCACCCCTGTACCGATCACTCTCGAGCAGACAGGAAACAAAGTGCACTGGCCCGCTTCCAGTTTTAGTGTTAGAAGTTGTTACACACCCACTCCTTTCATGGTCTTGGGAAGATTCAGTTCATAGAACGGTTGCTATGCCAGACCAGCACTCTACAGAAGAAAAAAAGAGGTTTTTCCAGCGGATGGTATTGTAACTTGTTCATTTTCTCTGGAACATGGAGGTGAAACTTCTTTTTCTCACAAACACACACGAAATCATTAATTTCTTCCCCTTCTCCCTCGTCGGTCCGCTCCAAGCTCCCTGCTGTGCGCGCGGCACCATTATAGACAGCCCACCTCAGCCAACTAAAACCACTGCGTGCACGCCCGCACTATAGAACCAGCCTAACGCAGCCCGCAGAGAACACGTTTTCTTCAGCGTGAATTGCATTTTAGGATAAAGCAAAACAGCAGCAATACGGGAATTTTTTTAGGGTTTTTTGGGGGGGAAGGGGGGTAAACTAAATTCAGTTCTGTCATATTAGTGATTTTTTATTTTTAAATTCAACTATTAATGCAATTTTTAATGCGTTTTAAAACATCCTTCGATTTTTTATAGCAGGTTTTAGCCCACCTCCCCAGCAGTGCAAGATCTTTGCAACACTTTCCCGTTTGTGATCATTTGTTGCCAATGTTCCCAGCAGCTTGAGCTGCACACCAACAATAGATAATGTTACCTTAGTAATGTAAGGATACATTGAATCACGGGCTGTTACACGGGCTGAAGCAGCCTTTATGTCAGCCAGACACTCAGGATTTTGACAGATTTATAACAGGAGCAGCAAACTGCTTTGGTAAGAATGTAGAATTATACTTTTTCACATGCTTTACATATACAAATAATTTTTTTAAAGAAAAATAAAAAGTTGGAAAGTAGTATGGCTTCTATAAATAGGGCGGGGAAAATCCACTCGTCCCAGAATCAGGGCACACGAGTGATGATGCAGCACACGCGTCACTGCAGGCTGTGTGAAGGCAGCGTGCCTTTCACTCTGCGCTGATTCCGCGATACTTGCGCCCCACTGAGATTGTAAGCTCTTCAGGCAAGAACTCCTTTTCCTAATGTGTAGTTGTATGCAGTGGTGGAACTCCCATATGTACAGCACGCTCAGCTGCACCAGGGCCCGGACTGATTAGCGGCCGATCCTCCCGGCCGCTCTGCAGGGTCAGAAAGGGATGATGTCACTGCTTAATATTGGCCCGTGTGACGTGGGACATTAAGCCACTATTTAGATAATCCCAATTAGCCAAGCCGGAGCTGCTATTGGCACCCCCTTCCGAAGTAGATCGGGAAGCAGGGGGGTCACAGGAGTGAAAATCAACACGTTCCGAGACTCACTGCTTCAAACCTCTTTATTTTTTTAAACAGGTCACTTGGAGGCCCCGCTCCTCAGGTAGGGTTCAGGGGGGCGAGAGAGAGCACAGTGTGGGGGAAGAATACAGAGCATTGCACATTGTGTTTCTTTTTTTAATAGTGGTGTGCAGTTGAACAGGGGGGGCCCAGCTAATATATTTCCACTGGGGCCCACAATTCAATAGTTCCGCCCCTGCTATTTTTGTATGAAGCTCTTATTCCTATTAGATCACCTGTGTTACTGCTGTGAAGCGCTATTCACATGGATGGCGCTATATAAAGAAATATATACATTACATACAGTCTGCCACTGCAGTCTGTCTCCCTATAGTGCAAGGCATAGTGGGGCAGAAGTATCAAGGCTCCGGCAGTGAGTGACAGGCACGCAGTCTTCACCAAGCCTGCAGTTCAGTGCCTTCAAGCCACGCCACACAGTGCAGAGAAAATGGGGCTCAGGGAACAGGGTGGGAATGAACAGGCGACAGAATGGTACAAAGTGTGTAAGGGCGAGTTCAAAGGAGGTGGGACGAGTGACGGTACAAAGCGCGGGGGGATGGTATGGGTACACTAGGTTGGGGGGGGGGGTGACTTTTTACCTGGACTGGTGAATGTTACAGATATTTTTCCAGCCTTGAGCATAACGGAACTTAGATGATGACCATAAATGCAGATTGTTGGTGTACAATGCACAAGGTCACGGGCTGGACATGTCCTTAATGTGTGAAGATCACAATTATTTATCAGCATATAGATACTTTATTTTGTAAAACAGAAAAGCAGTTCTGTTTGCAATGACTGATCATTAAAATATTATTTTCATAGTGGGGACCACACATACCTTAACAATAGTTGTGGTATCTTTATTGTATCACATACATGCAAACTGGTGATACAGAGAATTTGAAGAACGGTGTGGCATTATGTAGGAAAATGGTAGGGTACGCCATTTCTATGCTTCAGTATTAGGAGTCATGCAAGAAGTTGAATAGAGAGTTAAACAAAGTATGGAGAAAAGGTATATGAATGAAGTAGAAATAGCCGTGTTAGTCCAGTTGCGATAGTGCAGAGTAAATGTGTTCTTCAGTATTAGGCGATACCTTTTTTTATTTGGGCTAACAATAGATATTCTAAGACAAGTTTTCAAGTTCTCCCCTCTTCCTCAGGTCCCCAATACTGATTTACAAAGATTCCATGAGCTTAACATAGATTTACAAAAAGAAAAACAAGATTGGCATCTAAGGCAGATGATGCAAAGAAGGCATAAACAAAGACAGGGCAATAAATAGATGAAAGGGACAGTGAGACAGAACCATCCATCTGCAGTGTGCATGGGGGTGGGGATGCAGGTGGGTTAATGGTAAAATATATTTGCAAGAGACATTTTCCCCAAACCTCCAATCCTTGCATTCCAGCAACCGCCAAACCTCAGACAGAACTGAAGGACGCTTTTATTGGCACAAGACCATGCAGCAACACCCGCTGCAAACATATATGCCAAGATCCAACCGCTAGTCACAAACATTGAATGTTCTATGTCAAAGGAACATTTTGCTGCACACCAAGAAGTGTGGTATACTTGACTCAATGCAGCAAATGTGACCAAGGATGATGCTACATTGGCGTTTATGGCTGGTTTCACCAAACAAGAACGGACCTACACAGACACAATAACACGATGAAGAAGGGAGATACTGCACTCCAGTGGGACACCACTTCTCACAGCCAGATCATTCCATAAATTATTTAAAAATTCAAATCCTCAATGGAATGTTTAAAGGCACTCAAGAGGAGGCTGGGCTTGGACGCGAAGCCACAAGGAAGTGCCTGGGGAAAGCTCCATCCACAGCGCTGGTAAAGTACCAGCTGACCCCCCCCAAAAAAACAGGCTGAAAAGCTTTGAATTTAAATGGTGCAGTAAAGCCTTGAAGTATCTAGGAATATTTTTGACGAACGATTATTTAACTCTATACAGTGCTAATTTCCCAGGCCTCCTCAGGTCACTTAAGAATGACCTGGTTAGTTGGTCCTAACATAATATTTTCTGGATTTGCAAAATTAACTCAAATCAAGATGAATCTCTTCCCTAGAATTATATATTTGTTCCTCATTCATCTCATCCCCGTCCCGCTACGGGAAATTCAAGATTTACAGTCCCACATAAAATCCTTTATATGGAACAAGAGCCCTCGAGTGGCTTTGAGTGGCCAGAACCATTCTCAGCCAATCCAGACTGAACAGAGGTCTGGCTCTACCGTGCCTACTCTCTTATTATAAAGAAGCTCAATTTAGCCAGATTTTAGCCTGGCACTCAGATATACGAGGTAGGGGATGGGGTGGAACTGGGGGCGGACCTGCTGGCCCACCTGGAATTAAAATCAATTTTGTGGTCCCTTAAGATCTCCCAAAAGAAAGCAAGTGGCTGTTTACCCTCGATATCTCACAATTTGAGTTTGTGGAACAAAAATTAAAAAAAACTCTAAGATCACTCTTGATAGATCAGGTGTGACACCCCTATTTTTTTTAACCCAGAGTTCTCCCCGGGTATGGCATGGTCGATTTTTGAAGCATGGAGATCGATGGGATCCATAGGATAGTAGACGTTATGATATGGACAAAGCAAAGGTCCTTTCTTTCACCACCCTCAGACCGGTGTGACCTCCCAAGTGGCGAGATTTTCAGGTACCTTCAGATTCAGGGTTTTGTTCAAGGTGGAGGCCTAGCTCCACCCATGACTTTTTTCGAGACACTGTGCTGCAAGGCTCCAAATCAAAGGGGGTCGACTTCGATCATTTATTCTTCAATCTTTTCTCCCGTCTCTGGAAAAAGAATACCCTATTTTAGCACAGTGGGAAAGAGACCTAAACCAAACTCTAGAACCAGAAATATGGGGGGGAAATATGTGAAACAACGGCCACAAGCTCTACATGTACACAGATCAAAGAAAATGCTTACAAATTATTATAGAAGTGGTACCTAACCCCGGAGCGTCTGGTCAAGATGTACCCAGGAACGTCCCTTATGTGTCCTAAGGGCTGTGGCCAGCGCACCCAGTTTATTCATATGTGGTGGTAGAGATCTGGAAGAGGGTAAATAGGCTGACGCAGAGAGTTCTGGGTTTTGACTTCCCTCTCGACCCATGGGTATGTCTTCTAAACAAACCTCAGGAGAATATGTGAGATTTGTGTGTGCAGTGCACAGCCAGAGGGAGGATAGCAGGTCTGGCAAAAAAATCTTTATTAAAGTGTCATAAAAACAGAAGGCTGCAACCTTCTACGCGTTTCGTGCACTCAGATGCACTTTATCAAGAAGTGAATACAGCATGAAATAACCATTCTCAGGAGAATATGGACAGTTCCCCAAACAAACTTATTAACCATATAATGACAGCAACACGCTGTGCCATAGCAGTGGCTAGGATAAGCCCGAACCTGCCGGTTCTCAACCAAATAAAAAACAAGAATCTGGTACTTTTAAAATGGAAAGACTTACTGGGATTCTGGGTGACTTGCTCAAAATGTCAGAAAGTATGGCAGCCATGGCCGATTTATGAGGCTCAACACGGAAGGACACCCCCCTCCCCCCCATAAACCAATCCAATATTCTCCAGTGAAGACACAGAGGGGTATGATTTAATTGGAAGTATATGTTTATATTTATTTATTTCTGTATTCCCCCCCCACCCCCCTCCCCCATTGTTGGAAAAACTTAAGTTTTTTTATCAAGTATAAAAAATAAAAACCGCTCAAGAATAGAAAACATTTGAACTCAAAATGTTAATGCACGGACACTAAAACGAGAGGACTTCCTGCTATAGAGTTTTTAATACGCTATCATAATTTTCTGTAATGTTTCTGCCTGCTTGTGTGTGTATTTTACAATGAACCCCCTCTGCCACCCTGCATCCCCACCCCCGTGCACACTGCAGATGGATGTATTGTATGGTGGTGTGTCTCAGTCATCCATTTATTGCCCTGTCTGTTTGTTCCTTTAGAACACATGTTTCAGATGGATCTGTGATGCCTGTTGAGGTTCTCCTATTCTTGGTTATATCGGTCTGTGTTGAGGGCCAGTGGTTCTGCTTTTTAATCCAACACTATTTCCATAAGCGGATATCCCAACCATTCTTAGAAATGTCGTTCTTATATGAATATTAATATTTTTTTACTTTTCTACATATTACCTTCTATTTACTGGTTTTACAACTACACGTTAACCTGTTATTTATAGCTTTCCCATCCATTGTATTGCACAATTGGCACTCTATTAATAAATAAATGGAAATCAAAAGATCATTCTTTTTTGGAAACGTTATAAGGTGACAAATTGTGTATAAAGTTATCATTTCTAACAAACTCCCACTTTTTGCCCTTTTATTTCTAAAATAAAATATTTTTTATAATTATTAATTGGCCATAATTTCGGAGAAATTAGGTTTCCGAGTTAAAATGGAAGTTTAAATTCATTATTAGTTTTAAGTGCTGCTATACCAATATAATTCTATTTACGTGCACTATGATCTGCCAAACCCAGGCAATATCACAAATCAGAAGACTGAAGCAGTACGCAATTGTTCCTTCATGGCCTTTTCATAAGCAGGTTATTCAGTAAGCACAGTGAATTTTCCCAACCAGAAATTTCCCTGGGAATACGTGTACACACACTATTTAATCTATAATGATACTTAGCAACAAGTAAATAAAAATAGAATAGCAAATAGCAAATAGCACAACGATACATAACAATTAAGTCACAAATCAATTAAAGTCACCCATGCATGCCTACACAGATGGAACATTTTAAGCAGATATTACTCACTGTAGATGTCGAAATGATTCTTAAGAGACTTACGATGTAGATTACGTTGAGAACGAGAAAAGATTGTATATCTGATGAGCATCTGGCCCAGCAGCAAGAATTAAAAAATAAATTTCTTAGGAACTTGACCACCAGTCCATATTAACCGCTACACCAGTGGTGCTTCAGCATAGGTGGCTCAACTAGTCCCTGCTTCAGCACAGGTGGCTCAATCAGTGGAAGTCTTTGACTGAGCCAATGATTGAGTCACATGTGCTGAAGCTTGGATATCCTGAAAACCTGAACTGTTGGAGGGGCTTGAGGACTGGAGTTAAGCGTAGTATAGCACAGGGATGCTGATGTACTAGGTACATGCGCTTGTTTTCATGGGGTTAATGATGCTAGCCCAATCGAAAAAGTGGAGCCCCATCCATTTCCGGCTCCTGGAGCGATCACAGGACCACAAAGTTCCATGGGTTTGTTGACACTGGTGCACATACATACAAGGGAAATGGATGATGAAAGGCTAGATGGATGCACATTCATAGTCACACCCAGGACACAAAGAGGAACCATACGTCTCCAAATACAAAATCTGAGACATCAGTGAAGGACACTCACCTGGACTAACACAGGTCTATCGGGTGGACAAAAATCTTAAAATAAAAATAAATGCAGAGCAGACAGAATGTTTCGGAGCTAGAATAAAGAGGGGAGAGCATGGGTGGTGTCACAGCTCTCAATCCCATCAGCAGCTCCGTGTGCATCTCACTCACATAGACACAGTCTAACACACACCGACACTCGCCCCCCTACCCAAGCACACTAATCACCCAAAGCACCCCACCACAAGTTAACTGCAGGGACATGGTCCGAACGCGCTGCGCCCAACTCTGCTGCCAAACTAAGCGGCGCAGTGATGACCGGTCACTCATGCTTTGCGCTAGCATTAGTATAGCACGACTGAGCGTGCAGCTGCCGGTCACGGTGGTGACAGGTCAGTCAGCGCCAGGCCGGAACATTTAGGCGCGGGATTTTTCCATCCCTGCAGCAAGACAAGTATATACACTGCTGTAATTCTCTGAGCTTATACCGAAAAGCTGCAACATACCGAAGCAATGTAAATGGGCTGTGCACATTGGTGACATATTTGTCATTTTAGAGATATAGATATACTGTATAGATATGGTAAACCCTCAAAACATTGTTACATAGTAACAGTTTTAGAACGCTCATGAATATTTTATTGTATCTGCATATTGGTTTGTTTTTGCTGCAATACTACTAGTGAGAACAAAGAGTTAACAAGAGAGACATTTTTGATGGCCCCACGTAGCTGTATAAAATGATAAATATACTCTTTGCCCACACACAGAATGTAACCCCTTTTCAAACTAGTTAAAGCAATTCTGGGATGCACAGCGACAATGATTAGGCCTTCAACGCGTTCAATGCACAGAGACAAGAAAACTGTTGAGTATTCTGTTTATAGCATCCAAAGACACCAAGCTACAGTGTGAGCGTGATAAGCCGCTTTAACAGGATATTGATCAATCTGGTTAATGACTTGTTTATGAGTTCAATCAATCAGGATGATAAAGCTCAGTCACACACCCAGAGCCCCACGTGGGGTTTGCACCAATAGAAAGCTGTGTGCGTGTGATTAGAAGGCATGTTATCTGGTGTCTCCGGGACTCACAGGAAACATATCAATACTGTATGCAAGTTTCAGCCGGCAACCTTGTTCTGTGAGTGAGGAAGATGACCATTACACAGGCCTTTCATGTAGGGTTATGATGAGATAATTAACTTTATCTTTTGTTGAAACAAAAGAATACATTTAGTCTTCTCCACTGATTCAGCTTAAAAAAAAAAAGTATTGTTTAATAATTTTATTGCGTGACAAAAAAAAAAATTGTCATGTATGTCTTTATTTATATAGCGCCATTAATGAACATAGCGCTTTACATGTGACAATCATACAAATAACAAATAATACAAATAACAGATCATGGGAATAAGTGCTTCAGTCATTAAAGTGACATTTAGGAAGAGTAGTCCCTGCTCCGAAGAGCTTACAATCTAATTGGTAGTTAGGAAGAACGTACAGAGACAGTAGAAGGGCATTCTGGTAAGTGCGTCTGCAGGGGGCCAAGCTATATGCATCATTTGTCTATTATTAGCCAAGGTGCTACTCATATGCTTCTTTAAGCAAGTGTGTCTTAAGGTGGATATGCTAGTCGGGTACTGAGGGGAAGGGCATTCCAGAGGTGTGGGGCAGTCAGTGAGAAAGGTTTAAGGTGGGAGAGGGCTTTAGATACAAAGGGGGTAGAGAGAAAGCATTCTTCAGCAGAACGCAAAAGTCGGGATGGTGCATAGCGAGAAATTAGGGCTGAGATGTAAGGAGCGGCAGAAGAGTGTAAAGCTTTAAAAGTGAGGAGGAGAATTGAGTGCGAGATGCGGGATTTGATAGGAAGCCAGGAGAGTGATTTGAGCAGGGGAGAGAGAGACAGATTTAGGAGAGTGGAGAAATTCTGGCAGCAGCGTTTAGGATAGATTGTAGGGGAGACAGGCGAGAGGCAGGGAGGCCGGACAGCAGGAGGTTACAGAAATCGAGACGTGAGAGAATGAGGGCCTGAGTCAGTTTTAGCAGTCGAGAAACAGAGGAAAGGGCGTATCTTTGTTATATTGCGGAGGGGAAAAAAACGACAGGTTTTAGATACGTTTCGAATTTGAGGAGAAATGTAAGAGAGTAGAGTGTGACCCCTAGGCAGCGTGCTTGGGCTACTGGGTGAATTATAGTACTTACAACAGTAATGTGGAAGGAGGTAGTAGGGCCAGGTTAAGGAAGAAAAATGATGAGCTCAGTTTTTGCCATGTTAAGTTTAAGGCAGCGGAGGGCCATCCAGGATATCGCAGAGAGACATTCAGAAACTTGGTCTGTATAGCAGGTGTAAGGTCAGGGGTAGAAAAGTAAATTTGTGTGTCGTCAGATAGAGGAGGAGGTGTTAGCAGAAAAGACACTGAAAGTACGATGGGAGAGGTAAGAGGAGATCCAGGATAGAGCTTTGTGTAATAAAAACAGGACTTGTTTAAAATGAAGGCGTGGACTACACTTATTTTGTTTGTTGGTATACTCTAGGGGTGCGTCAGGTTTTCAGGATCTTGGTCTTTGATTGAGTCACCTGTGTTGAAGCTGGGATATCCTGAAAACCTGACCTGTTAGGCTGGACTTGAGCACCCCCTGGTCTACGCTACCGATTTGTGGTGGTGATCAGGAAATCCACATTGTACTATTCCTGCCACTTTCTATAGTAATAGCTTATAATCCATTCACAAAGTGATATTCTGCCCATTAAAGAAGGTGGTATGCCCATTAGAGCCACTCTTGATTACACCCTGTAACAATGCTCTGTATAATGACCTATTCTTTTTTTAGTAACCCTATGTGTTACCAGATGACTGTGGCAGTGAAGTGGTTAATGCGGCAGAGATGTCACCAGTACAGAGCTGGGAGCTGCAGGGGTGATGACGGGAAGGGTCAGAATGCATGTGACGTCCTCATTGTAGAGGTCGAAGTCATTAATCACATACTTTGAGTACTCAAGAAAAGGCGATTAAATGTTTTTTTGGACAGGAAAAATTGTGTATTTAAAAAAGGAAGGTATTTTGATGACAAGTTCTGAAGATTAGGCGTCTGTAATAAATCCTTGGAATATTTTCTCTTTACTAAACCTATTTTCATGAACAAATGAGCTGTAGATATAGGGGTTACACCGAATCTTAGATGGCTACAGGTACACAGACAAGTTATGGGGAGCCAAAAAGTGACAAAAAAAACGTTCAAGCGAACAGATCACAGCAATACTAAACAACACTTTCCTATGAGCATATTCACCCATCCCGTTCAGGTAATCCACATTTATGTTAATAAGTAGCAAGAAAGGACACCGTGTGTGCTCATTTGCATGGCCCAGAATCCCTGGCTGCAGTGGAAGCACTGGATCCGGTGTGATTACTATTATTTGCAAGGCCGCAACCAGCTTTCCCCGGGGCCCTGGAGTTTCCACTGGGGCCATCCCTCACCCCGCTCGTGCCCCTCCCCCCCACCCTATCTCTCTCGCCTTTTCCCCATCCTAACACAATAAATCCCCCCCATCCTAACACAATAAATCCCCCCCCCCCATCCTAACACACACTCCTCGCCATGGGGAAAGTCGCGTGCGAGTGGGGCAAACACCGGAAGCCAGGCCCACTGAAAAGGGTGGAGGGGGGGGAGGGATGGAAAGTGAGGGGTCAGTCCACTGCAAGAGAAGAGAGCAGGGCTCCGGATCTGAGGCCCAACTTCCAGTGCCGGCCAAACCCCCTGCAGCCGCTGGGTCCGGAACAGTTGTCCCGGCTCTCTCCCCCTGTCGGTGGCCCTGAGCATTTGTCAAATACGAACATACTCCGTAGAGCATAACAATGGGGGAACAGTGTGACATCAATTACATAATCTGAATGACATACAAACAAGCTCAAACAGGTACAGAAGGTAATGTGGGCCATGCTTGTGAGAGCGTACACTCTAGTCAATGACAGCCACCTGTGCTGAAGCAAGGATATCCTTAAAACCTGACCTGTTGGTGGCCCCTTGAGGAATGGAGTTGGCCACCTCTACTCTGGGGGTATAAGGACAATGGGGAAACACAAGGTAGCGGCTGCTCATTGTGTGGCGGAGTATGGTCACCTCGCACAACTGGTCCCATTAAGGTCATGGGGGGTGGGGGGTAGATAACAGGATAAATGGTGTAAGGCATGTTTGCGGGAGCTGTCAGATGTAAATGCGTTCACAAGTGTTCTCTATCATTAGGTGGCTGAAGGAGTGGCTCAGTGAGTAAAGACACTGACTGGCACCGAGTGTGAAGCAGGGGAACCTGGTGCAATTCCTGGAGTCGGCTCCTTCTGACCTTGGGCAAGTCGCGTTATCTCCCTGTATTTCAGGCACCAAAACAGATTGTAAGCTCCATGGGGCAGGGACTGTGTCTGCAAAAATATGTCTCTAAAGAGCTACGTAAAACTAGCAGCGCTATACAAGAACATGCGATTATAAAGTGAAGGTTTTCGAACCTGTAACACATTCTCTACTATTTGTAACTTTTTCATTATTCCAGATTTGTTATACAGGCTTCAAAACATACATTTGAAAAGCTACATGCAAACTATCCCATAACATACAATATGCTAACTGAGGAATGAATTCAGCACTCATTTCTAAAAGATAATGATCATATCTATTGTATACGTGCGATAACCAAGTAAAAGCCCCAATATAGAACAACTGATGCGGTCAAAAAAATATATTTATTATTTACATGAACATTTCTCCAGAAATCAACCAAAGAATCGCAAAGGCATCGTAAGAGTTAATGATCATACAAAAAACAAACTGGAAACGCAGACAGACGCACGCAGAGACACACACACACACACACACACACAGGCAGAGACACACACACACACAGGCAGAGACACACACACACACAGGCAGAGACACACACACACACAGGCAGAGACACACACACACAGGCAGAGACACACACACACACACACAGGCAGAGACACACACACAGGCAGAGACACACACACAGGCAGAGACACACACACAGGCAGAGACACACACACAGGCAGAGACACACACACACACAGGCAGAGACACACACACACACAGGCAGAGACACACACACACAGGCAGAGACACACACACACACAGGCAGAGACACACACAGGCAGACACATGCAGGCAGGCACACACACACAGGCAGAGACACACACAGGCAGAGAAACACGCAGGCAGACACACACACACAGGCAGAGACACACACACACACAGGCAGAGACACACACAGGCAGACACACACACACACACACTATTGGGCTTACTAGAAGAGGAATGCAAATGCACTGACACCTAAAGAAAAGCTGTATTATTATAGTGAGGAAAAATGAAACCTTAATAGAGTGTGTGGGCCGCTTCCGGATCCCAGGAACCTGCATACGCACGCACAGATAAACAAGAGAACAGATGTTCTGCGGCTTACACTTGTACATATCCCTTACAATGGATATTGGAGCAATAATAAGTCGCAGTTAAACATGTAACATTCCTCTATTGTGAAACATGAGAACATGGGCGCCCAAACTGGGGGGGGCATGACTTTTTTGGGGGTTGGGACAGCACTTAGAGGCCCTGCGCTCTTCCCCACAGCATTGGGAGCGCACAAGGCCTCCGTAAGTTCCCTTAGGCCGGCAAAACAGAAATTATACATACCCGGAAAGCGCTTATACCAAGCGCGACGGTCGCTCCGCTTGCTACTGCAATGCGGGCGACAGTGGAAGTGTTATGCACATTTGTTTTCTGCAGTTCGGCTGTATAATCGCAGCCTTACCTCGTCTCCGGAGACGTGTAGCCATGGCAACGCGGCATCACATGACATTGTGATGTCTGAATACGCCAGAGAAAAGGTAAAAGGATGGGGGGAGCAGGGAAAGAAAAAGTTTTGCACCCCTGTATAGAAGACCAGTCCGTAAGGTTGCAGCCCTGTATAGAAGACCAGTCCGTAAGGTTGCAGCCCTGTATAGAAGACCAGTCCGTAAGGTCGCTCTTTGGAGCTCAATGAACCAGTAGCAGTGATATAATTAACAATGTAATGGGGAATAGCAGGACTTTGGAAACATGGCCCAATATGAGCATAGGAAAAAAATAAATTGGAGTTAAAGTTTCCGTTTAAAGCACCAATGCCCACACCTAGCTTTCCCTTTAACGAGTGGGGCCGGATGTCCTCCACAACTGGTCAGCACTATATTCAGCTACGGGGATCCTCACAGGTCCCAAAGTACTTAAACATCAGTGAAGATACTGGTATTAGAGTTCCTGGTTCTTGAAGGGGATTTAAATGGTCCTCCTCCAATGGGAAGCCGCAGTTTATGACATTCTGTTTTCCCATTAGTCCTGAAATTTGGCAGCCATTTTGTTTCCCCGCAGAGATTTTAACTCTAACTTCAGCGGCAAGTATCTTAAGAACCAGGGGCCCTCCTGAAACTGAAAAGAACTGGGTTATCATGTGAAAACTAGGGTAAAAGGGAAAACAAAAACATACTTATTTGCTTCTATAAAAACGCACCAATCATAATCAATGGAGACTAGCAAGTGCATCTCTAAAAGCAGGGGTGGGCAACTGCATTCCTCAAGGACCATCAACAGGTCAGGTTTTAGGATATCCCTGCTTCAGCACAGGTGGCTCAATCAGTTGCGCACACGCACACATCTAATACTAATGACATGTTTATATTGTTGCGTTAAGGTCCCAATCCCTGCAGAGAGACTTGTGTCATGGGGTAAATTTTCTATTACTCAGGGTAAATTCATTATTCAGTATTAGGTGATATCAATTGTTAATCCAAAAAAAAACCCATCACCAAAATACTGAAGAACTCATTTACTCTGCACTATCGCAACTGAACTAACACGGCTATTTCTACTTAATTCAGATACTAAGGCCAAGATCCACAACGCTCCGCCAAGTCGCTTAATGGGACGTTATTGATGTAGCCAGGTCCAAAGTTCCGCCCCAACATCCGCTGCAGTTGGGAGCGTTAGGCAGAGTGGCAGCGAGTGCTCCGTTACTTGGGAGGCTCCGCGGCAGCCCGAACGTTTAGGGCGCCGCCATTTTGAGGTCCGTGCATGCGCAGGAAACATGGTATGCGACAGTGCTCCGGGCAGTTTGCGCATGCGCAGGGAGTTAGCACGGTAGCACGCGAAGCCCGGACATATCAGAGAAGGCTAGAGCAGGGGACTATAAGTCCCATGAGTGCTAGGACTGACCACCTGATGCCAGGGAGCCAATAGGGCACTAGGATCCTAGCAGGAAGGGAATTTGAGGTTGCGCAGGGGAGCACGTTGGTCAGTTAAGTGCAGGAAGGGAAGGGGGTAGGAGCTGCCTGTGTAAAGAGGCAAGTAGCCTATACACTAGGCCAGAGAATCCCCCTAGGCCCCAGGTAGGCCCTGAGTAACATACAGCTTGTGGTTGCTGTAGGGACAGGCTCTAGAATAGGGAACCTGCCCCATTAGTGTTTATAGGGACACAGCATTTCCCTAACAGAGGTTTGGGACCAGGTCTCTTCAGAGACAGATATAATATCCAGGTGGGATCGCCCTGGAAGGACGCGTGTCTGCAGATCCTTTGTGAACTTGTCTGCTGGCCCGAGCGCTGCAGGTAACCACACACACCAAGTGCACCAACTATAATACTCTCTTCATAGTGGCCGCGCGGTCACCACACACTGGGGTTTGGATGTGGGACATTTAACACGGTGTTTGCGAGACGCTTTGGGTAGTTGTGTCTCTAGTGGGATGGAGTATGTGATGTGTATGCATATAAGGTCACTGTGTATTGCTAGTAAAGGTACTTGTTATTTTACATCCAGTGTGTATATCATCATTGTATTGCTGTCCTGTGAGAGGCAACTCCCACTCCATTGGGATCCCTCCCCCGTGCAGATGCTGCATCTAGTCAAGGTAATATATCGCCCCAGGCTCTCCGTGGCAGAGGCTCAGGCCCTGCGAGCCAACAGGTTAACAACAGCATTAGCAGCCTCTCTGTGTTCAATGGGAAACAAGCCTACATTGAGAAACACTTTTAACGCGCTACTAGCCAAGAAAACTGTTATTAGTTAGGACACCGATCACAGACATTGAGTTAGGTTAACATAAACATTAAGCCTAACCATGCATCTGAAAGGCCCATAACGTAACCAAGTCCTGCTTTCTCGCGTAAAGAGAATTGTGTTAACTATTACAGTGATAATTACATGCACATTATGTGTTACAATAACAGTGCATATCCACAGAAGTCTGTTACATTAGGCCCTACCTAAAGATGTCATTACTCACATCCAGAACCTGTAATAGAACATTTAAAGGGTCTGGATGGGCGAAACGCCACCGCTAAGCATAAGTTAGGCTTGTTATATAGTTGGCACGCGAATGCTCATGCACGGGAAGCACACTGTGTGTACAGGTCTGTGCTTTGAGCGACAGGTGGGTGTGGCTATGACGCACACGGGTTCACTTTTCTTTTACACCTGACCATTAAGACCATTGCTAAAATAAATCTTTTGTGCTCTCAGCCAATACTGCGCTTGCCCAGTGCATTACCCCTGGGGTGCCAGCCACAACATCTTGTATTGTCTACGTTTTAGGAACTCCTCACATACTGCAGAAGAGTATACAGTCCCAATGGATTACTAATACTCAGAGAAAATATCTTTTAGTTAAAACAGGATTCTTTTGGCTAAGAAAATTTTGTTCTTCCCATGAGCACAATAGAGCCATCCAGGAGTTGTTTGCAACTGCTGAAGTTTACATGGACCCTTTGTACACACACACACACATACACACACACACACACACACACACACACACACACACACACACACACACACTTCTCAGAGTCTTTCCCCCGATCGGCCGGATTCACGCTCACACGTGCGGGCCTAGAACGGCTGGCTAACCACAGCCAAATATATGTGCTGTGCGCACATGGCGGACCAAGCGCGCGCACTATATTACGGGCATTACAGTAACGTTGCTTTATTTCCATCATTACTTCACTTTCCTCCTGTCTCAACTCAAGTTAATGACCTATATCAGGTTCTGGATCAGAGAAACACTAAAGACATACTTAATACCACATTACTGGAAGAGACACTATGCTACGATAACATGATGTTAAGCCTATGCCAATGCGAGGAACGGCCATTGATTTTGTATAGAATTCGTTTTCAGGATACGCGTTAGCCTCGTGGAACAGAACGTCCGTTCTGGTTTTAGGCAACGTCACATTAGCAGCCCGGGCTTAACAGATCTTTGTGGACCTGGCATAGTCTTGAAAAGCAGGATACAATAAAATGATCCTGAATGTAACCTGTAGAGCCCCAGCACAGACCAAACAAAGATGTGACACCGTAAGATTTTACACTTTCACGGCCCGAGAACCAACCCCACAATGCACATTTTACGCACAGAGTTATTCAGTTCAACATCATTTGAAGGAAATTAGACCATTGTGAGGGTCCAATGTTAGAAACTTTCCCCCAGGGGATTTAAAATCATACTGTAGGAGAGATGTACGGAGATTTAAACCAGTGCTACACTCCTCAGGTGGGCTCATTACTAGACCAGTCTTCCTGCAGAAGAGGATTACCCACTATCTACACGATCTGTGTCTAACTGGTCAACACCCAACAGCTCTATTTGTTGGTAACAGGCTTGCCCCTCTTACACATATCCTAAATCAAGAAAGGGGAACGAATCAGTGCGCATAATGCAGTGTTTTTCAACACGGGGCATCGCTAAAGGATTCCCTGCAATGTTCAGGTCATTGGGAGATTGTATCAAGTAGAGCAGCGGTGTACAAACTGAGAGGCGCCCCCCCCCCCCCCCGGGGGAGCAGGAGATTTGTCTGGGGGGCG
This sequence comes from Ascaphus truei, assembly GCF_040206685.1. Lineage (NCBI taxonomy): Eukaryota > Metazoa > Chordata > Amphibia > Anura > Ascaphidae > Ascaphus > Ascaphus truei. Next base: position 45,384,875 of record NC_134487.1, on the reverse strand, counting down.
TGGGCGTGGGCGGTTGCAGAGGTCCAGCGCTCCTCCCCAAGGCATTTAAATTAAATGCCGGGGATCGTGTGTAGCCTCTGCAACAGTAACATTTACCGGGATTCAGACGGTGACGTCACGTGACCCCGGAGCATCATTTGACGAAGGTAGTAGAGAGGGTGCGAGACCAGGGAAGGCCAGGCAGGGGGGCGCAGCTTCAAAAGGTTTGCGCTCCCCTGAAGTAGAGCAAGTAAAAGATACCACTTGTGAGCACATTCACACTTCTCAGACAGGTTTACAACCCTGCTTTTCCCCATTATCGCCTACAATATGCTTCCACTGCAGCCAGGGATTCTGGGTAATGACATGCAAATGAGCACTCCATGAGTCACTCTTTACTTCTTATCCATTTTAACATGGACCATTATGAGCCCGGATCCCCCAGCCTGCCGCATTACACAACTTTTCAGCACAGACCTTTAAGAGGTGCATAGCCAGTAAACCTACTCACAGACATCTGTTTCGAGCTATTGTATCTCAGTGTGAGGATGGATAACTGGCTTTGAAGTGTGATCTCAGACAAGCCATTAGAGAGGGTTGGGGTTCCTTACAATGTATCTGATCTCAGGCGCGCTATTAGAGAGGGTTGGGGTTCCTTACAATGCATCTGATCTCAGGCGCGCTATTAGAGAGGGTTGGGGTTCCTTACAATGCATCTGATCTCAGGCGCGCTATTAGAGAGGGTTGGGGTTCCTTACAATGCATCTGATCTCAGACGCGCCATTAGAGAGGGTTGGGGTTCCTTACAATGCATCTGATTCGATAAACACTATTAGAGAGGGTTGGGGTTCCTTACAATGCATCTGATCTCAGAAGCGCTATTAGAGAGGGCTGGGGCTCAACAATTTCACATTATAGGGTTCCATAACCACCCAAAAAAAAAGGTTAAAAAATACTGGCGCAATGTAACTCAAAGAAATAGAAGAATAGGGAGTGCAACCAGTGCTCTGTCTTATAGAGAGATGAGGCACAAGATGATTGGAGGAGAGGGTGTGTTTTATACTATTTATACCATTGCAAGTCGCTTCCTGTGCCTGAGCTGCAGCCTGCCAGCAAACGCCCGGCTTCTGCTGATCGGAAGAACCAGTCATTTAGGTCACCGGATTCCCACTACTAGTGCAGCATGTCAGGCTGTGAGAGGGTCAGCACCACCCAGGACTGACGTGAACTAACAGCAGCACAACTTTCACTGGGCTAAAAGATAGGTGGCTGCCTGCTCCAAAAAACCCACACAGAAAAACCTCCACAGGACGTTTCTTACAAATCGTTCAAGTGAACTTAAGTAAATGCACGCAAATGACTGTGTGCTGTAATGCATGTTGTGCTCACTCCAGACCTTAAGGCCACCCCCAGCCACAACAGGACAGGTTTTCAGGATATCCCTGCTTCAGCACAGGTGGCTCAATTAGTACCTGCTTCTGTACAGGTGGCTCACTAAATCTTTAACAGAGCCACCTGTGCTGAAGCTGGAATATCCTGAAAACCTGACCTGTTGGAAGGGCATGAGGACTGAGTGGAGCACCCTTGCTGTAATGAATCCACACGGTTAGTTAGAAGGGCTAACATACAGCTAACATACAAGTTCAACGACAAAACATGTGCGATTACTAGAAACACGTTTTAACCCTTTCTGTTGCCAAGGACCAGCAACGCCAGTGTACTCTGGCAGCGAGAAGGTTAACTTTGCTTTAATTTTACATTGTGCCTTCTCCACAGTACTCTAAATCTACCCCACCATTTCCATATCGCTGTGACGCCTTCGCTAGCAACCAACACAGGGAAATAGTCCGAACCGCTCGGATTGTACCCTATATAAAATCATTAGGGCTGATGGAGTTCCCACAACAGGGCTGGCACACTCCAGTCCTCAAACAAAATGATAACCACCTGTGCTGAAGCAGGGATATCCATAAAACATGACTTGTCAGTGACCCCCAATCTGCACGATTATTACAATATGGAAAGGACAACGGAGAAACAGAATTAGAACGTAAAAGATCAAATCTGTTCAGTATAGTAAGATATTTAACATGCTTTCACCAAACTCCAGCAAGCTTTCCCTCTGTATTACACCTACGCTAGGTGTGCAGCGGAAGGAAACATTCTGCAATGATGCAGTCATGAAACAACAAATAAAATAAACACTCCTAATCATATTTAACCAATTCAGATGCATTGCTTTCCTTGAGAGAGAACGGACTGATTGAACCGTACCTACATTTAAATGTGGTCTCCCAGCAGAGATACAGCCAAGAGAGCCGCAAAACTCAGCCACATCTCAGCACGGCAAGCTGTGCCAGACCTCTGCACAGACACATCTGAGGCTCACATGGGAAAGCCTGCGATGTGCACGGGTGTTACCCGTTCCTCTGGCAATCCAGCGTCTATTACAAAATCAGGTGTGAGGAAGCGTGCTTCAACAGAGAAGCAGCCAATCCGAGAGATCCCATCCCACAGAACAGCCCACCACACCACACATGAGTAACTAGGCATGTTCAAAATAACCATATCGGTCCTGGGAACGAAAGAAAACAATTGGACTCTCTGCAGCTTGAGAAGATTTCTATATATAGATATTGTGCTACTAAAAACGTCCCGTACCACAGAGCACACTAAAATGTAACAATGCCTCCCAATCAGGTGTTTCAGACCAGGACACTTGAAAATAGTCCCAAGTTTGGCATCTATTTTTCTTAAAGTAGCAATCACAGCGTTTTTTTTATTTTATTTATTTTTTAAACCAATTCATTCAGGATTTAAGCAGATCATCTACGGAGCTGAGCCCCATTAAATGGTCAGCTCCAGGGACCCCCTGCTTCCAGAGATACTTACTTCCGAAGGGGGTGCCGTTATCTCTTTGCATTGTAAAATTCCGCGTCGCATGGGCCAATAGGAAGCCGCACCAAATGACGTCACAGCTTGCTACCGGCCCGTAGGACGTGGGAACTTTGAAAAGCGGCCATAATGTGAACCCCAGAGCGGGTATCGCCACCGCAACAGATGTATCCATCTACAGAAGCTGGGTCCCGCGGGGGCTTAAATGAATGGGGTCCAAAGGCCCCCAGCATCAATCCTGTGCAAAATAAGTTGCACACCCCTGAGCTAAGACTTTGGGGTTTGTGTATTCAGCAAGAGATTGCACATGCAGAGTCCTTTCTTGCCGCTTACCTTTATTGTCTCTTTGATAAGGACAGAGTGAGCCGACGGTAAATAAAAACACTTGATTGCCAAACACTCCCCTATTCAGAAGTCCCTAAAAATGCCAATTTGTCATTCATTTTCAAGATAAACAAGATCAACTCAAATCTTTTTGACTTGTACAGTTACATTGGATTTAAGGAAACCAATGAGATTACTAAATCGTCCTTTCATCACGTTCAAAGCTGAATGTACTTATAGGGTGCGCCTCTCTCCCAAACACTCCCGCCCATGTTTAGTTTAGGAATCACTTAAAGCAGCAGCCCCACCACAATTTCTTAGCATTTCTATGTTATGCTTACCTACAGAGCTATCTCCTCGACCTGACCACTCCGTCGTTTTTATTTATATATTTGTTTTAAATCTGGTGCTACAGGAGATACAGTACAGGCGTTTAAAATCTCAAGTGTCCACGAGGTTTACATCAAGCTCTTCCCAGAGCAGTCTAAAGGTTACCAAGGTAATCTCAAAGTCGGGATTTTTTTTATCTCTCTAAATATCTCTATATTATTTAAATTCCATTTTTTTTGTTGGGGGGGGGGGCATACTTGGGGTCACGATACCAACACACGATACCAACATTAGAGGAATTAAACTAATCTAGGCTTCTGGTACAGGAGGGGGTTGCGGCCTCCTTTCTGCTGTTTTTGTCTCAAACTTCTATATTCCCCTTTTACATTGTTACATATACACAGTGAATCACTATGCAGCCACAACGCATTAAGAATACAATGTTACTTCCCCCCTGTGTTCTAATACTGCACAGGGCTTCATTTCTCTTCTTCTGACCTTGTTATAGTATGAACCTTAATGTAGCACTTTCTCCTCAGGGTAGAAAGTCATTAAGACAATTGTTTTTTTGCCCCCAGGTGGCTTTCTATTTCTGAACGTCTCTATACGAATATAATAAGCTGCAATCATGCCAGTGTTCATCATCATTATTATTATTATTATATCCCTGCCTCTGGGAAGGGAGACGACAAGTGGCAAGAATAAACGAGCTCTGTGCTCGCTTAGGGCAAAATTCACCAAGGTCTGTTGTGGGGAAACTGCACGCAATCCGTCGCTATTGCCTATCGACTTGTGCGGCACTTGCCGTAGGATCGGGCAGCAAACCTTAGGGAATCTCCCCCCAAGAACATCCAATCCAGATTAACAGACAGGTAAGAGGGGGAAGAACCACAAATCCTTGAAGTACCCTTTACAATAATATTTGCACACACATTTACTCCCCAGAAGCCGTCAATTAGCGCGAAAGGGTTAATTTGCTCCATAACTCACTCAATCCATGCAACACTGGGATCTCCAACACACACACACACACACGTCAAGTGGGCTCCACTGCTGTCTCAATCGGCCTGGCCATTCCGTCAGAGCAGCGAATCTGAACACCCCCTAGAAACCGAGCAAGTGCTCATGACTTGCCTGGTACGTCATTAAAAGCAGCAGTACAAGCTGCTCAACTTATTTCGGGGATCTTTTGAAACTGCTGATCCGACTCGCGGGAGTCCTGTTCTTGCCGTCTTTACAGAATGATCCATTCCTCAAAATATCAGTCCTTGGCAGTGATGGATTCAAATGGCTGCCAGTGAACTGACTTCTGTCGTTTATGGAACAGACCAATTAAATAAGTACTGTGTTCTTGAGGAACACAATGGGATTGTAGTATGATTTGGGCAATAAAAACGCATTAGAGGCCTTTAATAAGTCCTCCAATCAACACCACCTTTTTGCTACATTAGGGGCCTTCATTGATTTGCAAGACAATGCTGTACAGGCCTCTAGCAGCATAAGGAATCACTTTTCTTTAATTTATTTACCACTAGTACTCAAGATATTTGCACCCCTCTTTCTTGAAAGCATTAGGAAATAAGAACAAAGCAAAAGCAAGACTGGTGCGAGGTCACAAATATCATATCATCGCAATGTCAATCTCCCAATGGGCTTTATATCGGCCACAAGAGTGAGGCTGACCCCCGGCAAACATTGTTCTTCCAGACAAGAATTTGGTCAGAGGAATCTAAAAAAATATATAATATAGATAAATCATAGATTTATACAGATAGATACAGATCAGGCCTGTCCAACTCGTAAAGTGAGAAGGGCCGAACTGCTCCAAGGAAAAAAAAATTTGGGCCGCACGGGTTAAATCATCATCATCATCCTCATCCTCATATCTCCCCCAGAACCCCTCACTATCAACCTTTACGATACTCCCCATCTATCTCTCATACCCCATCTCTCCCCCTCACCCACACAATACCCCCCTCCACATCAAACACACAATACCCCCTCCACATCCCCCCTAGCCCATTCCATGTCAGCAGCCCCCCCTCCCCCCCAGGTCAGCATCCCATGTCAGCATCCCCCCATGTCTCTCTTCCCTCAATATAACACTCTCCCCCTCCCCTAAATCACACCCTATCCCCCTCCCCTCAATATGACACTCTCTCCCCCTCCCCTCAATATGACACTCTCTCTCCCCCTCCCCTCAATATGACACTCTATCCCCCTCCCCTCAATATGACACTCTCTCTCCACTCAATATGACACTCTCTCCCCCCTCAATATGACACTCTCTCCCCCTCAATATGACACTCTCTCTCCCTCAATATGACACTCTCTCTCCCTCAATATGACACTCTCTCTCCCCTCAATATGACACTCTCTCCCCCTCCCCTCAATGACACACTCCCCCTCCCCTCAATATGACACTCTCCCCTCCCCTCAATAGAACACTCTCCCCCTCCCCTCAATAGAACACACTCTCTCTCCCTCCCCTCAATAGGACACACTCTCTCCCTCCCCTCAATAGGACACACTCTCTCTCCCTCCCCTCAATAGGACACACTCTCCCCCTCCCCTCAATATGACTCTCCCCCTCCCCTCAATATGACACTCTCTCTCTCCCTCTCTTCAATATGACTCTCCCCCTCTAAATGACTCTCCCCCTCCCCCAATGACACTCTCTCCCCCTCCTCCCAATATGACACTCTTTCCCCCTCCCCTCAATATGACACTCTCTCCCCCCTGCAACTCACATCATACCCTCCCCCTGCAACTCACATCACTCTCCCCCCCCCCTGCACCTCACATCATTTCCCCCCCTGCACCTCACATGTCAGCAACCCCCCCCTCACATGCCAGCAGTCCACCCCCTCTCACATGTCAGCAGTCCACCCCCCCTCACATGTCAGCAGCCCACCCACCCTCACATGTCAGCACCCCACCCCCCTCACATGTCAGCAGCCCACCCCCCTCACATGTCAGCAGCCCACCCCCTCACATGTCAGCAGCCCACCCCCTCACGTCAGCAGCCTACCCCCCCACTTCTGCACCAGCCCGTTTTTCACACCCACCCCCCACCAGCCCGTTTTTCACACCCACCCCCCACCAGCCCGTTTTTCGCACCCACCCCCCACCAGCCCGTGTTTCACACCCACCCCCCACCAGCCCGTGTTTCACACACACACACACACACACCTTTTAGATCAGCACATCCTCTCTCCCCGGTACCAAGTCCCGCCCCCGGGATCCTGCTATTGAATCCTCCTCATGCTGCTGCTGCCCCCGTGCACCGCAAAACCCGAGGAGGGGAGGAGGAGGGGGGGGTGTGGTGGTGGAGAGGGGGGGGGGAGATGAATCGCCGCCATTTTTTTAAACTTTTTTTTTTTTAATTTATTTAATTCATCAACTGGCGCCCAGCCGGAGTCATCACGGGCCGCACAGAGAGGCCAGGCGGGCCGCACAGAGAGGCCAGGCGGGCCGCATGCGGCCTGCGGGCCGTATGTTGTGCAGGCCTGATATAGACATAGATAGATATATATATATATATAGATACAGATAGATACAGATAGATATAGACAGTGGTCGACAAATCACCAAAAAATCTACTCGCCGCCTAGTACCACGTGTGCTGCTTGGGCCAATAGGAGCTCGCCACGATGTTAAATCCACTCGCCCGGGGCGTGCAAATGTATAGTTTTGTCGAACACAGGATATAGATGTATATACAAACACAGATTATAGATGACAGGCACTTAAAGGGACAAGCAATTGATGCAAACCCATTAGATCAACATTTCAGTGTCAATTCAGACCTTCTCAAGATGGTCCAAATTGTGAATGAAACGTTGGTATGCTAATACATGTGTTTCTGCTGCATATCCAGTGTCCTGAGACTGTCTCATCCGTAATCTACATACTACCATCTACTGCAGTTATGCAACTGCCACGTCATAGTATTGTACGAAGTTCGCTAAGCACTCTCAGGAACGGCTGAAAAAAGTAATTTGGTACATCAACGTTTCGGTCCCATTACCCGACCTCTCTCAAGAATAATGTAATAGATGTAATAAATCACTTTGTTTTTTCAAAAGTTCCTGTGAGTGCTTATCCAACACCACTATGATTAGCACTTGCTCATTCTAAAAGCACCCAGGCAAGTTTTGTTTTGTTACATGAGTGCTGTACAACACACACACACACACACACACACACACGCGCTTCAAATTATACTTGAAAAAGACGTGACGTTTTCAAAGCTCTCTACACTTCGATTGCATATATGAAGAGCTCTTATATTGGTCCAATCCGCTTTCTATACCGCTTCAGCCACTAGAACTCTGCACTACAATCTTCTCCAGCAACGAATTCCCACAAGTTCCCTACTGCAGTAAAAGTTGTGCTTTCTATTTTCACTATGCATTATGAATCTGTGCTATAGCTAGTAGCCTCTGCACATACATTTTCACACACAATATATCTTATGCATTTACATGTAATCCTAGGGCATCTTCATCTAAGAACACTACTTAATTGCAAGTCGCACTAGTACTGATATCGACAAAGTTGTATAACAAAAAGGGTACTCAAACTGCCATACCTCTGCTAAATGTGGACCTCAAACATAGTGCCATTTAAGGCTGTAAATGGGGATTTTCCTCTTAAAAGCTAATAATGGCCGCTTCAGACAACATAAAATTACTCCCATAAGTGGTAGTACCTAAAACATTTTAATATTCACATCGCTAACTTCTCCCCTATGGTCTGTATCTTTATTATCAGTAATGAAGGCTGATCTTTAGATCCAGGTAGACTTTGCGTTAGACACGCAGTTTATGACACGTCACCTACAAAAGAAGCAGATAATGTAAACAGCAGAGTAGCTCCTCTAATTCGGCATTCCACAATTCAAGGATCGCAAAACACCTCTCCTTCAGATCTCCACTCTTCAACCCTCCTTCGGACCACCACCCTTCAAGGATAGCAGCATCACTCCTTCAGACCTACATCCTTCAAGGATAGCAGCATCCCTACTACGGCCCCCCACCCTTCAAGGATAGCAGCAATTTCCCTTCCCTAGAGAAGGACTAAAACCTGTGCTTGCTTCTTTCCTCTTAAAGAGGCAATCCCTCCTAGGACCAAAGTGTACTAATGGCAGCGACATGTTTTAGAGACTACACCTGGCTGATTTTTTTTTTAAAAAAATTTAAACCAAAAATTCAACACAAGCATCAGAACTTTCAGTGTTTAAATCATTTTTAAAAAGATCGTTTATATACATAGTGAGCCAAAACCCAGAAGGGTTTCGATTTTGTCTGGCTGCTCCATTTTGTCTGCCACTGTGTGTTCCCCGCTCCACGTTCTCTGATAAGGACATGGTAGGCTAAGTATAAAGTAAACACTTGATTCACAAAACATTCCCATTCAGAGGGCCCCTAGTAAATGCAATTTGTAATCAAGTTACTAAGTAACATAAGCAGACAAATCTTTCATCTTAAAATGTTTAGATTAGCTTAAGGCTGCATGTATAGTGCCCGCGACAGGCAACGGCAACGCCGCCCAAAAACAAATACATTGCCGCCGCCACGTGCGCTTATAGTAAGCGCGACGGCGGCAATGCGACGGAGCCTGAACAAATCAAATGTGACAGTGTGACAATGACAGTGTGACAATGTGACAAATGTGTCAAATGCCCGGAAGCCAGCGACGCAAAGCGAAATATAATTTTCGCTAGCGGCGACGTCACCCGAAGCGCCGCCCGTCGCGGGCACTATACGCGCGGCCTAAGACAATAAGATTGTGAAATTGTTTACAAAGTACCTGTAGTTTCTTTTTTTGGCAGGCTACATAGGGTCACACCTTCAAACTATTCCCTACCCCCAATTTACGGGTTCAATTACAAGGAGAAGGAACAATGTTTTTATTTAAAAACAAAATGGCATTTGCAAACAATGTTGAAATTAAATACCTTCCAAATTATTTATGACATTATATTAATTAAAAAAAACAGTTATGACGGCCCATATTTACTAAACTATGCCATAAAGAAAACTCCAGGCACTGAAAACGCCTTATGAAATAACACCACTACAGCCCAAAGTCTTTTTTTCCCCCTAATCGTACAGATATTTATCTCAATAAACAGCATCACAATAAATGTCTCACTATTGTTATCGTGGAAACGTTTTGGCCCAACCCTAGATCCAAGTCCAGTATTGTTGCAACATATGCTACAAGTATCTAAAATACACAGGGAACAGAGCTAAATTGTAATTATGGCTAACAAACAATTTGTCTAAATTGAACTGAAGACACATACTGTATTGTATGAGTGTGTGTATACACTGTATACAGTTTGGCTTCCTAGTGTTTTTCAAACACATTTTCATTAAGTCCTCACGTAGTCAAATGACTTTATGTAGTAATAGCCATGTTTCCAAAGTATGATCGTGCTTGAACTATCATTTAATAATCAGAATTTAAACAAAGAAACGGGGGGGAAAAAGAGAATTTGTGAACTGATGCACTTTACTGCTGTAGATTAGAGTTCTGTTTGTGGATCATTTTTAACCAATATTAATAGTAATAAGTTCACTCATCCTATTACTTCTATTTCCTGGCTAGGATTAAGCTTTTCATTAATATTGGCAATTGAAAGTCCCTTCCTTGGTACTCCAAGTAGAACAGTTTTTCTACACAAAGGCTCAAAAGGCAGAGAGCCAGGCGAAACAGCCAGAGGTGGTGGTGTTGGGGGCATTCAGAAAAGCAGGCTCAATTCAAGAGCAAGGAGAAAGCTGGATGTCTGCAGCCTCAAACCACATAACAAACAGAGGCCCACTTACTGCCTCTCCTAAAGAGGAACTAAGCATGTGACAACCAGCAGAGGCCCATGGCATCATTCACCCCAATCGCTGCCAAAGTCCCTTCTAGCAGTGACAGGAGGTGCATCTGTTCAATATACTTCTATTCCTTCTTTGTCTCGCGTCTTTACTGTGTGTTATTCTGCAAAACTCCTGCCACGTGGTCCAATTTTTTTTCTTTCATAAAATAACCTTTAACTTATGAAACGACCATTTACTTTTCTAATATGGAATTAGATAAAGGATTTGAAAATATACCAATATGCATCTCAAAATTGCAGCCAAAAACGTGCGATTCCTCTAAATCCGTTTTACAACTTGGTCACAATAATAGCAGCAGCAATTCCAACATGGCAGGTTTTTTCTCAGCAACGTAAAAAATCCTTCATAAAAAAAGTACGGATTGCATATTTTATAAGTGTGTGTAATAACACATTTTTTATTTGTCTACAATTAAATGTATTGAAAGGTACATGCCAAAATGCAGGTCGGGACGAGCACATTTTTAATAAGCCTTTCAATGAATTACTGGAATCCACACGCAGAACTGCACAATTACCCCCATTTGCTGGAGAAGGTGGCAACAGCAAGTTCAACTGACTCACTTTCACATCAGCCTGGCAAATGTAGTCACACTGAGCAAACACATACACAGAGCTGCAGTGATGTGAGCACACGCAGTCATTCAGTAATTATAACATTGCCATCAACTACAATATGATAACATCTGTTCCAACATGTAGGAAATGTTCATTTGATTTCAAGATAAGGCATCAAAGCCAACCTGCATAAAAAAAAAAAACAGATATAATGGCAAGAAGAACAGGTGCCGTTTACTTAAGGGACATGTTAGACTCAGAGTACCACCATGTCCCTCATTCAATGCACTGTGAAGACATCTTGCACCGTGCTGGAAAGTTAAGCTTCATTCAAATGAATGTGATTAAAATCCTCTGCTGCACAGGGCCTAGAGCTTTACAGGATACTGGATAGGGCCCATCGGGGTTATTGATAAACGGTGATAGTGAATATCGGGGCCCTGGCCCATGGAACTCGCATTGAAGCCAATGGGAGCTACCGTGCAATGGTTCCCTTGATCGGCACGATCGCAGATTAATGGATAACCTGTGTCTTTAGTCACGGATATATACTCAATGCCTGAAGGGTGATGGTACAAGGGATGGAGAGAAAAAAAATAAACTCGGAGGCCAGCAACTTGGGATGCCCAGACTCAAAAAGGTAGCTAACTGGGGGGGGGGGGGGGGGATAAGACTAAAAGTATTTTGGTTAAGATAAAAGTCGTGAAAGTGCAATTGTCAAACACACCAAAAAAAAGGTATAAAACAAAAAACAGTAACATCAAATGAAAGTTATTTTAATGACTTCTTTAAGTCATTAAAATGACAAATTTGAAAAGGGATCGAGAACCACTAAGGTCTTTTTTATGTTGTTTCTAAAGCTGAAACATTTCTAACATGAGATTCAAAGATATTTACCTCTTACAACTTAGAAATCTATTGAAATTTGACACGACCACTAATTGGCAGCAGACAGGGACAACTGCGCCCACCTAATCTGCCCATTTTCCCACCCGTCATGAAACCTCACACCCTATTAAACCACTTTGATTACTGCCTACACAAGTGGTTTCCAACCTTTTTTTGGTGAAATTCTGAGCAACCCCAACCCTCTCTAATACTGTGTCAGAGATCAGATACATTGTAAATTCTTCTGTATTTGGTACAATTGTCAAATGACCTGAAAATTGCAGGGAACCCTTTAGGGATGCCAAGGGAACCCAAGTGATGAAAAACACTGGCCTACACCGACTTTTCTTTAAAAAAAAAAAAAAAAAAAAAAAAATCATTTTTTAAAAGTTAATTAAAATAGTACAAATATGCTGTCTACCTGTTTCTTTTACGGCAACAACCTAAGAAGTGTTGTGCCCCTTTGGTTTAAATTCAATGTGCCCCATGGTTTGATTATGTCAGGTTTCTGAACAAACTTTTCATCTGATGGTAAGTTACATGTTTGTGGCACAATTTTCCAAACAATAAAATAGGCAGCATGTTTCTGGAAACAAAGCTTGTAACGGAAATTAAGTAAATCGCGCTTTAATACAACTATTTATTCAGGTCAATCACTTACTGATTGCCAAGATTGAATTATAACAATTATTTTGTCCATTAGACTGTAAGCGCTACATAATTACACATCATTAATGCAAAGGTATCTAAGTGGTTTGTCCACTCACAACAGCCTAGGATGATATCATTCGCCTTTGAAGTGGAAGAAACTACATTGAAGACTCAGATTCAGTGGCAATGGACCCTGAAATAACACAAGTGATGCTCCCCTCTCTGCCTCTGGTAACAAATACTGTGACAGGGCAGGAAAATAAAGTAAAATAAAATAGTTTTGAATGGCAAAGGCTCATTCTCCATGTGTAATTCTCCATCGGGTTACTTTTCTGCTTTTGCTACTTTACAACATGTTGTATAGGGAGATCACTGTAATAATACATTTCCCTACTGTACTCCTGTGGGTAGCTGGCTATTCCGTCCTCTGGGGATTTATCAATATGTCAAACATCTTCAGGCTGCATTAGTTTGGATTTGCCCAAGTTGTCTATGCTTGGTCTTCATATGAGCTCTTCCATGCAGAACAGAAAAGGTATCACAACCTGCCAAGGACACAGCTACAGAGAACAAAGAGCTTCTCACTCCATCATCTATGAAACCAACCATGTCACACAGGGGGGAAATAGCACTGACCTGTTCACACTTCCTATGCCACAAGTATAATACCCAATATGTCCACATTTATGCTTATACAGAGAGAGAATATGACAATGCATGGTGGGGGTATACACCTGCTAATGAGATTGGAGCAGGTTACAAGTGATCAGCTTGTACATTATTCAGAGGATGCAGACACAGATAGGATACTACAAGGAGATGACATGGAGCATGTTGGGAATAGTTATGCCTCTTCACCTTGCAAGGGAAGAGATGTGCACAAAAAGGCCACCGCAGCAGCAGCAGCAGGCAGGAGGGTGAATCCCCCCCGTGCAGTGCCAGAGACCCAGCAGTGCAGCCCATTCATGCAATGAGAGGATGGGAAGGGGCCTTACTTACCCTGCAGGGAAATCTGAACAAACTTTCATCCAAGCTGCCAGCTGCTGATCACCTAAAGCACAATGCAGAGCTCTGCCCGCTCTTTGCTATGCATTCCCCATTGCCAGCACCGAGCATCCAACAGCTGAGGGACAAGGATCCAATCTCCTCCCCCTGCCCCCAGCTAGCACGGAAACGAGCCGCCTGGAAGCTCCCCCCCTTATGTCTCGCTCTCCAGCCGTCTCCTGGCTCCGCCGCCTACTGACTGAGGCAGGAACCGAACCCCGTGCGGCCAGGCTGCACTGGCAATTACGTCACCCGTGCACGCAATCCAGACACGCTTGGCCCCGCCCACCCGTCTCTGGACTCAGTGCTCTCAGACTAGCCTATTTGTAATGCCCCGCCCCCCTCCGAGGGAGGTAACGGGAAGTACAGGACCAAAGTGACGTGTGCCTTTGGTAAGTCACGTGATTGGTTTCAAGCATCTTCTCAGGGCAGGAGGAGAGGCTCAGTGACAGTGAGTGAGGGCATCGACTCTGGCGCAAGGCAGCCTGGTTCCAATACCTTTGTCAAGTCACTTTATCTCCACGTGAGTTAGGCACCGTAATTAGATTGTAAACTCATTGGGGCAGGGGCTGTGCCTGTACAAACCTGCGTTTAGTTCCTGCAATTTAAATTGTCCCGTCCCCGCTCCCGCGGTGTGCGCGCTCTCCCAAGCTTTGCGCTTGAGCAGACAAAAAAAACTGACTTTGAAGCGCGCTCAACTTGCCCGTAATGGCGCCGGTCCCCTGACAGGGGCTACTCTGGCAACATACACTGGTTACCTGAAATATGTTACATAGAATAGGCTACATGGAATTATCTCCATTTAGCTGGGGCCTTTCCTATACATTCCCCTGGTAATTATCTATTAACCCCTTCAGATAGACAATAGTAATCCCACTAGGGGGTTACATACACTTACATAAATGTATTGATGAACAGAGCAAGGTGTAAATATGGTGGTACTCCATTATTATTAACTGTGGAATTTTATGTGATAAAGAAGTTTGATAACTCCTGGTTTACACAAATGAAATATGTGACTTCAGTTCTGAATAAGAATGTGTGTTATGCTGAATGAAAATGCAAAGATTCTCTGCATATAGAACATATAGACTGTAACAGCACTGACAACATATTCAGCAACATCACTGCATTGTTAATATTGTTGAATTTACATAAAATTCAATACAGTGTTCCCAGATGAGGAAATGATAAGGGGACTTTAATGAAAATGTAATGTAAAATCCATAATATTATAAATACAGATTTAACCTTTTTTGGGGGGTTGCATATAGCACAGTAATTTTGCTATTCAATTCACCGGGTGTCACTAAGCTTCTGTCCGTTTGTGACATGAGAAGGGTTGATAAAATGATTTCTTAAGTTTTATACATCTCATATACAAATGATGTTCATGTTCCACTTTCTTTTATGGTGTGGCAATTAAAAGGAGCAGGGATTCCCCATTTAAGTTCCGGTGACCCCCTGGTTTATGAGATAGTACCGGGAAAGGTTCAGCTGGTTACTTCTTAGTATTTAAATCCTCACTTCATGTTAGCCAATAGGAAGCCACGACGGGATGACATCGGGTACTGTTCCTGTTTTGTCAGAGTAAACGTGTAATCTGACCCCGGAGCTGAAATGAGTGGGGTTCAGTTCCAGAGAACCCCTGCTACCCATACGTGAAGAAACAACGGGTAAAAAAATACGAGCAGGGGGAACTACTTCTTTAATGACAGAATTCAATCAATAGTCTATTAATATGTACAATTAACCCTACATAATGTGACAGAGCAGATTTCCTTCCTTAAATAAAATTATAGAAAAAATGAAAAACCTTTAATATGCAACAACCTTTTGAGATGTGATTTAATTTACCCATTAGGCCGCGGCCAGGCAGGGAACTGGCGCTCATGCGCTGCGCCATGCTCGGCAGATTCATGGCCAGCTAGGCGTGCGCTCGCTTGGGGGTGAGGCCACAACGTCACAGAGCTGGTTCGCCCTCATTGGGCGAACCGCTCACGTGATGCGCTTGCTCACGCTGTCCACACACATTGCCGCAGTGTGTTTCATCGCGGCCAGCTTGAGCGCGCGCACCCGCTCAGCACCACCCTGGACGAGGCCTTAAATGTAATAACTAACATACCAGGGGAACAGTTTTTGAAATGACCTAAAATATATAATCAGAAGAAACACATACACATATTTTGAGGGCCGATAACAAGCACTTTGCCCATCTAGTTCTCCTGCTTTCCAATCTGTTATGAAAATGATTGAGATATTTTCAAATATTTTTTCTTAAAGAGACAACATCCGTTAGATACAATAGACTTTTTGTCATCTTTTAAGTCTTTTTTAAAAACTAACATTTGATTTAAAAAAAAAAAAAAATAAGGAACTCATTTTTATTACAACATCGTGTACTGGTTAAAAAAAATTAAACATTTTATCAAAATTGTCATGTTATACAGAAAATAATATGTTACAACACTTCGGTGCTAAATTGCCCCGTAAATTATTTAGGAAACCATATGTTGAGGATGGAAGCCCGTTCGTTACATGTGGACAATGTATACTATGTATCAGCATGTCAAGTATGGTATCATACTAACCTGTAGCATAATACCTTTCTCATAAGAAGTAAAAACAAATATAGGGTAAAGATAATGGGTCATATTCGCTAAGCGGTGATATTCCACCTTCAAACACTTGAAGCCCATTTAAATGTATCTGGCCGCTCCTCCTTCTCTTACCGTGCACCTCACACCTGGAACAATCTACCGGAAACTCTCACAGCCGCCACCAGTCTAAGTTCCTTCAAAACTAAAGGTGTCTCACATTTTAATCTGGTCTGTAACTGTTACATACACCTATAACATGTATTATCTTTAACTGTGCATGTAATGTCTGGCATATAATGTATAATCCTGTTAACGTAATGTAACTATGTATTTGTATATTTGTCATCACAACTCTGTGCCCAGGACATACTTGAAAACGATAAGTAATTCTCAATGTATTACTTCCTGGTAAAACATTTTATAAATAAATAAAAATGGAAACACAAAACTAAAAGTAGCATCCAGTGTCGGATGGTGTATTTTGGAATAGCCCCGTTTAGGAAATGTGACCACCAAAAATGTCTGATTATGTAGAATACTTCTAGGATTCCCATTAAAATAACAAGCGTTCAGTAAAATATACATTAAGTAGGATTTCTTAGATGGCAGGTGGTTTCCCTTCATGATGGAGTGAACAAGTTACAACAAGTCTCGCTAAATGTATTTTTAAATGTAAATAGAAATATCTTTTTTTTTCATTTGCTTAGCACTCCTATTTTTCCATTTTCAACTACTGTGTTATTTTGATGTGCACCTGTGTTTGCATTATCGATAGGGCGGTATGATCAGGGTTTGATAGGCAGCATGTACCAAATTGAGACAGTGAGAAGCCGGACGGAGTCCCCGGATTCCAATTATTGCTGGACGTCTCTGTTTCAAAGTGATCCGGCTAATAAAGTCTTTAATGTGACAGTATATCAGCCTGTCAGTAGGAATAGATGGGGGAATAGCATTGTGAATATTCCGGGAGTGCTGAGCATCTCCTCCCCTATAAAATGCAGGAAAGCCCAGCAAACATGCAGCAAAAATTGGTTGTTTACTGCTCAGGTTTTTGGTCTTTTTCCGGGTGATCAGGAGCTAAATCATTAACCATTAAACTATCACATTTTGCTGCAAGTCTGCTTGTTTTTATCACATTTACGGTTTAATCGGGTTAACATCTTGACTGCCTAGAAGCAACAGTGGTCAAAGTTTCTGGTCCCCAGAAATTCTAACTCTGTTCAACAGGTGTATTCCGTGGTCACTACTAACATCACACTTTCACCACTGGTTATCAGTGCAACTGTCAAGTTTATCCTGTATTGTTGAAGTGCTTTTGCTTCCTCTTTGTCTTCCACTTCTCTCCTTCAGACAGATGTTGGAGGTGGCGAAAACTTCTCTTACTAACATTGTAACAAATCCTGCTTAAAGCAGCAGTCCAAGCCGCCGGGTTTTTTTTTTTTTTAATTCCCTTTGATAATGTGTGTGCATCATTACAATCCACACAATGATAAGCAATTGCCAGAGTTGCCGATCAATCCGTTCCCCTGTGATCGATCGGTGAAGATCCGGCTCAGGGGTTCACTAAATGACTGCAGAGGAGTATTGACTCAGTATCTGTGACTTTGTAAATGGTTGCTACAGACACAAAAAAGGCTTGTTACATTAGAATGCATAAAAAATGTAATTGTTTAAAAAAACAAATACTACAAGTATTTTTTCATAGTACAGAACTGATTATTTTAAAAAAAAAAAAAAAAAACACATGTAGAATACTGCTTGGTTTGCAGCTTTAACAAGCTCCGACTGAAAGAAAAGATAATAAATCCCCAAATCACCCACCCCCACAATAATGAAAGCAATATAAATAAGATTAATTTAATAAACAGAGTAAGACAAAACAATAACATATGCATAGGTAGGCAAGCTACTTGAACACATATTACCACATCAAAAAGACAATCTATATAAAAAGAGCAAAACATAGCCTACGGTAGGTAAACATACTTAAGCACAAATGATGGTAACTAATAAACATCCTAAATTAGCCGGGGTCTAAAGATAAAGGATGGCCAAACCTTGCTATCCTGAGGGCCCAACATGCAGGGTAGAAAATACACTATGCACAAATTGAACAAGCATACCAATCCTGGAAACACACGCAGAATGGTTAATGCATAAAAATAGCAACAATGGCCATAGTTTCGAGAACAGATCAAAAATCTAGAGCATACAGTAAAAATGACCAACGAAGAGTCTCTAAGGCATCCATGTCCCATATAGCAATAAACCCATACAGATCATTTCAAGGGGAGAAAGTGAAAGATGGTGTAGTGTGTGGTCAAGTAGGTAGCAGAAGAGATGTAATGATCAATTAGAGGGAATACGTCTCAATCCCCAACTTCTTCAATAGAAAGCATAATCAGCACTCTGTCCTGATTGATATAACCACATTTGGTTCAGATTCCAAGGCTCAAGTATGATCTTTCAGGTCTCATGGGTCGTCAAACAGGGCTCTGATGTCTTGAAAAGGAGAAGATCCCATTCCCTGAGCTGCGCCTGGTTCCGGCACTCACCACCAGTTCCTGTAACACCGAATCCTGATCACTTCTGAAGTTACAACTTCATCACCTGCATTTTCACAATCCAGTTGCCCTTCACAGCAAATGGACCACTGAGCAGGTTTCAATCCAGGCATGAAGACACCAACACGTATTTTTGTCCCACTAGGCTCCCAGCAGGGGCTTCTTCTGGGCTTACCAACATTCTTGCATTTGATGCAGAAGAAAGCCTAACCTTTATAACAATTGCTGTATGTGTCCATTTTTCTTTGCATTGACATTGATATTGCAACAATACCTGTTGAAATTCTATCTCAAATACCATTTGTTATTTCCAAACCTGCACTTACCTTTCTCTAGTCTTCATCATAAAGAGAGTCCAACAAATGGATCTGTTTATGCATAATTAATGCAAGCATTGGGCAGTACATTTCCAATTGGTCTGTGCCCAGAGGCAGCAATGGTTACATAACACAAGAATAATCAATTAGTGTTCAACATACCAATAAGGACACTGGGAATTATGCTTATACAGTGTTCTCTTTGCTGGAAACACAAATTAGGCAGGAGCAGGCTGTGACGGTTGGGTTAGATTTGGCTGCTCTTAAAGAAAAGTTTATCCCCCCATTACCCCTGCCTGTCGATGATATGTATTTATTTACCTATATACAGTTTATTGTTTCAGTCCTATATGTGTTATTCTTACAGTATGTAAAACAGTGATGTACAGCTCTGTTCAAGAGGGTGGACCTGCAGGGGTTAACTCTCTCAAAAGGAGCTGTAATCACATCAGAGTTTGGTATTGTAGGCATGGACACTGTGATGGGATTAGGCCCATTGTTGAGGAACCATGGTGGGGTCAACGACCTGCTGAGTGGACTTGTTCTGCAAGAAATCTGTAAGCCCTGGGGCTATATCTGTATTGCATGACTGTGGAGGGCAATTGTGTGGGCATTGTCCTGTATCTGCCTACATCCTGAGCACTATGTTAGGGATAGGAATGACCATATTTGGGCATTCCATTTTGGACTTCCTGGCCCACCTTCTACCCCAGTAATCTCATCAACTGGATCTAGTGCCGGGTGCAGAGACCAGGACTATTGTTCCTACCCAGACTAGCTGGGATCTCCCAGATTGGGACAGGGGTATAAATACTCCTTCTCCCCAGCCTCAACAGAGTTATTCTGGGCCTGATAGACTTTGTGATGGCTGTGTGCTGACAGAACTGAAAGAGCTAGTGGAGAGTAAGGCAGTGCTGCCCATACTGCAGAGGACAGTGGCGCAAGTTGGGAATGCGTATCGGGGTAAGCTTCCAGATGGAGGTCCCCGCACCTAGGACTTTAGGTTGTTCCCCAAATTACCCCAGTTGGGTTAGTTTGTGAGTGTGTCTTATGATCTGGAAGCTTGTGGAATCTTTCCAATAAATTCACTTTTGTTCAACTCTGCAGTTCTGTCTTGTGTACTGATCCCTGGTCTCCCGTGACACAGGCCTATTGCTTTCTATTATAATAAAGCTGTGATTCTGTTGGACAGTGAGTTTAGTGACCTAAAGTAAGCAGTCTTTATTGAACATCTGTAACTTCTTCAAAATGTATACAAAGTTTTCTTAATTATATTTTTTGCATGAAGTTCTTTTTTGTGGCTAATGTACTACTAGGAATAGGCAGACTACAGCCTAAAAAATTTAGTTATTCTTATTTAATGTATTTGTAAAATATTTTACACCAAGCAAAGTCTAGGACGACTGTCATGATAATATCATGAGATTAGGTATTTTAATCAATCTGGTGCTTTAGTGGTTAATGTGGCTAAAGTTTGATTTTTGAAATATATGAAGAAATGTTTTATGGCCTGTTAAGCGCTTGGCCAGGCCTAGTTTTAGGACTGATAGAATTTAGAGATAAAAACATATGTTTTGCCAGAGATAGGAGAAAATTATGGTTCCCCCGACACTAACACAAACAGGACACTGTTTAAAGGTATATTCAAAGCATTCCTGGAAAGGTTCTATGGAGTGCCAGGGGGGCGTGACTATCCCATACATCCCAAAAATGTGAAATATGGAATCATGGACTTGATAGCGATAGCGATATCTGCAATGGAGAGTAGGAGATGAATGTAATGAGGCCAGATACGTGGGGTCTGGCTGGTAATGGGGGACAGATATCCATTTGTCACTCAAATTTAGCGACAAGACTAAGCATACTTAGTCTCGTTACGTCCGTCATGACCGCCTGAATCTATTAACATGTGTCTAGGTACTAGAGAAGGGAAGTTATGAGTCCGTTTATACAGGAGGAAAAAGTTAAACATTGTTTGATATAAGTTTTTTATCTGTTGTAAAACCGTCAATCTCACAGCTGATTTACGACACAGGTGGGCGTATGTTGTTTCAATTGTGAAAAAATAGCATATATGATTTAGCAAGATATTATGAAACTCAGATTTCAACAGAGGTGTGTTTTGGACCAAACACTTGAAGTCTCATTTCTGCGCCAGTGACCTCTCTGGGAGAAAAACCTGACATATGGTAGTGTAATGTATAGGGCTTTCCGTTTTATGTTTTATCCTGTTATTTTAAGAAACTGTTGTGTATTTACTGTAATTGTATTTCTTGTAATCCTTTTTCTGTAATCTAAGCATTGTATTTTTATATATATTAAAACATTTACTAAGTGATGCTTTGGGCTCTGAATGAACTGTTGCACGCTCTGGAGAGAGTTTTTACATTGTCGGACACATTTTGTTACAACAAATTGTTGTGTGTTAAGTGCATAGTTTTTTCTATAATCAACAGGGACCTGCGACAATGGCCGATATTCATTTTACATATTTTAGTTGCATAGTTCTTGGGTGGTGGAAGCATATAGATATGATTGCAATTGAGTAAGGGGTTAATATTAACTCATTGAAAGTACCTTGCGGAGGAGAAAGGTGAGTTGGCTAGAGTAGCCGTGTGTATTAACCCTGGTTGCATATCTAAGTCCCCAGCTCCCTTGTGGGCTGTTCGTGACAGATGGTATATGGGGACGGTTTGAGGGGCTATTTGGAAAGGTGAAAAGTGGGACAGCTTGCGAGCTGTGTATTATCCCTTCTCCCGTATGCAGGTTACATGCTCACAGGTGTGCCGTACGTGACAGTGGCGCACTCACAAACTGGAATAATATGGCAAGGAAAAGTTACCTTGTCAATAAATAAACCACAATAATGTGTGTAGTGAACAATCAGCCAGGAGCCTTAACAGTGTCAGAATGTGAATAACATGCAATATGATAGTGACAGTGATTTCAATGTGATATAAATAACATGTAAATATAAGGCCAAAAAAAGATCCTCCACTCAACCCTTGAATCAGAAACAGTTTCAGTTGTCTCTTCTTGCACACAATATCTCCAAAGAAAAGGGGGCGTGGGCTAGCATAGTAGGAGAGAAAAGAGAAAATACATCATACTGTAGGGTAATAGTGCTTCCTTGTATAGATCATCATCGTAAAGGTAACATATAGGGGTTAAATCCTCATTTTCAGTATAACTGGTTAAACCACAGCTATAAAATAATCTGGAAAATGGAGCTGTATCTCTAGCAATAAACATGTATACATTGCATTGCTGCACAGCCCATATCTACTTTTAAGTATGCAATGTAAGTTCCCAAATTTAAAAGGGATATATAAGGAATAGATGGAGCCCTATCTACTCATTTTGATCATTATACCTTCAACATAGTGTGTCTAGCAAATAAGTTATGTGTATTAAACATATCTTCACATTAACAGAAAATCTCAAATGTATAATTCCAAAATATATAATTCATGCAGTAAGATCCCCGCTGGCAGTAGTGGTACCGCACCATATCACAAGAGGAGCCCACCAGAGCCAGCCATGGTTCAAGTGCGTGTCACAGAGAGGAGGAATGTTGCCACACTCATGGTGACGATCAAAATCTGCATGGAGCGAAATTAATCAATACAAATGAATTCAATACCCGAGTCAGAGGTAAGTGCCATAATCATAAAGATAATCAATGTTGATCACGTGTATAGTAACAGTTCTAATAAACATTCAGAGAATCCAAACAACATTCTATACAATACTAATAAAAGTATTACAAAAAATATTTCCTATATACAGCTAAACCCCGTTATAACGCGGGTCTCGGGGTCCACCCCGAGACCACCGCGTTACTAACGGGGTCGCGAGAAAAAAAAATGGCCGCCGCGCTTTAGCGCATATTCATCCCGCGGGACAGGAGATGGGAGCGGGCATGTCCCTCCGCTCCCCGCTTCCCCCTGTCACCGCGGGACAGGCCGCGGGGCAGGAGATGGGAGCGGGGATGTCCCTCCTGTCCCCGCTTCCCCCTGTCACCGCGGGACAGGCCGCGGGGCAGGAGATGGGAGCGGGGATGTCCCTCCTGTCCCCGCTTCCCCCTGTCACCGCGGGACAGGCCGCGGGGCAGGAGATGGGAGCGGGGATGTCCCTCAGGTCGCCGGTTACCTCAGATCCCGCTGCCTGCATGGAGGTGGTAGCGGGGGGTTTCTTCTCCCCACCGCTGTCCCTGGCGCTCCCGCTGCCTGCGCGGGAGGAGGGGGGGGAGCGGGTGGTGGTGCTGGTCGCGGCCTTTCCTCTGCTCCGACCCCACCCCCCGTCTGTGTAGAGTGAGAGAGTGTGTGTGTGTATGTATATATGGGAGAGAAAGTGTGTGTGTGTATATGGGTGTGTGTATGTGGGTGTGAGTGTGTGTAAGTGTCTGTGAGTGTGTGTAAGTGTGTCTAAGTGTGTGTGAGTGTCTGTGAGTGTGCGTAAGTGTGCGTGGGTGTGTGTGAGTGTCTGTGAGTGTCTGTAAGTGTGTGTGCAGTGTGTGTGCAGTGTGAGCAATGAGGAGTGTGTGTGCAGTGTACAGTGTGTGTGCAGTGTGTCAGTGTGTGCAGTGTGAGCAATGAGCAGTGTGTGTGCAGTGTGCAGTGTGTGTGCAGTGTGTGTGCAGTGTGTCAGTGTGTGCAGTGTGAGCAATGAGGAGTGTGTGTGCAGTGTACAGTGTGTGTGCAGTGTGTCAGTGTGAGCAATGAGCAGTGTGTGTGCAGTGTGTCAGTGTGTGCAGTGTGAGCAATGAGCAGTGTGTGTGCAGTGTGCAGTGTGTGTGCAGTGTGTCCAATGAGCAGTGTGTGTGCAGTGTGCAGTGTGTGTGCAGTGTGTGTGCAGTGTCAGTGTGTGCAGTGTGAGCAATGAGCAGTGTGTGTGCAGTGTGCAGTGTGTGTGCAGTGTGAGCAATGAGCAGTGTGTGTGCAGTGTGCAGTGTGTGTGCAGTGTGTCCAATGAGCAGTGTGTGTGCAGTGTGCAGTGTGTCAGTGTGTGCAGTGCAGAGTGCAGTGTGTCAGTGTGTGCAGTGTGAGCAATGAGCAGTGTGTGTGCAGTGTGCAGTGTGTGTGCAGTGTGTCAGTGTGTGCAGTGTGAGCAATGAGCAGTGTGTGTGCAGTGTGCAGTGTGTGTGCAGTGTGAGCAATGAGCAGTGTGTGTGCAGTGTCAGTGTGTGCAGTGTGCAGTGTGTGTGCAGTGTGCAGTGTGTGTGCAGTGTGTCAGTGTGTGCAGTGTGAGCAATGAGCAGTGTGTGTGCAGTGTGCAGTGTGTCAGTGTGAGCAATGAGCAGTGTGTGTGCAGTGTGCAGTGTGTGTGCAGTGTGAGCAATGAGCAGTGTGTGTGCAGTGAGTGTGTGCAGTGTGTCCCGTTTTTTAAAACGGGAGCCCCGGGAAAACCGCGTTATAACCGAATCGCGGTATAACGAGGCGCGTTATAACGGGGTTTAGCTGTATATACATCCCCCTCATGTCGCACTGTATTTTCTTTGTTAGGTTGGCAGCTCCAGTTGGACAGTGGGCATTTGTAAAAGATGAAGAGAGTACATATTAGAAACATAGACACACCAAATATATGTACCATTATGATTCAGAGAGTATTGGGTGCAGAACAGCGGTTTTTATTACACATAAAAGGTAGAGTAAATAGATTGATTGTTTATTTAAAATATATTAATAAAATCTTAGATATTTCAAATATTGTTATAACGGCTAAATCGTGGAGTCAAAAATCCGCCGTTGTGTAACTCAAAAATAAAAATCTAATGACATAGTTCAAATGACACACATTTAATTTTAACCGTTGAAAAAAATAATTGGGAGACAAATTTCAACACATCTGTCTTGTTATATTCTAACGATGTATGAAAAACTCCTATGGTAAGTTGCCTAAATGGGGTTTATAAACAGAAAAAAAATATTAAAGGTGGAAACCAGATATAGTAGAGGGAAGAATTACCTCCACTATTCGTCTTAATGAATGGAGCCCTAGAGTCTATCCCGACATTTCACTCTCACCTCAAAATGAGGGGAGTCTGTATGATCAGTACTTTATCTTCACTGGGATTCTAGATCTCTAATGTGGCATATGTTCTAGAGTGGTGGAAGATTTGTCGACTATTATGGAAAGCAAGCAATCTACCATAGTTTAGCAACATGTATTCTGATAGGTGGATGATGGGACTAGGGATGATGTGACTAGGGATCTCAGGAGGAAAAGCAGAGACACAAGAAGAAGCAGACTGCAAGGTCTAGGATATAAACACTCCCAAATCTATATCCACATTGAGACCCCTAGGAGTAAGGGTCCCAAGTTTATGGATCCAATAGTTTTCTCGTCTTGTGAGATCTGTACCTCTATCTCCACCCCTCCAGTGTGGTAGAACATGTTCTATCCTGGTATATTTCAAACCTTTGGAATCCGCCTGATGGTGGGAGAGGAAGTGTTTAGATAGATTATGCGTCACAATTTTTCTGTTGACGTTGCTCAAGTGTTTGAGGATACGTATTTTTAGAGGTCTAGTAGTTTTTCCTACAAACTGGAGGCCACAAGGACACTCCAGTAAGTAAAGAACGTTATCTGTCCCACAGCTCATATCTTTTTTGATTGTATACGAGTCCCCTGTAGTGTTTCATTTAAAGTAAAGTTTATCAGTTGCCCTGAACTGGCAGGCTCTACATTATACACATCCATGGAACCCTTTGATCTTAGAGAACAAATTGTTTGTTTGTTCTCTAACACTCATGATGCATTAGGTGCCAGCCTGTTTTTTTTAATGATTTTTAGCTTTTCGAAAGATCACATTTGGTTTATTTTGGATAGAGTCTTTCAAAAGCGGGTCATTTTTATAATATACCAATGATTATTGATAATATGCTTGATTTTATTTGCCCCATGTTATAGTTGGTAAAGAAGGCCCAATCGAAGTCATTTTCTGTCCCTTATGTTGTCTTTTTCATTTTTGGTTTAATCAATATACAAGTTTTGTTCAGAGCCTCTTCAACTTCACCTGTTTATAATCCCTTTCTAGAAATCTTTCCTGAAGAAATTCAGATTGTGTGTTAAATACCTCATTGTCTGTGCAATTCCCCCTGAGCCTCTTAAATTGTCTGTATGGAATATTACTTATCCACCTAGTGTGATGACAGCTTGACTTAAGAATAAAGTTGTTGCTGTCAACGGGCTTCAAATATGTTTTAGTTTTTAGTGTGTCATCAACATGTATGGTAAGGTTGAGAAAGTCAATTTCATTATCACTGAATTTATGTATGAACGTGAGGTTCAAATAATTATTATTGATATACAGTATGTAAGAAATGTACTTAGACTCTATGGATCCCCTCTCCAGATAAAAAATACATCATCAATGTATCTTCGCCAGAGGACCAAGCTCGCACCGAGTCCAGCATAGGACCAGATTTTATCAGCCTCCCAAATTCCCATAAAAAGGTTTGCATAACTGGGTGCAAACTTGAGCGGGTCCATATTTCTGTAAGAAATAGTCAAAATTAAACCAGAAAAAGTTATGGCCTAAAATGAATTCAATACTTTCTAGTATAAATTTAGCCTGCATCTCGGACATCTGTGGATCATCATTCAGTACTTTCTTGATGGCTTCACATCCCTGCGCATACCCAATGGACGTGTACTGAGATGTTACATCACATGTAGCTAGTAATAGGCCCTCCTCCCATGAATATTTTTCAAGCAGGAGGAGGGTATCTGTGGTGTCATGTAGATATGATCTGAGACCTCCAATGTACTTTGGTAAGAACACATCTATATATTCGGAGACGTTTGATGTTAAGGAATCAATCCACGAAATTATCGGTCTTCCTAGGGTATTGGTGAGGCACTTTTGAATTTTGGGTAAGAAGTAGAACACAGGCAACTTAGATTTTTCTTTCAGGAGAAATGTATACTCCTTCTCCTCCAAAATCTCCATGTCTCTACCTCTGGTGAATATGCTGGTCAGTTCTTTAAAGAATTATCTTGTAGGGTCGACAGTGAGCTTAATATAGGTGTCACTGTCTCCTAGTATCCTATCTGATTCCTCTATATAATCTGTTCTGTTCATGATGACCACCCCCCTCTTATCTGCCTGTTTTATCACTATAGAGTTGTCACCCACCAGCTCTGTTAAGGCATCTATTTCTAATCTTCTTAGATTATATTTATACCTCGACTCTTTACTCGCTTGTTCTTCAAAGTCTTTCAGAATCATTTGTGAGAATACTTCCAAATGATTCCCTTTGCAGCCTCTGGGGAAGAAAGTCGATTTAAGTTTCAGTTTAGTGTGTATAAAACTATTTTCCTTATTTTCTATAACTACTGGAATATGTATTCATGGATTCCCACATGTTCTTAATTCAGTGTCTTTGCTTGGGAAGAATCTTTTTACCATTAGTTTTCAAAGGAATTTATTCATGTTAATAAATAAATTGAAGCTTCTCAGGTCCAATGTTGGTGCAAAGGTTAATCCGCTTGATATTACCTTTCTTTGGGCTGGTGTTAATATTTTGGTACTGAAGTTGACAATGTTTATTTTTCTGCTCTCTGTTAGGCTTCATTTTTCTTCTCCCCAGTTTTCCTCTGTGTTTCATCCTCTCTATCCTCCCAGTGGGAAGTCTCCCTCCCCTAGGGGAAAGAACCTGTTGGTCTCCTAAAAATTGGAAGACCTCGGTTTTCCTAAAAAAGCCTCAGACCTTGGAGAATCATTGCTGAACAGATGTTGGCATCTTCTTCCCTAGATACAGATGCAGGATAGTTCTCTCTATTTTCCACTCTATTACCTGAAAAATTACCCATGTGAGGGTTTCTATTCCCCCTTTCACGATCTCTATCATAATTTGAGTTCTAGCATTCATAACCCTTGTTGTGATATTTCTGTGGTGACCTCCTATTAAAATATCTATTTTTTCTTTGTGGTGATCTATTTCTACCTAACCTATAGATTTGATAATTTTCCCCTCTCGGAGGGACTCTTAATCTACGATTTCTATTTGAGAGGTCACCAACAATATCTGTATCTCTTGTTTTAGTATCTTTTGAGCTATGAACATTACTCTTTAGACCCCTATATAATCCTCCTCATCCTTTTTACATTTTTTTTTAATTTTTATGTTAATGATACCATTCTTCAGTGAATCAAATTTTTTTTTTTTCAAATCCCTGTCTTTATTTTTACATTCAATTGTTATTTCTAAGGGTCCCATTTTTTTTGATCTGATTAAATTTCTCATCTAAATCCAACAGGTGTTTTTTCTGTTGTTTAATGATGAGACCAATCAGATCTTGTGAGCTTTTATCTAAAATGTTATACTATTCTTTTAGAAAGTCCCCGTCTGAATATTTTTCAAGGAATGTGTGGTCCCACTATTTCTTTGAATCCTTTCTCAAAAGTTTTTCCTACTTGTAAAATTATTTTTCTACCAAATCGGCCTCTCCTTATTCAGGTGCATTATCGACACCCAACATAGTGTTAAAATCTATTTTTCTAGACAGTCATTTAGAGAAGACATTGTGAGCCTCCATAGTGTATAAAGGTCGTGCGTGCTGCCAGGAAAAAAATGCATTGAGAGTTACCTCTCATGTTGAAGTATGTCCTGGGTATTGTTCCTTGTTTTCAAAACATATTTGAACTTTGTTTTAAAGGGTCAATGCTTCCCTGAACCAATGTGGTGCCACGTTTCCACAGTAACAGGCCGTCATTTGACAGCGCGGCATCGCGTTGCCATGGCAACGAGGCGCTGTGACATCATGTCGGTGTGTCTGCATTGTCATTTGACGCTGCAGTTCAGAAGGAGGAGGACGGCAGGTAAGGAGGCGGCCGCAAAAGCTAAATAACTTCCCATCAGGCCCAATAGCATAATAATAGAATATGGGGGCAGACATTTTTGCCGTCCCAAAATTTTGCCGCCCTAGACACGGGCCTGACCGGCCTAATGGGAAATCTGCCACTGGGCATAGGGAGAGAGACAGACAATGGGGGCACAGAGAGGGAGACAAACATCGCTACCAACAGCCAACAGAAGAGGGGCCATACCAAACTGCTTCATTGTGTTTTACTATCTCCTAAAGTGTGTGTAGGTGATGCTGAGCGGTTACCTTCAATCTCAGGGTGCTGGAATTTCGTGCAGGGCTGGTATGGTGAGCAAAAATAGAACAAGGCGCCAGGAACTTTTCTTAAACTTTATTTGAACAGTTCGATTTTTCAGGCCAGCAACAGGACAGGTTTTCATAAGTTACGTGTAGACACTTACACTCAGGTTTCCTCAACTATGAGGTTTGTAGGTAGAGCAGCTCTTTTTCAAGCTTCGCTCTACTGCCCAAGACAGAGCTGGAATCTTCTTCCTGCAATTCCTTAGCAGCTCCTCAATGAGCCCCTGCAGTGAAGAACCTACTCCCTACTGTGGCAGGATTCCGCTCTAGTGCAGTGTCTGAAAAGCCCCTATACTAGGAGACTTGCCCTAAATTAGAAAACAAGACAAGTTACTTACCTTTTTAAAGGAGCCCGGAGATCCCCTCAGTGCGGGTCACATCAAGATCGGATGAAAAAACCCAGGTCCCAAACATTTATAATCTTTTCTCCACCCCTGTTGCTGGGCAGGAAAAGAGAAGGCCTTACTTACTGTAACTAGGTTATCCTCTAAAGGGCGGACTTTTCCAGTACCTTCTGGAAGAACAGAAACAGCTAATCGCCACCCTATGTGATTTGCAACATGAAATAAGTTACTTCATTAGCTACAGTACATGGAATTGGTTACTTAACATTAGCTACATGAACTAGGGCCTGTAAAGGATGTATATATATATACACACGGCTCAACCAATTCTAAAACAAACACTAGTCCAAAAAAAAAGTCACTTGCCCCCCACCCCGCCCCAAAAAAACCTCTCTCACCCCCCTCACTTTACCTGCTCACAAGTCTTACCGGCGGTGGGGTGCGGTGTCAAGGTGCGGCATCTCCCAGCATTCTCCTGCTTCTCCCCCTGCAACTTCCACATTTCCCCTGTAACTCCCGTAAACATGGCTGTGTGGCCTCAAATGATGCCACGTTGCCATGACAACGGGACGCTTCGTGATATCGACGTAGGATTGGGGTTGTGGGACTTTAGAGAAAAAAACATATCGACCTTACAAATGTTCAGTAATAAAATAAAAAGTGAGTCACCCTGATGCCACTTGTAATCTTATTTATGGCAGAGGAAGTTCTAAGTATCATCACTGATGTCAGTGTCATTTTACATAACTTTCATCTCTCCCTATATGATGGGAAGGTACAATGCAACTAAATGATCTAACAGCATAGTTACTTCTAACACAGATGAAACATCACCACTACAGAAACTCAGTCAAATAAAAATAATATTTAAAAATCACACCCTTTTAAACACCAGCTAGCACGTAGTCCCTGTCACACGCAGAATCATAAATGACATCACAAGAAGTGACAATTGGACCGTAGAGTTTGCAGAACACTGAATATGGCAGCACCCAGAGAGAAACCTAAACGTTCTATTACGTGAGATGATTTAGCTTGATTATTTGATTGATACAGTATTTAGACCTTTTTTGAACACACAAAGCTTATACCATACATGGAAAGATTATGATTTTACAGTTTTAGTTGGGGGGAGTAGCGTGCCTTTAAGGTCAATGAATGTGACAGCTTTATGTTTAAAATAAACAGTTTTCATAGCTGTTTTCAAAATGAAAAGTTAAATGGAATTAGGAGTGAAGAAGTGATTACGTATGGTTGGCACGCTTTTACGTATATAAGAAATGGACCGGGTCATTTAAAGCAGCAATCCACTAAATTTAATTTTTACCTTTTATTTCCAAGGGCCCACATTATTTTGTATTATTGCCAGGACCACGGGATCACCCAATAGAATGCTGCATTGCTATCTGCAATGATATTGCAGCATTCTATTGGTCACTCAGAGCATGGCTTGCTCTGGCGGCCATGTTGTTTTTCTAGATAAGTACTATTGTCAGATAGCTGGGAGTATCGTTATAAAATATATATATATAAAAACTTGAGCAGCTTGGAGAGCTTTTTAACATAGGATTGAAGCAGGGGGTACCTGGACCCGAACCCTGTTAATTTCAGCTCCAGAGAGCTAAGTTAGGAATTACTATATGCATTGGGTGAGTTTACCAAACTCCGGTTCCTAAATTAACCATGAATAAATTATAATCCAGGTATGTTAAAAGGTTTGGGGGAGGTGTCTCGCAGGCACGGAGGTCAAGAAAGGGAAGGAAAGGTTGCACATTTTTGCGCTTATTTATGAAACTGTTATTACGAGAGACCGTACTGCCCATTCAAGTGAATATTTCATAAACATGGGCCTTTATCAGCACAAAGTAGCAGCACACAAAGGGGTTAGATTCCGAGGGAATTAAACCCATCTCATGTTTCACCTAACAATGTTTTAAAACTAAAAGATATTTATAAATCATTGTAGGCGTCTGTTTTTGCTCTGAAACCTTTAATGAAAGCATACTATGACAACTGAAACTGCCGTGGAATTGGAAGTGCACCTTGTTACAGCTCCAAAGGATTTATTTATACCTGTGTTTATCAAAATAAAAATATTCTGGCAAATAGTAGTGGCAGGAGCTGCGCGCTTTAGAAATAAATACACAGAATGTTTCATTATTAATGAAGTTTCAGATACATGTAACATAACACACCTTTTATGTTACATGACACCATAAGATGTATTTAACAAAGGTTATTACAATCAGTAATAATATAGTTTAAGAACGTTCTCATATGATGGCAATTAAAATATTGCTGCCTTAAACACAGATGAAATACAAAAGACAAAATGCATGCTATTCATTAGCACCTATAAAAGCTACAGCAGGAGGTAGCTTAAGGGACTTACACTGCTTACCCATGTGATGGAGGAACAGAGCGTCTCCTCAAGAGATCAGTGAGGCAACTGTATGTGACATTAAGAATCTGTGAGATACAGAGATAAAGAAGAAGTACCATGGCCGTTTCTCTTTCCTTTGCCCCATCCGGAGGAGGAGAGATGCGACCCAAAGCAAATGAAAAATGAAAATGAGTTAAGAAAGTAGCAATACTACTCCCCCCCCTTTTTTTATTTTTTTAGATGAATGCATGTGACAATGTATAATTCTACAGTACATTGTTTCCTAAACTGGCAATCATTTGGTGCTCCTGCTCCTGGGTGGGTTGTGGATCGCTGGAGTCTGGCTTGTCCGATCACTGCTTCTTTTGCATCCGCGCGCGTCACTTCCTCTGACGTCTCACTTCAGGGCTGTAGCAGCTTCTATGGTCCTTCTGGTCTGCTCGGCTGCCAGTACTTGCTGATACCACACTCGTAAGTCCACACAGGAGCAGCTGATTCTACGTGTTTCGCTAAGCTTCGTCGACGATTCCTGATTAAGCCTTGCAAAATGCGTAGAATCAGCTATCAGAGAGAGAGGAGTGGGGCAGAGCTGGCAGAGAGAGGAATGGGGACGAGCTGGCAGAGTGGGAGGGTGGCAGCAGAGATCAGGTAGGGAGTGTGGACAGAGCTGGAAGCTCCATAACTGAGAGGCTCTCATGCTACAGCTTTAATCCTCCTGCTGGTAATCTCCCCCCCCCCCCCCCCCCACACACACACACACACCCTGCCTGCCTCTTAACCCCTTCCTGCCTCCTAACCCCTTCCTCCCCATGCCCAAAAACCTCTTCATTCAAAGCTCATAACCACCACCTCCCCATGCCCATTTCCCCGACCTCCCACGTGCCCCTTAAGTGTATGCATTAGAAGGGACAAATGCTGGGAATGGTGAAGAAAAAGAGGCAGTAGTGAGGTTTTAGTTCATTTATTGTAAAATAATTTTCACTTAAAAATGTTTAATTCGTAAAATTTAAATATACTAAAATGTATTTGCAATTTTACCTTCATTAAGAATTAAATGTATTTTTATAAGAAATATTTCATAATAAATGACTGGAACAAATTTTGATGACTTTAGATTTTTTTTTTGTTTTCTATTGGGTATTTATAACGAAAATGTTATTGATTTTTAGATTTAGTCGTCGGTGTAAAAATTTCCCCTACTCAGTTAGGCCGTAGGCTATTTTTTTCCCCCTTCTGCTGCTATGATGATGCGGCCTGAGTTTTGCAGTCAGATTTAAGAATGGGCCCCCAACCTATTCTGCGTTTGACGGTCTAATCTACATAAATGTAGGGTTTGGAATTTGTTTAGCAAGAATAAGACAAAAGTTGTCTAGCAAAAATGTTGAGTTTTACACATCAGCTGAAAAAAGCTACCAGACAGGGCTGGCTGGATGGCACCGAGCCCCGTGCTTACAGAGGCCCTGCGCTCTTCCCCACAATATTTAAAATGATTGCCAGGGGAGAGCGCAGGGTCTCTATAAGCTCCTGCGTCTCTTCCATCTTCTACTTGTGACGATGTGTCACATGACGCAACTGGAGGCGATGCCGGAGAGGAGGAGCAAGGTGGAGGTGCCGGAGAAGGTAAGAGGCATCGAGCCCCGTCAAACTCTCAGCTGTCCCAGTTACTAGGAATGAGATGTGTCCTGGAACAAGATTGCATATTCACTGTGTATTTATTTTCTGCTCTCAGGCTGCCAGCTCTCCCCAGGGAAAGTTTCATGTTTTCCCTGCTCTGAAGCAGCCAGAGCTGCTGTGTATTGCAACATTATTGTTACTCTTTACACAAGCCACAAGTCAGTTGCCCTGGCAACTTCCCAATACTCATAGTTTGAGGTTGGTTTAGCCCTCTCCCCCTGCCCTTCTCTGTTATTGTTATGCCCCTTGACTTGTTCCTGTCTGGAAAGGAAAGTGTGCTATCTCTTTTCATCAGCAAACACAGTGAGTAAGACACATCTTCCACTGCTCCCTTAGAAAGGGATTCCTTTTTACCTTCCCCCATAACAAAGCACCTTCATTTCACAAAGGCTAATAATTCTACCGACAAGAGACATTTCCTACCATAATCTACATGAAAGTACTTTTATATTTCTCTGAACCCCACTCAATAAAGTTGTAGAAAATTAAAGGACTTTGTGTGCTTTAAAAAGGGGATGAGTTAAGCTACATGGATCTTCTCACATGCTACAAGTGAGCCTGGATCCAGAATAAGATGTCATGCATAAAACTTTGTGTAGATGGAAGGGACCAGAGCATAAGCTGACTTGTTAGGGAAGAGTATCCAAATGAAAAGCAGTGATCAGGTTCTGCCCAGTTCTGGCAAAATGCAGCAGCTATCCCTGGTTCCCCAGTAAAGCATTTTAAAGCAGCCCCCTTTATTCTTGTTTTCTTTTTGTTATATGTAAAACATGTGACAATGTATAATTCTACATTCTTACCCAAGTTGGCAATCGTTTGGTGCTCCTGTTACAAATCTGTCAAAATTCTGATTGTGTGCCTAACGAAATGGCCGCCCTGGAAGTTTGTGCTGCAATCTAATATGTAACATTATATTACTTTTTCTAACACAGAAATAGATGTTTGTGATACTTTGATGCCAACGTGTAGAGCTCAAAAACAGTGTGTGTCCGTGCTTCTTTCAATAGAGGAAGTGGATATGACTTTTTAAATGGTTGGTGTAGCAACCCAAAAATTATCAGTACATTAAATATATATATTAAAACTTGCAGTAGGAGTTTAAAAAAATGCAGGCAGTATTGTCTAATGCTGCAGAACTGATTTAAAAATAAATAAAAGTATTTCATGTTTTGCTGCTTTAAAATCAAAATAAAAAGTGCTTTTACATACCAGAATTTTTCCACAATAGAGACAAGAAGAAGACATAAACAAAAAGCATTTTAAAAGCTGATTAAAATAAACTTTCATATTACGTAGTAATAACCCACGAAAAACAACGCATTACCCAGTGATTAATATCCTATGGGCTTTCCACTTCTCCAGCCAGGGATTGATAATTAACTATTTCTTTTTTTCTATGTGGAAATCAAGCATATCTGCAGTTTTAAATTAAGTGTTAGTTATACAGTCACAAATAAAAGCATTAAATATAGATTTAACACAGGGCCAAATGAATTCCTGCCCTACAGATCTTATAATCAATACAATGATGGGAGACATACTGTAGAGAAACAGTAGGAATACCGTCCATTAGTCTTCTTTATATGCTTTATGCAATATTTTTACATGGTACAGTATGTGGGTGAAGTTATGGAGGTGTATTAATCAGTAATGTACTTCCATGTTCCTAAATAATAGGTACGCTTGCAGTGGGACAGTTCCAGAGGAATTATTAGTTTATCATCATGTCAACTTCATCCTATTATATATGTAGCCGGGACCCCTTTGTCACCAGTTGTTGTTGCGGGGTGGGAGAGTGCTGCAGTAGGGAACGCTCCGATATTGGAGGTTCCGCGTAGAGGGAGCGTCATATTGAAGGTTGGCGCAAGCGCAGGACCGGCCCGGCCGGAGGTTGCGCATGCGCGGGCATAGTGACAAAGCCCGCGAAAGGGGGAGAGCTCGGATAGGAGGAAGGCCGTGGAACTATGGGTCCCAGCAGCCCCGCGGACCCTCGTGACGCGGGAGGGCCAATGAGATGCGAGGAAGGGAGGTAAAGGGGTCGAGGGGCGCGCACGTGAGTCAGAGCTAGCAGTGCACGGAAGGAGAAGGAGCTCCGGTGTAGGGAGGCATTCCGCCCCTACCTAGGCCTCATACCCCAGGCCCAGTTAGACCCTGAGCCCCAGTAGTGTGAAGCTGAGCTAGGGACTGGCCATAGATAGGTTCCGGTTCCCTTATTGTGTGTGTGCTTGCTATCAGGACATTTCCAAGACAGCGGGAGTTCTGGGCTCAGACACCGCTGCCGTACTGCTGCACGTCTGGGTGGGATCGCCCCGGACACCTGCGGGCGACGTCATCTAGGCCCACACCGATCCTTTGTGAAGACTGTTGCAGGACCGGGTACTGGAGTGCCCGGCAGGTAAACTACAAGTGCACCAACGATATCACTATTAATTCAGGACACAGTGGCTGCGCAGTCACACACATATTGATTCACTGTCTCACTTGAGGGTGGGAGAAATATTGGACGAGGTATCTGGACACGGGGTGGGATCACCCGGTGAAAGGGGAGGGTAGTGAGCGTCCTGCGAGACGCAGAGTATAGTGTCTGCCTACTTAGGGACGCTGATTGATGATTAAGGAGGAGAGAGGTTGCATCATTTCTTTCCTGCTAGTAAAGTTAATTGGTTTTATTGGTGTGTGGTTGTGTTTATGTATATAAGGTCCTGCGAAGAACCACTTCCCCTCTGGCGGAAGCTGTCGCAGGTGGAGGCGCTGCACCAAGTATCAAGTATTGTGTGTGCCCCAGGCTCTCCGTGGCAGAGGCTCAGGCCCTGTGAGCCTACAGGTTATACAGCATATGGTAGTGGTCTGCGTTCGCTAGGAAGCAGGGCTACATATACATCATTATTGTATCACATATTTTGTTGTTGCTCTTCCAGTGCAGTATGCCACTAGTAACTTCCATATAATGGAAGGTCATTTTTGAAGCGTTAGTGATTTTATGATTTTTTTAAATATTTTATTTGTTAAGAAAAAACACCTGTCTCTTTAAGAGAAGTCATTAATTAAAGCTGAAATGCAAATGTATTTGAGTAAGTACTGATGGTCATTGCTAGTTAGTTTGCTTGCCCTAGGTTATAGGTAGTATAACACCTGGCCTATTCCTACATATTTCAGTTATTTTGTAACAGCTGGCCTGGGGTTTATATGCCAAGTTCCACATGGGTAGCACCACATGCATGAACAAGGAAATAAATGAAGGGGAAATAACCTTTCACAAACAGCTAGGGACTTTTAGTCATGAAGACTGAAAATGCATTAATGTCACTCACTTAGCTGCCAGAGGGACTTGTAACTCCCCTCGGACAGCACTGGGGGTTCTTTGTTGCTTGTTACATTTGCCCTCATACCTCCTGAAAATACTTACCTGACAGAATCTTACTTGACAAGATCTATCTAGTGCAAAGTGAGCTTCCGAACGGAGAGAGCTTCAAGGTTTCCTAGCGATAGTTTTTCATCACGCTGTCACGTGAGAGAGGTTCTACTAATCTCATCGTGAAACTACACCACAAGCTAGAGCTGACTTTATTGTGTATAGTACAAGATGAAACCAATAATGAGTCAGCAAATGACAGATGCATGACATGGGAACACAGGGTCAGTGTACAATTACCCTTACTGGTGCTGAGAATTGAGATGATACAATAATTACCTTGGAATTTTGCAGCTCTGCTGTGACCTCTTAACCCCTTTAGTGTGAAGGGATCTGCTATGTGTTACGGTACTCTGACACATTTATGGGATAAATAAGATCTGTTGCAGGTTGTGAAATTATAGAGCACAGAGCCTCATAGGTTTCTCCTTCAAGAGTACGGGGAACAGAGCTGTTCATACTCTGAGGGTTTCTAATATAGTGCGCCCGTGCGTGCGCACGTCAATGATAATTGCAGGGTATGAGCCTGCAGTTGCTATACGTGAGACGCACGCGCATGGCTGTGAGCGTTGGCGCGGCAGATCTGTGAAAATACAAGAAATTTGTATTTTCACGCTGCGAGCCAATCCCAGCGCAGCCTAATGCTGTGACATCAGAGCCCCACCCCACAGCTACGTGTGTCACCGCTTGCGCTATAGCAACTAAACACACAATGCCGGGCACCTGCACGTGCAGCAGCGCATACTATATAACAAGCCTAGGATGCGGCCTAGGTGTGCGAGCGACAGTCTTGCAAATAGATTTGCGCGGCTGTCGCTGAGCGATTTCTGTCCTCCGTTGACGTGCGCGATGGAGAGGAGTGCCCGTGACGTCACCAGGCTGAACAAATGTAGTTCGCCCTCATTGGTTCAACGGCTCATGTGATGCGGCCGTTGCGTAAAAAAATCAAATGGATTTGTCTCCTCCAAATCCTGCCGCGCTGTCACGGTGCCACACACGTCGCATAGCGCGCATTATTGCCAGACTGATGCACCTAATGAATTTGTTCGTGCCGTGTGCTCAATGTGCATTATGTCCGCAGCCTTATTTAACTGTCACAATCTGTTTTGCGGAATTCCCTGAGCCTTCCATTCAAAATCTGTTCCGCGGGGTAAAATCCGTCGACGGATTGTTCTAGTTTCAATCCGTGCGGATTAATCCAAAACCGCCATTGGATATAATCCGTTCGAGGATGTTACCAATCCAATCCGCGGATTCTGCAAGCCACTGGTGGATTTAAAGAATACAATGTGGGGATTCTGCAATCCGCAAGCAGATTGAGGGGGTAGAGGAGAGGGTGGTTGGGTGGCCTTTGCTTGTCAATGTGGCTATCTGTGATCCATTGGGGGCATAGATTACCAAAGTGACAATCAATGGATTAAATGGCTAGAGTTTTGTTTTATAGTAATGTAAAACCCTCCTTAATGATGGCCG
Organism: Ascaphus truei; assembly: GCF_040206685.1. Classification (NCBI taxonomy): domain Eukaryota; kingdom Metazoa; phylum Chordata; class Amphibia; order Anura; family Ascaphidae; genus Ascaphus; species Ascaphus truei. Next base: position 45,346,374 of record NC_134487.1, on the reverse strand, counting down.
GGCCGCAGGGGATTGGCTGTAGGTCAGAGGAAGCCGGGAGCGGGGCTTCCGCTTTGTGCAGAGCACACAGTGAGTGTGTGTGTCTGCCTTCCCACGTCTGGCTCCTCTGTCTGCTGGTGGCTGCGCGGTGTCCTGTCCCTTTCTGCCCCGGGTGATAGGAGAAGGCAGCGGGGGTGCTGGGGGGGAGTTGTACATTTGCCTGTGTCCTGGAGGTGTGTGCAGGGGGAGGCGGGGAGCCACCTGCACGGATCTCCTGCCTTCCCCCCCCAGTCACTCACATCCGTCGCTGCCTCTACTCTCCACTGCTCTCCACTCTGTGTCTGTGTGTGTGTATCTGTGTGTGTGTGTATCTGTGTGTGTGTATCTGTGTGTGTGTGTGTATCTGTGTGTGTGTGTGTATCTGTGTGTGTGTGTATCAGTGACTGTGTGTGTGTATCAGTGACTGTGTGTGTATTAGTGACTGTGTGTGTGTGTCAGTGACTGTGTGTGTGTATCAGTGACTGTGTACAGGGGGAGGCGGGGAGCCGCCTGCACGGATCTCCTGCCTTTCCTCCCTCCCCTCCCACCCCCCCGTCACTCACATCCGTCGCTGCCTCTGCTCTCCACACTGCTCTCCACTGTGTGTGTATCAGTGTGTGTGTGTGTGTGTGTATCAGTGACTGTGTGTGTGTGTGTATCAGTGACTGTGTGTGTGTATCAGTGACTGTGTGTGTGTGTGTGTGTATCAGTGACTGTGTGTGTGTGTGTCTGAGAGAGTGAGAGAGAGTGTGTCTGAGAGAGTGAGAGAGTGAGAGTCTGAGAGAGTGAGAGAGAGTGTGTGAGAGAGTGAGAGAGAGAATGTGTGAGAGAGTGAGTGTGTGTGAGAGAGAGTGAGAGAGAGAGAGTGTGTCTGAGAGAGTGAGAGAGAGTGTGTCTGAGAGCGTAAGAGAGAGTGTGTCTGAGAGAGTAAGTGAGAGTGTGTCTGAGAGAGTGAGTGAGAGTGTGTCTGAGAGAGTGAGTGAGAGAGAGTGTGTCTGAGAGAGAGTGTGTCTGAGAGAGTGAGAGAGAGTGTGTCTGAGAGAGTGAGAGAGTGTGTCTGAGAGTGTGTGTTTCTGAGAGAGTGAGAGAGAGTGTGTCTGAGAGAGTGAGAGTGTGTCTGAGAGAGTGAGAGTGTGTCTGAGAGAGTGAAAGAGTGTGTCTGAGAGAGTGAGAGTCTGAGAGAGTGAGTGAGATAGAGTGTGTCTGAGAGTGTGTCAGAGAGTGAGAGAGTGTGTCTGAGAGAGCGAGAGAGTGTGTCTGAGAGAGTGAGTGTGTGTCTGAGAGAGTGTGTCTGAGAGAGTGAGAGAGAGTGTGTCTGAGAGAGTGAGAGAGTGTGTCTGAGAGAGTGAGAGAGTGTGTCAGAGAGTGAGAGAGCATGTGTCTGAGAGAGTGTGAGAGAGAGTATGTCTGAGAGAGTGAGAGAGTGTCTGAGAGAGTAAGTGTGTCTGTGAGAGTGAGAGTCTGAGAGAGTGAGAGAGAGTGTGTGAGAGAGTGAGAGTGAGAGAGCGTGTGTCTGAGAGAGAGAGAGAGTGTGTCTGAGAGAGAGTGTGTCTGAGAGAGAGAGAGTGTGTCTGAGAGTGAGAGAGTGTGTGCCTGAGAGAGACACCAACTGCGCACTGCAACTGTTAGGTATGTATATACAACTTTGTTTTTACTTTGGGCGCCGCGGAAAAATCCATGTCGCCTTGGGGAGCCTTGAAAAAATCCTGGTCGCCTTGGGGAGCCTTGAACCGAAAAAGTTTGGGAACCACTGGGTTAATCTATGGGCCATTGACCCCCCTTTTTGCCCACTTGTAAGTGATGGAAGTAAGGTGGTGACTCATTGCCTGTGTAAGCCTATCAGTAATGGGTACAGTCCATGAGCCTGCCCCTTCCTGAAGCTAACAAGTGGGTGTTGCAAAGTTAGAGCAGTCTTGCTCTGCCTTCCAAGGTGAGAGCATGGGCTATCATTGCGTGGATGAGCTGTGGATGAGCAATCTCCCATTGCGTGGATGAGCTGGCCCACCTCAGGCCTAAGGGCCTGAGGATCACCAAGACTCAAGGCCCCATACTATCAGGCAAGCACCATACTGAAGTCCTGGGACGTTAGACTTTAAGTACTATACTGTATGAAGTGCTGCTGCAGCATGTCCAATAAACCTACTTGTTCACCATACCTCTGCCTGGGTGTCAGTTCCTGGGCAGGAGGGGTAAGAAGTGCAGTGGTGGGGACTGACATCCATATACCAAGGATCCCATCACAGCTGGAGGTGCTAAAACCACGAGCAAGAACCCAGAGACCCCAACAGTCTGTCCTGTTGCCTCTTACCATCTACCGGCTACTCAGCTCTACTGAACTAGCAGGTATGCCTCAGCACCACACTAAGAGAGTAATTCAGTCCTTCTCCCAGAGGGGTGGGGGGAACATGGATTACATTTGGAGGCGCTGCTGAGATTCGAACTCAGGACAGGCTTTCAGAAAGCAACGAATGCAAAAAGGGGCCAGGGCCTCTGATGGTATAATGCCAGGGACCCTTGGGCACCCATTGTATTGTATGTCTTTATTTATATAACGCCATAAATGTACATAGCTCTTCATAGTAGTAATACACGTTGTAATCATATAAATAACAAATAATATAAATAACAGGTCATGGGAATAAGTGCTTCAGACATAAAAGTAACATTAAGGAAGAGGAGTCCCTGCTACGAGGATCTTACAATCTAATTGGTAGGTAGGGGAACGTATAGAGACAGTAGGGGGGAATTCTAGTAAGCGCATCTGCAGGGGGCCAAGCTTTATGTATCGCGTCCAGGATTATCCCATAGTTCACTTTGGAGCAAGAGGGCCAGGGGTAAGCCCCATTATGTATGGGGGAACCCCTGGGCACCAAGCACATAGACTGTGCGGTAAAGGAGGAATCCTCACTGGGCTAGCCTTGTGGAGAGATAGAGAAATCCCTGAACCTTTCCTTAATGGATGGTGTTGGGGCACACCCTGGTGACATCCAGCATCAGGGAGCGTGTATACCCTTCACCCAGTTATGTTCTATATTGGGGGCTCCCACCAGGAGACTGTGTGACTCCTGGGAGCGTGTACCCCAATCTGTGTACTCTGCCATTAAGGGAACCCCTGTTGCATTAGTTGCTGAGATCAGAGCCCCAGCAGCATCCTGACCCTCAAAAGGGGTAAAACAGTAATACATTGAAAATAGCACGTGTACTGTGTGGACATTGAGCTGTGGGGGAGTCGCATTGGATTGTGTGTCCAATCGTAGCGTGACCCCCATGCACAGGTTATCTGAGGGGGCTCCCACCAGGAGACTGTGTGACTCCTGGGAGTGTATGCCCTGATTTGTATACTCTGCCATATAGGGGACCACCTGCTGCATTAGTTGTTGAGGAATGGGGCACCCGGCAGTACCCTGACCCAGTGAGGGGGTAAACAGGGGAGGGGTACAGCAAACTAGCGCCACCGTGCTGGGCGTACCCCGTACTGTGGGAGAGTCATTGTGCAGTTCGAGGTACTAACCTCTTTCTCAAGCCCATTCCCTCTGATCCTGCTTTATAGACAGTGAGTGCTGGGACACCTTTGTATTTTATATATGATTTAGGGGAATTAGGGTGCCCTATGTCCCATTGCACCCTGCACGCACATTATTTATCTCTCTTGAGTGTCGTCTATCACGTGTTTTATTCTCAATTATCTGTGAGCTGTAAGAGCGAGAGGAGCTGTCATACCATCGTGAGGAATTACTGTAAAATGGCTGCCTCTAGCGAATCTCTGGATTTAGAAGTATCCAACTACTCTCTTCCGGGTGGCTACCTGATAGTAAGGGTTGGAGAGCAAATCCATCTGCGCTATGTGTGTGTGCGCACTGTCGCCTGCCTGGTGCCCCTGTGGGCCTAAGTGCGGGGTGTCAGCACTGTGGCACCTACTATCTGCGGCCTGCCAGCCTTGTGACTGCAGAATTGTGTATGCCTACCTCACGAGCCGTTACCCCGACGGGTGCGGTTCCATTTCTGTTTCCTGTCATGGATGCTGTGGGCCCGTTCGCCCTTATACATGTGTCCGGAAGCTCCAGTGGTTCCGTGCCACTTACTACTACCTCAGCTGCTGCTGCGGACCCTGCGGTGGGCCTGTGTTCGCTACCACGCCCAGTCTGGCCTGCAAATAAGGTACTGACGGCCCCAGGCTTGGAATCAGTACCTACCGACGCCAAGGAGGGTGAGTTGACTGCCACAGGGTTGTCGGGAGTGAGTCCCCAGGTGACCGCAGAGCATGGTAGCACCATAAGCATGGTCACCCGGGCGATTGACTCGCCCCGGCATCGTGTCCTGGCGGAGGTGTCCCACCTTGATGAATATCTTTACCAGCCGGAACCTGCAGAGGAGAGATCATCATGTACTTGTCCATCCCTGTCGAGTGCCGGTCCAGAAGCGTCCTTCCACAAGGCTGCGGAGGTTCCGGAGCATCCAACGAGATCCGCCATCCCAGATGACGCTGGAGGAACCGATGTATGTCCCCTATCTTGCTGTGGGAGAGCCGCCCAGCTCTTACTTTATAGCTGATCCAGTTGCGGCCTACTTGCCTGAGGCGCCGGGTGCGGCCTGGTCCGGTGCGCAGCTCGGCGACGAACTTCCAGTCTCACCAGAAGTGACGTCATCAATGACGCCGGGCGTGAGCTGCTCTGGTGGTCTCGCAAGACTGTCACTCAGCAATGACGTCACCAAAATGGCATCCGCAGAGCCGGTTGCAGCACCACTGGGCCCAGAAGCGGTGAGTGTAGGTCTGCCTCTGACAGATGTCGCCAGCCTGGTGAAAGCTAACTGTTCAAAGGAAGAGAAGTGCGTCCCTGCACTGATGCCGCCCCCTGCAGGATGGGGAAGGGGTCACTGAGTGGCCGCATCCAAGGCAAAGTCTCCAGTTGAAGGGAAAGGGAAGCCACTTTCCATACCCCAGTTAATGGATGTGTTTAAGTCCCCTTCACCGGCCCTAGTGATAGCTACCCCATCTGCCGCTACCCCTGTGCTGGACATTCAAGACTTTGCTCAGGCTCATTCTGCCCCTGTCACTGCCCCATCATCCACCTAATGGTTCACAGAGGGTAAAATATGTAGAACCTACTGTACAGCCTTTTGTGTTAACTAAGTTTCCAGAGGATGTGGATGAGGGGAGATGGTTGAGTGAAAGCTCTGAGGAGTCTGAGGGAGAAATACCAGTTTCCAGATGTATTAAGAGGCCAGGGAGTAGAGGATCCTATCAATCCTTTAGGAGGTCCTCGGGGTCTCAGTCAGAGGTGTCCATAACAATGTCTTCACCCTCTGTGTCATCTAATGCCCTTTCACCTGTGCATGCTAGAGCTGATAGTGCCGGGTCTGAGTCTCTGTCACCGGACCCATGTAAATGGTGGTACCCTCGGTTATGCCCCAGAGTTAAAATATACAAGGTTTATTCTGCGGAGTGGCCCTATAGTTGACCATTGGTGGGAGGAAGGTGTATTTACCATTGAGAGTCAGCTGAAGTTCTATTTAAGATAGATAGCGAGATTAAGTTGGGAGTACGTATCCCTAAGGGCTCTGAAAGTCTAAAAGTCTAAGTTTTGTGTATGGATATTTCTATAAGGGTCTGTAGGAGATGTGTGCAGTGGAGGTCAGTTACCTTTGGCTGGATTAAAGTTCTGCAAGTCCTGGTGCAGGGCTTCTCTCCTCAGCGGTCCTGGAACCAGTCCCTTCCTGGCCAGAGAGATCTCAGTAGTGAGTCTATGTGGGGTTTTAAAACCCCTAATGAGTTATCTGAGGAGATTAATCAAGATAGCCTGCTTTGGGATTAACCTCCTCAGTGCTGTATCTGGCTGTGTCAACAGAATTTCCCTGTCTCGCTATGTGTGACAAAATCCACCGTGTTACAGGGTCCAAATTAAGTCTAAAATATACAGCGTGACTTCTTGTTCTGCAATAGGTTGGGTGGCTTTAAATGAGGCAAATTTGCATGTATTGTTATGGTGGTGAGAAAAAAAATGTATATTATTAGAAGCTGTTTTGCCTTTTTCAGTTAACAGAGCTACTAGAATTCAGCTAGTTGCCAAAAAATGCTAGCCTTTTTTCTCCGCACAGATTAGACATGCAAAAAGGGTTTAGAGAATGGCAAAGCATGCCAATCCTATAAAAAATGTCTCTTTCCGCATGGATATGCACAACATGTGCTGAACCATCTCGGTGCCCAAGAGGATAGGCAACGGTAAATGTTAGGTGCTCTATAAATATATTAAACATGGCATGGGCAGGCAGCCATCCAGGTATTTCACACCTCGCTTCTGTGTACTATTTATGTATACTGTCATCTTGTAAGGTGCAAACTCCAAGAAAAGGTTTTCTCTTTTGCAGTTAGCATCAAATGATTTTCTTCATCCAGGATTTCATATCTCAGAATGCATTAAAGCTGCAGTTCAGTCTTTTTTTTTAATTTATTTTTTTACTTCATGTGGGCAATCTCTAATTACCTAAAGAACTGCATAGCTGCCGGTCAATTCGTTCTCCGTCTATTGATTGGCAAAGTTTGGCGACATCTTTAAATATGGGGAGTGTAAATCGTTGCTATAAGAACAAGCATGCGTGTTAAAATAGAATACAAGAAAATTGGTCTTTCAAAGTTGTTGTTTTTTAAAACAGAAAATGCTAAAGTATTTTTTCTTACTACAGAACTGATTTATTAAAATAAAACACACATACAGAATATTGCCTGAACTGCAGCTTTAATATGAGGCTCTCAAAAGATCTAAGGCACACACTACCATTTGTACCCTTGGTTTTTAAAGGAATCGTTTGACACCTTAAAATCCTATTTATTAAAAGTAAACAACACGTTTGAACAATCGATGCTGATTTCCCTAGAGGCACATATCTAGCTGAGGAAAAAATTGGTGCAATGATCAGATGTAATTTATAATGCTATTCAAAGAATGCACAGAAAAAGTAAAAATGTTGAAATGGTCCCATGCGTACTATTATATATGAGTGATGATCTGAAATTGAAAATAAAATAGAGTGGGTGTAGTAGGAACCTAACTGACTTAATAGTGTGACCTTTTTACTGTACAGACCTACTTTTAGAATTGGGGCATCAGAAATATTATGCAGGCAAATGTCAGTACACCGCAATAATCATTAGCTTTATTTGACTCATTGCTAGGCTGGAGGGATTCATTCTCATATGATAAAGATATCAGTCATGCCCACATGTGATTAAACTGCATAGTTGGTCCGATTTTAATTTACTGTACTAGGAAAAAATCTAATATACGACGCTATCTGTATACTTCATATGATTTAATTATTTAGCAATATTCAATTCAAAAACACTTTGGGGCCTATTTTAGTACCTCCGATTTTATCATTGTCAGACTGCGCGGTGTGGCATGTTCAGAAGTCGCGGAAAGAAATGTGAACAAATAAGTATTCTCTTTTGCCAATTGCATCGTTTAAACCGTGTCTTTTACAAAATGCCAAAGCGTGCGGTTTAACAGCCAATCCGCACAGGTTTTTGTTTTGTAGCGCAGGGAACATAACCTTGCGAGGCAACGCATCATACACACTATATTAAGCAGCCATTTTAAACAGTGTGTGTCAGTGCTGTGGTGAGTCAGGGAGAGACAGACTGGGCTAGGTGTTTGGTGGTAGTTTATATTGGTGTGTATTGGTAGCAATTTCTGAGTAAGTACTGTAGTCTTCTGTTTTTCTATTTTTCTTTCAAATGTGTTGGTCATGTCAGTGTGAAAGTTTACTTGTAGTGTCTGTATTTTTGTTTATTTATTTTTTTACCTCACTGTTTTGTTGTGTGTGTTTGGCGGAGTGAGTGACAGGGAGGGGATGAGTGGGCGTATGAGTTGGCCTATGTGTGGGGGAGGTCAGGAGGCCTAGAAGGGCACAGGGTAGAGATAGGGGAGTTCAGCAGATGCTCCCGGGATCATGCACTGCAAATGGTCTCTGGGAGGAGTGGTCAGGAAGAGAAGGACGGTGACCAGCACACCTCTGAAGCCCCCAGAGCTAGAGGCTCCGGAAGTTGAGGCACACCTGCAGCACTCAGGCGCTTTGTTGAAGGGGTGGGGAACATCAGATTTTCCCAAGAGGCGACGGAAATCCTGGTTGAGCAGGTGGTCGGGCGCTATGATCGGCTTTTTGGTTGCTTATCAGGTAAGAACCCCAATAACTGTTTTCCCACTGACGCCTGTTGTCCCACAAATAAGCTACACATTTCCCATTCAAATATTTAAAAGTTTACTATAAAGAACTGTTCCCCTTACAGTATGTATAAACAGAGCGAGCACCATTTGTATTTTGTTGAAAGATGTGGTGTGAAAAATATTCTTACATGTAGCCATGCCACCTTTGGCTACTAGTTTGTTCCCTCCTGGCAGTAAACTCTGGTACAATCAGGTTGCCAGTAGTTGGTATGGGGTTTTCCTCCTTCCTTTTGGTACTGCACTTGAGTGGCACCAGGGGGTGGTACATCCTGTTGTAGCTGGGACAACGGGGTGTCCTCATCCTGGCTGTACTTAAGGGCAGGACCGCCCTAAAGTTAGTAGTGTCCTTCCCCTCTAAGGAAGGCAGGTCACACAACTGGGAGCCTGAGATTTGGACCTTCCCTTGTGTTCTTCCCTCCGGGGAAGAGTGAGTGTAGACCATACCTCTGCCTCCGCTACGGAGGTGGGGAAGAGCTAGGATGGCTGCGGGTGCCCTGGGCCTGTAGTGACGGTTCAGGGACCATCATTCAGTGAGAACTGAGAGTACGGCATTGGGCAGAAGCCTGCCGTGTAACTGTGCTGTACAGAGAGAATAAACTGTTCTTGTTGTTATATACCTCCTGCCTAGTACGTAACCTTACTGGGCGGAGAGGTAATAAGTTCTATCGTGGGAGATCACCTTCAGTTCCTGGAGCCTACGGCAGATGGAGGCACTGCACTGCTAAAGAGATATGTTGTGTATGAACCCCAGAAGCCTGTTCCTGTGTCACCACTACCATCGGCGGATGACTCAGCGCTCCTGTTGCCAGCAGGTATATACACCATACACCCTGTAATGGACAAATCTCCCACCGGGTGGGGGAAACACCGTTAAATACATAATATGCAACCTGCAGTATAGCAAACGTCAATATATATGCATGCACCAATTATTGCCAATAAGATATTTCTACTTTGGTTGGGGGTTAATGGACATGTATAGAAGGTTAAACAAATGGTTTTGATTGGCAATTACGAACATTTGTGTTCCAAATTGGCACACACATGCAGGGTTTAGTTTATAAAGTGCGTGTTTGATGGGGGTCGACATAGAATATATGGCTTTTAATGTCTCCTCTATTGATATCAATATGGTGCATGGAAGGAGTGACGTGGTGAGTAAATGCACTAACTCTGCCAGTAATAATACTGCAGTGGAGCATGTTCCAATCCTGGTGTGACCTTAGGGAAATCACTTTATCTAACCCCAAAAAAACTTACAACCTCTGGCGTGCAGAGACATGTGCTTGAGAAGATTATATGTACAGCATTCATACACTGTCAATCCTATGCAAGATAAATATTTTTATTAATAATTGCAGTTATTATTATTATTATATAAATTTTGTTATTATAATTATTATTATCAATGATAATATTAATTTGCTGTTATTATTAATGATAATATTAATTGATATTATTATATTATATATATTATTAAGGATGATAGTTTCTATGTACTGTTTTGTAGTCTATTGATAGTTCAATAGGGGTCCACATTATTTCATCATAAGTTCAGCTTTAGTGTAAAATGGCTAAAATGAATATAGAATACTTAACACATAAAATAAGAGAGTTCATGTTCTGTGGTCCAGAAATTTCTTTTGTGGCTTGTAAGGATGAAAAACTGAATCTATCAATGACTAACAAATGACTCCAAGGTTTAGTTTGAATAATGACTTGTATTGTTGCATTGTTAAGTAGTTTTGAAAATCCAGTACAGAAGATCACAAATGTATACATGATCATATAGTCTTCTACAAAAATATCTAATATTGCCATAAAATCCACTCAGTGTTATGTAAATGTTTTATTTAAACACTTTTTATATCAGTTGTACTAAAACCAAATGACATCGAATTACATCAAAGAAAACATATACAGTATGATTTAAGTGAACTAGTGTGATGGTGCTCATCTCAAATCAGGAGGCGGACTTCACAGGGATACAAATAAACCGACCACAACCCAGGGACAGAGTCCTGTAAGAGTATCCGTAGTCGGTATGGAAGCAGGGGTCAGGGCTGGTGGCAGAGTTGCAAAGACCAGGGGACAGGCAGAGGACAGGGATGGTGGCAGATGTGCAAAGTCGAGGAGGTCAGGGCAGGCAGAAGGCAGCGGGGTCGGGGTCATGGTCTGGGGTCAGCAACAGGAATTCAAAACAGGCAAGACCGACAGGAGCTGCAAACAGACAGAACTTTGCTCGGCGACTCCCTATGGTAACTGCAGTCTAATAAAGCAGGCTGCCTGTACCCAAAATGGCCACAGAGAGCAGAAAGGGCACGAGAGACAGAAAACCTGAACCACAGTGAAAATACGGCACGGATCGAGCAAAATCCTTACAACTGGTAGCAAAGAATTATTGCGTGTTATAGAGTAATATTGCTCCAGCTTCATATCAAGCATTTGTGTCAATCATTTGTGAATGCATGTCTGGATTTGCCTTTTCATTGGTTATCACTGATCATACATTTTTTAAGATTAGAAAACATAAAAACATAGGTTTGTAGTAGTACTACTACAACAAAACTAGTTTTTATGTTCATGACATGCATTCATTATAAAGAAGGCTTGTATTATATGACCTCTCAAAGCTTATGGAAACAAATCAAATGTAGGCTTAGTTCTTTTTCCAGTTGACTTTACAGCCAAGTTCTAAATAAATATAGGTGAGTACAGATTGTAAACAGAACATTCTCATGACAACTCAGATGGACTGAAATGGTGCTACTTTACAATATAGTGCATCTGTAACCTAAAAACCAAACGAAACTGGCAATCTGGAAAAAATGCGAAGTTATTGTTCCATTTGGAGAGAAAAAATGCCTTGATAAATACAGTAGCCCATATAGAACCAAAATATTGACCTCTGCATCACATCTTTGCAAACAGTCCATTTTTTTTCTTTAGTCTTTCCTAATTGGTACATTACAAAGTTTTGAGAAGAAATCTTACATTTGGAACCGAAACGTGATGCTGAAATAATAAACCACAATTTTGAAGCAAGTCCTCACAAATGCTCTTCTGTGTTTACAGTATTTTGCATAGATTACCGTGATCCCTCCAAGCTTCAGAAAGCACCGGGGGTAGTATACCTAAAGTGTGAGTGCTCCTTCCTTATTTACAGATGTTAAATAGCCTAACAGAGTTTAGGATATCTGAGCCTGTGTGTTTTTAATAAATTAATAGATTAAAAGTGATAAGTTTGGGGGGGGTTGGCCACCGCTCCCCATGATGGCCACCTGAAGACCGGACTCTGCTACCAACCCAAGACAATAGTGAATACAGTTGTCTAAACTCACCCAATTTCAGTTAAACTGATTACCGTGGGCTGCTGAAGTTCCAATGATGCCACCCAAGGGGAAAATCCAGGAGTTCCCCCAGTTATTAAAATGATTTGTTATACAACAAAAAGAAAGTATAGTGCTCAAGGAGAGACAATTGTTAGTATTATTCGGTCACAAAAAAATTGACCTAACGTGTTCATAAGAGAGAATATATAAAGAAATTGGGGCCTGTAAGAGATATGTAAATGGAGACTTAAAACTTGAAATTAATATACGGCTTTATTGCCTGTTCCTTTAAACAATGTAAACATAAAACATAAAAGAAAAACCTACTCCACTTTGGAGAATAATCAGACAGTAATGTATATGCCCTGTCTAACTGTGGCTGGCTGGTTAAGCCAGTTCTCAGTCCCAAAAAACATATATAATCTTTCTCAGGGAGCAAATGTAAGATAAAGTCTTATCTGGTTCTCCAGCTGCAGGATTTTGCAGCCAAACTGCTCCCAGGAATAACAGTTGGGTCCTTCCTCTGTCAGCATAGTTGTATGCTCAGGAAAAACTCTTGTCAGTCCTCCTTCTCCTTATGTCACCCCAAATGTGAGCTAAGAAATCTCTCTGTCCTTTGTCTCACATGAGGCTTTTTACAGAGCTCTCATTAGTCCAGGTGGAGACCAGTTAATTGAGTGGCTGCAATTAACTATGTCCCTGCTAGATTCTCAGAGCTCTGAGGCTGCTTTATTTAAACAGGGATAAGTCCCTATTACAGGCCCCCTTGTTATTATGTACTTTAATGTTCTTCCTTGTCCATCAACATAGGAAAAAAGATGTAGACGGAGGGTACAGAGCTAATGTTATATCTCAAGGTCTTCATCTGTATATTACATAGTCATAATCAGTTTTCATGTCGTAACTCCCGTATTGTACCTCACCGGGCATAAAGTAGGGGGGATAGGAACACCGACTAAATCCACACTCTCTGCTATTCCCTCTAACGGAACCTCTAGTGATCAATACTGGAGCTAATCAGATATAAATGCCGTCTTAGGGCATTGTGAAGAAATACAGAGGCTAATTAGCTATTCTAGAGAGAGGATAAGTACTCACTGATATCATTGCTCTGTATGAAAGAAATCTGCCTTCCAAAAACAATTCAGGGGAATCCAGCCTGCATGCATATATAAACACAAATCCAGGAAAAATGCCCCAAATGAAAGGCAAAAAGGACAGCACTCTGCCAAATTTAGTCAGACTAGAGAAGCATAAAATAACAAAATACTTTATTTAAGCCATGTAAAAAGAGGCTTACAGATCTCCAACGCATTTCGCAGCAAGTAATTTCCTCTGTGGAGGATTTCTCATGTGTCGGCATTTTTATATTACATGTATGTATCTATGTCTTTATTTATATAGCACCATTAATATACATACTGTAGCAGTTCACAGCAGTAATATACATGACAATCACATAAATAACAAAAATCAAAAAGACAAAAAAGAAAACGGAGCACAGTAGCAAAAGGATGAAGGCTACAATACTGTAACTAAGTTAAAAACAATTTAATTAAAGAGTGACAACATTGGCAAGGTATGGCATGTTCAAGCGCTTCGTCAGAGAACTCTCGTGAAACGCGTTAAAGTTACTTACCATACCTTGCCATTGTTGTCACTCTTTACTTAAATTGTTTTTAACTTAGTTACAGTATTGTAGCCCTCATCCTTTTGCTGCTGTTCTCCGTTTTCCTTTTTGTCTTTTCGATTCTTGCATTCAACCCCACAGCGTGAGGCACAAGTTTGGAATCAATGGCATTTAAATTGTGAGTATCTTCATCTCCTTACCATATTATGGTTCTTATATAGTAGGAGGAATATTTCTGGACTGTGTATTAATAGCTCTAGGGTATATCTAGGAAGAGACCCAGATAGTGCTGTTCTCTAACAGTACCATTCTGCATTATCAACCATTGGATAGCATATCCATGTCTACACCCTTAATTATGAGCTTGAATTCTTTATTCACCACCAGACTCCATGATGCCTAAAATATTCCTTTCCTCAAGCAAGTTGATGCCCTTTACTTTTGGTCTATGGACTGTTACTCTGTATCCAGGATTTGGAAGCACTGACCTATGAAACTCTGTTCATTTTTGTCTAGTTATATAAATAACAAATAATATAAATAACACAAGGGGTCAGGGTCTCTTTTCCTTGTGGGTTCAGGCCAAGGCTGTGTGAGGAGTAATAAAGAAGCAGATAGGGTGCCAGGAACTTTTCAAACATGATGCTTTATTGAGGTACCACCAGTGGCATAGATAGATATGTGCCGACCCCCTGGCAAACATTTTTTTCAGGGCCCCATTAATATTAATATTGACTTCAATTTTTTTCTCCCTCCCCCATCTTCTCCCTGATCCTTTCTCTCATCATCCCTCCTCATCATCAGCCCTCCTCATCTCTCCCCCCATCACCATCCGCTCTCTCCCCATCATCATCAGCATCAGCTCTCCCCACATCATCTTCAGATCTCCTTCTCATTATCATCAGAACTCCTCCTCCTCCTCATCATCATCATATCTACCCCTCACCATCATGAGATCTCTCCCTCATCATCATCATCATCATCATCATTATATCTCCCCCAGTGTCCCTCATCATCATCATCATCATCATTATATCTCCCCCAGTCCCCATCATCATCATCGTTATATTTCCCCCAGAGCCCCTCATCATCATAATTTCTCCCCCAGTGCCCATCATCATCATCATCATATCTCCCTCAATCCCCCTCATCATCATTATATCTCCCTCAGTGCCCCTCATCATCATCATCATAATTATAAGAGAATGCTGAGTTTATACCTGCTTCCCACTCTTCAGACAGATACAATCCAAGTCGTGTAAGCAGTGACCCTGAGTGAACCACATACCAGGCTCACTCGGGGTCCAACACGCATTACTTTGTCCATATAGCGGGACAGTAGCAAGAGAACAATTACCTACAGACCTACCATCTCTGTTGATACAGAAGCAGTCTGTGAAAGAAGGTACCTGTATGCTGCATTACCGTAGGCTTCTGGTCACATTGACATATAGCTAGACTAGCTCTTACCCTGACCATGTATCTAATGGCCTGAAGTGAACAACACACTAGGCTCACCCAGGGTCCCATGCTTATTATCACAAGTGCCGAATGGTAGGGTACGCAATATACACTGACTCAGAACTGCAGAACCAGTTATTCTATCTCCAGCTCTATTGACTGTGACGATACACCACATCATAATTATTCCGGGTACCTTAGTATATTGTCCCTAAGGCTTGATTATATATAATTATCATGTGAAGTGGCAATATGCCGATCCATTAGGATTTATGAGACTGATAGGGTAGCTCAGTCTACCCCTGTATGCCCGCAGTGCACCTGAAGCATCAGTTTTAATTAGTTATTTCTCTGAGTAGGTTTATTTATTTATAAAATGTTTTACCAGGAAGTAATACATTGAGAGTTACCTCTCGTTTTCAAGTATGTTCTGCGCATTGTTAATATGACAAATAATACATGGTTACAAATACAGTTACATAAATTAACAGGGTATACCTTATATACAAGACATTGCATGCACAGTTAGAGAAGATGTATATTATAGGCGTATGTAACAGTTACAGACCAGATTAAAATGTGAGACAGCCTTAATTTTGAAAGAACTTAAACTGGTGGTGGATTTGAGAGTCACCGGTAGGTTGTTCCAGTTTTGGGGTGCACGGTAAGAGAAGGAGGAGCGGCCGGATACTTTGTTGAGCCTTGGGACCATGAACAGTCTTTTGGAGTCAGATCTCAGGTGATAAGTGCTGCATGTGGTAGGGGTGAGGAACTTGTTCAGATAGGTGGGTAGCTTGCTCAAAAAGTATTTGAAGGCAAGACAGGAAAGGTAAACTTTGCGCCTGGACTCGAGTGTTGACCAATCTAGTTCTTTCAGCATTTCGCAGTGATGTGTGTTGTAGTTGCATTGGAGAACGAAACGACAAATTGAATTGTAGAGGGTGTCAAGTTTGCTAAGGTGGGTTTGGGGTGCCGAGCCATATACTATGTCTCCATAGTCGATAATTGGCATTAGCATCTGCTGTGCAATACGCTTTCTGACCAGCAGGCTTAAGGAGGATTTGTTCCTGTAAAGTACACTAGTTTGGCATAGGTTTTGGATGTCAGGGTATCAATGTGCATTCCGAATGTTAAGTGGGAGTCAAACCATATGCCCAGGTATTTAAAACTAGTAACAGGTGTTAGCGTTGGTTCTGATCTGGAGCTCAGTCACTGGAAGCTTTAAAAATGTAGTCTTGGTCCCAAATACCATTGTTACAGTCTTGTCAGTGTTTTAAAACAGTTTGTTTTGGGAAATCCAGTTTTCGAGTTTCAAAAAGTCAGACTGAAGTATGTATTCAAGGTCAGAGAGGCTATGGCTGTGTGCATATAGGATTGTGTCATCTGCATACATGTGTATTGAGGCTTCCTTACAAGCTGTGGGAAGATCATTGATGAACACTGAGAAGAGTAGGGGCCCCAGAACAGAGCCTTGCGGGACACCACAGGGGATATCCAGGGGGTTGGATTTAGAGCCTGAGATGGACACATGTTGGGATCTACCTGATAGGTAGGACTGAAACCAGTTTAAAGCATTCTTCCCTATTCCAGAGCTCTGGAGTTTGTTAAGCAGGATAGCATGATCAACAGTATCAAAAGCCTTTGCAAAATCTAGGAATATTGCACCAGTGAGTTGACCCCGTTCCATTCCACACTGGATTTAATTGCAAACTTTTAGCAGGGTAGTTACGGTACAGTGTTTGGGGCGAAAGCCAGATTGGAATTGGCTAGGGAAATTTGCCTTGTTATAGTAATCGCTTAATTGGGACTGGACACATTTTTCCATGACTTTTGATAGGATTGGGAGAAGGGAGATTGGCCTGTAGTTTGAGACAGTGTTTTTGTCCCCATTTTTGAAGATTGGGACAACTCTGGCAGTTTTCCAGGTTTTAGGGTTATGGCCTGCAGACAAGATAGAGTTGACTATGGATGCAATTGGTTTGGCAATTGCTGGGGCACCAAGTCTTAGGAACCTAGATTGTAGTAGGTCAGGTCCACATTAGCTGCTTAGTTTTAATTTGAGGAGCGCTTGTGTAATCTCCTCTTCGGATACTGGGCCAAATTGAAAATTGTGGACAGTGTTGGGAGGGGGTGGGGCTATATAGGTACTCCCAGGATGAGATTCAGGTTTGTGGTTTGGGTTGCGTTTCGCTAATAAGTTAGTAGCACACCCCAGAAAGTAATCATTGAATACATTTGCAATGACGGTGGGGTTTGTCAGAGTAATATCCCCCTTAGTAATATTACTTGGCTGTTGATAGTTAGAAGGCTGGAATATGTTGTTGATAACCTTCCAGAAGTTAGCTGGGTTTGATGTATTCTGGAGGAGATTGTCAGGGTAATATTGTGCTTTTGCATGCCTTGTTTGCCTTGTGCACATGTTCCACAGGCAACTGTAGTGATTGAGATCCTTGGTAGTGCCAGTTACTTTGTAGCTTTTCCACAAGGCATCCCTGAACTGGTAGAGTGCTATAAGGTCAGGTGTAACCCATGGAAGGTGGGCACCCCGTACCCTTATTCTGCGTAGTGGAGCATGGGTATCACAGAGTTTTAAGAACTCTGATTGGAAATAGTCGAGCGCAGAATCAGGGTCGGGAATTAAATCGATTCTGTGCCAAGGGCAGTTGGTAAGGTCATCCAGAAACTGTTTTGGGTTAAAGTTTCTAAATGTTCTAGTGAGGAGAACTTTAGGGCTTGATTGGGGCGGTTTAATTTTCCTTACACAGTACACTATTGCATGGTCACTGAAAATGTCAGGAAGGATGCCAGAGGATTGGATTCTGCTGGGTGTCCTAATGTGTAAGGATTAGTTGTTTGTGTGTTTGTCTCCTCATTTATTTTAACTTTGAGCATAGTTCAGAATAAAATTGTTTTAACTCACTTAATATACCACCCAACTTGCATCTAAGAGACTTATTGTGCGTTATCAGCAACCAGTGTCTCCTCACGTATATATACTCGAGTGCTCTCATATTGGGGTCCTTCTCCTTGTTTGCGTACAGTAGGAGGAGCAAAGCTATTCTGTCCCAGTAATTGGGCAGAATCAAATGTAGCAAGGCCCTCATCCTGTCATGTAGTCCCAGCAGCTCACAGTCCCAGACATGGGCCTGTAAATTGCTACAATATGAAGACATGAGGGGATGCGATCTCACCACCTTGTGACTTAACGCCGGGTATATCAGATAGTTATTATATAAAAAAAAAAGGCAGGGGTGGGAGTCCCAGACCTTATTAGTTCCTACTGTATATAGCAAATCAACTAACTTGTAAAATGGACTGGAACGCTAATGGCGATTACAAACTATGGGGGGTCATGCAGTAAGCGGCGAAAAGGCACTTTTCGCCCAGTTTCTCACAAAAAATGTTCAGTAAGCAGCGAGAAGCTGGCAAGAAGAGAAAAAGTAGCCATTTTTTTTGCCGAAATTTTTTTTCCGCAGACGCGTGGTGCCACTTTTTTAAACTCGCTAAATTCTAGTAGCCCCAATCAGCTTTTCGCCGCTACTCGCCACTTGAAAATGGAGATTTTCTTTCCAAACCGTCCTGGCTCAAAAAGTTGGAAGCTGGGGATGAGCGGCAAGGAGCGGCGAGAGAGGGGACAGAAAAAATCAGGCCCTTTCCTGCATCGGATTGATGCCGGGGGTCTCCGGAGCTGAACCGCTTTGATTTCTGCCTCATGGACCCCCTGCTTCCCGAGTGACAGGCCGTCGGTTTGGGGCATCGGGTGCTGGTATCCCATTGTTTACATGTCACACGTCACGCGAAGTGGACGCAATAAAAATGGCGGCGACACTGACACCCAATGCCCCATACCGGGGCCTGTAACTCAGGAAGCAGGGGGTCCCCGAGGCTGAAATCAATGCGGTTCAGCTCAGGAGACCCCCTGCCCCCGCAAACTATTTAAAAAAATACATTATAGCAGCTTCATTACCTTAGCGGCTATTCGATAAGGCAATGAAGGGGTTAAGGCATAATAGCATGTTTATTGGGGATAATTGCCCCCAATAAACATTGCAATACACAACACACGTACACTATTAATAAAAATGACATTAATGCAGCTTCATTACCATAGCGGATAGCCGCTTTCACCTCCTGAAAGAGTATTCCCAAATCACAGCCCCCTCAGAACTATAGATGTAAAAGTTCAGGGTGCAAAAAGATGTTCCTGCTTACATATGAAAAGGAACACACCCCGTGCAGGACTGGTGAGTATCCACAGCTGGTTGGGCTTCCGTCGTCACGTCCGCTCCCCACTGCGTGATGGCGCCACCTCTACGCTTTTTGCGTCATATGACCGGCCTTCCTGCCTCTCACCTGTCTCCCCTACATTCTATCCTAAACGCTGCTGCCAGAATCACTCTACTCTTTCCTAAATCTGTCTCAGCATCTCCCCTGCTGAAATTACTCTCCTGGCTTCCAATCAAATCCTGCATCTCATACTCAATTCTCCTCCTCACTTTTAAAGCTTTACACTCTTTTGCTCCTCCGTACATATCGGCCCTAATTTCTCGCTATACACCATCCCAACTCTTGCGTTCCGCTCAAGGATGTTTTCTCTCTACCCCCTTTGTATCTAAAGCCCTCTCCTGGCTTAAACCTTTCTCACTGACAGCCCCACACCTCTGGAATGCCCTTCTCAATATTCGGCTAACACCCTCTCTATCACCTCTAAGACCCACCTTAAAACACACCTGTGACGGTTCAGGGAATTCCTTCCTCTCCATGTGTCCCTGGCACTGAGCTTCCCCCTGCCTCTGATATCCCTATCTTGCCTCCTCGCTCTGTTCTCCCTTCCTCCTCCCGCATCCGTCCCTCTGCGGCATCCCCTGACGCTCTCCCAGCGTCTCTGCGTGTTCCCCACAGGGCGCGCGCAAGTTCACAAACTCCCGATCTCCTCCGCAATACTCCCTGCTCGCGGCCTCCCTCTGTCTCCCCTCCGGTCCCCTTACCTCGTGCAGTCTCTCCTCCAGTTCTCTTTCTTCCCTCGGGGTGCCCCCGCGGCACTCCACGCGCCTCTTGACACAGCCTGTGCGCGCGCACCCTAACCTTACAGAGGGTGCGCGCACACGCTCCTCTTGTAAACCTTCCCAGACCTCTGGCTCCGCCTCCCATGCTGTACAAGCTATCTCTCTCTCTGGATCACCTGTCTCCTCCCTCTCTCCTTCTCACCTATCCCTGCTGCCCCACACTTCACCCTCTGCTCCTCCTCTCTCTCCCATTGGTGATCCCTCCTTTATAACTCCTGTCTGTCCTCTAGCTCATTGCTCTGCATAGCTTCTTGTAACCTCTGTGTGTGCAGTCCTATGCTTGGCTCTCCTGTGTCTTTCAGCGTTTGTTCCTGCTCCTGCTTACCCTTGGATTTCCCTGGCTTGAACACTGCTTTGTACTGGATTACCCTGCTCTCTCCTGCCCTTGAACCCTGCTTACGGATACGACCTTGCTGCCTTCTGTTATCCCTGGACTCTGGCTTATGGACATCACTATCCTGCTCTCTATTGCCCTAGACTCTGGCACACGGACATCACTATCCGAACTCTGAATCCCAAGGCGTTGCAAGTATACCTTAACCATCTTTCTACAGGCCCGGCAACGCACTACCACACTCCATGGCTAACACTATACACCTGATACATAAAGCTTGGCCCCTTGCAGACGCACTTACCAGAACACCTTCCTACTGTCTCTGTACGTTCTTCCTAACTACCAATTCGATTGTAAGCTCTTCGGGGCAGGGACTCCTTTTCCTAAATGTCACTTTTATGTCTGAAGCACTTATTCCCATGATCTGTTATTTGTATTATTTGTTATTTATATGATTGTCTTGTGTATTACTACTGTGAAGCGCTATGTAGATTAATGGCGCATGTGATGGAGCGGCCTGTAGGCGAGGTCAGATAGACGCATAGACAGAGGGTGAACCTTAACTGGATTGTTTTATTAACCAAAAGACAACTAAAATATTGGGTACACTGTCCCTTTAAGGCAAAACACAAAATCATAAGATAAATACCTACTCCATGTTAGGAGACTAAATAAACATTACTACAGCCCTTTCTATCTGACTGGCTGGGTTGGCCAGTTCCCAGTCCAAAAACACATGAAACAATATTTAAGGAACAATATAGAAAGTCTTAACTGTGCGTTCTGGTCCGGTGTCTCCAATATCTCCAAGCACTTAAGATGCAGGCAGTGAAGTCCTGCTACTCTCAGTAAGGCCTTGTCGCAGCCTAAGTCTTTTTGCCCTTCTCTGCTACAGGCTTCTCTGCTGGGTGAGGCTGTGGGTTCCTCACGGTTGCCAGGCAAAATCATCTGGTCAACCAGCCTGGATCCCTGCGGGCGGGAGCTCTGTCTGTGATCCTCCTAACAAACTCCAAACAGGGACACTGACAGCAGCTACTTCCTGCTTTTCATACCTGTTCACTCAGGAGTTTTACATGTCAGCAGCAGGAAACCTGACACCTCAGTTGTCTCCTGTCCTGTAAAGGGACTTAACCTCTTCACTCCCTTAAAGCGCTATATAAATAAAGACATATATACATACATACATTTATGACATTTGTCACCATTGTTTATATTGTACTTTGTAAAGTGCTGCATATATTGTTGGCACTATATAAATTAAATTATACATACATACATGGAATAGTACCTCACAGTAAATATGGGTCAATATGCTTTACACACACAGCCCATGTAAGCTCAGAACCCAAATCCACCACATCATATACTGTATATTGTGTCAAAAGGAGTAAAAATGTGAAAAATGTGTGAAAAAGCACTAGTTATAAAACACTAAACAAGCAACATATAAACATGTAAAAATTAGTGTAAAAGTTCCAGTGTCCTTGTACAATGGCAGCCTAATTGGCCCAGCTGGTTGTCTCCAAAACCAGGATGGACTTGGAAGTACAAAAGGCCTATATGGTGCCAGTGATGATAGTCCTATTGCAGAGTATAATAATTCAACCAACCCCTTAAATGATTCCAGGTGTGATTCGCTAACTGATAGTGTCCATGCGTTTCTTGTTGTAATTTCATCCAATCATGGACATATGTAGATGACAAAAAAGAGAAAACATGCAAAGCACTACCATGCAAAGGTGCATTACCTTTGACGCCAAAGGAGATAGCAGTAACTTAGATTAAACAAATGCTGACCAATGAAGTTGGCATTAGAACAAATCATTGAGGATACAGTTTATTAACATGTATATGTAACAGGGTTTCCCCCACCCTCTGGGAGATTCTGCCATTACTGGTCGTGTGGTGCATGATACCTGCTGGTAACAGGAGGGCTGAGCTGTCTGCCGATGGTAGTGAGGACACAGAATCAGGTTTCTGGGGTACATTTGATAAACAAATTGTGCAATGCTCAGCGTGAGCAAGTATATGCAATAAAGATGATTAGAATCCTTTAGCTGGAGTACCCTTAAGGTATCAATAGATGAGGTAATCTTCTATGAAACCAATCCACTGGAGTATCCCACATGGCACTGTAGTAAGGTATACACACAATAAAGTGTCCAGACACATATATGAAATAATATAGTGTGATGAATGATAGAAGAGATATAATTCTCAAGGACTCACATGTAGTGCAGCATCCTTGGGTGATGATTAACGTCCTCCACGTCCTCAGGTACAGGTGTGCTGATGTCTTAATTCAAATGCAGAAACAGGAACCAAAAAAGACAAAGCACTACTTTCCAGCAGGTAGAAATGATCAAAAAGGCAGGGAGAGCTTTGATAAAGAGCTAACGCTTGAAAAGCATAGGTGGAGGTTTTTTTGCCTGTGTATGCTGTATGTATCCATGCTGCTAATAAATTAGCTCTGTTTTGAACGCTCTCCCTGCCTTTTTGATAATTTCTACCTGCTGGAAAGTAGTGCTTTGTCTTTTTTGGTTCCTGTTTCTGGGGTATATTACCCACATGGTTCTCTAGCAGTGCAGCACCTCAATCCAGGCTCCAGATAGGTGAAGATGATCTCCTACAGTAGAACTAATAACCTCTCCCCCCAGTGAGTTCACACACTAGACGGTAGTATAACTACAGGAATTGTTTATTCTCTTGGTCTGACAGTACAGAAACAAGGCAGATCTCTGCTCACTGCAGTCTCTGGGATGGTCAACTTGAGGATGGTCCCTGGACTACCACTCTATAGTGCAGGGCCCCTGCAGCTGTCCTGGCTCTTTCCTGGACCTCTATTAGGACCAGAGCTATAGGGTATCATTCACTCTCCCCCAAGGGGAAGAGGAATAAGGTAGGCCAAGCTCCAGGCAATCCTGTGTGATCCCTGCCTTCCTCAAGGGGGGAGAGGCACTACTAAATTTGGGGGGGGGGGGCACTGCACTTAAGTACAGCTAGGAAGAGGGCACCAGGTCTGTCCCATGATTGGACAGGCTCAGGCCTGATGTCACCGCCTCCCACTGTCACTCAAGTGCAGCACCAAGGAGGGGGATAACCCCACGTTGACTACTGGCAGCCTGATTCTAGCAGGGCTTACTGCTAGGAGTAGGGCAGGTGAGTAGCCAAAGATGGCATTGCTACTACCTTCCTCTGGTGGAATCCCAACAACCCCGCTTGGGCCTTAAATTTTAAGGTACCATCCTCTGGATGTGTATCCTGGAACCGTCTGCTACTAGCATGGGAGGATGGTAGTGACACCTCTGCGGGGTAGAGACACCAGATAATTTCCGAGTCATCAGCGACAATCAGCAGAGCCTTTCCCGTCCCCTGCGCCTCTGAGAACAACGGTGTCTCATCACCCCAGGCAGTCCTCTTACCTGGTTGCTCATGGGCTGGTTCCGGCTCATGGACCATCTCTGATTCCTCTACGGAAACGGGTCCAGAACTGTCTCAGCCTGCTCTGTAGTCATCAGGGTACTTGTATTCCCTGGATCTTCTGCTGAGGCACACGAGCCCTCTGAGGCCTCCATAGTTGAGGTAGATATGGTTTTAGCAGCAGGACCGACCACCCAGGTATTGGGGTCGATTGCATTTTTGTCTGCAAATTCCGTAGGCCGCAGCACTGTGGGCTTCAGGAAACATGCTCCACAGCGGTCACATCGGGCTCCCCAGATCAGGTCGCCGCCTGGAAAGTCACACTTGGAACCTAGGCATCTGAGGTACCTCTTCCCTTCCCCCGTCACTACCAGGAGCCCTCCCGGTAGTCGATACTGGGTAAAGTCCATATCGCCAGACATATTCAGAGTTTCTTATAAGCACAATGAGAAAATGGGGGAAAGAGTATGCAGCGAGGGAGGATGAGTGTGTGAGAGAAAAAGTCGGGAGAGAAAATGGGGGAGGGGGTTGGGAGATGGAGAGAATAGGGAGAGAGAGAGTGTGTGGGGGGAGAGGGAATGGAGGGAAAGAGAGAGAAAGAGGCATGGGAAATTTTGTGTTATGTTAGGAAACTGTATTAAATCAATATTACAGCATAGATGGGACGCTATTAGACAAATACCATTATAATAGTAATTTTTCAGTGATGTAATTTGTTTTATAAATAATTTTTTAATGTGTCCCGTGTTCTACTTTAGAAAATCTAGTCCCCCTATTTTAAAGGCATAAATACAAATGAAGATGAAGTCTCTCCCATCTCATTAGATCTCTTCCATATGCACCATTTGATCCTGAACACTAGCTGTCAATGTACATATCTTACAGGATTTTACGAATATGCTGTGTGCGTCAGCAGAGGTTTGTAATAGTAAAGGGAGATGGTGCTCTTTCATACAGTCTGTATAATTGTTCTCATTACTGTTGAGAGGTCTCCTTTGAATTGAGTACAACAGTACAATTAAAAGTACTCCAAGCCTTCATCGATTGGATTTCATAGTACCATCTAGTGGTCATACTGTATATCAAGCTTACAGACAGCTAATTTCATAGATATATTACAAATGTGGCCAGGTTCACCTCTGGGCTCCCCCTTGGCCCCCTTCGCTTCCCCTTACCTCCGGCTGCTGCTGGGAATGCGGGTACCGCCGGAGCTGGCAGAGGACCCGTCGGTGAGGCGTGCCGGGCGCGCGTGATTGAGGAGGTTCCCGGTGGTCCGTTTGCAGTGCGTCACCATTATTAAATCCGCACGCATGCGCAGACAGTTTACGCATGTGCAGATAGAGCCCCAGAGCGGCAGCCATTACATAGAGGCTCCGCAAGCGGAACTACATGTTCCATGAGCCTCTGGGGGATGCAGGACAACTGACACATAGCAGACAATTGCGCG
The DNA here is from genome assembly GCF_040206685.1 of Ascaphus truei. Taxonomy (NCBI): domain Eukaryota; kingdom Metazoa; phylum Chordata; class Amphibia; order Anura; family Ascaphidae; genus Ascaphus; species Ascaphus truei. The sequence continues at coordinate 45,321,444 of NC_134487.1, read as the reverse complement.
GTTGAATCCCCCTGCTTCCACATAGATACATTTGGCGCACTGAGGAGACCACGCCAGTCAGAGGTAGGACATCAGAGGGTATGGGTGTAGGTGCAGGGTGTCAGTAGGCCCCTGCACTAGGCCAGAGACCCCGTTAGGCCCCGACTCCCACATAACTTGTGGCTGCTATAGGGACAGGCCCTTTAGACAGGGACACTGCCCCACTTAGCATCATTAGTGTCAGGGACAAAGCAGAACGCCACGCAGCAGTTGCGGCCTGTGGTCTGGGACCAGACCTCCACCGCAAGGCACAGAGACTATCTTCACGGTGGGACACTCCTGCCAGATACCACCCCACATAGAGGCGGATGCCTTTGCTGATGACGACGGTGTGGGATGGACGGTTCTCTTCTGTCAGTGATACCGGGTGCATGAGCAACTGGCAGGTATCCCCATCTCCAAGTACACCAACAGTAACACGCGGTGGGGGCAGCGCTGTCACACACTTTGAGTGGGTTGACTCTGTGGACACCAGGATGGTTGGGTGCCCTGGGTCACCTCAGTACTTTGGGGTAAACCCCACCGGGTGTTGACACAGTGTTCAGGGGCACGGTGTGGGGGCACGGCCCTGTGAGGCCTGAGGGGTTCTATTATTATTATTCTTACGTGTTCAGTAAACTTGCTATACAATACCAGTGTGTATTTATTATATTGGGTCCTGTGAAGGTGTTATCCCACACTGCTAGGATCCCTCACGGGTGGAGGCGCTGACACCAGACGGATCAGGTACACACCAGGCTCCCAGCAGCTGAGGCTCTGACCTCCTGTGAGCCACAGGTAACGCACCATACACACAATAGCCGCCATATCTCCCAGGGGGTGGGGAAAAGTGCGCTACACAAATGTACAAAATTATCTCCTGGTTAATTTTCTTATTGTGTTGAGATGTCTTTGTTTTTAAAGAGAACTGTATACATTGTGTCATTTTGGAGGATACTACCTGTGGTAAGATGCTTCACTTTCTTTATACACCATTAGGATGGGGGGGAAATAAGATGGGGAGCTGTGGAAATTAGTGGGGGGCCCCGTTCTTTTAATTTGTCCTGCACCCCAAGATGTCTGCTGGCCCTGAAGATGCTTTGAGGTTTGTTTCTGGTAAGTATAGAACATTTCTATCTTGAAGTGTAATAAGCAGCAGTAAATATGGCAACCACCAGCATTAATGTAACAAGTTAATAGTATCAAAGCTCTTAGTATCAAAATCTGAACTTCCTGGTTAGTATAAAGCATATCTAAACCCACAATGCGCTGTGACAAGTTTCTTAAACAACATAACAGAACGTTGTGCTGCACATAGCGCTGCACACAGCTCTCTGCATCACACAGAACGCTGTGCTGCACATAGCGCTGCACACATAGCTCTCTGCATCACACAGAACGCTGTGCTGCACATAGCGCTGCACACATAGCTCTCTGCATCACACAGAACGCTGTGCTGCACACAGCGCTGCACACATAGCTCTCTGCATCACACAGAACGATGTGCTGCACATAGCGTTGCACACATAGCTCTCTGCATCACACAGAACACAGAACGCTGTGCTGCACATAGCGCTGCACACATAGCTCTCTGCATCACACAGAACGCTGTGCTGCACACAGCGCTGCACACATAGCTCTCTGCATCACACAGAACGATGTGCTGCACGTAGCGCTGCACACATAGCTCTCTGCATCACACAGAACGATGTGCTGCACGTAGCGCTGCACACATAGCTCTCTGCATCACACAGAACGCTGTGCTGCACATAGCGCTGCACACATAGCTCTCTGCATCACACAGAACGATGTGCTGCACATAGCGCTGCACACATAGCTCTCTGCATCACACAGAACGATGTGCTGCACACAGCGCTGCACACATAGCTCTCTGCATCACACAGAACGATGTGCTGCACACAGCGCTGCACACATAGCTCTCTGCATCACACAGAACGATGTGCTGCACACAGCGCTGCACACATAGCTCTCTGCATCACACAGAACGCTGTGCTGCACATAGCGCTGCACACATAGCTCTCTGCATCACACAGAACGATGTGCTGCACACAGCGCTGCACACATAGCTCTCTGCATCACACAGAACGATGTGCTGCACACAGCGCTGCACACATAGCTCTCTGCATCACACAGAACGATGTGCTGCACACAGCGCTGCACACATAGCTCTCTGCATCACACAGAACGCTGTGCTGCACACAGCGCTGCACACATAGCTCTCTGCATCACACAGAACGCTGTGCTGCACATAGCGCTGCACACATAGCTCTTTGCATCACACAGAACGATGTGCTGCACATAGCGCTGCACACATAGCTCTCTGCATCACACAGAACGATGTGCTGCACATAGCGCTGCACACATAGCTCTCTGCATCACACAGAACGCTGTGCTGCACATAGCGCTGCACACATAGCTCTTTGCATCACACAGAACGATGTGCTGCACATAGCGCTGCACACATAGCTCTCTGCATCACACAGAACGATGTGCTGCACATAGCGCTGCACACATAGCTCTCTGCATCACACAGAACGCTGTGCTGCACATAGCGCTGCACACATAGCTCTCTGCATCACACAGAACGATGTGCTGCACATAGCGCTGCACACATAGATCTCTGCATCACACAGAATGATGTGCTGCACACAGCGCTGCACACATAGCTCTCTGCATCACACAGAACGCTGTGCTGCACACAGCGCTGCACACATAGCTCTCTGCATCACACAGAACGCTGTGCTGCACATAGCGCTGCACACATAGCTCTCTGCATCACACAGAATGATGTGCTGCACATAGCGCTGCACACATAGCTCTCTGCATCACACAGAATGATGTGCTGCACACAGCGCTGCACACATAGCTCTCTGCATCACACAGAACGATGTGCTGCACATAGCGCTGCACACATAGCTCTCTGCATCACACAGAACGATGTGCTGCACATAGCGCTGCACACATAGCTCTCTGCATCACACAGAATGATGTGCTGCACACAGCGCTGCACACATAGCTCTCTGCATCACACAGAACGATGTGCTGCACATAGCGCTGCACACATAGCTCTCTGCATCACACAGAACGATGTGCTGCACATAGCGCTGCACACATAGCTCTCTGCATCACACAGAATGCTGTGCTGCACATAGCGCTGCACACATAGCTCTCTGAATCACACAGAACGCTGTGCTGCACATAGCGCTGCACACAGCTCTGCATCACACAGAACGCTGTGCTGCACATAGCGCTGCACACATAGCTCTCTGCATCACACAGAACGATGTGCTGCACATAGCGCTGCACACATAGCTCTCTGCATCACACAGAACGCTGTGCTGCACATAGCGCTGCACACATAGCTCTTTGCATCACACAGAACGATGTGCTGCACATAGCGCTGCACACATAGCTCTCTGCATCACACAAAACGATGTGCTGCACATAGCGCTGCACACATAGCTCTCTGCATCACACAGAACGCTGTGCTGCACATAGCGCTGCACACATAGCTCTCTGCATCACACAGAACGATGTGCTGCACATAGCGCTGCACACATAGATCTCTGCATCACACAGAATGATGTGCTGCACACAGCGCTGCACACATAGCTCTCTGCATCACACAGAACGCTGTGCTGCACACAGCGCTGCACACATAGCTCTCTGCATCACACAGAACGCTGTGCTGCACATAGCGCTGCACACATAGCTCTCTGCATCACACAGAACGATGTGCTGCACATAGCGCTGCACACATAGCTCTCTGCATCACACAGAATGATGTGCTGCACACAGCGCTGCACACATAGCTCTCTGCATCACACAGAACGATGTGCTGCACATAGCGCTGCACACATAGCTCTCTGCATCACACAGAACGATGTGCTGCACATAGCGCTGCACACATAGCTCTCTGCATCACACAGAATGATGTGCTGCACACAGCGCTGCACACATAGCTCTCTGCATCACACAGAACGATGTGCTGCACATAGCGCTGCACACATAGCTCTCTGCATCACACAGAACGCTGTGCTGCACATAGCGCTGCACACATAGCTCTCTGCATCACACAGAACGATGTGCTGCACATAGCACTGCACACATAGCTCTTTGCATCACACAGAACGCTGTGCTGCACATATCGCTGCACACAGCTCTCTGCATCACACAGAACGCTGTGCTGCACATAGCACTGCACGCATAGCTCTCTGCATCACACAGAACGCTGTGCTGCACATAGCGCTGCACACAGCTCTCTGCATCACACAGAACGCTGTGCTGCACATAGCACTGCACACATAGCTCTCTGCATCACACAGAACGCTGTGCTGCACATAGCACTGCACACATAGCTCTTTGCATCACACAGAATTATGTGCTGCCCTCACTACTTGCTACTCCCCCAGCATCACACTGTGTATGTGTTTGTATATTTTATCTGCACATAATAGTAAGGTACTAATAGTGTCTTTTAGTAATCATAGCAAAACACATTTCCTCCCTCTTCCAACACATTTCTCACCTTATACTCACTCACTCTCTCCCCCTCTCACTCACCCAATACTCTCTTTCACCCAATCTCTCTCTCTCACTGTCTCACCCCATACTCTTACTCTATAACACACCCCATCTCTCTCTCAGCCCATCTCTCCCTTTCACTCTCTGCCTTTCACTCTCTCACCCATACTCTCTCTCTCACCCCATCCCTCTCTCACTCACTGACCCCATACGCTCTCACTCTCACACCCCATACTCTCTCTCTCACCCTATACTTTCTCTCTATCTATCTATCTCTCTATTCCTCTCTCTTAACCCATCTATCTCCATCACTCTCACCCCATCCTCTCACCCCATCTCTTTATATCACTCTCTCATCCCAACTCTCTCCGTACACTTTTCCCTTCTCTCAATCACCCCATCTCTCTTTCTCACTCTCTCACTCCATACTGTGTCTCGCTTTCTCTTTCTCCCTCTCTCTTAGCTCCCACTGTTTTTCATTCCCTCCCTCTCTCAGGTTTGGGTTGGTAATAAATGCAATTGCTTGCCTCCCAGACAGAAAATTCTTACCAAGCAATGTAATTGTAAAGCTATTTTCAACATACCCATGAAAAAAAATCTATTTTAGCAAACTAACCATTGGGAAGGAATCTGATTCTTAGAAGAAAGAATAGTCATTATATAAGCAGTCATAAAGTAAAGGAATGGGCAGGCCAGGGGGACCAAGCAATCCGAACCAGCCCTTAATTGTTATCTTTTTATCTTTCTACGGCAGGCATAAGCTTATAGGGGTCCAAGTTCAAATGAACAAGAAGCAAAAGGTGATACACTGTGAGTGCTCATTTGCATGTCATTAACCAGAATCCCTGGCTGCAGTGGAAGCGTATGCTAAGAGATAATGGGGAAAGATCTGTCTGAGACGTGTGAATGTGCTCACAAGTGATATTTTTATTTGCTGATAATATTTTGAATTAAGTACTGATTTCAGTAAAATAATCTGCATATCAACATACAGCTCAATCCCGTTATAACGCGATCCATTACAACGCGAATCCGCTTATAACGCGATGCAAGCGTGGCTCTCAATTTTCGTATTTATGAATACTTTACAACATGATTATTGGTATTTTAAATACTTTATTGTGCAATGTATACAATTGTACATTATTTCTAACGCGATCCGCTTATAACGCAATGTGATTCTTTGGACCCCAAGCACAGCGTTATAAGGGGGTTGAGCGGTATCTCACAAACAGAACATTGAAGAGCACATCCAATTTGTGAGTTTTGACTAATTATTTTTAAAAAAATCTTTAAAGACTACAAATGTGAAAAGCACACCCTCAAAACGGTGCAAGAAAATCTAGGAAATAACTCCTATAACAATTTGCATATACTGTAATACAATGGAAAGAAACTCCCCAACTGAAGGTGCTGCTCCTCAGAGATTGTCCAACCAGTCTTATTTATGTCATTGTTCTTGCAGCAGGAACGCAACCCTCCCAGGGCTTAAAAGTATATGAAAAAGACAATAAAAGGAATATAGTGCAGAGATCCTCTGTGTTTAGGAATATTATATGGGGGTGATCAGTACACTTTCATTCCTTCAGAGTTAAACGTGCCTTATATCATTTTCCCAACCGCAGAACCACATGTATGAGGAGGAAGAGACGAGAATATATACTGTAATAAAGTTTAATACAATCAAATGGTCGAGAACAGATTGTGCACTCACACAGCTGCACAATATAAGGGCCTGTAACAGAGCCTGGTGCCAGGGTAGACGCAGCTGCTCCACATTAGCTTGTTCTGTGCTGGATTGGTGTCACTTCTGATTTTGCCCGTGAGCAGGGATCTCTATACGCGCACACGTTCGCCTTTGTGCGCTGGTCTTATTCACTTTTTCCTATGCCTCACATTTAACTCCTGGTTCGGGAACTCTACCAACATATTTGAAATTTTCCTGTTGACTTTTTCATATTAGGCTGCAGGTTCGGCTAATAACCATCTTTTACTGATGCTAGTCCAAATCACAAGTAGTTCTTTTCTTCAGATCTTCCTTACAAACATACGGGCATTTCAATTTACAGTAGCGCACAGCTGTATATCCAGTATGTATGTCCCATCATAAAAGAAGATGTATTTATTAAGATATAACAAACATAACTCGTGTAGCTTCTCATATAGACAGTACATTTAAAATAATTTCATTATTAGGGACACGTCTTGCATGTCTTATATTGCTCTTGTTGCCGAACAAACATTGAAGATCAGTGTTTATTCTAAATGACTGCCTTTAAATAACATGTCCCTTTCGCAAACCCTTTAAACTCTTTAGTTGTGTAAATAAGCATTTTCAGTTCAATGTGGCTTTGACGTATCGTGTACATGATGTCCCTGCTTCGCACACACAAACCGTGTATCCAGGCAACTCCTGGTCTATCATCATCAGCCTTTTCTGGCTTCATTATAAAGATGGGGAATAGTACCACGGAGTTGTGACTATCAGAAAGAGGAGCAGTAGATCAGATTGCAATCTTGTCATGATCTTAGGGCTGATACTGATATAATTGGAAACATCTTTTGATGGCTGTAATTGTTCTTCCATTAGCTTGGAAATGAGAGACAGAGAGAAGTATGGAGTTGAAGGAGTTACTGTATACTTGCTTTGATTTTTTTTCAATCATAAACTGATCAGAAGGTAAGTGGTAATATTTAGGACAAAATTAGACACACGAATTACCACTTGTAATAAAAAAATGGAGTTGGCTGAAAAAGTCTGAATTAATGACAATGCAACAAAATATATACAGATCATGTTTTCTCAGTATGATCCAAAGTGAATATCTTATTTATATTTGCCAAGCATAAAAATAAGGCATTGATGGGTACCAGTTTTAAAAGGAAAAACAATGTAAATGAGATTGATTCACGATAAATGTTAGTAGGAACAGCTATGGCCAGCTTAACTTTCCCCCACAAATACCTAACAATACGAGGCATGCCACAAGAGTTTCTGTAGGATTCCATGAAAGAGACAAGAAGATTCATTTAACAGCTGCTCAAAATCAGTAGTGAGAACTTATGCAGAAAAAGAATGTTTGGAAAAGCAGAATGTAAGTGTAACATCCAGAAGTGTTTCCGGGGAAAGGCAGATTAGTAACGCCAACGGGTTATAATGTGATATCGATTTTGTTTGTGTGGCAGAATAAAAAACAGGACATACAGAAGAGCTAATGTAACTCATCCCAACCACGCTAATGGAAAGAACACAATCTTTCTAAATAATAAAATGTGACTGAACATAAAGATATGGAGAAGTCCACCAACAAATTATCACAAACAGGAAAGTGTTGCAATGATCTTGCGCTGCTGGAGAGATGTGTTACAGCCTGCTATAGAAATCAATTGTTGATCAGAATATTAAAACTAATTAAAAATGACATTAAGAGTTGAATAATAAAAAAAAATGTAGTAAGTTTCATCTATCACTACAAAACTGATTTATTTTAAAAAATACACCTGAAGAATATTGCATGGATTGCTCTTTTAAAGAGGTAATCCAAGTGGTACTTTTTTGTTTTAATATATGCAGCCTTTAATTACCTTTATTGAAAACGAATTACCTAAGCTGTCGATTTGATTCGTTCTCCTGTGATCGATCAGCAAAGATCCTGCTTCCCAGAGTTCACTAAATGGCTGCCTTTCTGGTTCAATCAATCCTTCTGTCAGTGTAACTCAGCAGCTACATATTACCTATATTATTACTTCAATCTTATATTACTAATTATCTATTGTTACAGTTTGCAACTCAAACTGCTGGGAACATTGGCAACAAATTATCCCAAACAGAAAAGTGTTACAAAGATCTTGCACTGCTGGGGAGATGGGCTAAAGCCTGCTATAGACATCTAAGTATGCTCAGTATATTAAAACGAATTAAAAATGGTATTAAGTGTTTAATTAAAAATAACAGTTAGTATTTATCTAATACTACAGAACTAATTTTTTTTTTCTTTAAAAAACACACATGTAGGTTATTGCAGGGAGAAGGACCGGCTCGGTGAGTAAAGACACTGACAGGCGCTGGCCTATATACTGTAAGCAATATGGCATCATACAAAGTGTAAGATTGAGGAAGGGGGGCCCTGAAACGTTGTGTGTTGTAAAGAACTCACCTGTGTTCACTCCTGGAGACAATATCTCCCAAATGATATAAATAAATGTGCTATTGTACAAAGAAGTGCATGGTCTACACCAGGGGTGCGCAAACTTCCTGAGCTGCGCCCCTCTGCATGGCAGCCGCAGAATTTGCGCCCCCCTCCCCTTCTCCGAGGACCCGGCGTCAAATGACGCCGTGAGTCGTGTGACGTCACCTGACCCGCAGCGTCATTTGACGCATGTTACCATGGCGTCGCATCACATCACATGACCCCGCAGCGTCATTTGACGCCACGTTGCCATGGCAACACGTCGCTGAAAAGCCGGCAGAGAGCAGGTAAGGGAGTTACTGAGGCCTCAAGCCTCCCCCGGCATTTCATTTAAATACCATGGGGAAGAGCGCGGGGCCTCTGTAGCTGCCGCGGCCCCCTAGGAATTCTTGCGCCCCCCAGTTTGCGCACCCCTGGTCTACATCATAGAACTTATCAGCAAAAGACTCAAAGACTTCAATATGTACAGTGTGGAGGAGAGAGAAGAGAGATGGGGTATCTCATATAAACTTTCAATTATATTAGGGTTTCGACAAGGTACAGGAGGGAAGCACATTTCATCTAAAGAGATTAGGATAAGAGGTCAGGCTATGAAGCTGGAGGGTCACAGGCTTGGGGCAAATGTGAGGAAGTACTTCAAGGAAAGGATTTTATTTATTTATTAAATGTTTTACTAGGAAATAACACATTGAGAGATACCTCTCGTTTTCAAGTGTGCACTGGGCATAGAGTTAGGATGACAAATACATGGTTACAAATACATGGTTACATTAAGTGAACAGGGTTATACATTACACAGTATACAAGACAGTGCATGCACAAATAAAGATAATACATGCTATAGGCGTATGTAACAGTTACAGACCAGATTAAAATGTGAGAGCCTTAGTTTTGAAAGAACTTAGACTGGTGGCAGCTGTGAGAGTCTCCGGTAGGTTGTTTCAGTTGTGGGGTGCATGGTAAGAGGAGGAGGAGCGGACGATACTTTGTGGAACATTGTTGAACTAAGGATGGTGGATTAGTGTAATAACGTAACTAAGGATGGAAGAGGGTAATACAGTAAGGGAATAAAATGTCTGTTATAGACATAAGGCTATCGTACAGTATATATGAAAGAAAGACAACGATTAAATAGGGTATGAAGTTATACAACAGAGAAAAATATAGGCAGACTTGGTGGGCTAAGTGGTTCATAGAGAAGTAACAAGACTTACTGTCCTCTGCGTTATGGACAAATAAGCAAAATCGCCAGGGACAGTGTCTGCTGCGATGGAGCTGCGGGGGGCCATGCATCTGAATGGGACCCCTGCAGATTTCCTGCATCTGTAAGGACAGTTATGATAATGAACACTTATGAGCGCATCCATGTTTCAGACAGGTCCTCATGAGTCATAACATGCAGTACCCCATAATCACACAGCATACAGTGCTATTGCTGCAGTCACGGACTCTGAGTAATGACATACAAATGAGTAACTACAGTGTAGTGCATCATTATTTGCTTCTTATCCACTTTGGCACGAATCACTATAAGCTTATGCCTGCTGTGTAACACAGTTTTTAATGCAATTCCTGGGTCAAAGCAGCACATGGCCAAAAAACTACTCACAGACAGCTATTTTGACCTTAGGGTCTCATCTGTGTTAGGGTGGTTTCTGGCCCTGCATTGTGAAGCTAGTTGTGCTTACATGCCAGATACACATCAGGTAAGTATAAACAGTGACAAAAGCTATCCACTGAACAGAATACAGTAATGATAAATAACACTTATGAGCACATTCACATCTCAGAAAGGTACACAATCCTGGTTTATCCTATAATCACACAGCATCCAATGCCTCCACTGCACCCATGGATTCTTGGTAATGACATTCGATGGAAAGTTTGACGTTTTAAATCACTATGTACAGTATACAAAAGTGTTTGAGAGTGTAGCTCCAAAAAAAGTAAGGACTGTGTCATATATGGAAGTATAGATGCTCCATTAAACTACTTTTATTAAAAAAAACTGTTGTCATACCTTTCCACTTTTATCCACTTATTTTCATCTGAAGAGCTTAGCTACTTTACTTCGTCGTTCCCCTAGTTTTTCATCTGAGTTTTAAAATGAGAAAACATAGCAGCAAACCTCATCAACCTAAGCCAAATATCCATTAGTAATCTATCTGGTTCCTTTCCAGGTTATTCTGGCCTTCATCTCATTGTCTGGTTATGAGAAATCAATACAAGAGAAACTTCAAGAGCTTTTTCTTTTAATGACCGCTCTGGTTCAGAAAGAATAATTGGGAGCAGTAAGTGTGTAGAAAGATGACTCAATTCTTCTACTCGAGTGTAAACACAATGCCAATGCAGCTCTTCAGATGTGTAGCTAGTGAAACATGCATCTGTTGTACTGTATAACAAAATACAATAACATGAATATGTAATCTTAGCATTTCTTGGCATGCTATTTTTATGGGAATGTACATATTATAAGAGAATCTTATATGGCCTTGTATTTTTGTTTAGAAAACAATCAAGTGGTTTCTGGAGAGGAAAAAAACAAACTTATGAGTAAAGGCATACAGTACTGTATGCCTTCTCTAGCTTCCAAAAACTTAATCCTATAGACACATGACATAAAGCGATTAAATTGCAGACAATAAAAACAAAAAGGGGGCGCAAAAGAGAAATAACAATGACACAATTAGTAAAACATAATATAATTTATATGTCTAAATGGAACATATAACATTTACATAAAATAGAGGTGGATCACAGTGATCCTTGAACATCTGCAAATCCACAGAGGATCGACCCCAATTCCCTGAGGCCCAGCGATTCCAAAAGTCCCAGATTTTTTCAAAAAGGGTAAAGTTCCGGCTCCAAAGATGGTATTACGATGCCGGATCAAACTTTCAGTCGGCGTCCTCGTGGGTATGCTAGGATGGCAGCTTCCGCAGTCCGTCATCACGGACCTTACATCGCTGCGTATGACCTCACTGCAACGCGTTTCGTGTCAGAGCAACACTTCATCAGGGGGTTGGTCTTATGATTCCCAGACACTGTTTAAGTACCAGAGCCAAATGACATTTAAGCCAATGGGAATCTCACCAGATTATTTTACTCATAGCCGTCCAATTAGTGCTGCACAAATGAATTGCCTAACACATAAGCATACTTAAAAACATAAAACATTGACAGTACATATCACAAACTAACACTAAACAAAATGTTAATCACTGACAACTCATAATGACACAATGAATGATAATGTGACAACCACAAACACAGAATAATTATAAAATAATAATAATGAAAAAATAAAATGAAAATAATAATAACTATCCAAATTAATTACTATCAATTTATTGATAAAATGTCTAATTAGACTAAAAACCTAAAAACCTGTGGTTAACCAGTTTTATACTTTACCACAATTTTTTTTTATTTGAAGGGCACTTCTATCTCCAGACCACTGGGATGGCCATGGGGAGATGTTTTGGCCCCCAATTATGCGGGGCTCTTCATCGGGAAATGGCAACTGGACTACATCTGGAATCTAAATGAATTTAGCCAATACCTCAAATTCTACCGAAGGTAAATTGATGATATCCTGATGATTTGGGCAGGAACTCTAGACGATAGACGATAGACTCATTGACTATCTTAATAATAACAATAGGAACCTTACACTTAAGGGTGAAAAAAATAAAAAGGAGATTGAGTGTGGAGGTCTGGGAGTACCAGATATAATTAATTATTATCAAGCGACCCACCTAAAACAAGCGATAGTTTGGAACAACGATCCAGTGTCTTGTGGCTGGTTGGAAATTGAGTCCTCCTGTGTCGCTCCCCTCTCACTCGGGGCAATACTTTGGTCCGGAGGGGGAGAGAAGATAATATCGGACAGAACAGGCCTGGGAGCAATGAGATGCACGTGGAAAATTTGGACAAAAACAAGAAAAAAATATAAACTGACGTCTTCACCCTCCATACTCACTCCCATTTTTGGTAACCCAGAATTCCCTCCGGGTTGTGTCCCAGGGAACCTTAAAGCATTTAGTTTGGCTAATATGAAATCAGCAAGAGATCTAATAGACAAAGGGACTATTATTCCGTTACTTGATTTACAGGAGAAATGCCTCCCCTTGAAACTCCCACTTTATGGTTATCTTCAGATCAGACACTTTCTCCTAACAATTTCCCAAACATCCAAATTTGAAGGTCCAACGTCTTTTGAAAAGATGTGTATGGTAGGCACATACCGGAAGGGTCTGATCTCAGAGATTTACGCGGGGCTAGCACGGTCCAGGAGTCCCGTCAACCACAATTATATGATGAAATGGGCTGAAGACCTCAATCTTGATATAGACAGAGATGAATGGGAGGATATTTGGGAAGCAGCAGCCAAAACTTCTATTTGCACTACTACTAAGGAAAATATATATAAAATTCTATATCAATGGTACTTAATCCCGAGTAGGCTGAGCCGGATCTTCCCTGGCTTGTCTGACCTCTGTTGGAGGGGGTGCGGCCAGAGAGGAGATATGGTGCATATATGGTGGACATGCCCAAAGATCCAGACTTTCTGGAATATGATATGCTCATTGGTTGAGGAGACGGTAGGAGTTGAGATACGGATGGACCCGCTGATATGCCTACTCGCGAAACCCATCGAAGATATCTCTGTCCCTCTTAAAAAATTGGCTTCGTTCATCCTGACTGCGGCTCGCTGCTCAATAGCAGCTAACTGGAAAAAGATTAAACCCCCTTCGAAGCAAATGGTCCTTCGCAAGGTAAGCGAGGTCAAGCTTATGGAATACCTATCGGCGCTCCTGAAACAGAATATAGTACAATATGAGAAAGTTTGGGCACAGTGGCCTTATAATTAAAGAGATTAAAAATGAGATATGGTTTCCCCGTTCCTATCCCGTCTCTCCCCTCTCCTTCTGTTTTTCTCTCTTTTCCCCCTCTTTCTCTCTGTCTATCCTTTACAGTACTAATATAAGGGGTTTGATCTAAGATCCTCCTATAACTGTTAATTCTCCCGGATGGGGATCTACATAATAGAATCTAAATGCATAGGAGGTTACAAAATACTAGGAGCAGATCGACTCTTCTTGATCAATCAACTTTGAGATGCTTCGGGTTGTTCACTTTTAAATGTATATGTTAATTAAGTTTACTGTCTATAAACAACCATGTGATGTGAATGTACCCCTGTCAGAAAACAATAAAAATGTTTGAAATAAAAAAAAAAAGGAGATTAATTTCCTGGATCTAAATCTGACCATTGAAAATAATAACATTGTTACCAAAACTTTTTTAAGACGGTAGATGTTAATTCTTATTCAGATGTTACGCATCCGAAGAAATTGTTCTAAAATGACGGATTTTGAGTCCTTATATTGGACGGCTATGAGTAAAATAATCTGGTGAGATTCCCAAAGGCTGAAATATCATTCGGCTCTGGTACTTAAACAGTGTCTGGGAATCATAAGACCAACCCCCTGATGAAGTGTTGCTCTGACACGAAACGGGTTGCGGTGAGGTCATACGCAGTGACATAAGGTCCGTGACGACGGACTGCAGAAGCTGCCATCCTTGCATACCCACGAGGACGCCGACTGAAAGTTTGATCCAGCATCGTAATACCATCTTTGGAGCCGGAACTTTATGTAACACTTGCGCTCACCACGAAAAGGTGGGACCCCGGTACTGAGGTGGGAAAGTATAGAACTGCACACCGCCTAGAGCGTGGATAGTCAAGATCACCATGTCTGGGTTGGAGAGAGTGGATTAGTCCTGATACTTGCCAAGGCCATGGGTAGGTGCCAGGGGGATAGTCAGAGTCCGTAGTGCCGTGGTCAAGGGTTGGAGCCGAGAGAGTAGTAATGTTCCATTTGCCGTGGTCACGAATGGAGAAGGTCGGATGGTTTGAGGCTAGCTGGGGTCGACAATCCCAAGCAGGGTCCACTGTAAACCACCTCTATTTTATGTAAGTGTTATATGTTCCATTTAGACATAAATTATATTATGTTTTACTAATTGTGTCTTTGTTATTTCTCTTTTGTGCCCCTTTTTTGTTTTATGTGCTTGGATTTGCCCCGCTGATCACGGGAGATTGGGAGCGGCAAGGAGAATTATACAAACTGTGATGAGATAGGAATCAAGGGACAGCGCGCACTGTATTTCTTTAAATAAATTGCAGACAAGGATTTGGGGAAATGACTGAGTGTGTCATGTTTAGCTTCTTATGCTTTTTGAAGGTATATATTTTCCTAGACGTTTGACCCATCGGTTTGACCTTTCCCATTGCATTTCCTTAACCCAGGTTTCTGGACAAAGATTGTCCAATGAGAGGCATACAATATACATAAGGAATATAATGTTGCTAACATTTATTTAATATTATAATCCACACACTTCGTATTTATACAACAAATGATTACATAAAGAGAACTTCCATTGTTTCCCTCAGGTAATCTGTCACTTTGTCACACAGTGATCCACTCAGGGCACTATAAGGAAGTCCAGGCTAACAATAGTTGTGGGTAGTGGGTAAAAAGTTGGATTTGATCAATGAATGACCATGCAATAAGGATTATCTGTGACTGTGAAATACAACCGGTGGGACACCAGTAGCGTCTCAGATCTAATGAAACAAGAAATTATAATTGAAATAATTTCAGCCTTCTTCCTGCAGTATCTAAATTACTGTTCTCTGCTTCTGTATCTGCAAAAGCCCTGTAAAAGTTACAATTAGAGCATTATCAACACTACGATTCTGATGCATGTTCTCAGAACTGCAATCCAATTACTTTGTTCAGGCTATCAAAGAACCAGTCCCTTTACAACATTTAGGGAGTCATCAAATGGTACTATCGTTATGCCATGGTAGTACTATTTATTATATTAATACGAATATTGCTACATGTTTTAATGTTACACAAATCTTGGGATATTTAGAAACAGCCCATGCAGCAATTTGGACTTTGCACTCCTTTTATTTTGCTGTCTAAGATATTTCTAATTAGCTTGTCTTTTAATTAAAAGACATTTCTATATTTTTTATATAATAATTTTGATTCATGTAGTGTACTGCTCTGTGTTTATATTGATATGTATTGTCTTAACATGATGTCATCTGGCAGCTTTGCCTCACTTCTGTCTGTACAGGTGTTCCACGGTCCACTATTTCTGGTTTAATGATAGGGCCCAGTCCCCATGAATTCCGAGAGAAATCATACAGTATCTGACCTCTCCCCAATGTGCTGAACTTAAATGAAGCAGTGGGTACCTCATAAACCCTAACAATGTCGAAATCAGTGCTGGTCCACTTTGTAATTTAAAAAAATTATAATTTGGTTACATTTTTTATCTTAGAGACATTAATATGTTCCATTTTATGGCCTTTTACAAAAAAGAAGGTTAGGGATGTGGTAGTATTATGTCATAGTTTTGAGTATTAAAGGATAGGCAGAAACCAGAGGGTCAGTGTGGACGGACATTCACAGAGGTACACAATTAGGAGGCTTTATAATGTGAAATTATAATAGGCTTTATTGTGCCTGTTCCTTTTCATCAGGAAAATTATCCAAACACAGGGGGGGGGAACAAAGCTTCCATTCACTTGGGAGTATTTCTAGTGAAACACTATGCAATAATTCACATCTCCCTTAGTCAAGCAGTTCTCGCAGCCCCAAAACATATAACATGAAATAAGCAGATATAAGCAGTCTCTTAAGAATAAAAGTCTTATCTGTTTCTTGGAGGGAAAATCTCACTTCCTGGTTCAGCTTCAGGTGTAGTAGTTTTCCCTGTGTCTTGAATTCAGCTCTGCTGTGCAGAGCTCAAGACCGGTCAGCTCCAGAGATCTGGGTTTCTTTTGGTCAGTCTCTCCTGGGACTCAAGAACCTCTGCTCTGTCTCTCCAAAGGTCAGCTCTCAGTCAGAGCTAGGGAGGAGTTACTTCCTGTCTCAATGGCAGGCTTTTTCTACTACCTGTAATCAGGCAGGTGGTGCTGGTTAATTTGCTACCAGCAGTTAACCACCACACTGCTGGATTAGAGGCACATTTGTGAACAGGGATAAGTCCCCTGTTACATACCTCCCCTGTTTGTGGGAAGCTCGGGCTTACAACGGCCAAAGCCCATCCTTCCACCCTCATTCGAGATCTTTCTGTGACTTGAATGAGAGTGGATGGAGGAAGAGAACCCTCTGTCCCGCTGGGATTGGAGCCCTTTCTCCAGTTTATTTTTGTCTCCTCCCGAAGGTGCTTGAGATCAGCACTCCTCAGTCGCTCGAGGAGGACTTTTTCCACGTAAAGTCTTTTTATCGCGTGTGTGGTCATGAGATTTCTGTTGCGTCGGGCACTCCTCTTTTTATAGACAAAGTGTATGGCAACAGTTGTAGAGCAGTTAGGACTAGCCCTTAGAGTTTTCTGCTCTTCTCCACACCACGGAGTCGCCAGTTCACCTTCTTTGGGACTGAGTTGCACCTCCACCTCCTTTTCCAGAGAACGTCCTATTTTTTCAGCTTCCTCAGCTAAGGATTCTTCTGGCTTTGATTCTGCACTCCTACCTCTGTTTGTTGCCTGTTGGGCAGCTGTAGGTTTGGCTGGTGCTTTCTTAGGTGGCTGTATTAGAGTCTCCTTCATATTCTGGAGCTCCGTAATTTTTGTTGTCAAGGTTGCCGCTGCGTCTGTTTCCTCCTTGGTGTACTGACTCAAGGGAATGGAACAGTCTCTCTGTCTCTCCAGCTCTTGCTCCAGTTTCTGAGCCTTCTCACGCTCCCTCTCATACAGTCACCTGGTATCGAAGCTCCGCCTCCAATGATGCTCTGAAGACATGCAGCGTGGCCTTTAGCTCCTCATACTGCTCTGTGGGGACGTACTGGGTATTCAGACGTTCCTGCAGCGCTTGTACCTCTTTAGCAGCCTGCAGCTTTTCTTCCTGCAGCGTTTGCTGCTTCTCCTCAGCATACTGGAGGTGTGTACGCAGACCTTGCAGTTGGTTCTGCAGTCGGTGCTCTGCTTCAAACATTTCCTCTTTCAAAAGTTTATTTATTTCTTTAAGAGCCTGCAGCTCTTCATTCTTTCCCTTGACGTATTCTGTCAACTCAGAATTTTCTTTTTTCCATCTTAAATTTTCTCTTTTTTCAGTCTCTGTACTATTCAGGGCTTCCTTGCAGTCCACCTTCCATTTTTGCACATCTGCTTGGAGGCGGGCTGTCTCCTGGCGTTAGACTTCCATCTCCAGGTTTAAGTTCTGAAGCTCCTTCTGAGAGACTTTGAGATCTAAGTTAAGATGTAGGATAGTTTTCCTTGAAATGTCCAGCTCCTCCGTGAGACTGTGTAATTCCTTTCTGGAAACTTCCAGGTCTGTGCGGCAGCTATTGGTCTCATGATGTGAGGCATCCAGTGCTCTGTGGAGTGTCTGAACCTCTTTCTGAGCTACGTCCACCTCTATCTGGACACTGTTGACCTCCTGTTGTGAGGCATTCAGCTCTATGCGAAGAGTGTGAACCTCTTTCTGGAAGACTGTCATCTGCTTCAATGCCTCCTCATACTTCCGCTTTAGCGTAGCCACCATTTTATCAGATTGGCTCTGCTTTTCATCCATGGCGGAAATAGCAGCATTTGCAGTATCTAGCTCAGTCTTGAGATCGTCCAATTCTGTCCTGACTGTAGAGTACATTGTGAGCACATATTCCTGTAGCTTCACGTTATTTTTCAGTAGCTCCGCGTAACCATCTTTCTTTTGATTAAATTGTTCACGGAGTAAATCACAGTCACGCCTGGCAATTTTATGGGCGTCTTCAGGGCTGGTCAAGGGATCGTCACTCACTGTTTCCGACTCCGCTTCCCTGGGATGACTGGTTGAGGGTTACTCACTGTTGGCACCGGACAGACACTTCTTTGGGGTACACGACTTCTGCCTTGGGCCCTCTGGATATTCGGTTATACGCAGGACGAATTCTCCATTTTCTCTAGCCTGCAGGGCATCTCGGTCCCCCTTTTTCTCCACAGGATCTGCGGACGTGTCTGTTACTTCCACGGTAAGTGAAGAACCGCTTTTCTTTTTCTTCCTTTTTGATTTGGATGACACCGTCCCTTCAGGGATACTGGGATCTCCATCTTCATTTGAAGTTTTAGCAGCGTCACTGGATCCACCTGGCTTTTCTTGCAACTGTAATAGCTGACGGAAATATTGGGTGATCCACTGCTCCCGCTCTGTCTCCTGCTGATCATATTCGTCATCAAAGGGAGCGGTCTTTTCTGTTCGTGCCGAGTTCAGGCACCCCCACCATTCTTGGGGTGTTTTGTGGGTGTGACTCGGTTTGGGTTCCCTGTAAGAGATGTCTTCCTCTTTATTGGACTGGAAGGGCCACTCTTCCGTGGGGTAGGGTTCATTACAGGAACGCTGCATCTTGTCCTCCATTTTTAGGCTATCAGGTGTCATTTTCTTCCTGACCTCAGGAGGCGCTATTGCAGCTGTTGCCACTGTATTTGCTAGAACCCCCAATTGTGATAGTCCTACAGATGGGCATATTTTGCTTGTAGAGGTCGTAGCTCTCAAAGGCATCTCTGTAGACTTTTCTTTCTTGGGTAATTTTTTTTTTCAATATCAGCAGTACTGTGCATGCATTTTCTTTTATCAGGTATACAAGATTGTGCAGTTGCTAGGTAAAAAAGTCTATTTGCTATACACCATTTATTTGCTAGGTGCAATTCCTCCGCTTCAGCAACAGAATTTGGTTTTCTGCCTGAGTTCAGTAATTTTCAGTCTCAGCTTTGGGTATTATGGCATTCACACTTCACACTCTGGGTGTCTGTTTTGCTCCCAAGATAATAGGCATACTTTTTTTACTTGCAGAAAAAAAAACATTCTTTGCAGTGGACTCAACACTCAGCAATTGGCTTTGAAAAACCTTTTTCTTTATAGGGCAATTTTACACTCAGCATTTGTTTGCTAAAAATTCCCTTGCTTCAGCACAGTCTTGTATCAATTTTCACACTTTTCTGCATATACTCCATTCACAGCTGGTAGCCCTATGCGGTGTGGCAACCTTTATTTGCAAAATCAGTACCACTCGTGGGTCACCATCTGTATTCACTGCTTCAGCGAAACTTTTGAAAACAACAAACACCTATCCCTTTTAAGGGCTGACTCACTTCTTGAACCCTGACTATGGCTGCAAGGCAAAGCCCCTATTTCAATGACCATATTATGCTTTGTGATAGGCAAATAAAGTTTTAGCTGCTTCAGCAGTCTCTCTCCTCTTGGGATTGGGGTAAAGAGTCCATCTGTGTTTTTGTAAGTCAATGCAGTGTAAGTTTCAGTGCAGTGGTGTGTCCCTTTAATTCTGATCTCTGCTGCATGAGATTTTTTTTTTTTTTTTTTTTCTAAGTTTCTCAGACTTGTTTGTAGGCAAAAAAGCATAACAAAACATTTCACTTAAAACTCTCCGGTCCTTTTTAACTACAAAGACACCTCTTGTCCCACCTCGGACACCATATGTGGACGGACGTTCACAGAGGTACACAATTAGGAGGCTTTATAATGTGAAATTATAATAGGCTTTATTGTGCCTGTTCCTTTTCATCAGGAAAATTATCCAAACACAGGGGGGGGGGGGGAACAAAGCTTCCATTCACTTGGGAGTATTTCTAGTGAAACACTATGCAACCAATTCACATCTCCCTTAGTCAAGCAGTTCTCGCAGCCCCAAAACATATAACATGAAATAAGCAGATATAAGCAGTCTCTTAAGAATAAAGTCTTATCTGTTTCTTGGAGGGAAAATCTCACTTCCTGGTTCAGCTTCAGGTGTAGTAGTTTTCCCTGTGTCTTGAATTCAGCTCTGCTGTGAAGAGCTCAAGACCGGTCAGCTCCAGCTCCAGAGATCTGGGTTTCTTTTGGTCAGTCTCTCCTGGGACTCAAGAACCTCTGCTCTGTCTCTCCAAAGGTCAGCTCTCAGTCAGAGCTAGGGAGGAGTTACTTCCTATCTCAAAGGCGGGCTTTTTCTACTACCTGTAATCAGGCAGGTGGTGCTAGTTAATTTGCTACCAGCAGTTAACCACCACACTGCTGGATTAGAGGCACCTTTGTGAAAAGGGATAAGTCCCCTGTTACAGTCAGTCTAAAGGAAGATTAAAATAATCTACTTTGCCCAACAAATTATTACAATACTCCAACAATATGGAACCTCTTCTCTTTCTGTCTCCTTATTATATCCTATAATTTGTAAGTGACCAGGATGAGAAGATGCCTGAGCCATGTTCACTAGGGTATATTGACATGAAAACAATAGTCAACACTCTGCTCCCCTTTCTTCATCCTCTTGCTCTCTCAGGGTTTATGAATTGTGGTTAAATGTGATTGTATGTAAGGACCAGATTACAGGTGTTGGCAAGAACTTGGCAAAAAGTTTTGATATGGATGAAAAAAAAACTGTATAACAGACAAGAACCAACAAGGCCTTCGGTTAAAACTGCAATTGCTTCCAGCATAGTGTAAAAATTGTTGCCAAATGAACGGTGGGAAAAAAAAATGAAAATCCATTAAAATATTGTCAAACCAAGTAAATGCTTAAATCCTATATATGGGATTATGGGGTACCAGTACAGTGTTTGCAAATATTTTATGTGTACCTCTACTATACCCTCTGGAGAGATGATGTACCAAAGAAATTCAATGATGTACTTGCTGAACATGCACTTGTTCAACCGTCAGTGTAGCTGGTTCTACTGATGTTTTTCTAAAACCAGGAGAATATATTTGGTGGGCGCTTCTAAGAAGTCAGTACTGTATAATGGTGTAATGCGTAGCTCACCACAAACAAAGCGCGACCGCGGTGCTGAGGTAGGGAAATGAGTAACGCCAACCCACAGCCACGCGGGTACGCCTAGAATGTAGATTGGTCGTGCAAGCCAGGTGAGGAGTATAGATGTGAGAGTAGTAGAGGGTACTTGCCGGATCAGGATTGGAGAGTAGCGGATCGTCGGGGTACGTAGCCAAGTTCAGGATTGGAGAGTAGCGGATTGTCGGGGTACGTAGCCAGGTTCAGGATTGGAGACTGGTGGTAGGTCGAATGAATTCCAGATCAGGAGTAGAGAGGTACGAAGTCCAAGGTACGTAGCAGGGTCAGGCAGCGGCAGGCTCAACAGACAAGGCAAGGCAGGAGATACAGGAACAGAATGGAGCAAGGCACGGCATCACAAGACTATGCTCAGCAATGTGTGTCTGGAGTAAGAGGGTATATAAATGGAGATCCTCCAATGGAGAGCCAGGGCGGAACCAGGAAACCGAATCCTATAGGCTGCTGGTGCACACAGGTGTGCCCTATGATGCAGCCGAATCAG
This sequence comes from Ascaphus truei, assembly GCF_040206685.1. Lineage (NCBI taxonomy): Eukaryota > Metazoa > Chordata > Amphibia > Anura > Ascaphidae > Ascaphus > Ascaphus truei. Next base: position 45,299,344 of record NC_134487.1, on the reverse strand, counting down.
GAACGGAGGCAGGACCGAGCGCACGCCGACCTGCACGCGTCACTGAGGTCAGGGGGCGGAGACTGGAGCGCAAGTCACTCCCACGCCGGTCCTGTCCGTCACCGGGGTGGGGGCGTAGACTGGGGCAGGAATCAGAGGGGAGCCCGGATGAGCGCAACCGTCGCGCGCCAGAGCAGGGGATGGAGGTAGAGCTTGGGCAGATAGGCCGTGCAAGATCCACAAGCGTAATGAGGCTGTGAGACTGCGCCTCCTGGGTGTCCGCCGTGGCAGGAACTTTCAGGTAAGGAGACCGTCTCCAGCCGCCAGGATGGCGAATCCTCACAATTGGCAATATAACTTACAATGAATGTATCCAGCATACTTCTGAACACATTAGTAACAGTGTTAAAATGTGTTAGGGGCATTTTTTTTTTTCAATCTAAAAGCCATTGGAAGGCTGTATTTCTTCTTTTGTAATTCAAACTTTATTGAAAGTATTTAAATGGAATTGGGAAAGAACCAGAAAATAGAAAGGGGAGGAAAAGGGGACATTAACTATTCCATCAACAATGTACCTCACAGCTGGTTAAATGGGGACATTAGGGTTTACAGCACATCTTTGCTTTAAAATAGTACAATATATTCCATAGTAATAATATTGTTTATTTCTACATAAATATTCAAACATTGTGTCTCCGGGAAAAGCCTGAGAAGCTGAAACATGTAACACAACATTTCTGATTGGCAAATAGTGGAATAATTCAGTCAGTTGCATTTTAAATTGGTCAATGACCCCTTCAGAATTAACTAACTTCCCTTTTGCTATGCGATCTCCCACAATGATAATACCCCAAACTTTTTCAATTCTCAAAGGGTCTGGGTGGCATGCCCGGAAAGTTAGGTTAGTCAAATAAGGGAACTAATTTCTCAGGCGAAGAGACGAGTTGTACTTTTTCTTTGCCAGATTCATTATATGCAGTGTAAATGTTATAGTTGGGGAGGGAGAGTAGTATTTTAAAATGTGTTGCTTAGACATCCAGATATTTGCAGGTAATGAGGCTAGTTTAGAGAGTGCCTCTTCTATGTCTATCCATATATAACATTTTGGACCAGAGTTCCAGTAGATAAATTAACTTAGGTGGGTTGCTATGAAATACAGTATCTTTTAAAGTCAGACACTGCGAGTCCACTTCTGGATCTCAGAGCCAGTAAGAGTGGTTGAGCCTAAAGTCATCACATACTATGTCCTTAAAGAATGGGAACCAGTAGACTGTAGGCCTCGTCCCATGCAAAATACATTTTAAAAATCTATTCTGGAGATCGTTGATAATTTTATCGGGGATTAAAATTAGGAGAGTCTGGAAAAAATATAGACGTCTGGGCAAAATGTTTTTTTTTTTATGGAACAGATTCGACCAAACCATAAGATCTGATATTTTGCCCACTCTAATAATGTGGATTTCTTTCTAATTTGTAGAATTAAATAGAATAAACTATGATAGTTCTATTCATATAAGGTTCGATAGGACTTTGTAAAATATATTCCAAAATATTTTAGGTGGGTTTCCCTCGATTTATAATTGAAATTCAATTGGAGGATAACAGTTCTCCTGACGAAGCACTATGTGCGAAACGCGTAGAGGTCACATGAGGTTGTTCCTGTGGAGTTTGCAGTCGGAGGTGGCGCAGGTCTCTTCACTTCCACTTGCCTGGTGGGTATGTACTGAGATTGGCTCCGGATCCTTTCCTCGTACTAATGTGGATGTGATATTGACTTGCATTACCTCTCCGCCCCATGTTGGCTTTTAGCCAGCTTTTTAAACCATTTTTTTAAATTGTTCCCTTGTTAAGGATTGGTTGCTCATTGCCCCTTATCTATACTGTTGTTTTTTATTAAAGATACATTGTCCCTTAGTGCGCCTGTCTGTCATTTGTTTCCCTTTCAATTGGAGGATCTTAACCTCGTAGCCTGGTAGAGTCAGATTAAGAGCCTCTGACTTTTCTGTTTATTTTATACCATGAGAGTGATCCAAATTCTGGATAATCAATGGTATAAATTTTGGGATTGAATTTAAGGAATTTGCCATTAGGAGGACGTCAACTGCAAATAATGAGATTTTGTACATCTCCTCAGCAATTTGAATACCTAATATGTTAGGGTTGTGTTTGATCGTGCAAGATGGTGGCTCTATTGTAAGTGCAAATAGTATGGGGAATAGCGGGCAGCTCTGTCTTGTGCTATTTTTTATATGTATTATATGTGCGTTATCCCCATGTAATTTTAGTGAGGCTGTAGGATTTTATAAAGGGCCTGAACCCCTTTCAAAAAGGGACCTGTAAAACCAAAAGCCAATAGTCTCATTTAGAAACTGCAAACCAATCCTATTGGCCTTTTCTACATCAAGGCTCACAAGAATTGCTTTAACTTTAGAATTGTTTATATGTAGTGCCCACGGTTATTTTAACACAAACCAGTGGCAATCGCCAAAAAGACCCAGGTACACCCAGGTACATGCTGGATACATGCCTTAAACATGCCTTAAACTAGACCCAGCATTTCTGCGTTGATTAATGGCCCATCAGATTAACAGCGGGGGTCCCTGGCAGTCCCATTCAAACTGAATGGGACTGCCAGGGACCCCCGCTGTGTTAATCCTATGGGTCATTAGTCAATGCAGAAATGCCTTAAACTTGCCTTAAACTAGCCAGGTTACACCCAGCACATACCCAGAATGCAACCGGGCTAGTTTAAGGCAAGCTTTAGAATACTCGTGGTCTTGTCTGTATGTTTTATAATGTTGATTATTTTATTTGTATTGACCGAAGCCTGATGATTAAGTACAAACCCTACCAGATCAGGATGGACATGCCTAGGTAGAATGGGGTTAAATCTGTAGGTAGGATTTTGCTGTAGATCTTAAGATTGGTGTTTAAAAGTGAGATGCTGTAGGTCTATATTTTTCACAACATGTGGGATCTTTTCCTCCTTTATGGATGTCCGCTATATTTGCTTTGTACATCTGTAAGGGGATTGAGCTACCTTGTAGGAAGGAGCTATGTAATTTTAACAAATGGGGAATTAAGTGTTTAAGATACTTTTTGTAATATATGTTGGAAAGTCCATTTGGACCAGGAGTCTTTGAAGTATTTTATTTTTTGATTACCTCACCTAATTCTTCTCCTGTAATTTTTCTGGATTAAGTTCGGGAGATCACAGTTTTTAAAATAGTCCAACATTTTAGTTCGCAGGATGGGATCTAGATTCTGTGTTGTATTCAGATGGTAAAGGCAGGAGTAAAAGTTGGCAAATGCCTTGGCAATTTGTGTCGGCTCATATGTTATTTCACCGTTCTTTAGTTTTATGGATAATATATTGGATTTTGATCTCATAAACCTTAATTTATTTGTCAGGAGTCTGTCGGGTTTGTTATATTTATCGTAAAATAATTGCTTTGTCCACTTCAAATCTTTCTCTGTGTCTTCTAATTGGACTTTATTTAGATCCTTTTGAAGCAAGGTTAATCTTTTGTTTAGTTTTGTAGATGGTAGGGCTTTGTGAGACTGTGTGGCTTTACTCATTTTATTAGTCGGTTCCAATATAGTCCTCATTTTAACTTTGTTCTGATTCATTGTTAGGGAGATGAACGTACCTCTTATGTAAGCCTTGTAAAAAATGGTAGGAATGAGCACTCCTAGCACAGAGAGGCAAGCATTGTGTTGTGCAGGGAACCCAGAGTATCCCCTATATCCCTCAATAATAAACACTCGGTGGATACCCGCACACAAAATGATCAAACATCAATCTCAGAATAGGAATAAATAATTTACTGAATGTCTAACAAATGTCATACACTGTGGAAAATGTGGAGCACCAGAACAGGTACAACTGTCAGAGCTCAGAAACAAAGTGCATACGTGGCCTAATGACGTGTAATAATGAAACATGATGCTCAGTACTTATCTCAGCTTGATGTCTATGGTCTGAACATTTCACAGAAGTAGAGAACAAACAGACATGTGGAAAATCTCCTCATCCATATTAGACTGCATGCACACAGCGTCCTCCATTTTGTCATCTTGCTTACTTATCCTCTATCCCGGGAAGGCAATCTCCTGTTTTACTTCCAGGATGGATTTTTGTACTAGTTCAGCTTGGAGGGTGGTGGTAATGCTTTTAAATATGTCTTCCAGGTCCCTTTCGGAGATTCTTGTATCGCAATTACTGTACTCTCTGGGTCGGATTTGGAAGGCACATGGGAGAATGGGCAGGAGGCACCACCATCTTCCAACTCAAAATCTTGGATCAGCCTAGTTGAAAGAAGCGAGAGCATTGTGTGTTGCTGGTTTGCTTCGATGGACCTCCAACCCATTTGGGTTGGAGGTCTATAAGTCCATCCATCCAAGTCCAGTCCATGGATGGACTTATGGACCTCCAACCCATTTGGTACAAGCCTGGTGCTTTGGAAAAGATACATCGATGATGTGCTGTGTGTCTGGAAGGGGTCTTTGGATGAGCTTGAGTCCTTTAAACAATATCTCAATCTCAACAATTTAAACTTGAGGTTTACTTTTAGCCATAGTAGATCAAGTATCAACTTCCTTGACCTTTCTCTCTATATAGATAACAATACCATTCAGACGAAAACATACAATAAAGAAGTAGACGCCAATACCTATCTATTGGCGTCGAGTCACCACCACCCTAAATGGCTCCAGAATATTCCTAAGGGATAAGCATTGAGGATCAAGCGAAACTGCTCTAGTGATATAGTTTACCAACAGCAGGTCAGTGACCTTAGAGACAGATTCTTGGAACGGGAATATAAAAGGTGCGATATAGATTCTGCAATTTCTGAGGTAGATAAAATAGATAGGAGAAGCATTGTCTAAAGATCCATCAAAAAATAAACCCAAAGAATGTGATCCATTTCCATTGTTTATAACCCAGTACAGTGGTCTGGCTCCCGTTGTATCCCGGGTTCTCACCAAACATTGGGGTATCCTTCAGAGGGACCCAGTCCTTAAAGATTGCCTTCCAGATAAGCCAAAGATAGTGTACAGACGGGCAAAAAATCTTAAGTCCCAGTTGTCACCTAGCTGTCCCCTTGATGGTCTTCGAGACCGTCATGTCACCTGGTTAAATAACTTAAAGGGTTATTACACTTGCTCCAAATGTATTGGATGTAAAAATAGTGCCAAAGGCAAATCCTTTAAATCTAGTGTAACGGGAATAGTTTATGACATAGATACATTTATCAATTGTAGGACTGATTACTGTGTGTACCTACTTCAATGCCCATGTGGGTTGCAATATGTAGGCCGGACTGGGAGACACCTTAAGCGGCGATTTGCCGAACATATATATAATATCAAGAGGGGTCTTGAGACCCATAGTGTCTCCAATCATTTCAGGTTAATACATAACCAGAATCCAGAGGGCCTAACCTGCATGGGCATTGAAAATCTGAAGTCAAATTGGCGTGGGGGGAACAGGCTTGGCATGTTGTCCAAACGTGAGAGTTATTGGATATAGGTGCTTAAAACCCTGTTTCCCCTTGGTCTCAATATAGACTTCGATTTGGCATCTTTTCTGAAGGATCCTTAGAAAATTATAATGTCTATTTTTTCATCATTTTGTATTCGTTTATTTTTAATATTGAGTTTTATCATTTTACTGAGTGAATAGCATTACTCAATTTTATTATATTTGTATTAATGATATATGTGTTATTTAGGACATTTTTGACCCCATCAGCGTATCATTAAGTGTTAGCTGCTTTTGTCCTGATAGCACTATCTCAATTATATTGTCTCCACCCATTTGTGGGCGAGTGTTTGTATCTTGCCTGTATTTAAGTAACTAGTCTACTAAGCTCCACCATCCCCTGAGGAAGTGACACATGGTCATGAAACGAGTAGGGAGGAGGAGCTTAGTACAGTGCATGTGAGCTGAACAACCGCTGCGTCCATCCGATGTTGGAGAGGTGACCCACGCCGCGCCGCTGACATCATCAATCGGCGCGTGACTGTGTGTGTCTCCCTTCCTACCTGGCTGGATACAGGTTGCGGACGGCATCCGTAAGTGGCACCCCTTGCCCTTACACATTGTAAGTGTGAGCAGTGCGGCTTTTTTATATTGTTATTAAAGTGTATATGCGTAGTACACTAGGCTGTTTTTATTTCTTTGCACATTGGCTGTTGCGGTGTATGCTGCTCCCGCGAGGGCGTCTTCCAGTGTAAAGAGATTCATCTTGTGAACCACGTGGGGTCCGTGGATATCGAGGTGGAGAAGGAGCCTGCAACAGATTCTCTCCCCTGAACCAACAAGAATATATCTTGTAAGTGGGGGGTTTTCCCATTTCTTGGTTAGGGCTTTGTGGTCTTCAATACTGCGCAATGGTGTGCCTTTGTTCTTTTGTAATTACAGAAACCACCTAGAATCAATTTCTTGAGGACAATTCATTCAAATCAGAACTACTTTTGGTGCAATTATTCATCTACCAGGACTATTATTCCATCCAGGACTGTCCTTGGGATATGGTATTGTGGTCATCAACCTTCTAGCGCCGGGGACACTGCTTTTGTATATGTATTTTGTTAATTAGATTTGGAACTGTCTATTGTTTGTTGTCCCCTTGGCTGCAATTGTATTTGCACTTATCAATAATTTGTTTTAGTGTATTCACATTATTCCACATATTATTTATTGGTTCGAGCGCTGATAGAGAGTGTTTTTTTAGTTAGTTGTAGTTCATTGTGTGTTGCTGGTTGCTTCGATGGCGGAGGTGTCCTGGAATAGTAAGTGGGTTGATTCTGCTCTGTTTCAGGTAAATCTGGCTGATTTGGGCAGTTTTTTCAGGATTCTAGTTGCCAGTCCCATGGAGCTAGTCCTCTATGCAACCATCCGGCCGCACATGCACCCCTGGTAGTCTGTATTTCTATTCAGTATATCGACCCTGACAAACTGCTTTTCATAGACTGAATGTAGGAAGCTCGAGACAGATCACAGGTGTCAATTTGAAATGATCATCGATAAAAGGATAATCAACAAAAAGATGGAGCAACCCATCTTTCAATATAACTAAGAAAGTATAGTGACTAGCACAAGCTTATTTTTAGATGTATTTCTGTATTCTCTAGTCATAATGTTCCATGCATCCAGCAATTAGTACTTCCTCGCATCGCAATTAGCAGTCAACTCTTATTCATGAAACTATTTGTAAAATTAATCTTTAATATGTAACGAGACAATTAAAGTAAAACATAACTCCCTATTCTATTTATTTTGTTACACATGTATAAATATATACATTAGATAACAGGATGATGCCCATTCTAGTGCTTTTCGTAGCGCATTACACTGATTTTATCACATCAATCGCAGTCTCAAAAGAAATTACATTTATATATCGCCTGATGTCGGCAATTGTGCCTAATTTGTGGATTATACTTTTCTGCAGAGAACTAATGCTGTTTTTTTTTTTTAATTTAATAAGGATAACTCATGTCCTAAAGCTAACAAGAGAAGTGAGAAGTTACAACATTTAATTAAAAAAGACATTATTAAAAGCATGGGATTCACCTCAAGTGAACAAAAGGCATATTCATATTCATGCATATGCTATTTGGATTGCAGAATTTGTTAAAAATATATGTTTTGCTTAGGAAGATCTGTCTGGCATTTAAAGCTGCAGTGGTCATTTTTCTGCCAGTGAGATAAAGTACTCAAGTAATTTGAGTGTCAGGATCGCGGCTATACACCGACCCCCGGAAGCGTCACGCACCAACATCAGGGACGCGCGCAGACCCCCGTCTGCGCATACACGCCGCACTAGGAAGGAAATCTCGGGTCTTCGCTCCCATGACGTAAACACGGCAGGCAACCTCGTCGGCGCACGCCGCGCAGCAGGTAATGACAGGATCGGACTCAGCTGTCTCTCACCTGATAACCATTCACCTTCCTCCTATCAGCTCACAGCCTACATGTGACATCACTACCCCTGCTACCTCCCTATTGGCTCCTGTTCCTTTTTATGCCCAGTCAGCCCTCTGCTGGTTGCTGAGCATAAACTTGTTTGTGTATCGTGCTCGCTGCTTCCTGATCGTTGCCTGTTGCTGTGCTTTGCCTGACCTTCGTTGTGACCCCTGCTCTTACCTGGACTTCTCTCTTCTGTATCCCTGGACCTCGGCTAGCTTCTGGACTCCCGCTCTTTCCTCTCCTCAACCACGGCTATGGATTACGACCACTCTTCTCTCTCCATTCCCTGACCACGGCAAGTACCACGACCTACCTATAATCTCCTATCCTGACCCGGCTACCCGACTCTGACTCTGCAGTCCGGACCTGGTCTCGTGGTTGTAGGGCGGCGGTTATACACATCCCCACCTCAGCCTCGCGGTCTAGTCCAGTTTGTGGTGAGCACATGTTACATTGAGTTGCTGTGATAGGTTATGAAATAAAATGCTGATAAAAGTAATCTGCAATTCTATTTTCTCTTGGCCAGGCTAAAGACAACACTTCTATTGATTTGCCAAAAATGATGCGGCCCTAATTAGCATCATATACCAGAACTAAACACCCTTAACCATGTCACTTGTTATCTGCCATCTTTATTGTATGTTTAGAGTATGTAAGATAACTATTAAAATGTGGGCCCCAAATTTCACTCCAAGAAGCACAACAAATATAAAGTGATACACAATGCAGTAATCAGGGGGACTAAGGCAGCACTTATAGTGCCTCAACGGCGATGCGACGTCACGGTAAAACAAATGTATTGCCACCGTCGCGTGCGCTTATAGTAAGCGCAACGTGACGGGAGCAACGCTGGGGCGCAAATTTTTGAAGCCGGTCAAATTTGATTTTTCAGAGGCTGTCGCCACATGTGACAGCCTCTGAACCAATCAAAGACCTGGTCGCCTGCGACATCGCCGAAAAGCGAATTATAACTTTTGCTAGCGGTGATGGCGACGGGTGACGTCATCCGTCGCGCGCAATATAAGCGTGGCTTTACATGTGTGCCGGCTTGGGTGACCAGATTTGTTCCGGCAAAACCCAGGACAAAGGTCATGCGTGCGCAGTCGGCACTCACTGACTGCGCATGCGTGAAGAGCGCTTGCCCCCCCCCACGCATGCGCTATCAGCACTTCCCAGCTGCTCGTGCACATGTGCGATCGGCATTTGCCGTCTGCGCATGCGCGAACGCCGTTTGCCGGTTGCTCATGCACATGCGCAATCAGAGCTTTTCGGTCGCGCATGCGAGTTGCCAGTAAGTTCCGTTTGCGCATGTGCACGAGTAGTCGGGAAGTGCCAATCGCGTACACACGGTCAGCAAGCGCTCATCACGCATGCACAGTCGGCGCTCGCTAGGAGGATCCTAAAACCGGGACAGAGCCCGGAAATGTCAGGACAGAGCCTGAAAAAACGGGACTGTCCTGGCTAAACTGGGATATCTGGTCACCCTACCCAAGGCAGCTTGTGACTTTGGGAGGGTTTCTGTTCTAGGCCTTTAGCTAACCATTTTCCTCAGAAAAGCTGATAAACACTGGTTCTTGTGGCCAGTGGCTGTATTATGTACTCATCCACTAAGTGGCACTGCAGCATTTGTTATGAATACATGTTTACCTTCCTATTGCCAACATATAACCCCTTTGCTACTTAATTTGCATGTGATGCATATTTTTCTAGCAGGGTATTCATTCTAACGCCCCTAGCAAATAATTGTAATGTTCTCATTAAATAATTACATTTAGTGAGAGGCTGAGGGTTGTAATTAAAGCAGCAAAACATGTGAAATCGTATATGTTTTTTTTGTAAATACATCAGTTCTGTAGTATTAGATAATAGTTATTTTTGTTTTTTGTTTTTATTCAACTCCTGATGCCATTTTTTATTCATTTTAACACATCCTTTGATTTCTATAGCAGGTTTTAACCCACTTCTCAAGCAGTGCAAGATATTTGCAACACTTTCTTGTTTGGGATAATTTGTTGCAAATGTTCCCACCAGTTTGAGCTGGAGATACTAGCACCCCATATCGAGGCCTGTATCTCAGGAAGCAGGGGGTCCCCGGATCTGAAATCAATGTGGTTCTGCTCCGGAGACCCCCTGCTCATCTACACTAGTAATAAAATTTTAATTCAAATATTTTTATTTCGGGCGATATTTGCGCAGAGAAAGAGGCGTCTCTCTCTGCAGCAAAATCAAGTCGCTGGGTGAGCCCTTTTTGGAGGGCAGATCATCTCGGCGCCGGCAACTCGTCATGTTGAAATTTTGCTATCACTGGTATTCAGGGCTTTCTGCATACTGTGATAGCAACGCTGTCAAAAATGGCGATTTTAAAAACCCTGGCGATTTTTTTCTATCGGACTTTACTGCATGAGGCCCTTGGTCTTTTAAGAAATGTATATCATCGACGAAAACTGGGAAAACTGATGAGTCCATTGAATCGATCAACTGGACGTTTTCTTTCGCCAAGATCCAGTAGCTGTTGAACGAATCTGCCAGCAGAATCATCACCCTGTAAATAAACTTGCATGTTGTTTGTAAGCTTTAATTTGGTAACATTCTGCCAGAGATGTGAATTGTTTTAAATATGGCTTTAGCAATCAGCCGTAGTTCCCTTTGGTACAAAAGGGAGCGTTTGGCAAAAATCCTTTGCAAATACAACAACTCCACCCATAATAGTTTAATTGCCTCTGAGGACTTGAAGTGTTCGATTGAAAGCCTCTAATGCGTGTTTGTGGGACATTGTACTCTCGTCCCAAACAATAATCTCGCATCTTGAAGAACTTTGGCTACTCCTGTATTTTTGCTAATGTTGCAAATTGGATTTTCAGAGTGACCAAGATTAAGTGGTAGCTTGAAGGTTGTGTGATGAGATCAGATTATTATGTCATATGATGTCATCACTTATGTCATTGCTAATGTCATTTGTGATGCCATATCTGATGTCATTTGTAAATTGTATCCAAACAGACAAAAACGTTCTCCTTGATCTCAGGAACCATCATGCAAAATGTGGTTACAATATCTTGAGGTGTCTGTTGCAGGGTACATGCAACTACACACGTGGGTTTCTTGACAAGGCTGTTTTATTTTGCCTTGAAAAATATACAGCACACAAAACAAAAATAGCTCTTTTTCAGCAACAAACGAAAATGGCTTTTCCTTCAGCAAACCGAACAAAACAGTTTCTCTTTAGCAGACAGTTTATATATATGCAGCTACTATAGAGGGAAACCTCGCTCTGATATCCCTTGATGGAGGAGGCGTGCTGCCTAGGGATAGGTCAAATATGACTAGATAAGTGTATCAAAGGAAATACACTAAAGAGTCCCTTTAGTAGGCGCACCGCAGACCTTTATGTAATAAACGGTCATGGGTGAAAAAGGTAAATAATGTTCTTTTTATTTTATTTTAATAAATCGTAGTGTAATTAAAACAGTATACATTGTGATTTAATATACTGAGTAAAAAATAGACATCTAATGTCTATTCAGTATCTACCATACGTCTCCTTTAGCTCTTGTGTAATTACCTAATTTGTTGTAGTGTGGTATACATAGTAGTCAGATCAATGATTATCTGTTATTCAACTCCCTGTGTCCCTGCCCAAAGCCCTAGTATCCTTAGTATAGACAAATAGACAGACACCTGTCTTGTGTGCAGGTAGGGGGGCTATAAGTTTAGTCAGATAGTTATACAAAATCCCCCTTGTGAGCGGGTCAGGTTCTGGGTACAAGAGATCTTTACTCCATTGTGACTGTTGGAATATGTTTAAAACTCCCGGTATCCCTGCCCACCACCTAGGTGTCCGTTATATGCAGAAACCAAAAGCCTGTTCTACATACAGGTAAGAGATGCCTGGCAGTTTGTCAAGGGTTATGTATAAAGTCCCTTTCATGAGCGGGTCAGGTTATGGGCATAAGTGATCTCTGCTTCGTGAATATTCAATTACGCATGCGTCAGAACGGGGCTGTATTGCCACCAGCGCCTTTGTTTATTATAATGCTTTTAGTTAGGAGTAGTAGTAGTAGAAGCAGGATGTCGTTATATATTGAAGCTGGATAGCAAGTACACTGGTAGCGTATATGTATGTGGACAGTGTAGTGTTGTTGTCCACTATTAAATATTCATAACATCCCAGTTGTATGGAATGCTGATCATACAGCGTGTATATCCCCTATTGGGGTTTGCTGCACATGCGTGAGAGCGGAGCTATGACGCTACTTTTGTCTTACTGAATGATGTTCGTGACTAGCAGACTACCAGGTAAGGATAGTTATAGCATAACTTTAACATATTTGGTGAACGGGGCGCAGGTCCTAATGTATTCTTAGTTGTTAAGATGCCTGCGTGTAAATCCCCAATTGCGGTTAACTGCGCATGCGTGAAAGCGGAGCTATGAGCAGCGCGCAGGTCCTGGTTATCTCTTTGTTGAGATTCGGACTGCGCATGCGTCAGAAACAGGGCTGTGTTGTTGCCTGTACTTTGGAGTCACAATTACAAAGTTTTTACTCTGATACTCTTGGGTAAGTAGGAGCCAGATGGCGTCATGTATTTAGGCTAAGTTAGATATTGTGGCACACTCAGGACATTGGCTGCGTTTATTCAGGAAAAAATAGTATCCCACGTGATGTTCTCCGTTGAGATTCAGACCGCGCATGCGTCAGAAACGGGGCTGTGTTGTTGCCTGTACTTTGAAGTTACAGTTATAAACTTACCCAAGAGTATCAGAGTAAAAACTTCGTAATTGTGACTCCAAAGTACAATGTAAAAAATGTATGTAGGAAAATTCCCAAAGGTTGTAGAATCAAATTAGTCCCTGCAATTATTGGTTTACCTGGTGGTCTGTCTAATTTTTTTTTGTATTTTTGTATTTTTGGCAACATGTAGAACACAGGAATTATTGGAAACTCATTGATGAGGAATTGATTCTGATTTTTAATGATGTTAAAATCAAGTGCATTTTTAACCACTTTATTGATAATTTTCTGTATATTAGCTGTTGTGTCATTTGATAGTATTCTATAGTGTTGTCTATTATCCAGCTGATTCATGGCTTTCCCATGATAATCACTGTAATTCATAACAACAGTTGCTGACATTCGAGGGGGGTGAGGGGCTGCTGACTTGGGTGGGGGGCTGCTGACATGGGAGGGGGTGGGGGGCTGCTGACATGGGAGGGGGTGATGGGATGCTGACATGGGAGGGGGGTGAGGGGCTGCTGACATGGGAGGGGGGTGAGGGGCTGCTGACATGGGAGGGGGGTGATGGGATGCTGACATGGGAGGGTGGTGAGGGGCTGCTGACATGGGAGGGGGTGAGGGGCTGCTGACTTGGGTGTGGGTTGGGGGGCTGCTGGGAGGGGGGTGGGGGCTGCTGACATGGGAGGGGGTTGCTGACATGGGAGGGGGGTGAGGGGCTGCTGACATGGGAGGGGGGTGTGGGCTGCTGACATGGGAGGGGGGTGATGGGATGCTGACATGGGAGGGGGGTGAGGGGCTGCTGACATGGGAGGGGGGTGTGGGCTGCTGACATGGGAGGGGGGTGATGGGATGCTGACATGGGAGGGGGGTGAGGGGCTGCTGACATGGGAGGGGGTGAGGGGCTGCTGACTTGGGTGTGGGTTGGGGGGCTGCTGGGAGGGGGGTGGGGGCTGCTGATATGGGAGGGGGTCTGCTGACATGGGAGGGGGGAGGGGAGCTGCTGACATGGGAAGGGGGTGGGGGGCTGCGACATGGGAGGGGGATGGGGGGCTGCTGACATATGGGGGGGCTGCTGACATATGGGGGGGGCTGCTGAAATGGAATGGGCTGGGGGGGGCTGATGGAATGGGCTGGGGGCTGCTGATAAGAACACTCACATTAGGCAAGGCGAGAGTGGCCTGCAGATCCTTGGATGTTACTCTGGGGTTCTATGTGACTTCCCGGATGATTTGCCGGTTTGTTCTTGGAGAGATTTTGGTAAGATGACCGCTCCTGGGTAGAGTGACTGCGGTCTTAAACGTTCACTATTTGTTGACTATCTCTCTGACAGTGGATTGGTGGAGCCTCAAATTTTTAGAAATGGTTTTGTAACCCTTTCCAGACTGATGAGCATCAATAACTGCTTTTCTGGCGTCCTCAGAGATTTATACAAATGAAAAGTGGTGCAAATGCCAAATGTTTTCACAGTGTGATTCACTAAGGGTTTTTCCAGCATTTCTTGGCCAGATTTTGTGCTATGCCCACTATACACCAGCAGCATGTTATTTTCATGCAAATAAAACCAATGAAGACACCTGGGACATGGGAGTGGGGTGTTGTTTTATACTATATTTGGTGGTCGTCCCCTGATGCAATAATTAAGAGCAACATATAGTAAATATGTGACAATCTATTTTGGCTTATTAAGATAGCTGTTTGGAGGATTTTCACAGTCAGATATTTGATGGTCTACAAAGAAAAGTGTCTTTACTCACAGTCAGGAAAGTTAACAAAGCTTTCCCAAAACTAGAGAAAACGTGAAAAACAATTAAATAGACTGTGACGGTGAGGGTCTATTCACAGGCTCTCAATAAAAGTATTAAGCCCATCTGGTTACCTCTGATCCATATTTGGGGTTTTAGAGTGTCAGCTCTTGAACCTGTTTATTGTATCTGCCATGTATGTAATTATGTGACAATAAAGAATGTTCTGTGTTTTACCTTTCCAGGTGTGCCAGCAAGCAGAGATGGCTAGGCTATGAGTTTCAAGGGGGGTTTTATGGAGAAAGTCTTATCAGAATGCGTCTAGGTAGCGGGGTTCCAGAGTTGCTGGATACCCCAGAAATGTACCCGGGAATCAGGTCGGATTCTCGGATACATTGAGACACATTGCTCTGGAAAAATCTCCCCTTGAAAACGCTTGCGCGACTCAATGCTAGGAACCCCTGCTTCAGTACAGACCAGAAAGGTAAATGGGGCATAGGGTGTGGTATCGCTGAAACGGTAAAGGGGTCCCTAGTATAAGGGGGATGCCCAGTAAATGCCTCAGAACATGGCATAGGGTTCTGGGGGTACCCCAACCATAGTTAAGGGTGCGAGGGTTTTTAAAAGTCTAAGTCCGGTTTTCAGTGTGTGGGGATAAGGCTGGGGAAAATGAACCTGCACGCTTTTTCATTCTAGTCCCCATAACCAAAGGACTTAGAAAAAATATGTGAAAGTACATTTTAGTAAAGTATATAAAAGTACATATGCTTGTGTACGGTATATGAGCTGTCTCTATACGGCCCTGGTAAGATGCATCAATTGAAATTATTAATAATATTAATAATGAATGAATAATAATGAAATTATACAGTAGTTATATTTTGTAGAAACACAGAGAGCTGTGTCTTCATGATTCTCATAAGGTCCAAAATGCAGATATTCAGATAATCAGCATGATATGGACATGCGCACACAGAGTATACGTTTGTCTTGTACACTAAGCAGTCCATGCTGCTCAATTTTATCTACTTTTTAATAATTACCCGTCACATCTCCTTTATTTCTGTCTTTATTTCTTTAGTTGGCCACCAGACAATGATTAAGCATCCATAAATCGCATTACCTAATCATTTAGGTGGAAAAACAAAATTGACAAATCACCCAGTAACCCAGGGTATTTCTTGTAATTGAAAAATGAACACATTTTTCAAACTTTCTAATACTTGTCTGACTTTTTAATTGGCATCAATAACCTATTAACCCTATCACTGTCATTCCTTCCCTAAGTGGGACTGCCCATTTAATTATTTGCTGAAATTAACGGGGGCATTCAAATATGTATTTCAGAGACTTAGCCTAGTATATGTAAAATAATATTTATTCTGATTCAACAAGCTCTCTCTCTCTCTCTCTCTCTTTATCTCTCTCTTTATCTCTCTCTCTCTCTCTCTCTCTCTCTCTCTCTCTCTCTCTCTCTCTCTCTCTCTCTCTCTTTATATCTCTCTCTCTCTCTCTCTCTCTCTCTCTTTATCTCACTCTCTCTCTCTCTCTCTCTCTCTCTCTCTCTCTCTCTCTCTCTCTCTCTCTCTCTCTCTCTCTCTCTCTCTCTCTCTCTCTCTCTCTCTCTCTCTCTTTATCTCACTCTCTCTCTCTCTCTTCCTCTCTCTCTCTCTTCCTAGTTGGTAATATCACATTTGGGGGAAGGTTAAGGGAAGAGGGGACGGGGACAGCATTTGTACATATATAGCATAGTGAATAGCATTTTTAATACAACATAAATCACAACATTCAGAATATTTTAATCTAGATATGGGGATTTACCTTCCTTGCGAAACCAAGGGTCCCAAACCTCCGCAAATTGAATGGTGGAGCCATTCAGATATGCTGAAAGTTTTTCCATATAAACTATATGCCATATTTTATTATTTATTTGGCTTAAAGATGGGGGGGGGGGGGGGTGGGTAGCTTGTTTCCATTTCTTGGCGATTGTGCATCTAGTAGCATTCAAAATTTGGGAGATAACTTTGGCTTCTGTTTTATTTTGGTTGCTCGCTGGTTTTCCTAGTAGTATATAAAGAGGGTCATGTGGAACAGTGCTCCCCATGACCCTTTCTATAAGGGCGAATACTTCTCTCCATGTTGTCTGGGTTTTAGGGCATGACCAAAATATATGCAATACATCCCCCATTTCACCACAGCCTCCCCAACACAATGGGGAAACACCTGGGAGAAAAGAGTGTAGCCTAGTAGGGGTCATGTACCACCTAAATATTAGTTTGTAAATGTTCTCCTTGATCACAACACATGATGCGTTCTTGGAGGCGGGCTCCCATATGTCTTTCCATATATCGAGATCCAAATCTGTATTTAAATCTCTTTTCCAAGAGATCATATATTTGTCAGGAATCTGTTTAATTTTAGTGGGAGTTAAATTTTGGTAAATCATAGAGATAATACCTTTTGTGAAAAGCTGGTGCAGACACCACTTTTCATATAGAGTTAGATTGTGAGATTGATGTGGTTTATAGGGAATAGAGTTTTGAGGTACATACAAATCCCCCAAGCTTCTAGCATGCCCCCAAGACTTTCAGATGCTCTTAACATTACTGACTGAGACCACCATAAGTGCTCAAATCCTACTAATCATACTGGTGTGATCTGCAAGAATGAGTCAATACATTAACAATAAAGCAATATGATAACACCCGCCCTTTCCTTTCTAACTTTACTGTTAAAACTCTAATGAATGTTCATATTCGCTCACATATTCGCTATTGTACTCTACTCCTTTGCTGCTTCTCTTCCTGTCTCTGCAACATGTTACTTAGGCCGGTAATATAGTGGGCGCGATTGCTGTGCCGCGCGCGGCACTTATAATTGGCTGTGGTTAGCCAGCCATTCTATGCTAGGGTTGCGCGCACGCACGGCAGTGAGCGTGGAGTCGGCCGATCTCAGACATTCATTGGTTGAACTTGATGGACGTACGTCTTTTTTCAACTTCATCTACTCATGTAACATTCTATTATAGAGGGTTGGGTTTCCTTTCAAGGCATCAGATCTCAGATGCGCTGTTAGAGAGTATTGGGGTTCCTTACAATGCATCAGATCTCAGACGCGTTATTAGAGAGGGTTGGGGTTCCATACAATGCATTTGATCTCAGACGCGCTATTAGAGAGGGTTGGGGTTCCTTACAATGCATCAGATCTCAGACGCGCAATAAGAGAGGGTTGGGGTTCCATACAATGCATCTGATCTCAGACGCGCTATTAGAGAGGCTTGGGGTTCCTTACAATGCATCAGATCTCAGACACGCTATTAGAGAGGGTTGGGGTTCCATACAATGCATCTGATCTCAGACGCGCTATTAGAGAGGGTTGGGGTTCCTTACGATGCATCTGATCTCAGACGCGCTATTAGAGAGGGTTGGGGTTCCTTACGATGCATCTGATCTCAGACGCGCTATTAGAGAGGGTTGGGGTTCCTTACGATGCATCTGATCTCAGGCGCGCTATTAGAGAGGGTTGGGGTTCCTTACAATGCATCTGATCTCAGACGCGCTATTAGAGAGGGTTTTGGTTCCTTACGATGCATCTGATCGCAGACGCGCTATTAGAGAGGGTCCGGGTTCCTTACAATGCATCTGATCTCAGACGCGCTATTAGAGAGGGTTGGGGTTCCTTACGATGCAGAATTTCACAATATAATTATAGAGTTCCTTAACCAAACAAAAGTTAAAAAAAACATTAACTTAGATTGTAAGTTCTCCATGGCAAGGACTCCTATTCCTTCTGTGTACTGTTATGCTTGTTCATGTATTGCATTAGAATTCCCTGTATTCTTTTCTCTAAGCTCTGCGAATATTGCTGCAGCTATATAAATAAAAATAAACGTACATAAATGTAATAATGTGTGAGTTCATTTACTCCTTAACCGGTCAGCAGATGGCACTACAACACATCTCTGTGTGTGTTGTCACATGTTATATGTGGGGTGTGTCAGTGGAAAACCCCTCACTTGGGACTCTTCAGTGACCTACTGTTTCTATAGTGATATCATGTAGCACCCTTCATTCAAAGACGTGCTAAACAATGCATTTTAAACTGATAGAACAACATGTGTTATTGCTGCTCATGCTAATACATTTAGAGCCACTGTTTGGGTTTATATAAAAGGGCCATTGGAAGAAGCGAAAATTACACAACTGATACGTTAATTACAGCTTCTGAGTTGTGTTGATTTGTGTCGCAAAGTTGCCTTACTTTGCAAAGATACTAGATACACAGTGTAATTAAATTGATTTTGAATAGCTTGGTTATTTTTGTCTGCACACAGCACAAGAACACGTTACATTACGTTTGAATCCCTGACCGATATTTATTTTTATTTAAAATAGTTTACCAAGAATGATACACTGAGATGTACCTCGTTTCCGAGTTTGTATTGAGTGTGTCTTCATTGCACTGCAGAGACAAGCATAGAAGTGAATGAATAAGCTGGTAGACCTAGAAGCCTTGTGTACCTTCTTCACAGGACTGTGGCAATGAAGTGGTTACAATGACTTCAGAGAAAGTGTATCTTCTAAGGGTGCCAACGAATGTTTAAAAAGTTATTGTTTGACCTCAGCCTGTCTGTCCACACATTGTCACTGTACACATGCAGCGGCCGTTATTGGAACATTACACGCGATGTATACCTCGGAATACCCATGTCATGACGCGTGATTTCTTCCAACCTTCCCGCCCCTTCCCGCCTTAAGATGCAAGTGCAGAAAATGGCATTTTAGTGTCCTGGTTTTTAAACACCTGAAATTGACACAGTAGCACAGTATTGTGCACATTACAATTCATTCATTTCTATCACGGATACGAAACAGAATCCATGAAATTCAAACAAAGCAACCGCGATAAACACGTGTGCCTGGGGCGATTGGCCGCGTGAATACCGCGTGGAGTACAGCAGAGCACACGAAAACGGCTCCATGAAATGTATGAATAACGGCCGCTGCATCTGTATGTAGGAGACACTGGGGTTTATTCTGTAATAAACCATACTTAACACTACAGTCAATAGGACTTTTCATGCAATAGCACATCATCTGCGCTATCACACCTTACAGAATAAGCTCTACTGACCTTATTATTTTCCAGGAAGAGCTTACAATCTAAGTGGCAGCCATTCACAAGTATGAGACAAAGACATTACGGGGGAGTATGAAAGTTTAAAAAAAAAAGTGCACCGATAAACACCAAATTCAAATGCATGTCAATTTATTGACATTGTTAACACTGATTTTTTTTTAAAATAAAATGAAAACACTGAACAAAAAAAAAAACATTTTCTGAACAAATAAAACACAGAAAAACAGAATCCCTAGTTAGATGCAGTGATCTCTTACATATATACCAGAGAGATGCAAGAAACGGAAACCCACGTTATAAAAAGTGTATGTTATCAAAAAGGCACATATATGTAAAACTGCATGATGTGTAATAGACAAAGTTTATGTAAAGCAGAATGATATGTAATGGACAAAGATCATGCAACGAAATGTCATATTCGGGTGAAAGTAAAGTGGTTTAATAGTTATGCGGACTGAGTTCTAATCCCAGCCCAGAGCTCCCTCCTGCAGTGTATAGTGAGAGGGCAGGATCGCAGGGAACTGAGAGCTAGTATAGTGTGTAGTGAGAGGGGAAGGGGTATGGGAGAGCTAGTATAGTGTATAGTGAGAGGGGAAGGGGTATGGGAGAGCTAGTATAGTGTATAGTGAGAGGGGAAGGGGTATGGGAGAGCTAGTATAGTGTATAGTGAGAGGGGAAGGGGTATGGGAGAGCTAGTATAGTGTATAGTGAGAGGGGAAGGGGTATGGGAGAGCTAGTATAGTCAGAGGGCAGGGATCTGGGAGAGCTCCAGTCGCATAGTGTATTGTGAGAGGGCAGGGATCTGGGAGAGGCGCATATATTGTATAGTAAAGTGAGAGGGCAGGGATCTGGGAGAGCTGAAGGTATTGTGTAGTGAGAAGTGAATAGGGTCTGCTCTGGGAAGCTCCCAGCAGGGTGGATAGAGAGCAGGTTTATGCTAATCAGGTCTGCAGGGGGGGGGAGGAGGAGAGTAGAGGAGCAGCACAGGGAGAGGGGGGGTTGGAGCCATCTTGAAATCACTTTTAAACTTAACGTGGAAAAAGTAAAGTTGCAGTGTGAGCTCCAGCATGCTGCTGCCGCCCCCCAGCCCGGTGTGAGGGGGAGTGGATGGGCAGTGGCCGGAGTGCTGGCCAGCGGACGTTTGCGCCTGGAGATGTGGGCGCTGTGCGTGTGGATCGCTGTGCTGGGGACCCTGCAGCCGGCGGGGGGGTTGGATCTGCACCTCTACCCCGGGCCCCCCGGAGGAGCCAACTTCTCCCTGGGACCGGACTGGACTTACAGCCTGCAAAGCTCCCGGGGAGGGACGCCACGGAGTTTTTTGGAGCTGACCCCGCTGGGGGTGCTAAGGCTGAGCCAGGGCGCAAGCTGTGCGCGTCTCCCCAGGCTCCCCCTGCCCGTGTCCCTGCACCTCACCTCCCGCAGGGACCGGACTTCTGTGGCCATCAGGCTGGAAGTGTACGTGCACGGGCAGGGCTGCTACATCAAGCGCCGGAGGAAGAGCCCCGGCACCACCGCCAGGCAGTCCAGCGAGGTGGGCATTGAGTATGAGGGTCACCCGGGGGCGCCCCGCTGCCTCCCCGCGCTGCTGCTGCACGGGGTTGGAGAGCTGGTGGGGGCTGTGCTGGAGAAGTTGGGCTGCAGGGTCCGGGCGGCGCCCTCTCCACCGCTACAGGGCGGCTGCATGGACGCGGGGATCCACCAGCACCTGGTGTGCCCAGCTCACGGCTCCCGGGGACAGGTGCGGGTGCGGATCAGCTGGAAGCCTGGAGTGGGGTCTCAGGAGGTGCCTTTCATACACAGGAGAGGGAAACGGAGCATCAGCAGCACCCCCCAGTTCCAGCTGCACAACTATCAGGCTTCAGTGCCGGAGAACGCGCCGGCGAGGACCCTGGTGACTTCCCTGAGGGCTACCGACCAGGACCAGGGGGAGGCCGGCAGGGTGGAGTACTTCATGGAGGCTCTTTTCTTCATTAGGTCCAATGACTACTTTGAGATCAACTCCGAGACCGGGAGCGTCACCACCACTCAGCCCCTGGACCGGGAGACCAAGGACACCCACGTGCTGAAGGTGACGGCCACTGACTTCGGGTCTCCCAGGAGATCGGCCACCACCTACCTGACCGTGACAGTAAGTGACACCAATGACCACGTCCCGGTGTTTGAGCAGTCGGAGTACCGGGAGAACATAAGGGAGAACCTGGAGGTGGGCTACGAGGTGATGACCATCAGGGCCACCGACGGAGATGCCCCCTCCAATGCCAACCTGCTCTACAGGCTGATTAATGGGGACGACGTCAATGAAGTCTTTG
The DNA here is from genome assembly GCF_040206685.1 of Ascaphus truei. NCBI lineage: Eukaryota > Metazoa > Chordata > Amphibia > Anura > Ascaphidae > Ascaphus > Ascaphus truei. The sequence continues at coordinate 45,277,464 of NC_134487.1, read as the reverse complement.
AGATAGACCCCAGGTCTGGAGTGGTGAGGACCAGGGCACAGGTGGATAGGGAAGCAGTGACTGACTACCTGCTGATTGTGGAGGCCAATGACCAAGGCAAGGACCCGGGTCCCAAAAGTGCCACAGCAACCGTGTATATCTATATCGAGGATGAAAACGACAACTACCCACAGTTTACCGAGAAGAGGTATGTTGTGCAGGTGCCCGAAAATATCAACCCCAACACCCAGATCCTGCAGATCCAAGCTACAGACAGAGACAAGGGCAACAATGCTGCAATCCATTACAGCATTGTGAGTGGCAACATCAAAGGCCAGTTCTATATCCATTCATTCAATGGGAACATTGATGTGACTTACCCCCTGGACTATGAGACCATCAGGGAATACACATTGAGGATTAAAGCCCAGGATGGTGGGAGACCACCTCTAATCAACACAACTGGTGTGGTGACTGTGCAGGTTGTGGATGTCAATGACAATGCACCAATATTTGTCAGCACCCCTTTTCAGGCCACAGTTCTAGAGAATGTCAATTTAGGATATTCAGTGGTTCACATCCAGGCCAATGATGCTGATTCTGGGGACAATGCTCGTATACAATACAGTCTAACGGATACCCCTCCCAATTTCCCCTTTGTGATCAACAATAACACCGGTTGGATTACAGTGTCTTCAGAATTGGATAGGGAGTCAGTGGAGTTTTATACTTTTGGGGTGGAGGCCAGAGATCATGGAGAGCTCGTTATGACCTCTTCAGCCAGTGTGACCATTACGGTGCTGGACGTCAATGATAACAACCCTACCTTCACAGAGAAAGTGTACCAACTGAGGCTGAACGAGGATGCTGCGGTGGGGAGCAGTGTTTTAACAGTGACTGCTGTGGACAGAGATGTGAACAGTATGGTGACCTACCAGCTCACCAGCGGGAACACAAGAAACCGCTTTGCCATCACTAGCCAGAGTGGGGGTGGACTGATAACCCTGTCTCTGCCCCTGGATTACAAACAGGAGCGACAGTATGTCCTCACTGTCACTGCTTCTGATGGGACACGCTCTGACACTGTCCTTGTGTTTATCAATGTCACTGATGCCAATACCCACCGGCCAGTGTTTCAGAGTTCCCATTATACAGTGAGTGTAAGTGAAGATAAACCCATAGGCACCTCCATAGTTACCATAAGTGCCACAGACGAAGACACGGGGGAGAATGCTAGAATAACCTACATCATGGAAGATAACATCCCGCAGTTTAGAATAGACCCAGATACGGGTACTATCACCACCCTCATTGAACTAGACTATGAGGACCAAGCTTCCTACACATTGGCTGTGACGGCCAAGGATAATGGCATCCCGCAAAAGTCCGACACTACCTATGTGGAGATCCTGATTCTGGATGCCAATGACAACACCCCTCAATTTCAGAGGGACAGGTACCAGGGCTCTGTGTTTGAGGATGTCCCGCTCTCCACCAGCGTGCTGCAGATCTCAGCCACAGACAGGGACTCGGGACTCAATGGAAGGGTCATGTATACCTTCCTGGGAGGGGATGATGGGGACGGAGACTTTTATATAGAACCCACCTCTGGTATCATAAGGACATTTAGGAAGCTAGATCGGGAAAACGTGCCCGTGTACATCCTGAAAGCCTATGCAGTTGATAGAGGCAACCCTCCTTTAAAATCTCCCGTGGATATCCACATCACAGTCTTAGACATCAATGACAACCCACCTGTCTTCGAGAAGGACGAATTGGACATCTATGTGGAGGAGAACAGCCCTGTTGGGTCTATAGTGGCCAGGATCACTGCCACTGACCCAGACGAAGGTACCAACGCTCAAATCATGTACCAGATAGTGGAAGGAAACAACCCCGAGGTCTTCCAGTTGGATCTGTTCAATGGGGACCTGACTGCCCTGATAGACCTAGACTACGAAGTCAAGACAGAGTATGTCATTGTGGTCCAAGCCACCTCTGCACCTCTGGTAAGCAGGGCTATCATCCATGTCAAGTTGTTGGATAAAAATGACAATGACCCGGTGCTGCAGGATTTTGAAATCATTTTTAACAACTATGTCACCAATAAGTCCAATAGCTTCCCGTCTGGGGTGATTGGAAAAATCCCTGCTTATGATCCAGATGTGTCAGACACCCTCCATTATAGCTTTGTGCAGGGGAATGAGTTACATCTCCTCATACTGGACGCATCTACTGGAGAGTTAAAGCTGAGTCGTGACTTGGACAATAATCGACCCCTGGAAGCCCTGATGAGGGTCTCTGTTTCAGGTAAGAGATCCCAGATGTATATCATCATGTTCTATACGAGCTGTTTTATTGTTCGATAAGGACACCGTTGGCTAATGTAATTACTGCACCGCTTAGCTACATTTGTAACACACAATGTATACATCCCTAAATCTGCATGAAATCCCGGTATCTATTGAATTGATAAGGGCAACAAGGTAAGACTAGTTTATTGGTAAAAAGCATGGTAAAGCTGGTAAAATAAATGGTAGATAGCTGACATTAATATAGTCTGCATTAGTGCATACAAATGCAACAATTCAATCCAGGTGATGGGTTAACCCACCAAGAGTGGGTTATTGTCAGTTACTGAGTTACTGTGAGTTACTGCAGCATTGCACCTGACCTTACACCTGCGAGGTACAAATTATATATGGGTGTTCTGGGTGAAAAGAGTTATTGAAAAGTCTTAAATATGCTCTCCTAAAAAATAAAGGATAACATTCTTCCTGCAGCTTCGAGCCTTTTCAGATATGTGATCTTATCTGTTTGGTTGTCTACAAAAAAAGAGTTATTGTACAAATCTGCTTGACACAGACATAAAATAATCACGTTTTTCTGAATTTGCACAAGTGCTATTATTTTTCATTGTGTACATAGAATTGGATGAAAAATAATATCTTGTTGTGTGATTCGTTTCTTCTAGTCCTTTTTTTGTATAAATATTACATATTTTTCTTTTGAAATATCCTTGCAATATTTCCTACACTATGCTGTTGCCTATTTATTTCAAATGTTAAATGACTTGAATTTAACTTTCAATGGGAAATGTACTTTTCCCTGCAACTAACATGGTCCTGTTACATTTATGTAATCTACTATATATGTATTTAGTTATTTGGAAGTAGAAATACAAACCTAGCAAGTCTATTAACTCTTTAGTAAAAGATGGGTCTCCAGCAACAGGAGGTGTATTATAAATAAAGAATGTGGGAACAAATCTATATTAACTAGAAACATGGCACTGATTTTCTGCTAGAAGATATTGTCTGAAACATATATTTATTGCTTTTTGCACCAACATCATGTTATTAAATAAATATGTATTAGTGTGGACAAATCTGCAGATTGCATTGTAATATATACACCCTATAGTACTTTTTTCTGCATACTGTATGTTTATCAGCACTATGCGCCTGGCTAAAGAGTACAAGATTATACTGTACATTCCTACTGAATGACTGCCCATCAGCTACATTAAGCTGACTCCTTGCTGTGGAAGGTCACCTAGAAGGAATGTATTATTATTCCCAGGACAGACCCAGTAGTCATTTAAATATTGGTATGCAGTACATGTGTTGTTGACAAACAACGTGTTGTTTAAGTGAGCACTGATATTAGTTATTCTATTTATATGTCTAATATGAAATGATTACGGTGGTAGCCTGTGATCGCAGGTGAATAAGGATGGGAATTAAGTTTCAGAGGAGAAACTTTTGAGAGAGCAGTAGTTAAAAACGTAGCAGGGATCAGGCCTAATTTTGCCTGCATTTAAAAGTGAATTTGCCTTTTATAGAGTTTTTGTAGCATATCTGGTTTTGAGGAAAGGTCCAGAAATGATGCTTTTAGTTTTTGTTTGAAATAATTTTCCTTGTTTTTGTTACTTAAGCTGGAATGCTATTTAATCACAGTTATTGGGTTATGATTTTTATTCAGCAAGTTTAAAATAGAATGTATCCAAAGAATGTTGTATGTATCCAATTTGCTTTGCATGGGTACATGGGTCCCTTTCGTTGCCAGAGGGATCTGCAAGCTGTTGCATTTGGCACCATGTCATATATTGTGTATATTTTCTATTTACATAGCACCTGGTTGTAAGGTAAATAACCATATCTTACCAATTGCTTTGTATCCGTGATTTGTGCTTATTGCTAACACCTTGTATTTGAACCTGCCAAGAGGTATATTATTTGGTTCTGGTACTGTCTTCTTGTTAGCCAGCAAACAAACATAATGTGAGACTAGTCAGAGAGTGAGAGAGGAGGAACAGAGATGAGGACCAGGGGCTCAGAAAACCAAAATATTAGTATGGGCTAGACCAGGGGTGCGCAAAGTGGGGGCGTGATAATTTCCGGGGGGGGAGGGGGGCCACGGCGGCTACAGAGGTCCCGCACTCTCCTCCGAGGCATTTAAATTAAATGCTGGGGAACCACGCGAGGCCTCTGCAGCTTCTACCTGATCTTAGGTGACGCGTCGCCATGGTAACCCAGCGTCAAATGACGCCGCGGGGGTCACGTGATGTCATGTTGCCATGGCAACATGACTGCAAATGACCCCGCGACATCATTAGCCGCAGGGGAGGGGGACGCGAGCCGGGAGGTAAGCAGGCATGGGGACGTGGATCAAAACTTTGCGTACCCCTGGGCTAGACCAGTGGCACTCAACCCCAGTCCTAAAGCCCCTTTCCTCCTCAACAGGTCAGGTTTTCAGGATGTCTCAGCTTCAGCACAAGTGGTTCAATCAGAGACTCAGTCAAAACCTCTGTGAACCCCCTGTGCTGAAGCAGGAATATCCTGAAAACCTGTTGGGGGGGGGGGCTGAGGACTGCAGTTGAACACCCCTGGGCTAGACCAATGTTTCAACACCGTTTGGCTCACCTAAAAAGAATTATAATGTTTCTGCCATGGGAACAAATCCGCATGAGTATGGGTGCCATCCATTAATGTCACCCTAAGGGCCCAAATGACCTCTCAAGAGAGTTTTCCTCCAGGCAACTTGCTCTCACTTACACTTTCGTTCCCAGCCCAGTGCTTTCAGTGCTATTAGAGCAAATAAAAAGACCGCTTGTGAGCACATTCCCATGTCTCAGACAGGTCTGCAACCCTGCCTTTCCCCATTGCCTCTTAGCATACGCTTCCACTGCAGCAAGGGATTCTGGGTAATGACACGCAAATGAGCACTCACAGTGTGTCACCTTTCGCTTCTAATCCATTTTAACACGGACCCCTATAAGCTTATGCCTGCCGCATTACACAGCTTCGAGCCTGAGACAGCTGTCGGGTTGCAGACCTGTCTGAGACATGCAAATGCACAACAAATGGTATTTTTATTTGCTATACACTGTACGGTGGATGGTGTTTGTCACTTTTGTGCTCACCATAACTTGTTTTGTGCTATTAGGGGAATCCCAGGTGCTGCTGCACTGGTAGTGTTGGCCTCAGATGTGCACACAAACCAGAAGGGTGACTGTATGATGGCGTGTAATATAGTGCGCGCACATGCACTACCGCACGCGCGTCAATTTTAATAGACTGTGTACCTTGTACACTTCTGATGCACACGCGCACGCCAGTGAGCGTAGAGCCAGCAAATCGGGGAAAAGACTTGAAAAGTGTGTTTTCGCGCTGCTGCCGTTGCACATCACACTCTAATACCCAATCAGAGTGAGGCTGCAATTTCATTGGCAGTTTCATTGGCTGCGAGATGTGGGGAATTGCTTTGGTCACATTGGATTTTTGGGGGGCGAGGAGACTCTGAGGGGGTTCAAATCACTACATGTGAACAGAGAAGTTGTGAAGGGAACATGGGAGTTTGGGAGAATTGTAGGATGTAGCTGCCTGGGGCTTTTTACTGGAAAGTGCATAGGTATGATATGTAAATGTCCGCCTTAAAGGGGCATGTGGGTTTAGGTGTCAGGTTTTGTAGGGTTTTCTTTGTGTTCTGGAGGGAAGCGAGAAGTTGTCAGCAGTTTGCATGGATATGTTGTCCATAATAAAGAAATAGGAGCATTTAATTAACCTCTTCAGCCATTTTGGATGCAGGTAATGAGGTTGTTGTGGCTGTGTGTGAAGCAGGGTGTGACATCATGGCCACGCCTACCCGTTTGTGTGATAGCCACGCCCAACTGTCACTCACAGCACAGACCATACAAACAAAAAGTGTGTTTCATGTGCACGAGTATTCGCACACGTGTGCGCTCCAACTATAAAGCAAGCCTTAGTCTGATCCCCATTTAAATATGGAGGCCCAGATTGTTACTTTAACTGTAGCATTCAATGGCACCTCTTAATGAGCCACGTATCACTGTTTATTTATTTTTGAATATTTTAAAGAAACTTCTTTGGGAATCATGTTCGCTTCCGTGGAGGTCACATTTTCAACTAAAGCTCTGAATCTTTTATGTGGGAATGTGTGACGATTTCACTAGCGCCTTCAAATGATTGCAGCGTAATTATTAACCTGCACTAGATAAACAGCAGCTTGTTATCTACAGACAGAGGACAGATATAGACTAAACATGACTACTGAAACATTTCTGTGGAAGGCAGGGAAGTTAACACAGAGCCAGAATTGACAAGTTAGGACAGATCATTCAGAAGAACGCTTTTGTTGAATGGGAGAAGGAAATTCGGATTCACTTTACAAAAGTATCAGTCAAAAATGTAGTTATTCAATGAAATGTAATGCCTGCAAGATTATTTTTCACACAATTAAGCAAAGGTTTCATGGGAAAATGAGCTCTTGGCAGTGTTTCCCTACATTCATAGGAGTTTTCTCCTCCGCATAACCCTGTTTTTATATTAAGCACTGTCCAGAAGCAGTTCCCATGGGTTTTTACTGGAAACCCCAGGGAACTAAAACACCAGAATCTTCCCTTTTTATTTTGCTGTTTTTGTTTTCATTGCAAAAAAAGTTTTAATATCACCTCTAAAGATTTTACTACAGGCGCAATAAATGTGCAGCTGCCACCAAATCATGACAGCTAGCCGAGCTCTTCCCCAGTATATGCAGGAATAATTGAGCTTTCTTTCACAATAATCCATAATATGGAATACTACATTTTTTTTTAATGAGGACAAAATGGAAGTAGCACTCCTATTACAACGAACTCCTGAAATACAATGTATTACTCGTCCAGTGTTGCAATTTGTTAGTTGTACATTGGACCCATTGTTGTTATTCTACTGAAAGCAGATTCCAGGACAAATGGGATTGGCTATTTATATGCACACTGGAATGTTGACAAGATGGCAGGAGTCCTGTCCCATGACCACTGGGATAAAATGTAACACACTTTCTTCAACGTGGTCAACCGTAACACCATTTTATGGAATTAATTCCCACTTCACTTTGTCCTTTTTGTTTCCTGGTCAGTTTGTATTGATGCATGTTTGCATTATTCTTTTAAAGATGCTAAACATGATGAAAATGTTATTATACTCTCTCTTCTGCCCATATGAGGTTGGTTCTGCATTGTGTATAACACTCCTCAAGCAACTGAAATGCATGGTTACGGTTGAGAATATAAAATATGCTGAATACATATTTCTTATGACATAAAATATACCTCTGGGACAAAACAGACAACTTGAAGGTTATTCGGGTAACTTGTTGTTCCAAATTTTGCTTAAGACTAAAATCAGTGTATCCAGTTCTGTAAATTGTCAGTTTCAGAATCCCCCTCCATATAGGATTTCAGAAGATACAGGCCAATGACTGAGGTTCTTGTCTTTAGGAAATGCTTGCCTTTCTTTGTTCACTTTTGTTATCAGTACAAAGCTTTCATAGCTGATATATTTAGTGTCTAGATGAAACAACCTGCAATAAAGTTGCCATGTGTAATCTCTGGGCTCTTGTAGCTGGAAGGATACATGTACAGAGCTGTGTGCCAAGAATTTACAGAAATCCTTCATGCTACTAAAACATGAGTCTGCTGTTATAATTACAGTGTGAAAAGCGATGTTTTCCAATCTGTAAAGCTGAATTACAGGCGTCGTTTTAAAATCCAAAACATGTTTCATCACTCTTTAAGCAAAAGTTATTTCCACCAGCAGCAAAGAGCATTGAAAAACATTTAGGGGCACCCAAAAACTCCTGCCGCCTTTCTTGCCAGCTATGCAAAAGGCATTTTATTGTGCTAAACATTAAAAGAGAGAGCCCAGGCAGACAGGACAATGATATGCTTAGATTTCAGCATGTTTTAAAATATTTCACATATTTTGGAAATGTTTAAAATGTTTGAATGCAGTAAAGAATTTAACTTGGTAGGATCAAATGCTATCTTCTAAAGCCGCATGTCTGTTTAAAGCTGCATCCTGATTTTGTTTGCCTGCTTTCCCACATCAGTGGGCAGTACAGTTGCATCAGGCTGGATCCTGGTAAATGCAGTATGGAGCTCTGCACTGTCTCTTGAGAACACCCAGCATGTTTCAGCACCTGTGTATCTGCTTCCATGGTGCAGCTGCCATTTGGAGGCGGCGTGTTTTTGTTTTGCTCTTTGCTACTATAAAAAATAAAGCACAAGAGACAGACACTGGTAAGAAATGCCAGGTCCTTCTGTAGTGGAGCCGGCTACCCGTTGTGTAGATCTGCAATACAGGGCCGAAAATGTGAAGCAGCTGCATTTTATTTCAGCCTCGATGCTGCATTGTGTCTGTAGCTGCACTGTCTGTGACTCCAGAACTCCCATTGGGCCGACTTTAGAGAGAAGTACAGAATGTAGGGCTGGTAAAGAGGGCTTGTATCTCAGTGAGTTAAAGGGAGAGTCCCTCCTAGGACCAAGCTGAACTTATGCAGTCACATGTTCAATAGGTTAAAGATGCAATTTCCCCCACTATTACCTGTTTTTAGAAGTGAGCTCCATGCAAAGCCTTTTTATGCAGATTACCAACGTTTAACTTGTATTCCAAGCTGTTTTTGAAGTTTACTTAAAAAGGCCCAAAGCCTGCAGTAGAGTGTTTACATGGCAACCCATGCTGCTTATTCTCACTTTCTCCATCCACTGGGAAGCACAGAGCGGTTTTCGATGCTGACTACAAAGGATCTTACCAGAAAAAAAACTGTCTTATCTTAATCTTCCCAGATAATGTACTTGGATGACTACAATGTCCCTAATTGACAGGGGTTTAGCAACCATTCTCATTTAGGTTGGTGGCAATTTTTTAGAAATAAAATACAGTTTTAAAAAAACAGTAAGCAGAGAAAAACTTAGAGAGATGAAAATAGACATGAACAGACATCATTCCCTGAAGAAGTAGTTAATTCTACGAAACTAGTTGGATGTAACATTCTATTGCCTTATATCTGCTTACATTGGCCTTTGTCTATGTATTGGCCTGTCCTGTTTTTATTTCATCCTGTGTGCTGTTTTGGACACTTGTGAGAGACTTTGTAAGACTGTTCAAACTTCCCTATTGAATCCACCACTGCTGTGTAGACAGTGACGTCATTACACAGCGTCCCGCGACCGAACGGCACCGTGGCACGCTGAGGGCACCCCAGCAAGCTGCGTTTTAACCTCTGTGCAGAGGATACACCTGCCGAGGTACAGGAGCAGCTTCATATCGGCCAGGAAGCAGGAGCGATTTCACCGAGCCCCAGTACCAGCTGCTGAACCTGGCTGCATGAAGGGAAATCCCCTTGGGAGTGAAAAGACTGACGTCCTGCCACAGAATCAACTGAGCTGCAGCAGCAGAGGGAAGCAAGCACCTGAATCTACAGCTAACAGCTGCCGAGTGGTAAACAGTGTGATACACACTACATGCCTTTTACCAACTTTTTTCATGTACGCAGATATATTACCCCCTTTTTAATTCTATAATATATTGTTGAATTTGCTTCACTATTTGGCGTTGTGCGCTGTTTTCTTTTGTTTCCAGACGTCATTCAGCGTTGGGAAGAAATCTTATACACAAACTGCCCCTTTAAATATAGGTGATTGTGTCCGATGGAATAAATGAATTCGAAATATGTTCAAATAGTTTGTTTTTACTATTAATGTCTCCATAGTAACCAAATGCTTTTGGAGGGTTTTGTACTCTCCTAGTATATGCAGGGAGATTGTTTATCCTGAGACGTGTTTGTGTAATTTAATTAATTAATTTAAGGTGATCAAAGGGAAGAGCAATAATTACCAGATAACATTTAAATTAAATCGGCCCGAATAGAATAAAAACTATTTTAGCCACAATAAGCAAATAAGTGAACATTTTACTTAGAGGACGTGTGAATCTTTCTAAGGAAGCCAATTTACATTGGGAAGTTGGGACCGCCCCTTTAATCTGTTTGTCTTCTATTTTGCCATATTACCAAGCTGTACTTGTAACGTAGTAAAAACTGTTTAGACTGCCAGGGATCGGACGGCTCTCCGGCACGTCCGGGGCGTGTGATCGCTCCAGCGGGAGGCTGGGGCCGGAAGTGGAGGTGCCACCACTTCCATGTTGACCGAGTTGCCCTCTCTGTCGGAGCAGTCAGCCCAATCGCCCCCTAGAAAACAACCAGGTGTCCGTGAAGTACCTGGTACATTATTAAGCACTGTGAAGGTTACTGATTACCATTCATTTTATCACGAAACACTGCGGCGAAGAAGTGCAGTATGAATCATTACTTGTTGTGTCTGTCCTTCCAGTAAAACATATTGTGGCCTACAAAGAATCGTGTTTCTCTCCAGGCCAATGAAATCGGTTATTCCCAATGCCTTGCAGGCCTCATTTAGTAGTAAGGTTTAATAGTTATGTCATTTGTACATTTACCATTAGGTGTTTTGTTTTTTTAGAACAACACTTCTTGATAAAGCGCTGACTGGTGTGAAACGCGTTGGAGGACTGTTTGTCTTCTTTTTATCCATGGCCTGTATACATTTCATATTTCACATCATTTTGTCACTCTCCATTCGGCTTTGCGCTGCTTCACTTTTGTTCATAGGTTTTTTTTTTTAGAACAAGTAACTTTTTTATTGGCATCCGTAAAGTAACTAGAGGGCTCGGAGTGCAGAATATATCAAGAGTATTTAGCTCCCATACATCCATGTGTCAATATGGTGACTTAATGCCTCTCAGTGCTATGAATTCCTAAAAAAGGGAGGTGTGGCTGACACCACAGAGTAGACTTCTGCATTAGGCCTCGGCCATGTTCCTTGCTTGCTGGCGGAAGCGCGCTGACGCACGCTCCAGCTCAGCACTGAGCCTCTACAGCCGCAATTAGAGCGGCTTTAGTAGGGGCTCACCTGCGCTTCCGCGCACTTGCGGAAGTGCAGGTCTTAAGGGAATTTAAAATTCCCCCGCTTGCCGGCGAGACAGGCCGGTCACGTGAGCGGTTTGCCCAATGAGGGCGAACCAGCTCCGTGACGTCACTGGCCCGCCCCCGGCCAGTGACGCGCCCGCCCCCGGACCGCCCCCTGACGGCCTGCTGAGAGCGCTTGGGGTAAGCAACCGCAAAGCCAGGGAAAGCACCCGCTTTCCCTGAGCCTCAGCGCGCCTCAGCACGCCAGCGGTAAGCGTGTCCGAGGCCTTAGTCAGCCTACCCTTCCTTTGCTTGGCAAAATGACCACTGCAACCAGACGAAGATGTATGGAAAACTGCAGCATCAGAACAGTTAGTCCGTAGCACAGAGAAACCTGACATGCTGCTCTAAGAGACAGAAATGAACAGTCATTGAATATTTTAGACATTGTCTGTTTCCCAAGGCTTTTTGAAAACCTATTCAGCTGTCTACTTTGATTCATAAGATAGCACATACAGTATAAACCAGGGGTGGCCAACTCCAGTCCTCAAGGGCCCCCAACAGGCCAGGTATTAGGACTATCCCTGCTTCAGCACAGGTGGCCCAATCAGTGGCTCAGCCACAATGACAGCGACTGAAGCAGGGATAGCCTTAAAACCTGACCTGTTGGTGGCCCTTGAAGACTGGAGTTGGACACCTCTGCACTACAGTTTATTATTTAGCTCCAATTTAAAACTCATCCCTGATCACTGCACCATTGTATTTACTGCAGAATTCCTTTCTGTTATGCATGAGCCTATAAGAATTTTTGCAGGGGACACAAAGATCTGCAACGAGGTTGACACTCCAGGGGGCAAACAAAATGATTAATGATTTAGCTAGATTGGTTGAATAGTGAAGAGTCTGGCAACTACAATTTAATGTTAAAAACGGCACTTTCGTACACAGCACACAGCACGGATAAAGAAGTAATGGCAATATACAGTTAACTAATATAGAGGCAAGAGACCTGAGAGCCATTATTCCAGGAGGCTTTGAAGTAGACGATCCATGTAACAAAGCAACGTGGAAAGCCAGCAGGACGTTGGGATGTATTGGGAGAAGTATTGGCAGCAGAGAGAGAGAGAGAAGTAGTTTGTCACTTTATAGATAGTTGGTGAGACCTCACCTAGAAATCTGTGTTCAGTTCTGGAGACCATATGTCAAGAAAGATATCAATACATTAGAGGTCGTCCAGAAGGGCTACTAACATAGAGCATGGTCTACATTAGGGGGCTCAACTACAGACCTCAACCCCCCACACCCAACGGGTCATGTTTCAGGATATCCCAGCTTCAGCACAGGTGGCTCAATCAGAGGCTCAGTCGAAGAGGCTGTGCTGAAGCAGGGACTGATTGCCTCCTGTGCTTATGCAGGGATGGATTGAGCCACCTGTGCTGAAGCAGGGATATCCTGAAAACCTGATCTGTTGAGGACTGGAGTTGAGCACCCCTGATCTACATCATGAAACTTATCAGAAGAGACTAAAGCACTTCAATATTTACAGGCTGGAGGGGAGAAGGGAGGGGTGAGTATGATAATACTCAAATAGATCAAGGGTTTTACTAAGGTGAAGAAGTGAAGCATATTTTAGAGAAAAGTGCTAGAATAAGAAGGTCAAGCTGGAGGGTGACAGGCTCCGGGAAATGCGAGGAAGTACTTTGTGGAAACGTGGATTCCTGGACTAGCCACCCAACAGAGGTGCTAGAGGCAAATACAGCAAAGGAATGACAAAATGCTTGGAATGCCCACAGGGTTATTCTAATTCTGAAATGAAGCCACGGATCAAACAGGTTCTTTAGTTTGCAGCAGATGGAATATCGGAATACGAGGTAAACCAAGTGGTTCTTATCTGCCATCAAATTATATGTTGCTACTGTATGTCTTATAATTATTAACCAAGTTGGAAAAATGTTTGAGAATGTATTTGGTGACTGATGCCTTCACATGAGGGCAACTCAAATGCATTGTGTTGCTTAATGGTAATAAGGCTCTTTGTGTTCTTATCCATTTAGAGACATTGTCCTTTTCTGGTAATCATCTGTGGAATGTGACATGTAGGTCACCCCTCGTAGATTAGCACCCTACAATTTAGGTGAGAAGATATCTGGTTTTACATTAGGACTGTCCTTTTGTCTCTCTATCCTACAATTAAATACTGTAATAATCTCTCCAGAACAGGCATTACCTGCCCATTAATATTCCAGTGGGAGAGTTTCGCTTGTGGTCTTCAACCTAATCTGATTATGCTCCAAGGGTTTTTTTTTTTTTTTTTACTCTTTAAGGGGCTATTGTGTTAAACAGCATCAAAACAATTTGTCAGAATGAAAGGGTTATGTTGTGATTTAAACCGCTACTGTTTAAGCAATACTTTTAAATACAAGTTTACAGGACCACCCACATGCCTTCTTCAGGCTGAAAGTGCATTCATGTTTGGAAAATATGAGTTACTTTCAGGCAACAGCATATCAAAAATGTAATGTAAGCATTCTAAATTAAATACGTGTTTGTAAAACTAATTTGTAGAATCAGAAATTCCCAGCAGATTATTGATTAAGTTAAATGAAGGGTGGTGTATTACATGGCCATTCCATCAATAAGGAACCCACGTTAACAATAAATAATGATTACTAATGTTAGGGGTTTGTTTTTCGTATGTTTTTTTTTTTTTTAAATCCTTACTTTTTTAATAAGCGTAAGTTAAACATTGCAATGACCCCATCTACAGCACATCCTTAATCAGTCACCGGAAGGAAACATATCTGTTTATCGGCACAGGTTCCTCTTCTCTGTACTAGAGATGGGCAACATTTGCAAACAATCGCCCTTCACCGCAAATGTGACCTTTCATCACGACTCAGTCTCCAATATGCGCATCTGTCTCTTTGTTTAAATATATGTGCGTGCCCCCCCCCCCCTCTACCTCCCCCCTCGCGCAGGGGTGTATGTCTGCACATTGGCACTCGAACAGAATGTTCAAAAATTTGCTTCAAACACGTGTATAGACATCCGTCGGTGGATGTTACGACATTTGCAGAAAAGGATCAAGTCAATACGGCGATGGATTTAGGCGCAGAATTTGCAGGCCGAGTATTCGCACATCTCTACTCTGTAGATTGTTAACTAATGGACAAAGTTACAGCTGTTGGCGTACACTTTCTTTGAAACACAGAAAATACTAGGAGGGAGTACCAAGTCAGCATGGCAGATCTGGTGGATAAAGTTGCTTTGAATGGGCCGTTCCACATAGAAAAAGGTGAACTAAGGGCTGTGACCTTTTTAATAAGCTAAATATAGCTGATTAGGACCTTTTAAACAAAGGTAATTATAGGTATTTTTAAATACCCTTTTTTACTTTGAGCTTTTCTATGGTAAACTATAGCTATGGGTTTTTGTTTTTTTTACAATTTTTATTTACTGTTCTTTTGGCAATCAGTTATTAGTCCTCAAACTACAGTAGCTATGAAGCCTTTATTAGTTCAACAGCAAAACATAAGTAGTCTAAGGACCATACCTTTAAAATATCCATACATAGTCTAGATTAGATCCTTTTAACATAATAATCTCTATGTCTCCTTTCTACTCCACTTGTCTCTTTTTAGCTCTTTCAAGGCCATAACCTTTTACTATTACTGCCTCATTACTGGAACTCTCCCTCTGTCCGTGATAGCTAAGAACCTTTGCTCACCCTCTTCAAGGCTCTTTTTAAAGCCCACCTTTTCAATAAAACATGTCAATCGTATAGAAAACATAATGACTGCACTGACCATTCCTAATGCACTTCCAATATTGCCCATGGGACGCACTAATGCACTTCCATGTGCTTATTGTGTTTTTGTAAGTTACCTAACATACAATTTACTCAGATTTGTGGGGCAGGATTTACTTCTCCCAACCTTTTCGTTTTATCTGTAGTGCGTGAATTATTCTAAAGTCTGATATACGTGGTTGCGACTTTTGAAATAGAAAGCTACATACATATATGTAAATGTAAAAAAAGATATAAATCCTCAAGACAACCAATCTAATATATATATATATATTCATTGTAACATCGCCGGAAGAAGAGATCAGTGTATCTCGAAAGCTCGCACAAATAAAAGCATTTCGTTAGCCACAGAACGGTATCATCTATTTATTTTTTGATTATTGAAGCTCGGCTAACACGGTACTGATACCTCTACATGTATATATATATATATATATATATATATATATATATATATATATATATATAATCAATTGAATCCTAAATTGACATTGCTACACATGGATTTGTAGACTTACAGTGCCAGATCATTGCTGCTTCACATCTGTTTATCTACTCTTTAGTAGTGTGTCATATCAAAGAAAGGGAATGAAATATGACTGCTTTCTTAATCAGCTTTATTAACGTTTGGCAAGTTGAAGCAGCACTCGAGAGTAGGTTAGAAAGATTTGGGGATTGTTAGTGTTGCACTTTTACTATGATTTTCTTATAAAAACATGTCTGTACGGTGACCTTATTTCCTCTCTCATGCTTCAGCTATTTGGATTTTAAACATCTAAGTTATATAGCGCATCGTACAGTTAATGTTCTTTCACAAGACTAATTAAGCCCTTTGCTGACGGAAGTGGTTTTTTTGGGGATATTGTCGGGGAGCATTGAAGTACTCACTATTAGAGATAAAACATAGGGTAATTATGTAAGTTTTAACAAGCATTGTAATATATTAAAAAATAACCCAGCCTTCTAAAAATGTAAATATAGAAATACAGACTTTACAATTTCAGATTTCCAAGGCTTCTTTGTTTTCATGAACACCTGGTTTTCACTGCTACCTATTGTCTGTATTGCAATTTACAATGTATTCATATATTCTGCACTAAAGGACAATAAGTAGGAAGGCTAACATAATTTAACTTGCAAAAATATATCAACACAAACTGGTGCAATAGGTAGAGAAGGAATTCTCACCTTCTAACATTAGCTCAATATAATGCAGTGGTTCAGGGTGAATTTATGGACTTCTAACTAGCAACAATCCTCCTATCACCCAAATCAAATGTATTGTTCTCTATTTAATATGAACCAGAGGGTCCTTCAGACCTGAAACTTGGTACTCAAAGCACCAGTGACCACCTGACTGACAATGCATTACATTTTCTATATTTTTGCCAGTACTTCCAAGCAAAAATAAAGGTTGCTGCGGGGTCACCTAATCGGAAGCTGCAATGTCTTCTCATCTGATGTCATGGCTTTCTTTGGTTGCTAGTGGGAAGCTGACCTGGGGGCCATATTGTGTCCCCCGGAAAATAATTCTTGTTAAGGAATTTTAAAATTAAATATCTTGGGAACCTGGGGGCCTTTCTGTCAGCTCCAAAGAACTCCATACTCCATATTTTAAACAACTTTAAAAAAAAATGTGTCATTGTATTGTATGTCTTTATTTATATAGCGCCATTAATGTACATAGCGCTTCACAGCAGTAATACACGTGGTAATCAAATAAATAACAGATAATATAAATAACAGATCATGGGAATAAGTGCTTTAGACATTAAGGAAGAGGAGTCCCTGCCCCGAGGAGCTTACAGTCTAATTGGTAGGTAGGGAGAACGTACAGAGACAGTAGGAGGGAGTTCTGGTAAGTGCGTCAGCAGGGAGCCAAGCTTTATGTATCATGTGTTCAGAATATCCACAGTGCTATTGTGTATATGTATATATGTGTATATGGGCATGATTGCTGCTTTAACTCTTTGAGTGCCAGAGGGGTCATGGTGCCCGAGTACTCTGGCCCCTCTGGCACAGTGCGATCACATGACCATGGTGGCCATTTTCCTGGAAACAGAAGAGGAATCCTCCTTCATTCCAGTAATGGGCAGATCGCCTCCTGTGTTCCATGGCAATGCATGGACGTGATCAAAGCATGAAAAAACAGACCCTTTGAGGATGACATAGTCATTTACGTCATGGGGCCCCCAGAGTGCCAGTCCCCATGACGTAGTGACTATCTTGGGGCACCCAAAGGGTTAACCCCCTTTGTTAATTGAAAGGACGGTGTTAATCTGGTATCAGTAATGTTGTTTTTGTCCAAACCCAGACTGGCTTTTTCTTCGTACGTGTATAAAAACAGCACAATAATGATAAGTAGTAGAACGTATTCAGTTTGGTTTCCCACTTGGCACACCTTCCCTGTGACGGTGCCTGTTATTTTATCCCTCTGAGAGCAGGGCCTCGCAGGTGCAGTTTCCAGCCACGGATTCATGCTGCTTAGGGTCTTTCCATTCAGCCGGTCACTTATACATGCACTTGCTGCTCTCACATGCTTAGCATAACATGTCTCATGCTAGCGGATGGTCTGCTCGTGGGAACTCGTTCTTGTGTGTTAGGAACAAGCTTTCACATGGCGGGTGTGCCACCACACAGTACCATCTGTACACTGGTTAAGTGTATTATGTATAATTCATGCTTTTTAATCAGAGGGTTTTACCTGGAATATATTGAACGTCCAACACAATAGATTTGAAGACTAAAGTGCGTTTCTAGCCAGTACTTACCGGGAAAGGCATTGCTGGTCTAGTTTTAAATATATTTTCATAGATAAGGACATCTACTGACTGCTGATAATTGGGGCACAGTGAGCCACGGGCCTGTCTCTTCAAGATTATTTATAGCAGTGGGAAACAAATGGTGACAAACAGGAAGAGAGTCGCCCAGTTGGAAAGTTCATTTTGAATCCCCAGGGCAAGCTCTGTGACTGGCAACAGGCACCAAAATTGGATCACGAGCACTGTGTGCCAGGGTCTTGTTCTGCCTTCAAAGTATTAGGTGCCGCACAGTGATTAAAGAAGTACAAATATAACACAATATGTTCACAAAGACGCAAAAAGGAAAATAGGTCTGTGTCTGTCACAGCCGGTGGAAGCCATGTGGTAACTTCATCCATAGGGGAAGCCCTGCTGAGATGAATAAGCACAAAGAGAGGCCCATCTAACACGGCCTGTGCTCATTCCACTGAGTCAGGAGGCCACCGGTCACCCTTTTCAGAGACAAACGTGTTCCTGTTGAATTCCCCCAGAAAACTTAAGCTGTGAAACATGTAAGAAAGTATTTTAAACCCTTTTAACTGCAGGAGCGTTCTCGGCATAATTGCCTCATTTAGTTTAAGCTCTCAAAAAAAAATCTAACCACTTATCCATCTATCATAAAACCCGCGTTTTTCTCCCTCGGAGGAGCTGCGTGATGTGCAATTTGTTCAGGACCCGCACAACACTATTGGCAAATATGTAAAGCCAGTGGTATTCCTTCTTTGATGCAGACATTATTCAAATCCGCACAAAGTTACTTGAGAATTTCCAGGTGACCGTCTTATTGTTGATATAACCAGCATTATCTGTGTGGGCTGATGCTTTCTTTGCAAAGCCTTGTCGATGGATTCCGGGAGAGAATGCAGGAGGAGTGTCTCCCCAATGCAGTTTCCTATCCAAAATGGCATCAGTGCTTTACATGCCCAAGGAAATACTATATGTGGTCTTCTGTAGAGTATATAGTTAGTGTGAAGGAGAACCAGTGTTGATTCTCCTCTGACCTTATGGCAATTTAGTTTTCAGTGAAGAAAACAAACAAAGAACATGATTATTTTGTAATCAATAACAGGATCTCCAATGCCATTGCTCTAGGGATATTATTTGTAATATTTTGATTTAAAAAAATACCGTATTTATTTTGAGTGGTCTTCAACAAAAACAAGGTCCTATATAGAATCCAGAAATCAGTAGCCACCTAGATTAGTAAAATATTTCTGATTGTGGATCACTTAATGCCACTATAGAGTGCGTATGTTATATTCACACACCCTAAAAGGTGTTATGAAATCAGTAGTCCAAGTGCCATGTCTATTTTGTTTATTTTTTTTAGAAACCAGCCATTCTTCAACATTCATATTTAAGAAGTAAACGTTTGTTTGTTTTTTATTTTAACTTGACCACCCGCAGATTAACAGTAATTTTTTTCATTAGCATAATGGATAACGTAACCACATTAGTGCCTGAGGTTCATGGGAGGTGCTTCACTTTGTTTAGTGGTCCCCTTTCATGTGGCTGTGTGTTGCAGATATTATGCCATTCCCTTCCACCCAATGCCTGCGTTTCTGACTTCACCTTCCCGTATTAAATCTCTGGCAGGGTGTTTCTTGGCCATGGTGATCCCATAATAGGGACATGATTATGAAGAATGTTTTATTTTCAAGACGGATCTTCCTTCCCCCACCACCACTAAACATGGCAATTCTGCCCCAGAATTAAATGATGCATCTCAACCCCCTTATAACGCTGTGCTTGGGGTCCAAAGAATCACATCGCGCTATAAGCGGATCGCGTTAGAAATAATGTACAATTGTATGCATTGTACAATAAAGTATTTAAGATACCAATAATCGTGTTGTAAAGTATTCATAAATACGAAAATTGGGAGCCACGCTGCATCGCGTTCTAAGCAGATTCGCGTTGTAACGGATCGCGTCATAACGGGGTTGAGCTGTACTATGCTAACAAACCTGGCTGACCAATGTTTTGTGGATGAAAATCCTGCCCTTGTAATATGCATAACTTATATTTCCTTCTCTTTGTTGATCGCCCCTGTGCATGGACGAGATGTATACTGTAGCTTCTTGCCTTTTATCTCTAGTTTATGACTCTTTTATTGAGGCATCTGCTTAGTTTAACCAGAATATCTCAGTGATCTGAAGGGAAACCCTAGGAGACATTTAACAGTATTTCTGCTTGATTAAAAACTTGGCCTTCGTTCTAATTGCAAGTTGGGAGCTTGAAATGTTTTTTTTTTGTTTTGTTTTTTTAGAAGAACCAATATAATTTAACTTTCTCTTTCCTTTCAATTAGTAGATACGTTTTACATGTAAATAGAGAACCATATACTAGACAGGGGTGAGCAAACTTTTTATGCCGAGCCCTCCTTTTCATCCATGACATTTCTCGGGCCCCCCCTGCCTGATGTAATCAAAATCACATGAAAATAAACAACCTTTATTAAACAGTATACAATGTAAATACAAATATGTCTAAGGCCGCGCGTATAGTGCCCGTGACGGAGACGCGTGATGTCACCCGTCACCGCAAGCAAAAGTTGTATTTCGCTTTCTGGCGGCGCGGGCGACCAGGCCATTGATTGGTTCAGAGGCTGTCACAAGGTGACAGCCCCTGAAAAATCAAATATTGCCGGCTTCAAAAAATCGCGTCGCCCCGTCGCGCTTACTATAAGCGCACGCGTGGCGACAATGCATTTGTTTTCGGGCGGCGGCGCCGGCACTATAAGCGCAGTCTAAATACATACTTCAACAGCTCGCTCTTGCAAAATTAGGCTGCGTCCACGCTGCCGCTGAGAGCGGTGACATCACCAACTCTCCAAGCACGAGCACAGGGTGTCCTGCATAATTTTGCAAGCACGAATGGGGAAGTGTTTTCACTTTTTTTTCTCCCATTATTTCTGTACATTCATAGTATGAGTGATAAAGTGGCAGCCGACCCTTTCACTTGCAGAGGATCGCAGCGAAGCACCTGCACTATTCTGTTCGGCCGCCCGCGCACATCTTCGTCTGCCCGCCCGTGCACATCTTCTTGGCCGCCCGCGCACATCTTCTTGGCCGCCCGCACACATCTTTTCCGCCTGCGCACATCTTTTTCGCCTGCGCACCCAGGTTTTGCCACACGCGCCCCGCCTAAATAATCTTGCGCCCTTGGCGCCCCCCCAGTTTGTGCACCGCTGCATTCAATGACAACACCCACACAATCACAGACAACACACACACAACCCCACACACTCTCAAACCCCCCCCACACACACACTCACCCCCCCCACACACACACACTCAACCCCCCCCACACACACACACACACACTCAATCCCCCCCCCACAGACAACCCCCCCCACACACACACTCAACCCCCCCACACACACACTCAACCCCCTCCCACACACACTCAACCCCCCCCCCACACACACAACCCCCCCTTCCCACACACACTCAACCCCCCACACACACACACTCAACCCCCCCCCCCACACACACTCAACCCCCCACACACACACACTCAACCCCCCCCCACACACACACACTCAACCCCCCCCACACACACACTCAACCCCCCCCCACACACACACACGCTCAAACCCCCCCCACACACACTCAACCCCCCCCACACACTCAACCCCCCCCACACACACACAACCCCCCCCCCACACACACAATCTCCCACCACACAACCCCCCCCACACAACCCCCCACACACACACAACCCCCACACACACACAACTCCCCCCCACACACACACACACACAACCCCCCACACACACACACAACCCCCCCCACACACACACACACACACAACCCCACACACTCAACCGCCCCCCCCCCACACACACACACACTCAACCCCCCACACACACACACTCAACCCCCCCCACACACACCCCCACACACACACAACCCCCCCTCACACACACACACTCAACCCCACACACACTCAACCCCACACACACACACACAACCCCCCACACACACACAATCCCCCCCCACACACACACACGACCCCCCCCACACACACGACCCCCCCCCCACACACACACACAACCCCCCCCCACACACACACACACACAACCCCCCCACACACACCCCCACACACACACACACACAACCCCCCCCCCCACACACACACACAACCCCCCCCCCACACTCAACCACACACACAACCCCCCCCCCCACACTCAACCACACACACAACCCCCCCCCCCCCCCACACTCAACCACACACACACACACCAGGTGGGTGGGGGGAGGTTGTAACTAAGCCTGCTCAGGTCCCCCCCGCCCCCCATGTACTGCTGAAAACGGGCGGCTAACAGACAGGAGGAGGGCTTGTCTGTGTGCAGGGAAGGCCCCGCCCCCCACTCTGACACAGACAGAGCAGAGAAGAGGAGCAGCCTCTGCATGGAGCTTCTGGCCCCCGTGCACAGCTCTGCCCACCCCAGGTTTCCCTGCACGCAGCCTGCGCCCCCCCTAAATAATCTTGCGCCTCCCAGTTTGCGCACCGCTGGACTAGGACAACTTAGCCCACCTAGAATGTTCAATTTCCTTAGTGGTTATAAAAATAAGAATATGATGAGTGCAATGACATGCCTTCCACAGCCCCCCATAACATGCTTCACCCCAATGTCACGTCATGCAGTGGTTAAATTACTGACAGGGATTCTGGGTAGTAACATGCAACTGCGTGTCACTTAGGCCTCGGCCAAGCTCCCCGCTGGCGTGCTGAGGCTCAGTGCGCCGTCAGGGGGCGGGCCGGGGGCGGGCCAGTGACGTC
The DNA here is from genome assembly GCF_040206685.1 of Ascaphus truei. NCBI lineage: Eukaryota > Metazoa > Chordata > Amphibia > Anura > Ascaphidae > Ascaphus > Ascaphus truei. The sequence continues at coordinate 45,254,820 of NC_134487.1, read as the reverse complement.
ACGGAGCTGGTTCGCCCTCATTGGGTGAACCACTCACGTGACCGGCCGGCCCTGCGCTCCGGCGAGCGCTGAAATGTAAAAATCTGCTAAGACCTACACTTCCGCGCGCTTGCGGAAGCGTAGGCGAGCCCCTACTAAAGCCGCTCTAATTGCGGCTGTAGGGGCTCAGTGCCGAGCGGAAGCGCGCCTCAGCACGCCTCCGCCAGCAAGCAGCAACCCTGGACAAGGCCTTAGTTTTAATTCATGAGTGCTTTCACATGCAAATTGTTACATTTTAGGCCAGTGTTTCTTGGCACTATCCTGCAAAAACACCAACCCATTAGAATAACTAATGACCTAGCAACCACTGAATTTGCATATGGAGGTAGTAACGTTTGAATGTCACCAATACATAGTGTGTGTCGAGCGTCCTGATGATGGGGTTAAAAAAGATATGTTTCTCAGGTACTGAAAGGTTTAGCATAAAAGAGGCTGCTGATAGGGATGTGATTAAAGGGTGTAGTAGTTCATTTGTTTAATTTAAGTAAAAAAATATATATATTATTTGTAGTAGAAGTGTGCCTTGATTATGTGTTGTTATATTAGGTATGATATGAATAACAAATGAGTAATAACAGGCAATAGATTATTTATAAGGTTATCAGTACAACAATTGGAATATGTATGTATATATATATTATTTTTTTTATTGTCTTATTCTTGTACATTTAAATGTGTGGAAATATATGGAAGGGGGGGGAAGTTATTGAAAAAAAAGGGTGTAGTAGTAAATTCATGATGTTGATACTTTTATAAAACAAATGACATCTTGCATGTTTGAAGAATGTTTCATTGTGTATGTTGAGTCCCTTCCCCTCTCCTACATGGTCCTCTGACAGGGAGGGTAGGTGTATAAATGGGATGATATCACAATGCAGGTACAAGCAGTCAATTAATACATGGGAAAAAATAACCTTGATTTTCAAGGAAACTATAAATGTACAGCTTCAATTTAGGTATTATTACATATGTTAAAGCATACCTATTACTCCCCCACACTCAGTATATGCAAGCACCTTCTCTCCCCACCTTCAAGACAAACCTTAAAACTCACCTCTTCAATGAAGCATTTCAGTAGACTAGACTCACGGCTACTGTCCCACAGTCACTCATACAACTGTTATGCCATCTACTGCACTTATTCCCCAACCTGTAAATCTCCCATCATACCACTTAGATTGTAAGATCTCCGGGGCAAGGATTTCCTTTTCTATGGTCTGATCTTATTTGTTTCACTTATTGTATTATAATTCCCTGTACTGTATTGTCTCTCTTGTAAAGCGCTAAGTACAGCTGTGGGCGCTATATAAATAAAGATAAACCTACATTACATTGACAAACTGCACAATCTTTTTTGTAGAACCGATCCATAAAGATCGCTTGTTAGCAGTTCTTGGCTGCAAACTGTTACCACACATGTGCAGACCCTTTCAGTACTTAGCTTTACAACTGTGCAACAACCCATGTGCTCACAAGTTGGCGATTGATCGTGTTTAAAATCTGGTAACCAACACATGATTGCTTTGTGACAACATAATCCTACTTATTGTTTAAATAAATATTTTTGCTAGACTATGTTGATCATTTATGGTGCATGATCCTTTAGGTCCCAAAGGGAAGCACAGGTATGAAAGGGCCTGACCTAAGCTAACCTCACAAGGAGGGAATTTGTACAATGCTAAACCCAGCACGAGCTGAGGGTTGGTATACTGGCTGCTCATTAAATCTTCAGGGTAATTTGACAACCTGATTTGCTTTGGGAAAGCAATGTAATTAATTATTAACTATCGCTCAGCAATTCCTTTCTGCCCCTTTGACATTTGCCAAGCTTGCATAGAAACGGCAGATAAATTATTTTAAATGAAGAACCACTGTTTGCACAAGTGTACAAATAAGAAACTGGTTACGATATAACCAATATGTATTTGGACAAAGATGACACATTTACTGAGAGACTTATTTACAGGTCTGGGTTTGTCTTGCATTACGTTAAAGGAATATTTGCCATTAGTTGAGGTCAAAATCAACCTTTCTATCAAAATCCTTGTGTGTGTGTGTGTGTGTGTGTGTGTGTGTATATATATGTATATGTATGTATATGTGTATGTGTATATATATATATATATATATATATATATATATATATATATGGAACCATGTTAAAAATGGTTTTGAAGCCAAAGGTCGCACTGTGTGCTCATTTGCATGTCATTTCCCAGAATCCCTTGCTGCAGTGGAAGTGCTGTGTGCTGGGTGATAATGGTGAAAGGCGAGGTTGCAGACCTGTCTAAGACATGCAAATGAGCATACAGTAATATTTCCATTTGCTATATGCTTTGCTGTGGAGGGTTTTTGTCACTTTTTTTTACCCACCATAACTTAACTAAGTATGGTAAAACCCATCCTCATTGCTTCATTTTTGAATAACCAGTATAACCAATCCCACACTGATGAGACCCATTAAGGTTGAAACGGCTGTCTGTGGGTGGGTTTACTGGCTATGCATCTTAACCCTGGCTGTGCTCAAAGCTGTGACCATGCAGCAAGATTAAGCCTATAGGGAACCATGTTAAAAATGGTTTTGAAGCAAAAGGTGTCACTGTGTGCTCATTTGCATGTCATTTCCCAGAATCCCTTGCTGCAGTAGAAGTGCTGGGTGCTGGGTGATAATGGTGAAAGGCGGGGGTTGCAGACCTGTCTAAGACATGCAAATGAATATACAGGAATATTTACAGTGGCTTATATATATTTGTATTTCTTGTTCTCATTTCCAATTTGTCATTGTATCCAAAAAGGTAGAATAGTTATTGGAAAGGGATCTCTGTGTAATATTCCTTCATGTTTACAAAATTATTTTTATTTTAATAAGGTGTTAGATTTTTCTTTTTAGTGTGTAAAATAATAAAGAATAATAATGATGTATTCATTATAAAACAAAGTAGATTCAACAGGTTTTAGGTGGAGCACAACTATTTTAAAATTCTTTGTTTTGGGATACTTCCCTTCCAAAACAATGTATATATTTTATATGCAATTGGCTGTTTGTGTTTCTGAAAAGTACTACATTTATTGCTTAAAACAAATATTGAAATGTAAATGTCAGAGATTAAACAGTCTGTGATAAAAATGAGTTATTCTAAAAGGTATGTTCTGCTGCAGAAGAGGCCTGTAGCCAAAGGCCAAGACATTCTTTGAGCAAAATTAAGATTTGCCATATTGATTAGTTTAATAACAGTGCTTGCATTTCTAAGGTTAAACAACAGTGTCCCAAGTTTGGAAGCCATTTTGTGTTAATCAATGGATGATAGGGAATAGTATCTATATAGAATGGTTTACAGACCTACCAATAATGTCACCTGTTGTTGAATTACAAATAATGTCTTCACACATTTTCAAACAAACCTTTTTATTCAAAGGTACAAAGCAGCAGTGCTTAAATTGAACGCTGTTATGTGAGGAGGAGGTTAAATGTTAGCAAAGGAAATGTACACAATGAAATGTACTGGTTGCATAAGTATTCAGTCCCTTAAATGAGTAATTGGTAGAAGCAGCTTTTGCAGCAATTACTGCTATGAGTCTTTTTGGATCTGTCTCGACTATCTTTGCACAGTAGGACGGTGACATTTTTGCACATTCTTCACGGAAAAATTGATCCAGTTCTGATAAGATTGTTGGGAATTGTGGATAGACGATAATCTTCAAGTCTCGTCATAAATGTTCGATTGGAATGAAGTCAGGACTTTGACTGGGCCACTCAAGAACATTCATTCTCTTCTTGTACAACCTCTCCAGTGGGGCTGTGGCTTTGTGCTTCGGGACATGTGAATTTCAGAGTCTTGGCTGACTCAAACAGGTTTTCCTACAGGATTTGCCTGAACTTTGCACCATCCATTCTCCCCTCCATCCTGACAAGCTTCTCAGTTCCTGCTGAAGAGAAGCATCCCCCTAACATGATGTTGCCACCACCATGCTTGACACTTGGGATGGTGTTGACTGAATGATGTGCAGTGTTGGGCTTGCGCCAGACATAACACTTGGAATTTAGACTAAAAATTTCAGTTTTTGTCTTGTCTGACCACAAAACTTTCTTCCGCATGTTTGCAGTATCATTTCTGTGCTTTTTTTGCAAACTCCACATGTGATTTTCGATCAGTTTGTTTGAGTAATGGCTTCTTTCTTGCCACCCATCCATACAGGCCAGCTTTGTGCAGGGATCGGCTTATTGTTGATGTGTGTACACTGACTCCCATCTCAGACACAGAATTTTGCAGATCTCGCAATTTCAATGTTAACTTCAGAGTGACATCCTGAACCAGTTCCCTGCTTGCCCGGCTGCTCAGTTTGGGAGGGCGGCCTGATCTGGATAGTGTCTGGGTGGTATGATATATCTTACACATCATAATGATGGACTTCACTGTGCTGAGAGGAATAATCAGCGCCTTTGACATTTTCTTGGACCCTTTTTCTACTCTGTGTCATGAGGAGACTGGTCTGAAAATGTATTTGCATGAGAAATGTGGTTCCCTTTATTGCTAGAATTATGCGTTGAGGAAATATGAAGTTGCGAGAAGCTGTTTGACTTGTATCAAGGCTGATGTTTCACTGCAATGTATTTAACAAAATCGCCCTTTTCCGTCTTTCCTCTGAGTCCTAACAGTGACATATGAACGTGAACTGCTCACAGCATTGCAGGGCTTACTCACGAAGGTAAATTGTGGGTTAACGCAACAAATCCGGTGATAAGACTTCAGTGGCAGTTAACGCCGGATTAGTGAATCTTAGTGAATCTCCCCGAAGAGCGTTAGTTGGAACGGGAGTGTGCATGTTTGCTCTGTGACCCTTTATTCTCAGTCTCCTGGATGTATTTGTAGAGGTTTGTGAGCTGATATCACGCTGCCAATGTGCGTGGCTCTGTGAGCCTGAAGACCTGGCACAGTACACATGTTTTCTTCACATTCCAAGTACCTTCCTTTGTCTTAGAAATTAAACGGAGACTTGAATCAATCAGAAATAAATCATTACCTCACCTTTGTGTAAGAAAAGCACCACTCCTTGTCTATAGTCATTAAACCCTTTTCTTTGGATCATTGTGCTTGACAAAGACTGAAATATAATATTTTAACCCCTTCAGTTAAACAGTGAGCTCTCACATACCGCATAGCAACATATTGGGGACCTTCCAATACTGAAGGGATTCAACAACATTGTTAAAAAGGCTGATACCTTTGAACACACTGTTTCCTTTCACATGGATAGCTAAGGGGTACAAAGCATCATTTCTCTTACTAAGGCAGTGGTTCTCAACCATTTTTTTTTTTAGCACTGTCACCCCTGGAGGATTTGTAAAATCAAAGGGCACCCCTTGCTCATCAGACCGCACGGAACCACTCACCCCATTCTTAACACACTTCTCATTCACAATCCCCCTTTGTCACACAACACACTGTTACTGGTTACTATTTTTACAAAGGGGCAATCTGCCCTAGCACCAAAGTGAATTCATTCCAGTGAGATGTTTAAGAGGTCTCATGTGGGTGACTGACACCTTTACCAAAATACATAAGTCATTTTAATTTCTTTTTTTTTTTTTTAAAGTTAGACTTGGGAGGCGTTTGATTTCCCTTATGTGTGATCAGCAAGTGCTTGTACAGCCCGAGCTCCCCTTATCTGTATCGGCTCTTTGATAAGGACAGGGTGGGATAAGGGTAAAGAAAAACAACTTTACTGACAAACACTTCCCCATTTAGAGGCCCCTAAGGAATTTAACTGGCTGACCACTGTACTGTATGTATGTATATATTTATTTGTATAGCGCCGTCCATGTACTGTACATAGCGCTTTACAGTAATAATAGGAATAAGCGCTTCATACATAGAAGTAGAGATGAGGTAAAGGAGTCCCTGCCCTGAAAAGCTTACAATCTAAGTGTCTTGCTCTGTGGGGTTGCATCTTTAAAGGACTAGGAGCAAACAAAAAAAGAGGCAGCAATCCCAAGCTACGCATATCACTCATATATAAGTGGTAGATCCAAATAGGCATCAAGCAGTACACATGGGTTTGTTGCTGAAAAAGAGTTACCTTTATTCAAAGGATCATACCACACAGCAAGCGATGTTTCAGGCCCAGACACGGCCTTTCATCAGGAAGGTGTGACTAAACATGCACCTTTTCTTTTCTTTTTTTTAAGAATAAGTGGCCTGTATTAAAGAAACAGTCCAAGCAACTTACAATATATATATATATATATATATATATATATATATATATATATATATATATATATATATATATTGCTGTTTTAATATATGCAGCCTTTATTGAAAACGACATAAGCTGCCGATCGATTCATTCTCCCGTCTTCGATCAGCAAAATCCCGCTTCCCAGGGTTCACTAAATAGCTGCCTTTCAGTTTGAAATCAATCCTTCAGTGTAACTCAGCAGCTACAATGTATTCGTATGTTACTACGGTAATTTATTGTTACAGTTTGCAGCTCAAACTGCTTGGGAAAATTGACAACAAATTATCACAAACAGGAAAGTGTTACAAAGATCTTGCACTGCTGGGGATGTGTGCTAAACCTGTTATAGAAATCAAAAGATTGTCAGTATATTAAAACGCATTAAAAAATGGCATTAAGAGTTGAATTGTATAATAAAAAAAGGTAGTAAGTATTATCTAATTCTGCAGAACTGATTCATTTAAAAACACACATGTAGAACATTGCTTTGATTAGATTGCTAATAACCCCCACATTCTGTTTTTAGAGCATAAAGACATCCCCCCCCACAAAAAAACAAAAACAATTTAAGCCTTTATTTCCTTTGTTTTATAAGTAATGTGCTCTCCTGTACAGAAGCCCAGAATTATTACTCCTTCAATGCCACAGCTTAAAACCTATGGAAATTAAGATAATTATTTGTTTAATGGGGGGGGGGGGGGGAGAGGGGTTCAATGTAAAGGGTTGAATTTTCAGAAACTATTTCATATACTTACAAAAATACAAGGAAAAATAATCATTTAGATTCTGTAAGTGACAGCAAAAACACAAATTGAGAGCGTGCAAAGCATTTAAAAAAAATCTGCATCAGAAAGATACAGACATGTTTACGGTAATGGGGTTAAAGTCTTGCTTGTTGACAAGGAAAATAAGTCGCTGTTCATGGAAACTGTCAAGTAACAAAAGAATATTTCCCATTTTATACACGAGTAATGTTTAAACCAGGTTTGTTTAATGTACGATAACACATTCACTTCACTGTATGCTGCTATTTTCTCAGTAGACCTAATGGGTAAACGGAATGGTTTACATGGTTAAGACCACAAAACCTTTAAAGGGTCCAAATTAATTAGGTATTCCTCATGATCCAGACACAAGTTGTCCTCATGTTACCCCTGTAAGCCTGTAGCTATGTTTTATCCTTTGTATGTGCTCCTTGGAGCAATGTCTCCCTGAAATGTGCGCGACTTTATCCTGCAAATGCAAGCATTTTATCACGTGCATTTTCTATTTCCCATTTCCCGGTCTAATCATTTGTATCTTGTAAACACCTTTTGTATAAAGTTATTGACGTCAAGTGGAAAACACAATTGGGTGCCTTTAAATTGAAAAGAGAGGAGCAATTATCCCAGCAGATGGTTCTGAAATTGAGCAGTGTATGTAATATTATTATCCCCAAACATATTCCCTGTGTGTAGTCACACACTGCTCTCGTTGTCGTTTTGTGTGTGATTGACAGGTGGTTGTTTGAGGTCTTATTACTGAAGTCGCCTGAGTGCAATGCGGTGTCACTCTGAATAAAATCATTTGAATTACATTGACATGTGTGACATGATGTTTCTAATTGTTTTATTAACAGGATGCAGATTTTAAGATTGTTGCTTAGCATTCAATATCCCTGGCAAATCATTTTCCATTTTTATTATTATTCCATATTTTTTGCAAGCTTTTTGTTCAAACTCGGATAATTAAATGGACTGTTCGGAGAGTCTCCGAGTTCTGTAATAGCCACACACATTTCTATATCACAAGGAATGCAAGGACTCAGAGCTTGACCTTGATAAACTGGAACTAGCTGGTTACCATAATTTATGCTAAAAAAAAACACAGCATTGTATGCCTGGATGAGCCTTTGATTACCTTTATTGAAAACTAATTACCTAAGCTGCTGATCGATTCGTTCTCCCGTGATCGATCAGCAAACTCCTGCTTCCCAGGGTTCACTAAATGGCTGCCTTTCAGTTTCAAATCAATCCTTAAGTCAGTGTAACTCAGCAGCTACGATGTATTCTTATATTACTAAAGTAACATTATCTATTGTTACAGTTTGCAGCTCAAACTGCTTGGAATATTGGCAACAAATTCTCATAAACAGGAAAATGTTGCAAAGATCTTGCACTGCTGAGGACATGTGCTCAAACTTGCTATAGAAATCAAAAGAGGATCAGTATATTAAAACTCATTCAAAATGGCATTGAGTTGAATTTTAAAATAAAAAAGTATGAAGTAATATCTAATACTACAGAACTGATTCATTTAACAATACACATGTGGAATATTGCTTACACATCAGATTACACAAACTAGACCAACATACATTAATAGTGCTGGCAGAGGCACTTCTGTATATACTTCAAATTCAGATCATGTCTAAGTAATGACTTCCCTTTGCCATGTGTTGCAGGTGTCTATGTTCATAATAAGCAGCTCATGCTGTATTATTTTTGTTTCTCCTATATTACAGGAGGCAGTGAATGTGTTACATGGCTAAGGGTATTCACTTTTTTACCACTCCAACATATATTGTTAGATGGAACTCCTTTCACCATCAGAGGTATCCGCAGTGCCGTGGAGCTAAGATTTTGCATGTTTTCCATCGCTTTGCGTAGCAACGCTAAACATATTGAGCTGGTAACTACTTCTGGTCTCAGCCAAAGACATTGTGGCCAGTTGCTTGGCCGCGTACAGCGGGAACGTGTCTGTGCTGCCTGGCCCGAGGCCAGGATCTCATGGCAATGGTTGGGAGAGCTTTATTTTTTCTCTTAAGGCTGAGTCCCCGCTGGCGCTGAGCGCGCTCATGCTTAGAGCATGAGCGCCGGGTGTCCTGCAACTTGCGGGCGGGCGCTCTGGGGGGAGGAGCGGGGGGGCGCATTGCTGGCTATCGAGCAAGCGGGAAATTTAAAAAAATGTGTTTACTAAAGCGCCGAACATGTGTGCCCACGCATTTGCGCGCATCGCGTGAGCGGGAACATGCATATGTATATATATATATATATATATATATATATATATATATATATATATATATATATGCATGTAACCGCGCCAAGCTCAGCGAGCTCAGCGCCAGCGGGGACTCAGCAATAATCTGTCTCTTTCTGTTCCCTGTGCCTCATTGTTCGGTCCCCTTAGCACAGAGCCTAGCGAGATTAAATGACTTGTAGTAAATGCATCTTTTATTCACGTTTGTTTACCAACTGCCTTTATACTAGTCATCCTCTGGAGACGTTTGAAAAAATACTGCCATAAAGTTGTACGCCGGTGTGGCAGGGAAACGGTTAACATATTGCTGCCATTGTGAGTTTCCTGCTGCTGTGTGATTTGGAATTGCTGTGAAATCTTCAACTGGATCATGAGCCTCTGTGGAACCCCTAATGAAGTCATTTCATACATGAGTTGTAGTAACACAGGGGCTTATTCATTAAACTCCGTTAGCGCTGCACTGCGGGATCTGCACGGAAAGCCGCGTTGACTTGAATGCGGCTTTTCGAGCAGATCGCATGGTACAGCGCTAATGGAGTTTAATGAATAAGCCCCACACATTGTTGGGCATTATCTAACTGCACTTATTCTCCCACCTCCTGTCTGTAAGTCTCCCAACAATACCACTTACGCTGAGTTCAGGGTGGATGCACTGCGACGTGCACCTGCATGCGCGCGCACACCCGCGCACGCCCGTCACAATTTCGGGTTGTTTGGTGGTGAGTTTTCAAACTGAAAAGTGCACCGGCGGGAAAGTACAGCGTTGACGCTGCTACATTTTGCCGCTACAACCCAAAATGATATTTCGGGCTACAGTCGCGTCACGTGAGCTGGTTCGGCGAACCAGCTCGGTGACACGTTCGCCACGCCACAAACGCCGCGACCCAACTCCTGCAGCTGTCACAGATCGCTGAGCTGCAGGAGCACCCGGCGGAGGCGCGCACGGAAGCTCGCGGCGGAGGCGCACAAGGAAGCTCGCGGCGGAGGCACGCACGGAAGCTCGCGGCGGAGGCGCACAAGGAAGCTCGCGGCGGAGGCGCACAAGGAAGCTCGCGGCGGAGGCGCGCACGGAAGCTCGCGGCGGAGGCGCACAAGGAAGCTCGCGGCGGAGGCGCGCACGGAAGCTTGCGGCGGAGGCGCACAAGGAAGCTCGCGGCGGAGGCGCGCACGGAAGCTTGCGGCCGTAGCATCCACCCTGAACTCGGCCTTCGATTGTAAGCTCTCTGAGGCAGGGATTTCCTTTCCTATTGTCTCTGACTTTGCTGCACTTATTGTATTATTATAATTCCCTGTACTGTATTGTCTCTTTTGTAAAACACCTGAGTACAGCTGTGGGCGCTGTATACATAAAGATATAATACATTATGGCTTTTATTTGGAAATGTATGAAACATGCAAAATAATGTTAGAATTGGTATAAAATATTTAGAGTGGCTAAGGGCGTTATTGATTAAACGAGGCAATAGTGCAGATGGGGGAACTGCACACAGATTCTATAGGAGTTCTTCAACTCCTATTCAAGTCAAGGGGCATTTCTGTGCAGAAGTGCCCTGATCGGCACTATCACATTAAAATGAATAACTACCTGTATAGTGTATTCTTCAATTGTAAAACACATATTACAGTATGGGAAATGGCTGCATGCTTTAACTTTACTACAACTCTGTTATATACTGCGATGTAGGAACTTAACTTGTATCCCATTCCGTGTGCCCTCATGCACACAAGAAATAAACTTCTACAACGTATAGTATAAAGGTTTTGTGTCCATGGGAACATTTTTTTTAGTTATCAAAGGAAATAACATCTGAGGGGGGGGGTGGGGTTGCCAGTGAAATGTCTTGTTAATTTATAGTTTCTCTTAAAAAGCAATATATTAATAATACAATTTTCTGTTCGCTATTTTTTTTTGTCAGGCGATAACCAGGAATCCTGGATAATAAATCATTCCCTCTGGTAATATGTAGTATAAGCAGGAAGCTGTGTTATTAAAAAAAAATGAAATGTAGTGCAGTTTGCATTGCTCGGCTTTGGGGGGTAAAAGGCTTGATGGATATGAGTCGGAGCTTGTTGCGCAGAGACAGATGTGTGAATAAGAAAGTATCCTTATAATAGAGATGCTTTAGCCTTACAATGTACCTGGTACAGCATGGGACCTGCTATGCCAGGTTGTGATTTTTGTTGCTTGTATGTATGTAGGGATGAAATATTTGTATGTATGATGTGGCAACCATATATGCGGGGGGCTTCATTTAAGAGGTATTGCAGTACAGGGAATGATTTTGTTGTGCAGTGTGTATTTCATTGTATGGATGTGTGTTTTGAGTGTAGTTCTCACGCTATATATTTGCCTGTGTTGTCATTTATTAATAGGATGGAATGAAAGTTCAGCCTCTGTGTCACTAGGGCAGGGGTGAGCAACCTATTTTTTTAATGTAGCCACAGGTGTGGCGAATGAGAAGTGAAAATCGCCACACCATGCTTTCCGTTTACTTGCGTCACAACAAATTTTAGCTCCCATAAAAAATAACAGTTCAAGGTCAGGTCTAGACTGCAACTGAAAGCAGGGGGGAGAATTTGGATGGCTGTGTTGCGTCAGTGACTCATTCAGAAAGCGGAAAACCAGCACACGCCGTGAGGGAAAAGTTTATTTTACTGTGGGAGCTGGCAAACTTAAATTCGCCACACTTTCATGGCCTATTTGCCACTTGTGGCGATTGACGACAAGGTTGCCCACCTCAGATCTAGGGTATTGACCAATGCATTTGAAAGATCCCCATTTAAAGGTGCAGCGCAATGTAACTGATCGGTTACTGAACTGAAGCGGTCCTGCTTCGCGTCTCGAAGGTTCAGGTCACTTTTTTTGACAAATTCACCCAGAAGTGAAGAGTTTGACAAACTTTTAGTTTTGAAGTTTATTGTTGAAGTTTGCATGTTTGCAAACAAAAAATTCAGAGAATTTCAATTTTTTTGAACACATTAAACTGTACTAAAAGTATTAGCGAACATCAGCAAACTCCTCCAATCCTGTGACTTTCTAGGGGGAAATTTGCACTGCCAACTCGCCAACTTTGCCAAAGTTTTCCCCACCTGCAAAGGTCAAAAGTTTACCTTATTCACAAGCATTGGTGGTGGTTTCAGCCACCTCGATGCACAGACGTATGTGGGTGTTATGTTTCAATTTTAAACCTGATAACGTATATTTATCCAGAACTGCATCTGAATGGGGTTATTAAAATCCCTCACTATGGTGATAACTGTTTAAGCATTTAAGCCTAATTTAAAGTCAGCAGAGCTCCTCTGAATTGCTCAAAGCTGCAACACGGAGCTGAAAAGGTGATCAAATCAAAAGCCTCAACACATTTTTGCCCAGTGCCTTGGGAGTGGTAACGGATCACTGCCAACTTCGAATCTCCCAGCATTTTGCAATAGAAAGAAGTTTGCCAAATGTGTAACCCCATCCATTCTCTTTTTGTCAGTAATGCTTTCAACTGCAGTTTTGGCAGAATTTTGAAACATGCCCTTTGTCAGGACAATAGTTGTCTGGGTTAGGAGAAGTATTGGCATTATAAAGGGGTCGCCATAGTGACGGGAATCTTCACATAAATATTTCACAGTTAAAGGAGACTGCAATATGTACCTTTTGTAGTTCCTTTCTGAGCAAGGGACCCTTTAAATTGAAGAGTCCATTTTATTGTGCTAATGCAGATTTCTGTCACATGCAAAACAATGGGGCTCGGGAGCACTGTTTGTGTATCAATGGTTATTTTAATTACACTCTACAAGGAGGGCTTCAATGGGCACGGCGTTCCAAGTTCTGGAAGCTCTGGAAGGCCCTGTTATTGAAGTTGTGCCTGACTGAAGGAGAGTCCGAGGACAGATATTTAACCCCTTTTGCGTGATCAATTATGAGCACAGCCTGGCGAAGGTTAATTGCAGGAAACCCTGCGATTTGAATTGCCCGGTTCTCCATGTTTTTATTTAACACAATTTAATTATTCTTAAATATGTGCACCACAATTTTTCCAACTTTTTTTTGTTTTTTAATAGAAATCGTATTATAATAAGAATCTAACTGTATCAGTTGTGTGTGTGTGTGTGTGTGTGTGTGTGTGTGTGTGTGTGTGTGTGTGTGTGTGTGTGTGTGTGTGTGTGTGTGTGTGTGTCATTTTTCACATGGAAGAGAAAGGAATCCCTACTGAGCACACACACAACACCTTGTAAAAGCAGTTTTTTAAAGTGTGTTGATGGTGCTACCTTTGTTACTTATGAGTTTAGAGTTTTTGTTGCCTTTTATTTTCACACATATTTATTTTACAAAGGCTGTGTTTTTATTTTTAGAACAGAAATATTGTATAAATCTTTCTAAAATACAGACCAAAGCAATGCTCCTTTTTTCCCCCTTAAATCCAGCACTTCTTTTTGATGCCATTTTGATCACTGTTTAAATGTCACATTATTGGGGGAGATGCACTAATCTCCGGTACAGGTTAATGCAATATGGCCGCACATTAATTGCCTTTCTAGTCAACCGCAGTTAACACAGGACCGTAGTGTGCAAATCTGTACTGGAATGAGTGAATATCGCCTATGTATTTTAAAAGTGATTGGTATTCTTCACTGATCGGCATAGAAAAATAAATTAGGTACTATTTAATATGCTTTATCATATCAAACTAAAAAAGAATCTTATTTGTATTAGTGTGATGAATGCCTGCCATTTCACAAGACTCTGGTAAACACTGCTAACTGCTAGAGAGACATTAAAGGCCACTACACAAATGGAAGCTAATTAAAATAATCTTATAAATACTTTACGAAGGTCATAAAAAGATGAATCGGGAAACCGTTTCCGCATTTTGTCAAGCAAAGTGTTAAATTGTTCCATATAAAGATTTAACAATTAAGGAGATGGAAATGTGCTCTACGTCACAAAATATCAGCAAAAACATTGATTTTTATACAGAAAAAGGATATCGGATTTTGCCACAGAGCCCAAAGGCCTACAAGAAATGGCTTCACCATTTATTTCCCTTATTTAACCTCGTATTGTTAAATGTCTTGCACAGCACTAGGCCTCTCCCAAAAAAAGCATTTAACAGCCGAGGAAATGACTGAATTATTCAGTGTGCTCCAACCGGTTAATTGAACCAGGTTTCTGATGAGTTACATGGGCCAGTCTTTGAATCCATTTATTTTATTCCTTTGGTCTTTATTTGTGCCTCAGTTTCCCTAGTGTGTTTGGCATTCAGTCATTTGAACAAGTGTTCATATCATTGTCCACTTAGTTACTTATAAACAGTCTGACTGAATTGCAAATGGGGTTAGGCCTCAGAGCCGTTCTGTTACCGCGGTAACCAGTGTGCTGGACTACATTAGTAGAAGTGATCTTTGACCAAACCAAAGGGGTGTGTAGAAAATATAATTTCTTTGTGAGGAGACATATATATATATTTATATTGTTTAACCCTTTGGGTGCTCAAGGACATAGTTACATGTCAAGGGGTGTGGCACTCCAGGGGGCCCATGACATAGTAGCTACATCCATAATTTACTTGCTTGTTTTTGTAAGGGAGATTGCGTTCTGAACATGATGTAACGCGTTGAGGAAGACACCTCCTCTTCCGTTCCGTCATCAGTGATCGTGTGATCGCTTTGGAGATCTTTTTTAAATTTTATTTGAAACAGCAGGACATGCCTGGTAAGATAATGTAATCGGGAACAAATGCATGATTGCTGCATTGAACGCTAGGCATAAAAACACAGGAAGCCGAGCAGTACCTTTCAATATGAGGTAGACCAGGGGTGGCCAACTCCAGTTCTCAGCGGGCCACCAACTGGTTAGGTTTTAAAGATATCCCTGCTTCAGCACAGGTGACTAAATCAGTGGCTCAGTCAATGGCTGAGTCACCTGTGCTGAAACAGGGATATCCTTTAAACCTGACCTATTGGTGGCTCTTCAGGACTGGAGTTGGCCACCCCTCATGTATACCGTTATTTTAGTTTAATATGCCAGTTTGCTAAAGTCTGTAATCAAATTGCTGTGATACAAGGGGGTGTAGAGTACAGCTGCTATTACATTTAGAAGTAACGTTTCTTTTATCAGGGCACGCACGTAACTGAGAACAGAAATGTGAGTCCCGTGATAAACCATTGCGGGAGCTTCACCAACCTCGTGATATGAGTTATTGCCCCGTGATCCAGCATCATTGATTTGAATTGCTGTTAACACAGAATTGCTGTGATATAACCCGCATCTGGGCGTAGCAAATCTCCTCCATTGAGTAGTAAGATATTCTTTCAGTAGCCGTCTTTAAGCTGTCCTGCATGTGTAAGTTTCCATGTAGTAACAAAGGAGGGAGAGGGAGTGGGTGGTATGATACCTTTTATTGGACCAACAAGTAGTAGATATGTTACAAGCTTTGGAACATCTCAGAGTCCTTCACCCTGAGAGGTTCGAAAGCTTGTAACAAACTAACTACTTGTTGGTCCAATAAAAAGTATCACAAAACCTACTCCCTCTCTCTCCTTTGTTACTACATGGAAGGAAGGACCATCACGACTACCCACCCTTCTTTGCCTAAGTTCCCATGTAACTTGATCACAATGTAGTAAAACGAATAAGGTTAAGTCAAATTGGACTGATTAGCTTGACCTGCTGCATCACTATACTGTGCCTTGTCTTTTTTTCTCTATTTTGCCCCTTCTCTCTTCCTCCCTTTTCTGGTATGCGTATATTGCCTCATGCATTTGTGAAACTGGCATTGAGATTAAAGTTGGTAATAAAATTGGCTCAAACAGGATCCTTTCTATAGTAGAGGTGCTAATCTCACTATAAATAGAACATTACAAAAGGCCACCAGTTGTGTCTTAACTGCTTCAGCGTTCTCACCGGGGATCTGAAGTATTAGCCATGGATCTGCGTTTGCTTTAGTATAGTAATAAAGTCACAATAGATAATTGCCTCTCTTTTCTTTCTTGGCCGAACATACCTCGCCACCTATTGTGAACACAAATTATCTGGAAATGAATTGGGTTACTTATTTGGTGTTCATACCCAGCATCATTTAAGTAGTCCCCTTGGTGACCTTGTAGTGCTGGATCATATTTCTGTGAATGTTTGAAGTGGTTAAGTAGTCTACAAAGGACAACGTCTGTTTTTAAAGTGGCGGTAAAGGTAATGTATTTCTTAAAATACTGTTCTCCCCATTAAATGGCACCCCATTCAACGTGATCAAACATGAAGTGGACAGATCCAGTAGACTGTACTTTCTAAACCCAGGCTTTGCTATGTAATCACTTAATGCATTAAACTGAAGCTTTCGGGTAATCCCTGAAAAGCTAGGAAGCAAAAAAGGAGAGACATTTACTGGTCATGTCAAGTCTGTACCAAGAACATTGATACCTGCTGTCTAAACACTTCATTTTGGCAACTTTTTGACAAACTGGAACAAGTTGACGTCCTTTTTAACAGGCTTGTTGATAGGTTTATGAATGTTTGCAGACTCTACTACTTTACTACTACTACTAAATAGTTTTTTTTTTTTTTTAAACGTAGGGGATATCTTTTATTGGACCAACCTGAAGGTTCTCCATAGAGGTTCTTTTGAGACCACAGATGTCTCTATTACATGTTGGGCCAATAAAATGTATCGCTGCCAAGAAAAACACCTAAGCAACATAAAAAGCAAATGCTAAAAACTGGTGAGTAAACATTAAGGATGAATTACATTTCAGAAACACAATATTCGCGTCTCACATGCTCATCTAACTTCACCTTTAAGTCACCGTTTGTAGGGCTTTTTTTTTTCCTTTGCAGGACTTGAACCGAGGATCCTGCAGAGATAAATCACGCTCCTTTTTAGGGCCATAGATCCCCTGTTCAAGAGATTCTTAGTGAAATTAAATTGAGGCCTGTGGGGGACAGGGAGGAAGGGCTTTAACCAGTAACCATACAGCTGTCACGATCTCCGATAAGCCCCGAACTCCACTCCGTTCCCGTACTCGCACCCAGGCAGCCCTAGTCTTACACCGCACTGGCCCGTACAATAAATCCTGTGCAAAGTCCATCAACCGAGCAGCACAGGAGAGAGAAACGGCAGAGCACTGCAACAATTGTAGTGAGGGCTGGAGATAAATCAATATAATGAAAATATATTTAATTAGCATAAAGCGAACAAGTAAAGGTAAAAAAATCCTCTGAAGCGTTTCGCGCCTTATCAAAAAGTCGTATGATAAAATCCCACGACTGGCGTGAAACGCGTCAGAGGACTTTTCTTTATCCATATTTGTTCGTTTTGTGCTGGTTAAATATACTTTTAGAATATCGATTTGCTTCCGGCCCTCACTACAATTTTGGCAGTGCTCCACCTTTCTTCTTCTTTGCTGCAATGGTTAGGATCTCAAGCATTGGAGGTCCCCAGAGCTAAAAAGTGTGCGGTTTCACTCTCAAGGACCTCACAGTTCCAATCCAGGGGGAAAAAAACACAAGCAAAAGAAAAATAACCAGCAGGGGGGATTGCTGCTATATGTTTATGGGGACAAACAGTGCATTTAACATGTAACAAGTGTCTGAGCGTATAAGACTATTATAACATGCTAGTATCACTTACCTGTATACAGTACTTTTAAAGTAAGTACAAGTGTAGCATTAAGAATGCCATTTAATTTGCTACATTTCACCAAGGTCCACCTGTACACTCGGGGGCCTCAGATGGTCAGTGGGCTGGTCGGGGGCCTCAAATGTTCAGTGGGCTGGTCGGGGGCCTCATGTTCAGTTGGCTGGTTGGGCGTCTCAGATGTTCAGTGGGCTGGTCAGGGGCCTCAGATGTTTATTGGGCTGGGCGGGGGCCTCATGTTCAGTGGGCTTGTCGGGGGACCTCAGATGTTCATTTGACTGGTCAAGGGACCTCAGATGTTCAGGGGGCTGGTCGGGGACCTCAGATGTTCAGTCAGCTGGTCGGGGCCTCAGATGTTAAGTGGGCTAGTCTGGGGCCTGAAATGTCAGGGGATTCAGATGTTCAGTGGGCTGGTCGGGGGATTTAGATGTTCAGTGGGCTGGTCGGGGGCCTGAATTTTCCATGATTCTTTTTGGCTCAGTTAGTTCAGTATAGTAATTATGTGACTCTCTTATCTAAGTATCTAATCTACCAGTAGACTTCTTCTAAATTTAGCCTTCACGTGTGTAGCAATTTAGTTTAACGGTTTAAAAAATGGGAAATATGCAAAAAATGTTGGCAGTTTAAAATAAAATGATATCTTCTATTTGACTACACGGAGTGCGGAGTGAGTCAGATTAATGTGCTGATAAGGGATCCTCATTAGGGGCTTTCTCGCTTCGCCTCATCACAACATTACATGGATTGAGCCTTTTCTGAAAGATTAATCAGACATGTGCCCTCATATGGTTTTATGCTGGCTTTGTGATCAAACTAAAGCTGATTTCACAGGTACTGAAATAACCACGGTTTTGTATTATGTCTAATATTCATACCCCAGGGGAATATGATGAAAAGTAAGATCACAGGCAACCTGTGTGCATTGTTTTGCAACTACCTAGCAAAAGACGTGCCTATTTTCTTACTCACATATATACTTCTTGCAACATAATATATTCTGTTTGTAACCAGTTAATTTACTTTAATATAACACAATTGCAAGTTTGTACACTGTGCATTTTAAACCATTCACTAATAGTGAGGCCTCAAAGTGGTTTAATAATAATAATTCTACCAACGCATACTTTTTCAACAGAGTAGTTAGTGTATGTAATGCTGTACAAACAAAATTCAGACACTGTGGCCCATGTTTAATAAGCAGTGCTATTCCATAAAGCTCCTTTTCCAGCAGAAGAGGATCTCTTAACAGTTCTCCATAGAGGAAGCATATGATGTTACATTTGACTTGCCATTGCCTTTCAAATATAGATACAGCTGGTCAGCTTTTTTTGGTGATACCCAACCATAGCTAAGATTTCCATGCCGATTTCATGTGGTCCCATACCAGCCATGACTGGACGTTTCGGTACCCCTGGTGACTGAAACGTTGGGCCTATGTGTGCTTATTGGACATAATACATTGGCTTTTTGCTAGATCTAATTGTTGTGCCGGTATTATCGATCTGATTTGACTGTTCCTTATCTCCTTTACCGTGCACCACGATTGCCCCCTGTAAGGCTCCTCACCCAGTGTGTGTGGCCATCTTGTGAATATATACGTATCTAGATTTCCTTTACATTCTTCTGGAACAAAAATGTGTTCAACCCATTGCATGTCAATAAAAGGTGAAGAGATTTCTCTGCTGCTCACACTACCTTTTTTTTACCCCATTCTGTAGCAATAGCAGGAAAATCCCCTTCCCCAGCAATGCCATTTTGATCGTTGATATTTCATCTTCAATCTTCATATTTAGAACATTCTTTAATGTATTACATTTTATGGGGACATGCTAATTTTTCAAGGGGTGGCATCAAAAATGAGCTTTTGCCTAACATGCAGTTGTAATAAAACAGAAATAGTTGTAAGAATTAGTTAAGGTTAATGGCAATGATTGTACTGCATTCAGCACGAGCCAAATCTCTGTGGGATGGTGCCAAAGGCCTTTTGTGAAATGTTTATAGTAAACACCCTATTTCTCTGACCATTGGCTTTGACAAACCGGCTCTACAGGTTAGTAATACTTTGGAACCTCTGGGCTGCATTGTAACCCATATCTATTATGTGTTTTCTACTATTCAGATAATGACTTTTGGGCAACAATTTAAAATGTCATCAGACGTATTCTAAATTTGGTTGCAAATGTTCAAATAATAGTTAGCGTCATAGCGTCGTTGATTGAATAAACAGTGCAATGTGCAGTGTAAGGCGTCTCAGAATTACACGCACGCGGAGATTTTAAAGCAGCATGCTGTTGTTCAATGTATGTGAAGGGATCTCTTTTTGCCCTTTCCAACACTGTTTTTATTTCTACAATCTGATGCCTCGTTCATGTAAGCGTTTGAAATATTAAATAGCCGAGAGGTTAAAATGGAGCTTTCCCCATAGCCCAGTGCAGTCTAAAGGTTACCATGGTCATCTCAGAAGATAGAGTTGAAGAAAGAAAAAAAATGTTGGTGTCAAAAATAGTGTTTTCTTAATAAGAGCATGATTTGCTCAGGGGTCAAGATAGTAACATTATATGAGTTCAAGTCATAGGCTTCTGGCGGGGGCAATTTTACCTAGCTCACAAATATATGATAACCTATGTAATTAGCTTGCCTTAAGCTTAGTCATCAAGTGGCAATACAGTTTGCAGTTTTCCCCCAGTTGTTTTAATAGATGCCACGGTTGCTTAGCTTTAAGGAAATGTAATTCCCTAAGCTGACGATCGTTCCATTCTCGTTTGATCGATCGGCGAAGAT
This sequence comes from Ascaphus truei, assembly GCF_040206685.1. Classification (NCBI taxonomy): domain Eukaryota; kingdom Metazoa; phylum Chordata; class Amphibia; order Anura; family Ascaphidae; genus Ascaphus; species Ascaphus truei. Next base: position 45,234,121 of record NC_134487.1, on the reverse strand, counting down.
TCTGCATCCCTGGGTTCACTCTATGGTGTCCTACTTCAAAAGAGGATGTGCTAGGCCTTTGTAAATGTTTGCTATAGCAACCCTGGGAAGCTTAATACATTCAAACTCGTTAAAAAGGATATGCAGAGTTAGGGGGAGAGGGGGATGGGAATACACAACAAGCAGTAAGTAGTATCCAATACTACACAATTGATTTATTAAAAAAATAAAAACATAAGATTTTGAACGTAAGCTTAATACACTAAAACTCATTAAAAGAGGCATAATGAGTAGGGGGGATGCAGTAAGTATTATCTAATGCTGCACAGCTGATCTATTAACAAACACACGTAGGATTTTGAATATATCACGGCTTTATGGAAAACAGTAACTTTTATGTTTCTTTGAAAATGAAGTATGTTTTTCGCTTTCATGGGAGAAGTTTAAAAGCTCACTGAATGGTTTTCCCCATCTTTGGTCCATTTAGTCTGGCACCGCGATGACATAATTATGCCCACTACCCTGCATGTCAGAGAGCCGAGCAAGAACAGGAAAGTGTACCTGGGTGCGAAAAGAGAAGGCAGCAAGAAAAGAAGGGGGAGGGGGACTGTGTATGAGTAAGACCTGCTCAGCGGCTAGTACCATCACTCACAAGGGAAGAGCTGGTGGTTAATGCTTCAATTTACCTTCATATTTTGTAGATCGTAACTTTGTTAATGAATCCACTAATTTGCCAATAAAATCTAGAGCAGACAGCGGAATTGATTCAGTGTATCTCTTGGAATGTTTACATTGGATAAAGGCCCATAGTGGGCGAGGTTGCTTGGCTGATAAATGACATTTGTAGGGATATTATTTAGATTATTGGAATTTGCATTGATGTAGGATATATCAAGGTTTTTTTTTTATATGCAAATGTACAAGCTCATATAGATTGTTTCAGCAAACATTTTAAAGCAGCAAAATGTGAAATATTATGTTGTTTTTTTAAATAAATAAGTTCTGTAGTATTAGATAATACTTACTGCATTTTTTTATTCAACTCTAAATGCCATTTTGAATGAGTTTTTTTTCTTTTTTTTTTTTTAAACCATTCTTTGATTTCTATAGCAGGTTCTAACACACCTCCCAAGCAGTGCAAGGTCTTTGTTAATTTGTTTCCACAATTCCCAGCAGTTTGAGCTGTAAACTATAACAATAGATAATGCCTGCTTAGTAATATAAGGATAGATTGTAGCTGCTGAGTTGCACTGACCGTAGCAGCCATTATGTTAGGCATACAATCAGGATTTTGACAGGAGCACCAATCGATCGCCAGCTTAGGTAAAAATGTAGGATTATACATCGTCACAGGCTTTACATATAAAAATCATTTAAAAAAGTTGGAAAGTAGTATGGCTGCTTTATTGTAATTGGCATTGCTAAAAAATCTGTTATTTTGCGCTATAAAGTGACTAAGAGTTTCACGTGAGCCTGTTTTGGTGAGAGAAACCTTTGACTTTTTCTTTTACTCCAGATATCAAGGGGTTATAATGATGTTTCCATTATATATCCGCACATTTCCATTCCGGTGGCATTATTTGTACAATGCCATATGTTCAGGAATTAATCTGTAAAAATCTGAAACAGCTGTATGTTACCTTCATATGGAATATCATTAGCTATTTATGTCATTATTTAAAGCCTTAAATTGTATGAATGTCTAGCTTTAGCTAATCAAGTCACATTCTCAGAACAGTACATTATACCTTTTCCCTTTCATGCATAATTACTTAACATTTAATGCTGCTCAATCTCTATTGTATTCATACGAGGCTGATGTTTTCTGATTCAAACCACGGCTTTACTTTAATGCCATAGCTGCTTTCTCTTCTGCTAATCTCAAATCTAACAGACTTTATTCATTAGGAGGAGACAGACTTCATCGTTGAAATCAAGTTCATCTAACTTGGAAGAAACAAAACTTCCCTGCTTTAAAAGCACCAAAAAGACCTCACATATAAAAGTATTTTTCTTTAAGATGCTTTATTATTAGTATATATCCGATGCTGCTAATTAATTCCGTGCAATGTCAAATTAGTGTAAAATGAATTCTGTGCCATGTTTTTAGCCGTCACCGTGGTTTCCTGGTGTTTGAGGCCTGACTTTGCATAACACCAGGTCACCAGTACATCTTCAGATGTACAAGTGTGCACATTCCTCGTCCCACTCTGCAATATAAGTTGAATTTCCAAGCTTCATGCTCACACTTAGTTGAATGCCTGTCTTACATTCAAGTGTCTGCTGTTAAATTACTTCTTCAGAATCATCTCCCTTGGGTAAAAACATACCTTGGAGAGAATGGACATAGGGCAGATGTACACAGGTAGTGTGACCAGTGAATCTGTCAGATTATATCCACATGTGTTACTGTCAGTCAGGTTACTTCCTAAATCAAGACACCCTGTATAACCAAAATTCTCATGGCATCAAAGTGAACAAGAATCCCATTGAGATGTGTCAATGATGTGTTTTAAATCCGTGCTGGCCTGGAAAAAGCAGATATAGTAAAGAATATAAGTCAACATCTTGTTGGTTTACATCTACAAATTTATAGACTCATTTGACTATTCTCATCAGATTCTTAATAAAGTTGCAGAATTGGTGATTTAACTGTTAACATAATTATTTATTCTTATTTTTTTTTTTATGTATCTTGTGAGTCTCCTGCCTCTCTGTCTCTTTGTGTTTTTTTGCCTCTTCAGTAACGCTGTCTTAAATCCTGCACGGCCAGAGAGGCTGGTAAAACATCGCAGAACTGATTGATTTTTGGTGATTCGTACGTTCACATATCTGAGACAAATTGAGCTGAGAAACGATTGATATCCTGTGAGTTTGAATAGCATCACTGACTAGCAGCATGTATTCGGAATCAAAAATGTAGTTAGTGGCTTTAGAGTTTAGAGCTGAGCGCTGAGAAGTCTTTAAAGTGAGGATTAAGCAAACTGGCATTCCTTAATTGTGGGTGGATGCACTACTGACAATGTAGTGTAACCACAGGAGCAATTTCACTATGTACCATTAACCCCTTGGTGTTCAGTGAGAACTGAACATTATGACAAAGATTTACAAAAAAATCTCGCTGTACCTTTTGACAGGTAAGGGTAAAAATGTGAAACCAAAGTATATTTGATTAAAACTGCTGACCTATCCAAGTCACACCATGTTCTAGAAATAACCTATTCATTTGTTTATAGTACTCACTTTGAATATTGATGAGCTTTTTTGCAATTATACCAGATTATTTGCACAAGCATGCTAATATCAACAGAATGGCAGATTGCAGGCCCTGGCTAGGTCATAGCTGCCTCTTATCTTGGTTTTCTGTAAGTGGCTTTTCAGGAAATGAACATCCATTGGCCCCGATGTTAAGCGGTCAGAGATCAGTACACACAGAGTACACTTTCATATCCATCCCAACATGAAATCATTTTAGAATACAAAGACGGGAGAGAGCAGAGGATATAAAATGACCCTCGGTTTCTTAGTATGTCCAGAAGATTGTTTGTGGCGGATTCACAGCATGTGAACTTTTTGGCTAGGAATGAAAGGTAATGAGATTTTGAGTATATTTTGACGTTGCGGTGTGCACTCATTTGTTTGCTGAAGATGGCTGGCTATTGAGTAGCACCTTTTGTATGACAGCTGAAGGTGGCCACGGCAATAGTGTGACATCATGAGGAGCATTAGTCTAGCTAAAACATGGTCATAAGAGGTGTTGGCTGCAATGTCATGTATTTATGATGGACTTGCCTGGAATTTCTTGTTGATAAAAGATTATCTTCCCTGGACAAAGAACTACTGCACTAAGTAAAGGTGAAAATATTTACCCAACCGATGTGCCAACCGATGTGGGAGTGACAATGTCGGGGAGTGAAATGAAAGGGCAGGAAACGTGTTTGCTACTGCAAAGTAATACAGCAGGTGTGTGATTTTACCTAGGTGTTCTGTCCAAGTTACGTGTACAATACTGAGATTATATATATATATAATTAGTTAATTATTACTGTACTTCTGGGTAGCTCAGTAATGTACACAGAACCTTTGCAATAGAAGCATACAAACAAGTTAATACAAAGTCACAAGAGAATACAAGAATACGAGTACCTGGTACAGACAAAGTCTTTTTCATGTATGAATTTTACGTGTTTCATTCAGACATCTGATTTGAACTGTGAGGTCTTGAACTCCTGCATCACTGCCCAATAAATGAGTACCTCAGTATTAGGTGATACCTTTTTTATTTGGACTAACAATTGATATTTTAACTCTATGCCAACGACATACTTGAAAACGAGAGGTAACTCAATGTATTAGGCCGCGCTTATAGTGCCGGCGACGCGACGTCGCCCGAAAACAAATACATTGCCGTCACGTGCACTTATATAGTGCACGCGACGGAGTCACGTCGCCATCGCGAAAATCTAAAGCCGGCAAATATGGATTTTTCAAGGGCCGTCGCGTCACGTGACGGCCCTTTAACAAATCAAATTGCCGGAATACCGCGACCCCGCCGCCCGGCGAAACATAACTTTCGCCGGTGGCGACGGCGACGGGAGACGTCACCCGCCGTGTCGCCGTCGCCAACCACGGCACTATAGGCACGGCCTTACTTCCTGGTAAAACATTTTATAAATAAATATTTTAGGACAAGCTTTCGAGAGTTCTCCTCTCTTCTTCAGGTCAGGCAAAGTATTGCAACGGCTACTTCTATTTAAGTCTGCGTCCCCGCTGGCGCTGACCGCGCTCATGCTTGAGAGCGGTGACGTCACCAGCTCTCCAAGCATGAGCCCCGGGGGTCCTGTGTATTTTGCAAGTGCGCACGTTGGGGCATTGGGGGCAAGTTGAGCGTGCATCAAACGCTTTTTTTTTTTTGTCTCCCCAAGCGCCAAGCTTGGGAGAGCATGCATGCCCACGTGAGCGGGGACAGGACAATTTAAATAACAGGAACTAAACTCGGCAAGCGCCGCTCAGAGCTAGCGTGGACGCAGCCTAATGCATCACAGCAGCAATGCCACTTAGCCAGTCTCCAAAAAACATACATAATAAAAAGCCCATAAAATAGTCCTGATGGTCCTTTTTGTTGGACAAACCCTAAATTATGGAACAGTTGGAAAAGGTGTAGAAATTGTTACATGGCACTTTCACTACTTTAGTACAGCTGCGGTATCTGTTCCTTATGCAATTGCACACGAAATGCCAGCAAGCTCAAAGCCCAAACCCACTGCACTATATATATTTGTGTCACACCAATAGGAGTGCTTCCGGGCTAGTGACCTCATGTATACAACAAAGGACAGAAAAGCCCCAATGTTACTTCCAATCTGACAAATTAAGTACTCTCTGTTTTTCTTATAAGGTCAGGGTCATCTAGTTAAATTCTTTGGTAAAAGCATTATAAGCCTACAACCATGTCACGGTAAACCTTCTCCTGCAGGTCCTACACTACCTGTAAACGTTCTCTTCGCCTCTCTAACGATTACACATTACAGGTATTGTAGGCCCTGCAGAAAGGTGTTAACCATGATGTGGTTGCAGACCTGGAATTGCACCTTGGCAGAACTCAACCCAGAATAATTTAGTGCATGAATCTGTCCGTGACTATTTAGGTTTTGTATTTTGAACATGTGCGCCTCTTCCATTGTCGCACCGGCCCCCTTGAGATACCATTCAGATATGCACATGATAAACACTGTTCCACGTCATCCATACGTCAATGTCCAAAACGATCCATTTTGTTACATTTCCGTGACCCCCTCGCCGCTAAGTTGGCGAAGCTGTGTTTATCCTTGTGATTGCAGAACAGCTGAGCCCAGGGAAGTGTTGTTGCAAAATAAACTGTGCCTTGATTTGGTCTATCTGTTGATAGTAGCGTGCTTGTGTAAATAGTTACAACAAATAAGGTTGTCACAGAGCACCTGCACACTCTACACACTGCGCTTTTGTTGTTTGCTTGTCAGTGTACGCACAGTGCAAGCAGAAATACTTCCAGATACTGAGAATGCCCTTTTCTCTCATCATTGGAAGTAATGAATGGAAGGGCACTTGTAGGTGGCACACTGCCCCACCATATCTCTCCTTATTACCAAACCTTGGTGTTTAATATCCTTTGTCGGTTGTAAAATAATTAAAGATTTATCTTTTTGTTGTTTCATTGCAAATGATCTACAAATAAGTAATTAGTAGCAATATGTCTTTGCTGCATTCCAGCACTGTACCACTAGTAGTTTTTTTTTTTAACCCTTTCATAGATAGACGGGAAACTCATTGCAAGATGATACAGCCTTTCTGGCAGCGAAGCAGCTTTGTTAACCTGTCCATCTTGTCCAGAGAGTTGAATCCAGTCCTTGTTTGCTCTGCTCTTCCAGGGCATTCTGACTTCCTTCACTTGTTTGGAAAATAGGGACTTGCAAAACCCAAACTGGACTTCAATCTCGTGTTTCATGAAGTGGCAACAGTTTAACTCACTTCAGCCAATGCTCTGTGGACCTCATGTTGACATCCTTTTCAATGAACCCCTTTGGCTGCTAAAAGTACCTGCAACTCATTCAAACCAAAGTTATTATGATGTTAATGGTATAGAGAGGGTTATTCATTAAAGTGAGAGTGTCAGTCAGGCACCAACACAAGGAAACTCCTTGAATCAGCACTATCACACTTTATTGAATAACCCCCCCCCCCTCCCCCTCCCATAGTCCCTCCAGAAGGTTTTGAAGTAAAGATCAAATTGCCCTTATTTCCAGGGGAAGCCCCTTTAGGTATACATGAACCCCTCGGCACACACGCACGCACACAAACACACAAATGTAAAAAATAATAGATATTTGTGAGCAGAAAACAAGACAAGTTAGAATTCGTAGAAACAGCACACGAAGGTTTGGAAGTGATGACAGGTACAGAAAAATGTCCTTGTGAATTTGTGTGTCTGAATAAACTTTGGTTCACGACACATTCTTTCGTTCTTGACTCCTTCCTTGCATACAAGTTCATTATTTCCATGCACAGTCCCACATAGGAACACATTCTGGATTCGGAATCGTTAAAGCTGTGCAACAGGGTATCTTATGTTTTTTTTTTAAGTTTAAAGGAGTATCTCAGAGGTAATGTCACTGCCTTTGGAGCCGATGAATATGGTTTGAATCCCAGTGTCCGTTCCTTGCAAGTCACTATCTCCCTGTGCCTCATGCACCAAAATTAGATTGTAAGCTCTTCAGGGCACAGACTTTTTATACCTGCAAAACTCTATGTACAGCGTTATGAACACTAAAAGCGCTACATAAAATATTATCTGCTAAAAGATGTAGTACCTGGCATGTCGCACATAGTTGTTTAATAGGCTCATATATACACACATGGTATGTACACATTACAAATTAGACCTATCGCAGTCAGTAGTTCTATCTGTACCTTTAGTAGCTTTATAATTTAGAACTGGAAGCACCGCTCTAAATATTGCAGAGAATATTATCAGGGCCGGCGCAAGGGCTTCATGTGCCCTAGGTGAAACTTAAAATTCCCCCCCACCCCTCACTTACCAGGCTCAGCAGCAGCAGCGGCACAGTGGGAGCGGAACGGCACAGGAGTCAGGGAGCGGAGCACCAGTAGAAGACGATGTCAGCGGAGGGAAGACATTGAGACAGCGGGCGGCGGTGGCTTGGCTGTGGCAGGTGAAGACATCCGATCGGAGCACAGGAGACGGCAGGGGAGCTACGCGCTATAACACCGGAAGTTGACCGGTGTCTGACTTCCGGCGCCTGACTTCTGGCGCCGGTGTTACAGCGTGTACCTCCCCTGCCGTCTCCTGTGCTCCTGCTCCGATCGGATGTCTTCCCCCTGCCACAGCCAAGCCACCGCCCGCTGTCTCAACGTCTTCACTCCGCTGACATCGTCTTCGACTGCCGCTGCGCCCATAGGACCTTTGCGCCCTTGGCGATCGCCTAGGTTTGCCTAATGGCCGGCCGGCCCTGTATAAATATAATACCGTGCATGCTGCTGTTTTCAGTGGCGCTTCACTGAGGAAAGAATCCAGCATCAAAGTACCAAAGTGAGGGCAGAGTTAGAAAGCCGGAGCTCCCAATCTGGAGGAACCTGTCAAGAAAATGTTTGTTTGTTTTTTTTTTTAAACGAAATGCTATTGGAGGATTTCACATAGAAGAATACGTTGTAAGAGGGAAGGAAAAGGAAATGTGTGCAAGAAACAAACTGAACTTGGTGCTAGAAATGTGCTCATCACTAATGCTAATGAGCAAAACGTGAACCTCCTACATCGTATATCTACTTACATATTGTTCCCACAAAGCTTTGCTCCCCCGTGTATGAAGATTAGCGCCTACATTCTACGAGGATTATATACTCCAGTGTACAAGCCCAGCATCCGTCATTTCCCTAATGCACTAACAATGCTTTCCGAAGAGAGTATGCCTTTAATGGCTTCAGAAACATGCTCTTTTCTTTCTCTGAAAATCATTTCAGGGAGGGTTCTGCCTATAATTCTGTGTGTGTGTGTGTGTGTTTGTGTGTCTATGGCTTAAGGTGATTAACCAATGTCTCCCTGCGTTGTCCTATTAATACAGAATTAACGATCAATGCAGAAAAATAAACTATTATCTGTCACGCATTGTGCCTTGTGAACCCTCAGAAAATAACCAATACTTTCATGTAATGTAGGATAAGAAACAACTAAAAGGGTTTCCACATTTTTTTTGCTTGTGCAGCTCATCTGTCTGTAAAGGTGCAATCCTCTCACAGAGAGTAATTGAAATTAAAGTTTTCTTAAAATGTGATATACTTTTTTATTTATCAATGAAGATAAAGATATCTACGTCTTGGCAAGTTTATTTAAAGACGCAATCCAAGCAGCACTTTAAAAAAAAAAATATATATATATATTGTTGTTTTAATATATGCATACTTTGATTACCTTTATTGTAAACTAATTACCTAAGCTGCCTATTGATTCGTTTTCCAGTAATAGATCAGCAAAGATTCTGCTTTCCTGGGTTCACTAAGTGAAGGATTGATTGAAACTGAAAGGCAGCCAGTTAGTGTAACTCAGCAGCTACAATGTATTCTGATATTACAGTACTAAGGTAACAAATTATCACAAACAGGAAAGTGATGCAGTGCTTGGGAGGCGGGTTAAAATCTGCTATAGACATCAAAGGATAAAATGTCATTACGATTTGAATTAAAAAAAATGCAGTCAGTTATGGAATACTACAGAACAGATTTATTAATAAACCACATGTAGGATACTGCATGCATTGCTCCATATAGTCTCTGAAACACCATACAGTATGGTAACTATAAGGGGCCCTCCGTGCCTTTTGTATCCATTTGTATTTGTCGATGTAGCCAGTTTCCCGCACTGTACCCAGGGCCGGATTTCCTATAGGGCCGAGAAGGCTATAGCATAGAGCGGCAATGGTTTTTTTTGGGGGGGGGGGGGGCGGGGGCGGGGAGGGGTGGCAATTTTGCTTGGGAGGCAATTTGTTTGTGTGTGTCTCACCTTTTCTGTAACAGGCCCCCTACTGTAGCGTCGCATCGTCAAGTCAACGCGGCATCACATGGCGCTGTGACGTCTGTTGCCATGACAATGTGGTGTCATGTGACGCGGTGACATTGCGTTGCCATGATAACACGGTGTTGTGACGTCACGATATCCTATCCTGCGGAAGAGGGCCGCCCCCCAGTCTACAGATGGCAAAAAGCTAAACCCGCCCCTGACTTTACCGTGCTGTGGAATATGTTGGCGCGTAATGAACTACATTGCAGGTATCTACATTGTGTCGGGGACATTCGCACGAGCTCTCTAACCGCCAGCTCCACTCTACTTTCTGATCGGTTTTGCTAGCACTCTCGCCGTCATTATAGTGAGTGCTGGAACCCTGCCCATTAACCTGTCATTGTTTGCATCTTTTCTCTCCAGTTATATTCTTAAAACGACCTCCTGCTGCCGCACTATAGAACCTGTAGCGCTTTAACCTGGTGCCTGGGACATAGTAAAGACTTTGGTGCTGTTGCTTGCTGCCGCTCGCTTTACCAGGAGCTTTTTGCTGTCCTGGCAGAGGAGACAGCAAGCGCGCTTGGGAGGCGGGTATCACTGTGTGTGTGTGTCACTTGGTAGCTGTCAGTGTGTGTGTGTGTGTGTGTGTCACTTTGAAGTGGTCTGTGTGTTTGTGTGTCACTGGGGAACCTGTGTGTGTGTATATGTGTGTGTGTATATTATATAATATTTTAAAAATGAAAAAAAAAGACATGTTGTGAGAATAAATTATTTATTAACATTGTGCAACTTTGATAAATATATTCACACACATACATCACACACACATCACACACACATACACACAACACACACACACACACACACAAACACACACACACACACACATATATAATCACACACACACACCACCTTGCTGCCACCACTGCTCCGGGACACAACCCCTCCCCCCCTCCCCCCCACGGGGGCAGGGCAACACCCCTGCATCTCCCGCGCGGGCAGGGAGGTAGCCACGGTGATCGGGGCAGAAGGGGGACACATCACCCGCTCCCCCTTCCCCGCCCCCCACGGGGGCAGCGCAATCCCCCTGCATCTTTCGCACGGGCAGGGAGGCAGGCACAAGGATCGGGGCAGAAGGGGGACACATCACCCACACCCCCCCCCCCGGCAGCGCAAGCCCCCTCCATCTCCCGCAGGCTGACAGCCACAGGGATCGGGCAGAAGGGGCACATCACCCCCCCCCCACTACATACACACACACACAAACACATATACACCTCTGTGCTGCCTCTGTCTGGTCTGGTGGCTCTGTAGTTAAAATGCCGGGCCGGCTGCAGCCCCATTGGATGGGAGCGGTCACGTGACCTCTCCTCCGCTTCCCCGAGCGGCAAATTTCAAACCTGCCTTTCTCGGGGAAGTTTCTCAGCCTCCGCACGCATCAGCACGCATGCGGAGGGAGAAACTATAGCCGCGCTGATTACAGATGCAGGGGCTTTGTGCATCTGTTCAGCGCGGCTCAGCCCACCTCAGCGACGCTGATTTCACTATGTCCCAGGCCTAATAGAGGCGGATTATGGAAGTACAGGGCCAGCAATCCAGTTAAGGAGAGTCGTTATATTTGTCTTTGAACTTGTCAATGTGAGTGTGGCTGCTGCATTGTGATGACACCAAAAAGAAAACAAGCTCATGCTGAGTGGAAAATAGGCAAGAACCCTCTACAACAGGGATGCGCAAACATTCCCTGCTGTGCCCCCCTGCCTGCCCTCCTCCCCTGCTCGCGCCCCCCTGCCTGCCCTCCTCCCCTGCTCGCGCCCCCCACTTTACCTTGTCTTCAGCATCAAATGACGCCGCGAGGTCACGTTGCCATGGCAACGTGATGCCGCGTGACCCCGCTGCATCATTTGATGCTGCGTTGCCATGGCGATGCGTCGCCAAAGACAAGGTAAGGGGAGTTGCAGAGGCCTCACGCGATCCCCCGGCATGTAATTGAAATAATCCTTTTATTTAGTCAAGTCTGGCTGCTTGCGTTGGGTGCTGTTCTCTGCATTTTTTCACTTTCACTGCATTTTTTCACTTCCTTCACCTTCGGATGCACGCTGCTGAGCTCCCTGTGGATTTCACCTGTGAGTAGTTTCTTCCTTACCTTCCATATTATGCCCCATTGCCTGCACCGTATGCTGACGATGAATTTTCCCATTATCTGGGGGGGTGGGGGGAGAACGGGGGACTTACCTGCACCCAGGGACGCTGAGTGATTGGTTTTAGTCGGGTGAGGGGATGTGTCCCTAGTCTGTGTGATTGATGTGCATGCTGTGCACATTGGCTTTACGTGGCTTATTTTGATGAGGTTTCTTGGCATGTGAAGTATTGATTACATACTACTTACCACTTCAATCAAGGGATGCATAGGATGTACATATCCTTTACATGGTAGATTTTTGTTATCCATTATCCTCTTTGAAGAATCATTGGACTTTGTATCAGGTTTTGCTGGAGGGATTACGTCACTTTTTTTTTAACTCACCCTAACTTAGTTTGTGTCTGGTTGTAGCCACTACCAGCTCCACTTTGTATGGCCAGTAAACCATCCTCACACTGAGAAGACCCAAAAAGGTGTCTGTACTGGCTCTGCACTTCTTTAATCAAGGCTATGCTGAAAAAGCTGTATAATGCGGCAGGCATAAGTTTATAGGGGTCCATGTTAAAATGGATAAGAAGCAAAAAGAGACACACTGTGAGTGCTCTTTTGCATATCATTACCCACAAAAAAAGCATGCATCAGCAATTCCAAAGTTGCAATGACTAGGGCTGATTTAAAATCAAAGTTTTTTTAAAAGCAGAAAAATACTGGAATTACAGTATACACATGTACACGTGTTTCATTAGTTACCCTTTTGAAGTGAAACTTATTTGCTGGCACCTACAAAAATTTCGCTGGCACAAATTACCTTCATGGTGACGGAAGTAGAGTAACGGAAGTGACGTCATTGTGGGCAATAGAGACTGTCGCAAGCGCAGCAGCCGCCGTGGTCGCACGCATGCGCAGGAGCCGCACGCATGCGCAGGAGCAGCAGCAACCTCGCCACAATTTGAAAAATGGAGACACCACACAAAGAGGCACACACACACACACAGAGATACGCACATAAACACACAGAGGGACACACACAGTCACAGAGACACAAGGAATTCACAGTTTGTCTAAATATAGAAGTGCAAATAGCTAAAACGGGGGGGGGGGGTGCAGAGCACACGCATTCTAAGTCAAACTTCTCTTTGTTTTGTCACTGAAATTGTGTTTTGATTTTTAATTAAAAACATCACAAATACAATTTCTGTGACAAAACAGTGACAAGACAAAGAAGCTCGGCACACACACACTTTTTTTTAAAGCAACAATCCTTATGAAAAGTAACTCCTTCTTTAAATTCTTTAAATCTGTTTATGGGACCATTGGTACAACATCATCATCGCAAAGAAACCTCTTTACTTGTATCACAACGTGTAAATTAGTTTAGCGTGAAGTTTCTTTATTATAAGGTCTGTTCAAGCCGTTACTTCAGTGAAGAACTCCATTTTTTTTGGTACACTGAAAGGTATCACAACCTGCAAAGCAGTCGGATTACTTAACGAATGTTTATAGAGCAAATTCACTAAAATATTCCAAAACATAAGTCTATAGTCTTCGGTTTTAAGAGGATTTTCTTCACAGGGGCCCAGCCCTTCCGTTGCTAAACCAAGTCGAATGTTTACAGAACAAAAGGTGGCAGTTAGAGGCAGAGAGGGGTGTGGGCTTTGTGTATCCCATTTTGAAAATAAGCAGCAGCTACGTCAGAGTATAATTTTCCATATTGTTGATTTTTGAAAAATGTAACAGATGTGTTCTGTCAATCACTCTGCTTGAGGTAGTTTTCCATGCATTTCTTCTAACCCAGGGGGGCTCAACTCAAGTCCTCAAGCCCCACCCCCACATCAACAGGTCAGGTTTTCAGGATTTCCCTGCTTCAGCACAGCCACTCAATTCCCCTGCTTCAGCACTGCCACTCAATCAGTCCCTGCTTCAGCACAGGTGGCTCAAACAGAGGCTCAGTCTTAAACTGAGCCTCTGATTGAGCCACCTGTGCTGAAGCTGGGATATCCTTAGAAACTGACCTATTGGGGGGGGGGAGGGGCCTTGAGCACCCCCTGTTCTAACCTATAGCTCCTCAGCATAATTGCCAATTCACATACAAAGTGCAGTATTTTTTTTCAGTTGTCAGCTGGCAAGTTTATTCCCACTTTCATACATTTTGATGAGAGGAGAGCAGGATACTGTATGTGTTAACCCTTTGCTTAGCAATGCTGACATTTCCAGTAAGGGGTTTATTCATGTGAAACGAGGGGCATAGAAATCACACCCACACGACAATGTGCTGCTCTATAAGTGTATAGATATCAATTCAAATAATTACAACGTAAAGCCCAAGCGAGCAGGAATGCTGTGCATTTATGGGAAATGTGTTCAGTAGAACCGCCTGCCAACATTAAGGGGATAGTGAGGGAAAACAAAGTTGTAGCTCGCTGCAAGAGCTAATTGTGGATGCAATTGCTTGACAGTCTGGAGAAATCCATGGGAAGCAAAGTATGTGTTGAAATGTATGTATGTATGTATGTATGTCTTTATTTGTATTGCGCCATAAAATGTACATAGCGCTTCACAGTAGTAATACATGTCATATAAATAACAAATATAAATAACAGATCATGGGAATAAGTGCTTCAGACATACTGTAAAAGTAACATTAAGGAAGGAGTCCCTGCTCCGAGGAGCTTACAATCTAATTGGTAGGTAGGGAGAACGTACAGAGACAGTAGGAGGGAATACTAGTAAGTGCGTCTGCAGGGGGCCAAGCTTTGTGTCATGTGTCCATGATTATCCAGTGCTACTCATATGCTTCTTTAAGCAGATGTGTCTTAAGGTGGGTCTTAAAGGTGGATAGCGAGGGGGCTAGTCGGGTATTGAGGGGAAGGGCATTCCAGAGGTGTGGGGCAGAAAGTGAGAAAGGTTTAAGGCGGGAGAAATCCTCCCTAGAACCACAATGAACCACTAGCACTGATCTAATAAATCTGAATGGGAGATAACTATTAAGTATTTTAAAATAGTTTGTAAGCTGTGGTCCTCTTGAAAATTCTTAAGAGTTCCCATCCAAAATAATCTCCACTGCTACGTAGTTCTGCCTGTAACTTAATGCTGCTGCCCAGTAAGGCCCCGCTCACACAGCACGCTACACGACGTGCGCGCGCGTTCGTCACAGACGCCTAGCGGCCAATGGTAATGTTCAGTATTGAAACTACCATTGGCTGCAAAGTGCGGCGTTGACGCTGCTGCAGTCGCGGGAGTCTTTTCAATCTGTGATCTCCGGCTGCAGCAGCGTGACGTCAATTTCAGCAGCCAATCAGTGCCCAGACGTTTACATTGATTGGCTGCTGAAATTGACCAGAGACTCGGCAGTGGGGACAGGGGACGGGGGACCCCACCCCCCTCTGTATATGATCCCCTCTGTGCAGTGGGTTTCGGGGCAGATCTGTGTGTGGGTATGAACCTCGGTAAACTAAACTAAAACTAAACTTAAACGAAAACTATAATAAATAAATAAAATAAAACTAGCTTCGGGCACTTCGGTGACACGGACACACACGCACAGACCTGGCTACACACACTTCCCTGGATGTCGCATCATCCCATCTGATGGGGATGATCACACATCGCCCAGCAGACGGAGGCGCGCGCACAGCGTCGCGAAGCCCCCAGTGTGAATGCGGCCTAAAGGATTGCAACTAAACTTCTCTTGCCAAGTCCAAACTCAAGATTTCCGGTTGCACGTTTGACCACAATATCTATTATACTTGTGCAAAATCAGAGGACCAAAATATTAAAACCTGAAAATATGCCCAAACTCTGAAAATGTTGGTCTGTAGCGAACTGAAAAAAAAATGCCACTTTTCTTTCAAAAACATTTTCTTGAGAATTTTGGTGCTTGGTGAATACTGGGATTTTTTTTTTTAAACAAATGGAAAACATTACCTAATACCAATACTGTGCAATCCCTTTTCTAAGTCAAAAGCCTATAAAGAAACCTGTGCTTAGTAAAAAGTTTGGTCGACCAGTAAATAATTGAAATGTGTCTATGAAAACCCTATTGAACACCCAGCCTGAAGTAGGGACCTGCCTGCTAGCACCGAAGATTTTGTCTTGTTTTATTAGAAAGCAGAAATACAATAAAGAGGTAAGATTGATTGACAGATGTTGCTTTAATTATTGCAGGCTTTATTTTAACATTTGCATTTCATCTCTGGACTTCAACTCCAATAAGCAGTTTATTTATGTATTGCTGTCTTGCTATATCCAGCAATGCCTTGTGATGGTACCAGATCTTTCTCGGTGCTCTGCTTTGAAAGACTTCAACTAAAAATGTAGCAAGGAGCAAAACAAGCAAGTATTTGCTGATATATTCATGCCTCTTGCAATTTTCAAGAACTTGTAGACAACTGAACTTTGCTCAGGGGACCTATTGCTGATAGTGTTCATATATTTGTTGACGAATACTTAATTTAAGCATTTACTGTATATCATTGTTGAGTTATGCTTTGTGCTTTTCTTTTTCAGTACCACAGCTCTGTAAAAATATGTGCTTTGTTTTCTTTTTTTATATGAAAGACTGATTTCAATATTAGATATATTTTTCTGAATGAACTTATTCAGCAGACAGTGTATTTCTAGCGCATTCCCAAACTAACTTTGTTATTGAAAAATATATATACTTCGACAAAAATTGCATTATAAACTTGGGAAAGCAAAAGTCTTTCTAAGATTTTCAAGACACAGTGGACAGTAGATGATATGTTTATAAGGGAAGTTGGTCGGTTTAACATATGCATACTTCTAGTAATATGCCTCTTCCACTGACCTTTTGCCCTTGCTCTGGTGCCTGTTGCTGCTGTAAGGAAACCTTCTAAGTCTCACCAATGTTCAGTGAGTCTCACTTATTTAGAGTTTGCCTCCCTTATTTTTTTATCAACGGCCTTATAGACTTCATTGGAGTATCGCTCAGTACAATCTTTACCATTCCAAAAGAAAACCCCTTTTATTTATTTTTATACAAAACCACAACATTTCACTGCCGTGAGTCATTGTAAGTTAACACCTCTGTGTGACCAACAGAAACTACATTCAAGAGTGTATCGATGTTCACTAAACAAGCTGGGGTAGACATTAAGTGCGCATATAATGAGTATTCGTAACAGTGCAGTTGATATTCAGAGGAAAATGTTACTTCATTGTCCCCCAAAAATGAACATATTGCACTAAGTCAATTATCTAAATTTGTACACAGCACTAACACCCAGTAATTCCGTATTTATAAAATCAACTCTTTCTCCTGGCATACCAGGGGGGACTTCATTTGCCCTGCAACGTAACCCTTTCCCTGCCAAAGAGGTCAGCAGCTCAGTTAACGGCAACGCTGAAAAATCACTTTTCCTCACATTACCGTTTTTTCTTTATTCATAGAAGAATAATTGAATGCAATAGACTCACTGTATCTTTTCTGGTGTCTTTTCCAGCATAAACATCCCCTGATTAGCGTGCTTCCACTTTCCCATGTGTCACACAGTTCTAGTGACCCAAGTAACGCGCCACCCTAAACTCCTGAACGTAAATGAACCTCGGGGGGAAAAAAGCAGCCGCTCTGCGTTTACACCCAAAAACAAATTAAACCGGGATAATGTGCTTCCTTTTCATGTGGATGTACTAAATGCGGATATTTAAAGAAGGCGATGTTAGTAGCTAGGTGGTTGCTTTTAATCAGAATTGCAGGTTAAGTGCTGGCTGCGTTACACTAATAGTTTGCTGGCTTCTTTTATGCTTCTTCTGTGCAGCTCTGCCTTTGATCTCCTCCGCAGAACACGGTGTATAAAATGTACTAGGAAAGCGCTGTTTTATGCCGCGTTGTGGGATGAGCGATTAGACCTAATAGGACAAAGATTCATAACACGGAATGAAACACGGGCAAAACAAACGCCATCAATTTGGGGATTTTGTCATCAAATTATCCTAGTATTCTCAAACTTCAGTTAAAAACGATTGTCTGGCCAATTTCATTCTCCCACTGCTGTGAGTTTTATTATAGGAGCCGATAAATAAGCCTACTTTCCTCTGACAGTTGAGGCACTGGCAACCAAGTTGCCCAGAAAAGCAGCAATTGTCTGTTACGACGAGCAAGCAACGTCCTGAAGTCAGACAAAAATGTAAATACTGAACACCACCTTAACTCTCACATTATTGTGACTTGAAAAGAAATACGTTTAAAGCTGCAGACCAAGCAATATCCTATGTGTGTGTGTTTTTTTGATTAACAGTTCTGTACTATGAGAAAATACTTGTAACATTTAAAAAAAACAACCCTGAATGACTTTTTTTAAATGTATTATAATGTAACAAGCCTTTTTTTGTTTCTATAGTAACCATTTACAAAGTCACACTGATGTCAGAATACTCCTCCGTAGCCATTTAGTGAACCCCCAAGCTGAATGTTCGGAAATCGATCACAGGAGAACTGATCGATCTGCAATTTAGCCAATTACTTATCGTGTAGATTGTATTGATGCACATATTAAAAGGGGGGGGGGTTGGAAGGCAGCTTAGACGGCTGATTTCATATACTATTATAAACTACAAAACACTTCCATGTAACAATCTCCCTCACAACAAACTGTCCAAAAGTTGAAAAATAAAAAACAATACAAAGAAATCAGTGGCATAGTGGCTACCATGGAAAATCAATCAAAAACCTATTGGTCAGTGAATAATTATCACTGCCACCTACATGTCAATGTAAATCTACAGGTGGTTGTTGTATAGTGTTTGTTACCGTGGTTACAAATTTATTTTCAATTTTAATATGTAATGTCTCTGAAACAGTTCAAGCAAATTGTCTGGAAATCTAGTAAAAGTTCCAAAATAATACACTTAATGTTTTGTATCAAGAATCCGGTCAATCAGATTTACCATTTAATTAATTTTTTTATCACTTAAAATACAAAACAATAATTCCAAGATGGAGGCTGCCTCGATTTGGTTGAAACTTCTGGAAGATCTAAGTTAGGGCGGAAGAAAGGTACTCTCACAATTTCATCAGAATTGGTCAAGGCGTTTGACCTCTGGAGAGAGAACACAGTCATCCAATTACTAGAATACACGGGTAGGCCCAGTTTTCTACTTGGTGGGCTCTGCAATGCATTGCAAAGGGATTTTTGGTCCCTCTGCCTGTAGAAAGGGTTTACAAAAAAAGGACATCCCTTGTATGCTTTATATTGTGATTCATGCCTTACTTTCTAATTCCTTAACACGCCAGTGATATCAGACTGTAGTATTTTTTTATTTTTAATAGTGACAAATGTTTAATGTTTTTGCTGCGTAAAGATTCAATGGGAATGACACCATTTTTACACAGAAATGAAAAAGAACGATCAATAAACAGAATTTTGAAAATATTTGTGAAAGTGTATTTATATGTGTTTTGTTTTTATGTTCCCAAAGAAAGCAGGGATAAAAAAAACCCTCTTTCACATACCAACTGTACCTTTTGGCTCAGCACTTAACCCCTCGAGTACCAATATGGCCAGCAGTACAGTCCCATAAAGGCCCCCCTTGGCACTCAAGGGGTTAATTCGGATTGTTCTTTTTCAAAATAGCCATTACTTTTCCCCTTTAAATCGTTACATATAGTTACATAGTAGATGAGGCTGAAAAAATACATTTGATCCAGAGGAAGGGAAACAAAAAACCCCAGTGAAACATTATCCAATAAAGTCTCATAAGGGGAAAAATAAATTCCTTCCCAATAATGGCAATCGGATTTCTCCCTGGATCAACACCATTCCCATGTTTACTTATTTGGTATATCTCTGTATACCTTTCCTTTCTAACATATCTATTGTATCTGCCATCACAGTCTCCATGGGTAATGAACTCCACATTTGAACTGCCCTTATAAATCATATTAATATACTTTCACTATCAAATACCCCAGCAGGTTTGATTTTCAGATACATATTATCCAGCTTTTAAGACTCGCAACGTTCTCAGCTCATTTAAGCAGAACCTCTTAACGAGCCCCTAATGAAATCAGCGTCTATTTGGCACTCTGTGGAATTAGCTTTTCTGAGTTAGACTTTTGGAGACGTATTTGAAAAGCTATTAAGCGTACTGCACCTCAAACTATAAAACAACGGGTAAAAATGCCAGAATTGTGTGGTCGAGTTCTTTCACCTCATTGCAAATTCAACGTGTTTGTGGTTGGGACATGCGCTGTGGCCTGTTCTGTGTTGCAGCCCCTCTGGCAGTTTAGGGGTTAAGTATCAGACCTCTCACTCGCTGACGAATCAGAAGGCCAAACGCTATGAGTTTTTACATTCCTGAACCACCTGTCTGTCCACCTGCAGCATAACTCACTGACCACAAATGAAGAGGGGGATCAACAGATAACTATTTGCCTCTGCTCTTGACTGTGAGGAACTTACAGTAATTGTGCTGCTCAAACGGTATATACCGCAGCACGGGAGGAATCCCATCAGTGACAAGTGGCGGAATCTCCCAAGAGGTCAACAGGAGGGGAATGCCATAAATCTGATGTGGCAGCTGCTGAAGGGGGGGGGGGGTAACATGGGTAACCAGTTTGGTATCAGGCAACAGCTGCAACCTCCTAGCAATGGGGAGCTCTCGGATGAAGCTACTGGGGACTGCAGATACCACACAACAAACCTGATGAGAAGCTTAGAAGCTTGCAATGCTCACACCATTAGCGTAACGGCTGCCATTTCTCATACGTATATATATACAGCTCACAACGCGAATCCGCTGATAACGCGATGCAAGCGTGGCTCCCAATTTTCATATTTATGAATACTTGACAACATGATTATTGGCATCTTAAATACTTTATTGTACAATGCATAGATTGTACATTATTTGTAAAGCGATCCGCTTATAGCGCAATGTGATTCTTTGGACCCCAAGCACAGTGTTATAAGGGGGTTGAGCTGTGTGTATATATATATATATATATATATAGTGTTCGACAAACCTATACATTTGCACGCCCCGGGCGAGTGGATTTAACATCGTGGCGAGCTCCTATTGGCCCAAGCAGCACACGTGTGGTACTAGGTGGCGAGTAGATTTTTTTGTTCGGCGAGTAGATTTTTTGGTGATTTGTCGACCACTGTATATATATATACAGTATATATATATATACAGTGGTCGACAAATCACCAAAAAATCTACTCGCCGAACAAAAAAATCTACTCGCCACCTAGTAAAACACGTGTGCTGCTTGGGCCAATAGGAGTTCGCCACGATGTTAAATCCACTCCACATATTTTGTGTATTTTAGCATTAAAAATGCCTTCAGGAACGGAACCTTTCATTTAAACAGTGTTCCTATGGGAAAACGTGTTTCGCTTTACAACGTTTCGCTATCCAACGCCATTTTGGGTAACGCATTGTGTCGGATAACCGAGGACTGTCTGTATAAATATATATATATATATATATATATATATATATATATATATATATATATATATATACTGTATATATAATTTATTTATAAAATATTTTACCAGGAAGTAATACATTGAGAGTTACCTCTCGTTTTCAAGTATGTCCTGGGCACAGAGTTAAGACAAATAATACATGGTTACAAATACAGTTACATAAATGAAGAGGGTATATATATATTATGTAACTGTATTTGTAACCATGTATTATTTGTCTTAACTCTGTGCCCAGGACATACTTGAAAACGAGAGGTAACTCTCAATGTATTACTTCCTGGTAAAATATTTTATAAATAAATTATATATACAGTATATATATATACATATATATATATATATTTATACAGACAGTCCTCGGTTATCCGACACAATGCGTTACCCAAAATGGCGTTGGATAGCGAAACGTTGTAAAGCGAAACACGTTTTCCCATAGGAACACTGTTTAAATGAAAGGTTCCGTTCCTGAAGGCATTTTTAATGCTAAAATACACAAAATATTTTACGCAGATAAGATATGCAGCACATACATAAATTATATAGTGCATATACTGTATTATATATAATATAACATAATATATAATATAAAAATATATTATATAGTATAATATATATATTATATACACATAAACAACTTTGCAAAGCGTCGTAAGAGTGTTGGATAAGCCATTTTGGCGTTGTATAAATGAACATAGGTATGCATTGCATAGCGTTGGATAAGCCATTTGTTGTAAAGCGAAGCATTGTAAAACGAGGACTGCCTGTACTGTTATATTTAAAGCTTCCCAGTAAATCTTTATACTGTACTTGTTTTTATATTTGGTTCACCAAATTTCTTAGAGCTATTTGTTTCTATATTTTTCGATTTTGTATGTGCTTATGTATAACATTATAAGCCATTAACATTTTGTGTTGGGTGCAGTGTATTACACATCTCGCTGGCATTAAAAGGGGTTAACAGTTACAGTACATATCCTTATCCATGGCTTGTCTAGTTCTACTAAGATTTTCAAATGTAATGACCATCACAGACTCTGTATTTACTGTCCCACGGAGCATACAATCATTTTTGAGGCACAAAACGTGGAAGATATTGTAACCCTCCTTTCCCGGCTCTAAAGGAGTTTACATTGAGTTGAACTATATACATATGCCATTGCTGGTCTCTCAGGGTTCAGGGTGCTGCGTCGGTGCAGGGTGCGCGTGGATATGCAAATAGAATAAGGATGGGCTCCAGGCACTTTTATAGTACAAAAAGTGCTTTATTCACATAAGTTTATGAGGCTTGCCATACAAAGACATGCTTCACGTTCGACATATTAACTGGTGGCAAATCATAAAGTTATTGGTTAGATTGGCAATCTCTTGCACAGTGACAATAAATATATACAGGCATACCCCGCATTAAGGACACTCACTTTAAGTACACTCGCGAGTAAGTACATATCGCCCAATAGTCAAACGGCAGCTCACGCATGCGCCTGTCAGCACGTCCTGAACAGCAATACTGGCTCCCTACCTGCACCGAAGCTGTGCACGAGTGGGGAGACTACAGAGCCTCTTACACGTGTTTTTTTTACATCACTTATGCACGTATATGATGATTGCAGTGCAGTACAGTACATACATCAATAAGTGGAAAAAAGGGAGTGCTTCACTTTAAGTACATTTTCGCTTTACATACGTGCTCCGGTCCCATTGCGTATGTTAATGCAGGGTATGGGGTTATGTCATTTCCCAGAATCACTGCATGCTGGGGATAATGGTGAAAGGCAGGGTTGCAGACCTGTCTAAGACATGTGAATGTGCTCACAAGTGATCTTTTTATTTGCTATATGCTATACGGTGGAGGTTTCTTGTCGCCTTTTTCACCCACCATAACTTAATATGTGTATGATATTGTTTCACTACAGTGTGCCGACTGACCTTTTGTGGATATATATATATATATATATATATATATATATATATATGAGTTCTTAAGTATTGGGTGATATTTTTTATTTGAACTAACAATTTATGTCAAAGGACAAGCTTTCAAGAATTCTCCTCTCTTCCTCAGGTCAGCAATATTGGTTTACAAAGGAATCAATGGCTAAAACAGAGGTTTGGGAAGCAGAAAAAAACTGAGATTTAGATGAGGTGCGGTGACAAAGTGATGTTTGAAGAAATTGGAAGAGTAATAAAACGGTGACAAGTAACAGCATGGAGGGGGAAGGGGGTGTTGTGGATAAGGCCAAGCTCACACTGCCTGCTACGGCTGCGCTCTTCCGTGCGCGCCTCCGCCGCGCGCTCCTGCAGCCCAGCGATCTGTGAGCTAGCTGCAGGAGACAGGCTGCGCCGATTGGGGTCGTGCCGGGGGGCGTGACGAACGCGTCATGGAGCTGCTTCGCCTTTATTGACTGAACCAGCTCACGTGACGCGACTGCAGCCCTAAATTTCAATTTGGGTTGTGGCGGCAAAATGTTGCAGCGTCGACGCTGTACTTTGCCGCCACAAGACGTCTCTAGCGTGACAACTCTCATCCACTAGCCTCAAAGAGCGCCGAACATGCACACGCATGTAAGCGCGCACACATCGGGAAGAAGGCAGTGTGAGCTAGCCCTAAGGCTGCGTCCATGGAAGCACAAACGCGGAGCCGCGCGGACGCTCCGCGCTGAGCCCCGGCATCCTCAATGAGGATGTCTTGAGAGGGGGCTCACGCGAGCGTCCGCAGGCGTGCTGAGGAGTTAGGTTTTTCAGCCGACAGCCAATGCTGTTTTTCAGCTGAAAACCTCCAATCACAGCAAAGCAGCGTCAACGTCACGGCGTGTCGCGGGCTATTGGCCCAGCGACGTCACTGCCTCGCCTCCTCCCGCCTCCCGATCGCACATGCTGACTCGCCTGCCAGTCCATGGGATAGCTGCTGACCGGGCAGACGTGCCTCAGCGTCATCGCGGAGGAGCACGGGCTGAGGCTCTATGCACACAGCCTAAGAACATTGGCAGAGAGGCAGGCAGGATTATTACAAAGAATTGTGATAGTGTGTGAGAAACCCCATATCTGCATTAAGTCCTCTGTTTGGGTGTCAAAGAGTCTTATCATTCTGAGTCCAAATATTTTCCGTTCTTGGGTGCGTTGAAACATTCCATTTAGGATTTTGATTTTTAAATCATTTTTGGAATGATCTGGTTGTGAGAAATGATGTCCCACATGTGAGCAGTATCTTCCTTCTTCATGATGGAGTGTAGAGTGTCTGTGCATATTCATTCTGCCTTGAAGTTTTGGGCTGGTTTCCCCAACTCATTTATTCTGCACTATCGCAACTGGACTAACACGGCTATTTCCGTTTATATATATATATATATATATATATATATATATATATATATATATAGCAACTGTAAATATTACTGTATGTTCATTTGCATGTCTTAGACAGGTCTGCAACCCTGTCTTTCCCCATTGTCACCCAGCATACAGCGCTTCCACTGCAGCAAGGGATTCTGGGAAATGACATGCAAATGAGCACTCAGTGCCACCTTTTGTCTCAAGCTCGTATTACACAAGCCAATCCTCAAGCCACTGCATGCTGTTTTAAACACAGCTTTTAAACAGAGCACACAGTGTCACTTTTTGCCTCAATAACCATTTTTAACATGGTTCCCTATAGGCTTAAGCTTGCTGCATGGTCACAGCTTTGAGCAAAGCCAGGGTTAAGGTGCATACCCAAAAAACCACCCACAGACAGCCGTTTCGACCTTGATGGGTCTCATCAGTGTGGGGTTGATTTTACTGGGAATGCAAGAGAGGCTATGGGATAGGCTAAACCATAATACTGAGTTAAGTTATGGTGAGTAAAAAAAGTGACAAAAACCCTCCACAGGAAAGCAAATATGCAAATATAACTGTATGCTCATCTGCATGTCTTAGGCAGGTCTGCAACCCCGCCTTTCCCCATTATCACCCAGCATACAGCACTTCCACTGCAGCAAGGGATTCTGGGAAATGACATGCAAATGAGCACACAGTGTCACTTTTTGCCTCAATAACCATTTTTAACATGGTTCCCTATAGGCTTAAGCTTGCTGCATGGTCACAACTTTGAGCACAGCCAAATGGTTATTGAGGCAAAAAGTGATACTGTGTGCTCATTTGCATGTCATTTCCCAGAATCCCTTGCTGCAGTGGAAGTGCTGTATGCTGGGTGATAATGGGGAAAGGCGGGGTTGCAGACCTGCCTAAGACATGCAGATGAGCATACAGTTATATTTGCATATTTGCTTTCCTGTGGAGGGTTTTTGTCACTTTTTTTACTCACCATAACTTAACTCAGTATTATATATATATATATATGTGTGTATGAAGAAAAAAAAATATATATATATGTACTTATGCAAATAAAAATGTTTGTGTGTGTGCGCGTGTACAGTGGTTTGCAAAAGTATTCACCCCTACCTATATGTTGTTGAATTATAATAATGGGTGCATACTTTTTTAAACAATTTGTTTTTATTCAAAGCTGTAGTGGTTAAATTGAACACTTATATGAGGAGGTAAAATGTCAGCAAAGAAATGTACACAATGAAATTTTCTGGTTGAATAGGTATTCAGCCCCCTAAATTAGTAATTGGTAGAAGCACCTTTTGCAGCAATTACTGCTAGGAGACTTTTTGGATCGGTCTCTACTAGCTTTGCACAGTATGGTGACATTTTTGCACATTCTTCATGGAAAAATTGATTCAGTTGTGATAAGTTTGTTGGGAATTGTGGATGGACGGCAATCTTCAAGTCTCGTCATAAATGTTCGATTGGATTCAAGTCAGGACTTTGACTGGGCCACTCAAGAACATTCATTCTCTTTTTGTTCAACCTCTCCAGTGGGGCTTTGGCTTTGTGCTTCGGGTAAGTGACCTGCTGAAATGGGAATTTCTTCCCCAGTTTCAGAGTCTTGGCTTATTCAAAACCAGAGACAGCACATAAAACACAGACAAAGCTCAGTTTTAGCACATCCAGTGAAAATCATACACGGTACAGTGCCTAAATATATATGTATAAATATCTATTAAGTAAAATGGGCTTTTAGTTTGATATTTTTGGCCAAAATTGTTGTAAGCCCCTGAGCCAACGTCACGGCAGACCACAATTCAGGGGTCCCTAACGCTAATATAAATTCTTAATAACCTGTGTAATAACAGGGGTTCAATAGGAGCTTGTTAGGTGTCCAGTATATTTTACTCTTGGCTGATTCAAACAGGTTTTCCTCAAGGATTCGACTGTAATTTGCACCATCCATTCTCCCCTCTATCCTGATAAGCTTCCCAGTCCCTGCTGAAGAGAAGCATCCCAGTAACATGATGTTGCCACCACCATGCTTGACACTTGGGATGGTGTTGAATTAATGATGTGCAGTGTTGGGCTTGTGCCAAACATAACACTTGGAATTTAGACTAAAAAGTTAATTTTTGGTCTTGTCTGATCACAAAACCTTTTGCGAAAGTGTCTGCAGTATCATTTATATTTTTTTGGAAACGTCATACATTATTTAAGATGATTTTTTTGAGTAATGGCTTCTTTCTCGCCACCCATCCATACAGGCCAGCTTTGTCTAGGGATCAGCTTATTGTTGGTGTTTACACTGACTCCCATCTGAAACACAGAACTTTGCAGCTCTCTCAAGGTCATTGTTGGCTTCAGCGTGACAACCAGTTTCTTGCTTGCCCGGCTGCTCAATTTCAGAGAGCGACCTGATTTGGGCAGTGTTTGGGTGATATGATGCATCTTCCACTTTTTACTGATGGACTTCACTGTGCTGAGAGGGATAATCAGCGCCTTTGACATTTTCTTGTACCCTTTTGCTACACTGTGCCTCTCTACCACTTTATCCCTGACTTGTTTAGTAAGGTCCTTGATCTTCATGGTTGATTTGTTGGATCACTATGTGAGTTGAAGCTTGATAGTCTTTACATTATATACCTGACGGAAATGATCTACAAGTTAAACCACTTTGATTATACACAGGCTGAAACCATGTCACTACATTTTGTGACCTGTCAAACAATTAATTTACACCTGAGCTGGTTTAGGGCTGCAGTATCAAAGGGGTTAAATACTTATGCAACTGAGATTAATCTGTTTTCTCTGTAAATCTTACTTCTTTATATTCTATATGCATTTTCTTGTAGATTGTACATGTAAATTCGAATTTAAAATCACTATGGAGTACGCTCAGGTGCCAATAAAATGGAAAAAATGTGCAGGGGTCTCTGTCTCTCTCTGTATATATGTATGTATGTATATATGTATATATATATGGAAAGAAAAAAGAAAAAAACAGGCGCACACCTAGTGCATTAAAGTATAACAATAAGTTTATGGAACATTAAAAACAGACAAATGCCCACTCACAAGAAAAACGGTAATAAAGTGCAGTTATGAGATTGGCCCTCATATGCCAGTGGTAGCGTCCGGATCAGCAGTAGTGTCTTCTCCTACATACACATGGCGCCGGCACGGCGTGGTCTCCTTCACCGGAAATGACGTCCACCCGATCTGGTGCCCCGGGCGTGGCTAATGCAGAGCAGGCACTTTCCCACCAAGAAAGACTGATGCAAGTTGGGAGCGGTTAAGCCAAACAGAGGAGCGGATACATCCTTGTTTCCCCTGGTGGTGCGGTGACCAAAGGCAGGCGGACGAGGACTCTGTTTCCCGGCGGGGCTTCCTTTTGCGGGGCACCAGACCGGGTGGACGTCATTTCCGGTGAAGGAGACCACGCCGTGCCGGCGCCATGTGTATGTAGGAGAAGACACTACTGCTGATCCGGTCGTTACCACTGGCATATGAGGGCCAATCTCATAACTGCACTTTATTACCGTTTTTCTTGTGAGTGGGCATTTGTCTGTTTTTAATGTTCCATAAATCTATTGTTATACTTTAATGCACTAGGTGTGCGCCTGTTTTTTTCTTTTTTCTTTCCATAGGTATCCTTAGGGAGTTGTGATCCCTTTCAAACGGGCTGCCTTGTACCTGGATGCATTTACTTGGAACGGGACTCTATGTTTTTTTAAAGGTTTTTTTAGTATTTTGGTATTACTCCATTGAAACTATTTATTATTATATTTTTTAATTTGTACGCATTTTTTATATTAAAGTTAAACTATTGTCATATATGTTTTATCTTATAATAACATAGGTTCTATTTTATATTCCAATTTTATCCTCCTTGGCCACCCCATAGGTTGTTATACTAGAGTAGCTAACCTACTCACAGTTAGGCAGGTTGTTGCATTAGGCGCTCCTTTATATTTCTGTTTTATATGTATATATATATATATACACACACACACACACACACACACACACACACACACACAATTTATATGTTTCTGTGTGCTTGTATATGCATGTGTATGCACATACATAAATATAAATGTGTGTCCTATTACTTAACCCATTGTAATCACTAACAGGAGAGTCCTTCCCCACACTAGAGCTTTTGTTTTTTTATGGGGGGTAGGCATGGTATATGAGGGGTATCTGTAATTACTTTACATGCCTGTCCTTGAACTAGCAAACGCTGCATATGGATTCTGGACATACTCAGGATTTTCAGCATTGCTTTAGACTGCACCAACTGTGGTTCATATGTAATGATATTTGGTGGTACTGCACACTGCTGCTTTTTTTAATTACAAATTAACATTTACATTTCTTTAAGAATGAATGTACCCACTTATTTTTTGTGCTTTGAGTATTAGCATACAATTAAAATGTAGAAACACTGTTACTAGCTTGTTGGCTCCCTTGTTAAAATAAGTGTTCTCTTATAAATACATTTATTTATCTATAAACTGTTTTACCAGGAAGTAATACATTGAGAGTTTCCTCTCGTTTTCAAGTATGTCCTGGGCACAGAGTTATAATGACAAATACATTGTTACAAATACATAGTTACAATGAAGGAAAAGGGTTATACAGTATATTATATACAAGACATTGTATGCACAGTTAAAGATAATATATATTATAGGCGTATGATACAGTAATAATGCTTTTACTGGATCTCCAAGCTGGGTTCAACTTCTTGGGGTAAAACAAAGTATTCCATTACTGTATCATGTATTTTCCTTACTAGCTCAACTGCCCGGCTTCCTTGTAATCCTTTATACTTGTTTTTATAATTGAAGGCTCACCACATTATTTTTATATTTTGTATGTGCTTATGTATCACACTATAAGCCATTAACATCTTGTGTTGGGTGCAGTGTATTACACATCTCGCTGGCATTCAAAGGAGTTAACAGTTACATTCCCTTCTCCGTGGCTTGCTTAGTTCTACTCAGATTTTCCAACATAATGACCATCACAGACTCTGTCTGCTCCGTGGGACAGTAAATACCAATTGTTTTTGAGACACGAAATTTGAAACACATTGTAAGGCTGAGTCACGGCGGTGCGCGCTATGACGTATGCGCCTCACACCACAGCCCTCTATGGGGCAGGCCCCAGTGGCTGTGTGTGTGTGGGCGCGCACAGCGCTGTGACGCATACGCTGGCAGGGAAGACAAGAATTTTGTCTTCCCGTGCCACGGTCACGTGGTTGGCACGCAGCCAATGGGAGGGCAGATTTTCCCCGTCATGGCCATGCACCCCATTATGGCCCCGCCCCCGCGCTCCCCTACAGACCGCTGACCGCTGCTGTAGTCTCTGCACGTGCCGCCAGGCGCGCGTGCAGCAGGGAGGACTGGGGCCGTAGCCTTACCCTCCTTGTCCACCTCTAAAGGAGTTTACTTCGAGTTGCAGCGATATACATGGCATTGCTCAGTCTCTCATACGTGTTCAGGGTGCTGCGTCGGTGCAGGCTGGGCGTGGATATGCAGATAGAACAAGGATGGGCGCCAGGAACTTTTATAGTGCAAAAAGAGCTTTATTCACATCCGTTTATAAGTCTCACCATACAAGGACATGCTTCACGTTAGACATATTAACTGGTGGCAAACCATAAAGTTATATCAAGTTATTGGTTAGATTGGCAATCTCCTGCATATAGCCAGATGTGTTCCCACGGGGGAAAGATGAAGCGGTGCACAGGTTCAAAAACGGACGGAGGCTGGATCACGTAGCAAACATTTATTAATCTACCATGGCAATACAATAAAAATCACCTTCACACTTATTATTTTTCTGATGCACTGACACTGGACTTTTGTTCTGGGAACTCTCCAATCTCCTGCATAGCATCAATAGTGCAACATCTGAAGTGGGCCCCTGTCGGGAATATACTCGGCTTTCTCGGATCCGCATCCCATTTCTGTGTACTGCATACTGCTTCCATGCATATTGGATGGGGAGTTTGCTGAAGACCTTCTGGTGGGGCCAATCCGATTATGCTCTTGAGCTACTAATGCTACTAAGCACATGTTCACTCCTCTGCCCGCATGAGAACAATCTTGGGCCATTACTATTGGCGTTAGCTAAATCGGACACATTCCTTAACTGAAATCAATAAACAGGGACAGGACACTCTTAAAATACATATCAATACACTTAAACTTATTTACAAGACGCACAGTGAGGCCCTCTGCCAGAACTCGGAGGAACCTGCTTCTAGAACATTGGGTAGAGCAATATATACCCTTCTATCACCCTATTGACATCACTGTTCACAAGACCTTCAAGGGAGTGACAATCCCTTCTGATGGGAAGGGGCAATACCAGAGTGATTCCACTCAGTTCACCCATTAAGGCTATTAACCCCTTACATTACTCTGTAGTCCACAGAGGGGGGGCTACAACATTATAAATATCCAGTTTTGCAATAATGTAGGAAAACTGTATTTTTTTCATGAAAGTAGTTTATTATTTCCAATTAGAAATAAAACTAAAACTACAATGCTCATTGGGAGGCATTTCCTGAGCAATCTAAAGTGATGGGGAGCTCCTATCAGTACTATCGAGGGCCTTAGCTAATGACGCACCCTATCCCTATATTCCATTGTGTAACTAGGATATTTTGCAGATTTAAAACCAATGTACTGGGTCATAATAGCTCGATTTTCTAATTGTACTAAGCTTTTAAATAGTCAGCCCCTCTTACTCACCAGCTTTTAGCTATATAGTCTAGTACTGTATGTGGGGAATGGGATGTATTTAACCCTCTCTGCTTCTAAAGTGACCTACTAGTAATAACCAGGTACGCTGGGAGGAAGTTGCTCAACGGGGGTTGTCCTAAACCTAGGGGTATCCAGCTACAGTCCTCAAGAGCTACCAACAGGTCAGGTTGTCAGGTTATCCCTGCTTCAGCACATGCTGCCATGTGTGTTTTTTAGATGCACGGCTTGTGTTTGATACAATATAGAAATGCCGTTGTCATTACATTGGACTCCAGCCCTGGAGAGGTTTACCTTCAAAAAGATAATACTGTGTGACCAGTAGTATTTAAATGACATCATGTACAGTTTTGCATCGCTTGGGGCGTTCAAGTGTGCAGGCTTTTATTTACCAGAGACTTGTAAAGTTTCGTGTTTTTAATTGATCTGTTTAAACATGCAGGATAATTACAGTGCAGCTAGCGTCACTGTGGATTTCGTATTGCATTGGCACCAGTTGCTACGTGTTTTGCCTTTCACTGTCACTCACAAGCTATTTTCATCGTCCGTTAATACATGGGGCCTGCTCTGAGAGCCGCAGAGCAGCTGGAATACTGAGAGCATTCTGTGCAACACTTAGGACAGCGCAAAAAGCAGCAGCTTGTCCTCATGTTCTCGTTTTGTTTTCACATCCATTTGCACAGCTGTCAACATCAAGGGGCTCCAGTGTGAGACGTTTAAGATTTGTAGACCAAAGCAAGTCATTGTAGCCAATGAAATGCTCAGTTTAAGTGGTGGGTCTCCAAGTAAAAAGTGAGTGAGCAATCCTGCCACTGAGGGAGATTCTAAAGCCTTTCACAGGCAGGTTGTGCGCTTTCAACATTTACAGGTGCAACCTGTGATATTAATCAGGGGTGAATACAAATATAAAATACTTAGGAGCCGACCAGAATTTTTAGGAGCCAGCATTTTGTTAAGTGTGGGGAGAGGGGGCGGCGTTCCAGCTACCTCCCCCACCCACCCATTGACGACTCTGGTCAGTGTGTATCTGTGACACGCTGACACATGCATGCATGCACACTGAAACAGGTACACTGACACATGAAGGTACACTGGCACACATGAAGGCACACATGCATGCACACTGACACATGAAGGCACACTGGCACACATGCATGCACACTGACACATGCATGCACACTGACACATGAAGGCACACTGACACATGAAGGCACACTGACACATGCATGCACACTGACACATGAAGGCACACTGATACACACATTCACACTGAAACAGACACGCATGCAGGCACACTGATAGAGACACACTGTGACGGCGAGGGGGTAACCAGGCTCTCAATAAAGGTATTAAGCCCGTCTGGGGCCTCTGCTCCATATTTGGGGTTTTAGAGTGTCAGCTCTTGAACCTGTTTAAGTAACTGCAATGTATGTAATTGTGCGACAATAAAGAATGTTCTGTGTTTTCCCTTTCCAGGTGTGTTCCACCCCTGTATTAGGTTAAATACACTGTTCTGTCGATACCTTACAGCAAAATGTTTTCTCTTGTCTTTCATTTCAATGCGTTACCACCTGCATGTATATTTAAGATTTCTTGGAAACATAAATAATGGCTTCCATTTTTTCTCATAGGAAATAATGATTTTGCCGCCTAATGGTTTATTACACATATGACTATTTTTATGAGTTCTTTTGTATTCTAGTATTTTCTTTGGGGATCTTTTATTTTTTTGGAAGACTTGCAGGCTTTAATAAATTGTTTTATTTCTTCCAAAGAAAAAAGGATTTTAGAAAAACAAACAGAAATACTAATAAAACTATTTTGCATTCTGTTTTCATTGGAAAATCATATCAAATTTCATCATGCCAAAATGAAAAAAGGAAGAGGTTTAGGCTGCGTCCACGCTGCCGCTGAGCGCGCTTGGCGTGCTCACTTCAGTTCAAATCAATCTGGACTGTATGGCCACACTCACAAGGCGTGTGCGCTCATTCACGTACGCTCTCCCAAGCTAGGTGCTTGGGGAGATAGAGCAAATTAATTTGTAAACGCGCTGAAGGGTCACATGACTCTTCAGCAACCAATCAGCGCCTGTCAATGCACACAGCCACAAACACACACACTTACATACAGAAATAGCCCCGATCCAGCAAATGACACGCCCCCGGCCACGCCCCCACTCGCGCTTGCAAAATGTTGCAGAACAGCCTGCGCTCATGCTTGGAGATTTGGTGACGTCACCGCCACGTCACGGCGTGGCCGCAGCCTTAGGCCCGGGCCATGGTGCCTTCGCCCGCACGGAGGCGTGCAGAGGCTTTGGGAAAGTGAATGCTTCCCCTGGGCATGGTCGACAGGCCATGCCAGGGAGTGGGGGGGCGTGCTCTGGGGGCATGCCTATGGCATCACAGAGCTGGCACGCCCTCATTGGCCGAACCGCTCACGTGACTGGCCTGTCACGCCAAGAAATCAGTTTGAACTGATTTCTTGCGCAACGCGTGCCCCCTCCCGCTTCCTCGCGCACATGCACGCACACCACATGGATGCGAACACTGCCTTAAGGCAGTCTGCTCTCTCATCCGCACGGTCTGCGGTACAGGGCCCCAGCCTTAAACAGATTTGGGGATTTTAAACTTGCATTGCCACTATGTGTTCAATTTGAAAGGTTACGAAATCAGACTCGTGCAGTAGGGCAGGAGTGTCCAACTCCAGTCCTCAAGGGCCACCAAAAGGTCAGGTTTTTGGAATATCCCTGCTTCAGCACAGGTGGCTCAATCAGTGGCTCAGACTGAGCCACTGATTGAGCCACCGGTGCTGAAGCAGGGATATCTGAAAAACTGACCTGTTGGTGGCCCTTGAGGACTGGAGTTGACTACCTCTGGTTTAGAACAACCCCCGTTGAGCAACTTCTGACTGAGCCACTGATCGAGCTACCTGTGCTGAAGAAGGGATATTCTTAAAACCTCACCTGGCACTTGAGGACAGGAGTTGGCCACCCTGCAGTAGGGGGTACTCATGTGATTTAGGGGTCAATTCTATATATTCTGTAGCGGCTGCTAGGACTGTTTTTGTCTGAAAATCCGTATTGACATCATAGGGGATGTTCGGCTGAAACGGCTCAAACGGAGCTGGGGCGTATATAGAATTACACCCTTAGTCCCTTTTCTGGTAGAAGGGTCCGCATTGTGTCTCTGGCATCCAGACGGTTAATTTACGAAGCTCTGCTTAGCTGCCCTTCTCCCTGGTGACCCCACCAAAATATCATCAGGTTGTTGGCTCTGGAAACAGGAAACACATTTGTCTGTTGATTGAAATGCTACGCGCTGGTTAGATGGCAAGTGTCCAAACATAACTTGTGTTCCTCCTGTGCTCCTATAATGTGGTGTGTACCTTTTTACGTTGGTGACACAGATGTCACCAGCCAAATCAAACAAAATAAGGTGTTTGCGGATTCACTGTGACTACCCAGTTGTAGATATGCTTTGAGGCCTTGTGTACACAGGCGCACACCTGCTGGGACATACTGAGGTTCACATTGCTCCGAATTGGAGGGGCCTGGAGTATATTTCGAAGTCGGCAACTCCTGTATTGGTTAGATTCAGTGTTTTGGATAAACAGGAAGAATGTTAGTGGAAATGTGCGCACTTCTACGGTAATAAAGTAAAGACGGGAGGAAAAACGATAAGCGCATTTTCAAAGCTAGCTACTCATATATTCGTTTTTGCATGTGGTGGATATAAACTAGTTTGTTCCCTCCTAGCGCCCCAGCTTTTTATGTCTATTACATGCTGTTAATCCATTAACTGTGTGCAGGTCTTGTTCTTTCTATTTTGGCATTTGTTTTGCTTTGTCTGGGGCAAGTAATCCGTCAAATAACTATCACCAGATAACGCGCTTTAACTCAGAACAGAACTCCATGCTGTCAACACAGTGACTTTGACATTTTATTCATGTTCTGCCCAATCGCTGCTGCTAACAAGACAGGAACAGTCTGCGCATGCGTTTCGGTGTCGTGGAAACTATAAACCCAGCCGCCGCCTGTGCAGGCGTATGCGCTCGTTTCAGTCCTGTGTAAGCTAACACAGCAGCGGCCTGTGCAGGCTTATGTGCTCGTTTCAGTCCTGTGTAAGCTAACACAGCAGCGGCCTGTGCAGGCTTATGTGCTCGTTTCAGTCCTGTGTACGCTAACACAGCAGCGGTCTGTGCAGGC
Organism: Ascaphus truei; assembly: GCF_040206685.1. NCBI lineage: Eukaryota > Metazoa > Chordata > Amphibia > Anura > Ascaphidae > Ascaphus > Ascaphus truei. The sequence continues at coordinate 45,198,711 of NC_134487.1, read as the reverse complement.
GTATGCGCTCGTTTCAGTCCTGTGTAAGCTAACACAGCAGCGGCCTGCGCAGGCGTATGCGCTCGTTTCAGACCTGTGTAAGCTAACACAGCAGCGGCCTGCGCAGGCGTATGCGCTCGTTTCAGTCCTGTGTAAGCTAACACAGCAGCGGCCTGTGCAGGCTTATGTGCTCGTTTCAGTCCTGTGTAAGCTAACACAGCAGCGGCCTGTGCAGGCCTATGCGCTCGTTTCAGTCCTGTGTAAGCTAACACAGCAGCAGCCTGCGCAGAATAGTAGGGAAAGTCCTGCAAATCCCTCTTTTGCTTGGCCCCACCCTCAGGCTCCTGACACCTCCTCCTCCTGATTGGCTGCTGCTGGGTAATTCAGCCAATCAGGATGGATGAAGTTGCCCAGACCCCTAGCAGCAGCCCTGCTCTCTCCCCGCTCAGGGAAAGGCAGCGGGCCCCCAAGCTGGTCAGGTCACTATGTCCAGAGAGGTAATACCGGACACATTCATGTCCAGCATTACCACCATTTTTTTACTGGACAGCGTGTCCAAATACAGGACAGTCCGGTTCACAACAAGTCCTTTTGTCTTTCTTAGTTTTATTGAGAGAAAATCACAGGAAGAAAGGTACTTGCAGATGTAGCGTGGGTAGAGAGTGCTTCTCTCTCTGAAGTGCAGTGTATCAAGATAAGGCAGTGTAAAAACAGAAAGGCCTTGCTGGGGCAAATAGCAGGCATGTACTCACTCAGAGTCCAGGGTGAAAAGGAAGTGAGGGGCAAGGGTCACACTAGAAGTGAAGTGAGACTATAAACTGTCAGCAAGGACAGGGGGGTAGGAATAGCCCACTCTCAGCTAGGAGAATAGGATATTGCAGGCAACCAACACTCTCTAGGGCTGTGTAAACAACATGTAACTATAATGTTGCCTTTTCACATGCAGCTAGCTGCTGGGACAGGGAAAATAGCAGGCAGCTAAACTAGGGAGACATGAATCCTATGAGCTGCAAAGGGAAACAGAGAAATGTAAAATCCTGTTCCACGACACTGAGTCTCTGCGATGTTGTAGGGAGTGGGACACAGGACAGTCTTTTCTGGATGGGGCAGCGGATTTCTCCCCACAGGAACCTTCAGAATAATGTACTCACAGGCCAGGAACAGTACAACTGCATTTATTGGTGAAACAGCATACCCTTCATGTCCATCTCTTGCAAGAGAGGTGCATTCCCTGAATCCATAGTAATCCAAGTTCTTGCCGCTTGCAGGCCTTTCAGTGGTGAGAGCCAGACTCGCAGGACCATTTTCCCTTGACTAGGTCCCCAGAGCTTGAGGCCCCATGGGCTAGTCTTAACCCCCTTACCCTCTTACCCATGATGGAGCAAGGTAGACACACCACCTACGCCCTAAGGAACAAGCTATAATGGGGAACTCACTAAATTTGAAAGGGAGCCATCTTTTATACCAGGGGAGTGTGTAACCCCCCCCCCCCCCTGCCCCGCCCTCATCTCTCTTTCCGCTCCATGCTGTTTCTTCCTCTCCTTGGCTGAATTACCCAGCAGCAGCCAATCAGGATGCAGGAAGTTGCCCAGACCCCTAGCAGCAGCCCTGCTCTCTCCCCGCTCAGGGAAAGGCAGCGGGCCCCCAAGCTGGTCAGGTCACTATGTCCAGAGAGGTAATACCGGACACATTCATGTCCAGCATTACCACCATTTTTTTACTGGACAGCGTGTCCAAATACAGGACAGTCCGGTTCATTCCTGGACACCACCACGTAACAGCACTGCCATGTGGATGTGCTGAACCACTACAGCTGAACCAGTCATCAAAACTGCTACAAAGACTACACTGATTCAACAATGGAGAGAGTAATCGATGTGTGACCATTAAGGAAGGAATGGGCATGTACCACCTCACTGCCATATTGGCCCGAAGTCTGACCAAGCGTTTCAACATTCCACTCCTTCTGAAGATCTATTACGCAGTGAGAAAGGGAAATACTGTAAACACTGGTGCTCAAACATGACCAAGTGCCTGCTCCTGAATGCTGATTCCAGCCTCTTAGTGCTGCTTGTCACGAGTAGCCTGGCATTCACTGGCTGGTAGTGTACAAAACAATCAGTGGAAAGGGAAGTTCCCCTTAGAAAAGTACTGTAGCTTTAATGAAATGAAAGCTCTAGGTCATGTCATACCATTGCGTTTGTTGTATTGTGCGTTGGATACCTAGCTGGTATTCTTAAGAGTTACATTTTATTTTTTTACATTTCTGTATGTTACTTTTTAAACGTGGACCTGCAATGCTAACTGCTTGCTTTAGGGGTAGCCAACTCTAATCCTTCAAGGGCTAACAACAGGTCAGGTTTTCAGGATATCCCTGCTCCAGCACAGGTGGCTCAATCAGTGGCTGTCAGAAGACTGAGCCACTGATTAAGCAGGGATATCCTGAATACCTGACCTGTTGGGGGGTCTTGAGGACTGCAGGTGGCTACCCGTACATTACAGCACGCGATCAAATTCCACAGAAAAATGATATAAAGTGCTCTCAGTCGGGATTAGTGCAAGACTCGTGCCTACACGATTAAAGAATGCAGCAGCAATCACAAATGCGCGGTGATCAGGTCTGAGTTATAAAGCAACACCGGCAAAACTCCCAGTGGTGGCCATTTGTGTAATCCCCCAGAATATATTTTTAAATTCCAACTTCAGGATGATTTCACTGTGATGAAGTATGTGAAAATCAGAAGGCAATCAGTTAAAAACCCTTGCAAATTTTCTCTGAATTCCCCCCCGTTAATTGTTAAATTCTCTTAATGTACAATCTGTTACCATCTGTAAGTGACCACGATGGTGAATTTTTTAAAAACTGTTTTATAATGAATTTGGGGTTCATTTGGAATAGCTGCAGTATTCAACCCTAAGGGACTTTCTCTATATCCGCCAAAGTGGCCGATCGTGTTATTTTCGGTGGAAATTGCCAATGTATTGCTGTGGGGAATTTCAGATGGATACGGCCCATCTGGCTGCTTTGGCAAATATAGAATAAACCACTATACCTGCATCTTAATATATGTGACTTGTGTTAGTAATGGCAGAGAATATGTTTGTTACACGGCTTGAGTAGTTTCACTTTATTGTGACTGGTACATATGTTGTTTAGTGGGAATTCAGCTGATTGTGTATTACTCATGGATACAAAAAGATGGAATATTGGATTATTTTCAGACAGCTGCTGCTTTTCAGTGCTATAAATGTTAGCTGCATGAAAAGCTCCGGATGGATGTTTATGCTTCAGACTCGAAGCGTGTTACTGTATTACTCACATCGGATACTCTAACCCAGGGGTGTGCAAACGTCTTGAGCTGTGCCCCCCTGCCCGGCAGCCACAGCGTTCGCCCCTCCCCCTCCTCTCCAAGGACTTGGCGTCAATTGACGTCGCAGGTCATGTGATGTCACTTCACGCGACCCACTGCGTCATTTGACACCGCGTTGCCATGGCGACGCGTCACTGAAGACCCAGCTGGCAAGCAGGCAAGGGAGATACGGAGGCCTCCCGTCTCCCCCCGGCATTTAATTTAAATACCGCGGGGATGAGCGCAGGGCCTCTGTAACCGCTGTGCCCCCCCCTTTAGAAATTCTCAGGGGACGCGCCCCCCAGTTTGCACACTGCTGCTCTTAACATGTCTCATGTTGTAACAGAAGGGCTTCATTGAGAATTATTCAACATTTGAGGTTGCTTTATATACTGTATCTGTGGGACATATAGGATTTGTATAGACAGGTTACAGATTACAATCATTGCTCAATGTGAAGATTACAACTGTGTTGAATAAACAGTTATTCTGCAATAATAATAGGTGTGGGCATTTTTACAGCATTGTCCCTCCCTAAAAGTAAATACTGAAACCTATAAAATGGAAGTGCTCTCCTTAAAGCTGCAGTTCAGTCTTTTTTTTTTTTTTTTTTTTTTACTTCAATAGTTTTATGTGGGCAATCTCTAATTACCTAAAGAACTGTATAGCTGCAGCTCAATTTGTTCTCCATGTATTGATAGGTCGAAATTTGGTGACATAATTAGTGAAGGGATCTGTTTATATTCTGCTTGTCTGTCAGTGGAAGCTCATGAATATTCATGAGCAATCCTGCATTGACATGTGCTAGAGGGAGGGCAGGGCTGAGAAAGGGGTGTGCCAGGGCTTGTGACAGGACATGAAGGGGCAGTGCCTTAGCAAATGGCTGTTAAAATAGAATACAAGAAATTGGTCTTTCAAAGTTGTTTTTTTAAAAACAGAAAATGCTAAAAGTATTTTTTCTTACTACAGAACTGATTTATTTAAAAAAACACACATGCAGGATATTGACTGAGCTGCAGCTTTAAGCTTTATCAGTGCTGGAAAGTTCTCTCTAGCACTGAAACAAGTTAATTCTTTCCCATATTAAGCAAATTGGTTCTAGAACTATCAGCAATGTATTGCTTTGCCTTTTAATGTGACAGAATGTGTTGCTAACCCTCTGGCAGCAAAGCGTTGAAGTATTATTTTTGGGGAACCAAAGTCAGGCATTGTCTAACAGCGACCTACAGTATTTCATGGTTTCAGTACTGAGATGCACTGGATTTGAAATATATGTAAGCCTGTCCAGGCCCTGTTGTTAGGTGCTGCGTTCCAGTTCGCAAAGTTTACAGCATTTTGCAGTATGCTATTAGTTAAGCCTCTTTGAACAAGGGATTTTTCTAAAATAAATTGGAACCAGTATTACAACTGTATGTCCTACAGATAAGGAGCTTTGCTGGAGAATGCGTTCAATAGCGGCATTAGAAAAAGACTAGATATACACATGCAGACGGTGGGGGTATACCGAGAGATTAGAGTGGAGATGCAAGGAGAGATAGGAGTTTAATGCACTAATGGAAAGTAGGAGAACACTGAAGATTATACATGATTTAATAAGGAGTCCGCAGATGGGGGAGGTCAGAGTAAATCTAGCAGAAAGTAATATGGTTCTAGATACAGAATTGTACCAAGAGCAGGTTGTACGAGGTGAACTCAAGTAACTAATGGAGCGATTGAATGGTCAGGATTGCTGGAGGTTACAGTTCATGTCGGTGCAATTGAAATATATTTCTTTGTATGCTTGAGTTGAGTAAAACAAAAACCCTATGATACTTGAACGGCACAGCATTGTAAAACGTAGGTCATGCGGTGTTTGTAGGGGGTATAACTGATATTTTAACGGTGTCGCAGTGCTGTGGTGAGTTTGGTAAAGGCTTGGCATACCGTGGTTACATCCTTCTAATTATAGCATGTTATGGTCTCTGACAGATGCTCACCAGGGAGTTCTTAGCTGCAGCAGCAGGTCCTTTGTTGTGTCACTAGATATGCCTTGATAGAACATCAGACCATTATGCCTCAATAAAAATAGCCCTTTGTCTGATGAGCAGTTTCTCCGCAGCTCTCGCATGGAAGTGGAACCATAAATCCATTCAAAAATATTTTTGAACTGACACAAATGGTTGTGGTAACAACCCAGTTTATTTTACTCTAATAACAGACTGTATATAGTGAGTAAACCATTTATGTTTATTACATATTCAACCGTATTACCAGAAGTTTCAGTGAATTGTGATTTTTTTAACATAGGCATATATAATTTGTAAAAAAATAAAAATATAAGTTAAACCTGAAATGTCTTTTATGTTTCAACAGGAGTGTCACCAACTACAAAAATACTGCATTTAGTTGTCCCAAGCAGAGCAATTACATATTTCATTCTGAAGTAGCCTAGTCATTTCTTTAGGAGAACAATTATGTAAACTAATATTTTGGGCGCTCCTTAACCATAGCCAGTACTGCAAATTATATTCTAGCTGCTTTATAATTCCACCATCAACTATTCATTGTAGCAATCTATAGTATTCTTCCTGACTGTATTTGTGAGAGAAAAAAAAAAAAAGATTTGAGGTACATTTACTTTTGAAACAAGAAAGTGAGGCATCAGTGTATTAATGTCCATTTTATACTCTACATCAATATGAGTACACTCTGCATCAATATGAGTACACTCTACATCAATATGAGTAGACTACATCAATATGAGTACACTCTGCATCAATATGAGTACACTCTACATCAATATGAGTACACTACATCAATATGAGTACACTCTGCATCAATATGAGTACACTACATCAATATGAGTACACTCTACATCAATATGAGTACACTCTGCAACAAGATGAGTACACTCTGCATCAATATGAGTACACTCTACGTCAATATGAGTACACTCTGCAACAATATGAGTACACTCTGCATCAATATGAGTACACTACATCAATATGAGTACACTCTACATCAATATGAGTACATTGTACATCAATATGAGTACACTGCAACAATATGAGTACACTGCATCAATATGAGTACACTCTGCAACAATATGAGTACACTGCAACAATATGAGTACACTCAGCAACAATATGAGTACACTCTGCATAATATGAGTACACTCTGCAACAATATAACCCTCACTGATAGCTGGATTTATTTCCATTTTTCTAACATTCCGTCCATTTTTGCTTATCCCATGTGTTTTCTTTTTGTGTTACAATTCAGACTGAAGATTGTGTGAATGTGCTCATCTCTTTGTTTTCCATTGTTGTAGATGGCATTCATAGTGTCACGGCACACTGTACCCTTCGAGTGACCATCATCACAGATGACATGCTGACCAACAGCATCACTGTTCGACTAGAAAACATGTCCCAGGAGAAATTCTTGTCCCCGCTCCTTTCGCTGTTTGTGGAAGGTGTCGCGACTGTCTTGTCTACCACCAAGGATGGCATCTTCGTCTTCAACATTCAAAACGACACCGACGTCAGCTCCAACATCCTGAACGTGACCTTTTCTGCCTTGCTTCCTGGTGGGGTTCGGAACAAGTTCTTTCACTCGGAGGATCTCCAGGAACACATTTACCTAAACAGGACCCTTTTAACGATGATCTCCACACAGCGAGTCCTTCCTTTTGACGACAACATCTGCTTGAGGGAACCCTGTGAGAATTACATGAAATGTGTGTCCGTGTTAAAGTTTGACAGCTCGGCTCCCTTCATAAGCTCCAACACTGTTCTATTTCGACCCATTCATCCGATCAATGGATTGAGGTGCAGATGCCCTCCTGGATTTACTGGAGACTACTGTGAAACGGAGATAGACCTGTGCTATTCCAAACCTTGTGGCAGGAATGGACTCTGTCGAAGCAGAGAAGGGGGATATTCTTGTGAGTGCCATGAAGAATATGCAGGTATGATTAACGTTTCCATTTATATAAATAATTGACATATATTGCATTTTCTTCATTCCTGAAATACCAACTTTCTCCCCCCATAGCCCCTGATTTTCATATCTTTGGGAAAATATAGCTCGTGTTACTAAGCACGTGAGAGGAGGCGACCCTCTTGGTATATATTGAGTTTGCAATGGCAAGGCATTCAGTGTTACGGCCTTTGCAATACATATTTAAGCCGTAATTGCCGCTCATCTGACGCCCCTGGAGTGGGGAGCTATGCAGGAGGTTTCCTATTGGAAGTCGGATTGAAAACAGGTACATTTGAGGGGGTTGTATCTGTAAATGATAGCAGTCTTAGTGCAGTTAGTGGATTTAGTAGTGGTATTTTCTAAGCCATTTAACTACAAGGGGTCAATTTAAGTGGCACTGTTGCTTTAAATCCGTTAGTTATCTATGAGTAATGTATGCAGTGCCTATTTGTATGTACTGTATTTTATAATGCTAAATATTTGGTTACTGGAGCTGCAAGCTCATTATGGAGCACTACTGCTATAAGCCATTCAATGTCTATTGGGCTGGAACCCCATTGTGATCAATGCGATGGGGGCCTTTCCAGCAGGGAAGTGGTTGAACACTTAGAAAACAAAATGATTAGCAAATCTAAATAGCTGATAAAAAAATAAACTGTACGGCGGTGACAAATATTTCCTATATTTGGTTTAATAAAAAAATAAAGAAAGCCAGAAACATCTTATGGTTGCACAAAGGGTATTCAAAAGCAAAGAAGAGTTTTTACATGGCAAAAGTATATCAGAAAAGGAGCATAAAAATAATTATATTCTCTTAAACCGGTGGTTCTCAACTCCAGTCCTCAAGAATCCCAAACAGGTCAGGTGTTCAGGATATCCCTGCTTGAGCACACAGGTGGCTCAATCAGGAGCTCAGTCCTTTTGACTGAACCGGTGCTGAAGCAGGGAAATCCTTCAAACCTGACCTGTTCTTGAGAACTGGAGTTGGGAACCACTACCGTAAGTATTTCCTTAAAGAGTTGTGTGCAGCTTACAGTAGTTACTTTTAAAAGTTGTATTTTCCCACGTTCACAATCAAAGTATATGTCTCAGTGACTTTGTGCAGAGAGGTTTCCTGTTACATTTTAGGCTTCTTGCTTTGCATAGTGCACTTGTTCCCTAACTGAACTCATTTACTGACACAATAATGCATTGGCAACAAAGGTGCCTTTCCCTGAAGGCAATAGTCTTGCCTTTTGCAGTCTATACTTAGTGCACACAGCAAGATGACCAAGATTTCTGGACTGAACTCAAAAAACGATGAAGTCCGCTTAGTAGAATATATGAACTGGTTTATAAATGCCTTCTCTTTTTTTGTTGTTGTCACATACAGTCTGTCACTCGCTTTGTCTTTTTACCACTTCAAGTCCCCCTTTTTCCTTTGCCACTTTCTGAGTCTCCGTTGCATGTCGCTCCTGAGCCCGGCTTAACACCTCTCTACAGGGTTGAGACTCTCTAGTGTTAATGAGAACCTGCCTAACAATGACTTGCAGAGCAGACCTCTCTAGAACTGAAGCTGTTACAGCCATGTTATCTCTGTAACTCCGAGCCCCGGTGACTGGCTACAAGCTGCATGTTAATGAGAGGCATTGTTGAGACGGTTGAATGAACTTGCCGATGAATAATCCCGGTCGGTGTGGTTACACTGGCTGGAATGCAGCGCCAGCCAGGGGACTCCCTCCATTTCACTTTCCCTTTCAAGAGGCCGTATTTAGGAAATGGGCTATAGCAAAATGTTACAATCTGTCATCCACATGATAAGAGCCACCAAGGGCTGATGATGGAGCACATGCCAAGAATAGAGTTTAGTTCACAAATCCCTGCTAGTAGCCAAACATTGAAAATATCGGATCCGTTTTCTCTGGAGGATAATCATACCCTAATGTCACTGTTTTGTTTACTCCAATACTTTGAAGGCCCTGACTTTTCCTGGAGCAATTATGAGTAATTTATACACGATGAAAGTTACCCTATCTGGTGCGTCTTCTGTTACTTGCACAAAGGGAAACTGATCTGCAGGGCGCAGGTTTTTTTATTTTTTATTATTGAAACTGGACTACGGGGTAATTAGCTTTTCCTGGCTTTGGTTCTGTTTTTGTAACGAGGTGAGTGATCAGGAGCTAAATTAATTCACAAAAATGATTTTAAAAAAACCCAACAAAACGAGTAGTATTGCATTAAAAAATATCACAGGCCCCTCTGTCAAGAAATGGGTTAAGATAGATCATTGTGCACAACAAAGGCCAGCAGAGTTCGTTTTAAAAGAGCAATACACGCACATTTAAAAAAAAGAAAACATTTATTACACAGGATTGAAGCAGGGGGTCTCTGGAGCTGAACTCCATTCGTTTCAGCTCAGGGGACCGCCTACTTCCGGCGATACTTACCTCCGTAGTAGGTGCTGGTAGCCGTTCCTGCTGGGCTTTAAAGTTTAAAGCTCCCGCGTCACACAGCCAATAGGAAGCTGAACCTGATGACGTCACGGCTTCCTGTTAGCCTACAGGGTGCGGGACCTTTGAACGGCGGCCATTACGTGACCCCTGGTAGCCGAGCAGAGTGGCTACCGGCACCAACTGCAGAGGTAAGTGTCTCCGGAATCGGGGTTCCCAAACCTAAAATTAACAGGGTTCTGCTCCGGAGACCCCTGCTTCAATCCTGGGTAAAAAAAAAACGGCATTGCTTGCAGCTTTAATATTTTATTTCAATTTATGTGGTATGTCAGTTTTCATACTTATTCCTTGAAATATGACACTCAATTAGTTACATAGTAGATGAGGCTGGAAAAAAAACATGTCCGTCTAGTTAAATTAAGTTAAATGTAAAATTTTAAATGTAGTCAACTTCTCATAGTGTATAAACGTATATATAATAAAGCAGTAATTTGGTGGTGTAATATGCACGTAAAGAAAAAAATCAATTATTTAGGCAGGGCATGTTTTTGGTACATGTTACCGCTCAGGTGTCAGTGAATTCCCTCTCTGGGCAGAACGTCTGTCCTCATGGGCTCCCACTCCGGTCAGTGCAGACACTGCTGTTTCAGGCTGTCCCGGTGTCCGCATGTATACACGGCGCGGGAGAACGTCCACACAGCAGCAAGATCACACCCGGTAGGGAATCTGGATACACGGCGGGTCGGCGGAACAAACTAAACCCCAACTGCTGGCTCTAGGATAAACCCACAGTACAAGCCACAGCTCCACGGCGCTACCAGGCGATGCTGCTCTCGTCACTAGAGTGTGTCGCACTACGGCGGCCGACTAGCGCTGACTCAGCGAAGCAATCCGCAAGCTACCCGATAAGCTTACAGCAGTGTTAGGGGAAATAAAGCAGTATGCTAGGTACAGATCTCCAAATCAGTCAACTTCTTCAGGGAAGTGCGCTGTCTTTTTTCTTTTCATGTGATCTTCATGATGCCGAGCTATCTATCCTGATGGGCAGCAGACTTTTTCACACTATGAGGTTTAACAACAATGTTTTTTTTATTACACTGTCGTAGCGTTAAAAAAAAAATTTGGGTGCAAGAAATGTTTTTGGGGTGCACTTTCTATAGTCGCTATTGAGACTTCATAATTACACAACTGTATATACTGCAGTCACTAACCACTACACAATTGGTGCACAGTTATATTTTTCTTTTCCATTCTATATCTGTATTTATATTGATCCAGAGGAAGGTAAACCAAAAACCCAGAGTAACACTATCCAATTATATCTATAGGGAGATATATTATAGGGAGAAGGAGTGGCTCAGTGAGTAAAGCCACTGACTGGCACTGAGATTGAAGCAGGTGGCTCAATTCCCAGTATCGGCTCCTTGTGACCTTGGGCAAGTCACTTTATCTCCATGTGCCTCAGGGGCCACAAACATAGATTGTAAGCTCCACGGGGCAGGGACCTGTGCCTGCAAAATGTCTCTGTAAAGCGCTACGTAAAACTAGCAGCGCTATACAAGAGCATGCTGTTATTATTATTATATCTCATAAGATTGGCACAAGCAAGGGGCAATTGGCATCATGCTCTGCTTAATGATCACCATTGAAGTAGCAACTCACGTGAGTCACTATTAGAAAAATGAATGTGTTGCGTACGGCGATGTCAGGTGCGTCTGCGCAATTTGACAAACTTTGACAAATATTCTGATTATCCGGTTTTAATAAGTTGAAGAACGTTTCCATGTTGAAGTCGACTTTAAGAATGTGATCAATATAAAAAATAGTTAAATAAGCGATGCAACTTTATTAACAGAAGAAACTGAAACAATAAATAAGCCTGTAGCTATTAAAAGTCATCTGTTAAATCTGCAGTCCAAGCTGCCGGTTTTTATTTTATTTTTTTCCCTTTAATATGGGCATTAATACAATCCACACAATAGTAGTTAGCTAAATTGCCGATTGATCAGTTTTCCTGTGATCAATTGGCGAAGATTCGGCTCGGGCGTTGACTTAATGGCCGTCAGTGCCGCAGGAGAGGACCAAAGATGCAAAAATCTGTCAGTGCGCAAAGCAAAAACAGTACCAATGGGTTTACTACATTACTTGCCATTATTTCTGTGCTGAGAAGCTGCTTTTAGAGAATTGGGTAGTGATACTTGGTGTTAGTATATCTTGCAACACAGCGATTTTCAGAAGAATTTACAAAAATAAATCTGAAGTATGGCTGAAACTTCAGCAACTGGTGTCTTAATGGAAATAAATACTTTAAAATCAATAATGAAAAAGTAGTTGAGCTTTTATCTCTGAATATTGTGTAATTGCCTCCTTAACTTGAGAGCTGTACGGTAATGTTCATTGATCGTGAATATCGAATCTGTGCTGATAACGCTTTGAGACTAATATATAATATATTTACTGTAAATTGTACTGCAAGAGGCCAATTGTTTAGATGTAATGAACCTACGTGATTAGAAAGCCGATGGACAAAATAAATAGGTTAAATTATCCTTGTCCCTTTCAAGGTTTAAAGCTGCAGTTCAGGCAATATCCTGCATGTGTGTTTTTTTTAAATAAATCAGTTCTGTAGTAAGAAAAAATACTTTTAGTATTTTCTGTTTTAAAAAAAACCACTTTGAAAGACCAATTTTCTTGTATTCTATTTTAACAAGCACGCTTTTTCCTATAGCAACGATTTACATTCCCCATATTTAAAGATGTCGCCAAACTTTGCCCATCAATAGACGGAGCACGAATTGACCGGCAGCTATGCAGTTCTTTAGGTAATTAGAGATTGCCCAGATAAAACTATTGAAGTAAAAAAATAAATAAAAAAAAATAAAAATAAAAAAAAGACTGAACTGCAGCTTTAAACTCTCCTTTCATCCTCCACATTTCTCATCCCTCGTCTGGCTGTAACCATGCTCACCATAAACATCAAGACTTTCTATGGTCAATTGTCATTCCTGTCTCCCACTTGTATGTATGTATGTGCATCTTTATTTATACAGCGCCATTAATGTATATACTGTAGTGCTTCACAGCAGTAAAACACGTGACATAATAATATAAATAACCGATAATGCAAATAACACATAATGGGAATAAGTGCTTCAGGCATAAAAGTAACATTTAGGAAAAGGAGTCCCTGCCCCGAAGAGCTTACAATCTAATTGGTAGGTTGAAAGAGCGTGCAGAGACAGTAGGACGGTGTTCTGGTAAGTGCGTCTCCAGGCTTGCATTGAATTTACTGTACTCACAGTTCTCTAGTTTCCAAACCTCTTTAGTAAAGAAAAATGTAAGGTGGCCAGAAAGAACTAAAGTGGAAATCTTCCTCTAATACAGGGGGGGCAAAAGACTTTTTGGGGGGGCGCGGCGTTTACAGAGGCCCCGCGCTGAGAGCGCAAGGCCTCTGTAATTCACTTACCCGGCTTCAGTCCACACGTCTCCATGGCAACGCAGCATCATTTGACACCCGTTGCCATGGAGACGTGGCATCACGTGACCCCGCGGCGTCATTTGACGCCGCATTAGAGGTAAGGAGGGGCGCGACACCGGGGGAGAGCAGGCAGGCAGGACGTAGCGCAGGAAGTTTGTGCTCCCCTGATCTAATACACTTACACTCTCTCCTGGTGTACACAGAAATCCTTGTATCTGCTCTGTCTCTAGATAATTAACAACCTACTTGTAATTGTACTTTCTTAAGGGCAGTTATCCCTGCTATTAACTGTACTTGTATCTGTGACTTTATAAACTCTTAATAAGCCTATGACATAAGGGTAAATCAGGGTAAATCTTACTATATATTTCTGAAAGCGTCATATGTGTCCGTGTCTGTATGTGTCTCCCTGTGTCCCTCCCTGTGTCCCTAGCGGCAATCCCATTGGACCTTGGGCCAGGCCAATGAGATTGCTCCCTTGGCCTGCCCGCCCCTGCACACCTCTCATTGGCCTGAGGCGGAGGGACGGGCCAAAGGAGAGACGGAGAGAGAGACACACACACACACACACCCCTCCCCCACGCTCTCTGCGGCTCTCCCCTCACATAGGCCGCTCCCCCAGCTGACCATCCCCGAGAGCGCTCCCCACGGCTCTCACCACCCATAGCCCACTCCCTCACCCGGCGCTCTCCCTCACCCCCCACCCGATCACCCCCCCTCCCCCCGCTCTCCCCCAGCTCTCCCCCCCCCCCGCCCACTCTCCCCCCGCTCTCCCCCCCCCCCGTTTACCACCCGCCCCGCTTATCCCCCACCCACACACACAGAGCACGCACTGTGCATCTCTCCCGTCCCAGAGGCCGCTCCTCCGGCTGTCTCCGCCTCTCCCCGCGAAAGGCACAGCACCTCCTCACCGGAGCGTCTCAGCCTCTCCGCTGAGGAGCCCGAGGTGGAGGAGGAGGAGGGCGGTACCCGGAGGAGGAGCGCGGCCGTGTGCAAGGTGAGGAAACGCAGGGGAATGGGTTATTTAACGTGTCCCTGACACCCCCTGCCCTTTGCCCCCCCCCTACCCTCCCTGCCCCCCTGCCCACCTGCCCTTGCCCCCTGCCCATTGCCCCCTGCCCTTTGCCCCCTGCCCTCCCTCCCCCTGCCCTTTGCCCCCTGCCCTCCCTCCCCCTGCCCTTTGTTCCCTGCCACCCTCCCCCTGCCCCCCCAGCCCTTTGCCCCCTGCCCCCCCCGCCCTTTGCCCCCTGCCCCCCCTGCCCTTTGCCCCCCTGCCCCCCCTGCCCCCTGCCCTTTGCCCCCTGCCCTCCCTCCCCCTGCCCTTTGCCCCCTGTCCTTTGCCCCCTGCCCCCTGCCCTCCCTCCCCCTGCCCTTTGCCCCCTGCCCTTTGCCCCCTGCCCTCCCTCCGCCTGCCCTCCCCCTGCCCTCCCTCCCCCTGCCCTTTGCCCCTGCCCTCCCTCCCCCTGCCCTTTGCCCCTGCCCTCCCTCCCCCTGCCCTTTGTCCCCTGCCACCCTACACCTGCCCCCCAAGCCCTTTGCCCCCTGCCCCCCAGCCCTTTGCCCCTCCCTGCCCTTTGCCCCGCCCCTCCCTCCCCTCCCCTCCCTGCCCTTTGCCCCGCCCCTCCCTCCCCTCCCTGCCCCTCCCTGCCCAACCCGCCCCTCCCTGCAAACCCCCCCTCGCCCCTCCCTGCTCCCCCTCCCCTCCCTGCTCCCCCTCCCCCCTCCCCCTCCCCTCCCTGCTCCCCCCTCCCCTCCCTGCTCCCCCCTCCCCTCCCTGCCCCCCTCCCCTCCGCGACCCTCCCTGCCCCCCCTCCCCTCCCCGCCCCTCCCTCCCCTCCCTGCCCCTCCCTGCCCAACCCGCCCCTCCCTGCAAACCCCCCCTCGCCCCTCCCTGCTCCCCCCTCCCCCTCCCTGCTCCCCCCTCCCCTCCCTGCCCCCCCTCCCCTCCCCGCCCCTCCCTGCCCCCCCTCCCCGCCCCCCTCCCCGCCCCTCCCTGCCCCCCCGACCCTCCCTGCCCTTTACCCCCCGACCCTCCCTGCCCTTTGCCCCCCCGACCCTCCCTGCCCTTTGCCCCCGCCGCCCCTCCCTGCCCTTTGCCCCCCCCCCCGCCCCTCCCTGCCCTTTGCCCCTCCCTGCCCTTTGCCCCTCCCTGCCCTTTGCCCCCCCGCCCCTCCCTGCCCTTTGCCCACCCGCCCCTCCCTGCCCTTTGCCCCCCCCCCCCGCCCCTCCCTGCCCTTTGCCCCCCCGCCCCTCCCTGCCCTTTGCCCCCCCCTGCCCCTCCCTGCCCTTTGCCCCCCCAGCCCCTCCGTGCCCTTTGCCCCTCCCTGCCCTTTGCCCTCCCCACCCTTCTACGCCCCTTGGCCCCCCCCCCCCCCCGCCCTTCGACGCCCTCCCCCCCCCCCCCGCCCTTCCACTCCATGCCCCCTGCCCTTCCACGCCCGGGCAATACCGGGTATATCAGCTAGTACTATATACAAGACAGTAACTATGCCCATTAAAGTGTACTTGCAGAATCCAGTTTCCACCAGGACCAGTGCAGTTTGCAGCACATATTATAACGATTGACAGTTTCATTTCATGTCAGGTCGTTATAGGGAGAGAAAGATCTGGAGCAATGTGTGGCTTTACTGATCAGGATAATTACTGTAGTTACTGTAGGGATTTTGTCGGGAAGTGAGGTTGTTTGTTTGTCTCCGTTTATCTCACCTGTTTTTGTCTCTAGGGATGTGTCTGCCAATGCTTCTATTTCACAGACCTCTCTAAAGTGCTGCCAGTTACCCTGAGACAGAGAGTCTGTGAGGGCTTTTATATGCATGTCATTTTCTCATTTGTACTCTGTGTCAGTGGCATCACACAACAATGCATGGATGTCAGTCACCGCCAGCTCTCTCAGTACATCAGCATAAACTGCCCAGGGGAAGGATGTGTGAACTCCAGCAGACATTTGATAGCACTGGCCAGAGATAGATAAATGTTACTATTAGGGAATACTTTTGTCTCCCTTCCGTAAAGATGACATCTCGCTGGGTATCTTTTATTTTAGTCTCACAATTAGACATGGCCCGAGGGCCTTTACTTGTAAGTGGATTAGTCACTGTAGGTCAGACATATTAATTATTAGGTGGTTGAACTCATGACATGATGTGTGGATTCTTTGCAGCTTATGATACCTGTTATTAGAGTAACAGACCAATAAAATGCATGTTATACCTGAGCTTTTGCGATCTCACACTTCTCTTCTTAACGTTGTCCAAGGCCTCCAGTCCCAACAACGTTTTGGACATTATTGAGAAAGTGTTAGTTAAGGTGAACAGAGGTTGTAAAGATTGAAGTTTTCGTGATACATTGAAACTGATGGCAGGTTATATCTGTAGGTGCTTATTTTTTTGTTCTAGGTGGATTTACAACCAAATAATTCACTGTTCTTTTTGTTTTCAAATCATTATGAAACATTCCAATTGTTTAACGTTTTGGAGGAGCATTGATTAAAAATAATATTTTGTACATTCTTAAAAAAAAAATCCTAATGAGTTTTCCACAAAACTACTTTTAAATCCAGCATTGAAACGTGCAAAATTGTAATAGCTACATCGTGTTTGCCTCATTTACTGTAGGTACCAAAGTAGAGTCCAGAACTTGCCCCAACATACTTGTTATATTTCTTGATGCAATATTTCATGTTTACTATGCAGTATTCTGCCATTCAAGTCCGTGGTCTGTAAGGCAGACTTGGAAAAATCCTGAGCACCTAAAATCTTACTTTTGCCCCCAGAAGTGTGTATATGCCGCTGCAGTGATGACGCACCTGTCAGTCACTGGCACGGTCACCAAAACCGTCCCTCACCATGCTCTGCGCTCACAAAACGTGATGGGGTGCTATTATCGTCCTTTCTGCCGTCTCGGGGACAACAAACATATGGTGCTTACCAATGGGAGCGAGTCTGTTGGGGGCGGGACGGAATGCGTATGTGTGAGTCTGTGTGTGCCTGTGTGTATCAGTTTGTGTCTCATGGGAGAACATGGTTTAGTAAATATTGTGCATTATGTACTTGAATGCTTTTAATTTGACTGAAACAGCAATCTATGTTGCCAAGTAGTTTGGCATCTTTAAGAGTTTCCCAATGCTTATCTCATTCTTTATCTTTTTTGATTGTTTAGTTACTGTATTTCCTCCTCCCCCCTCCCCCCCCAGCTATTCTTCTAGTTGGCCTCAGCCACTATTACAACATTGCAGTTGTGCTTTCAGCTAGGCGTAGTGCTAAGCATATGTTTGCAGATCTGAGACATGTTAAAATAGCTTGATTACGCCAGGAACTTATTCCCATTGTAGACAAGATACGTGTGCATCATATACCAATCCTCTAAGTTCAATCCAGTCAAACTGAGAAGTACTTTTGGTGACATTCAGTTCTTCTGTTGTTGCTGAATGTGGGCACTAACCATATTGATCAAGATGACTGCTGCAGCTTAGCAAATGTCCTCTTACTGCTACCAAGTACATTTACAAGGCAAATATTTCAAATGAAAATGTATTTCTTCATACACTTAACTCTGCCAGTAAGAAAGTTTTACAAGAATGCAGCTTTGTGTAGCAGTCCAGACGGACCAAATAAAGCGCTCTACCATTGATGTGAGTCTATGCATGGCTGTTTATTTGTTTTTAACATTATTGGAACCATAGAGCCTCTCCACCTGCCCTTGGACTCTCTCCCATACACCAATGAGAAAACGTCACCTGCTATAACACGGTGTTCCATTCCATGATCTATTATGTAGTGCAGGGAAAAGAGAGCAGGAGACACACACCTCCATGTTTGGTTTGGGAAACAGGTAGGGTGACCAGATTTTCAAAAGGAAAAACCGGGACACATTAAAAAATTATTTATAAAACAAATTACATCACATGACGCACCCCATTGCCATGACAACGAGACACTGACGTCAGGCGGTGACATGTTGCCATGACAATGTGGCATCACGTGATGCCTCTGCGCCATAATGCGTCCTGTTGTCATGTCAACTTGATGCCGCAAGATAAATAAATATATAATAAATAGATCTAAAAAATGTTATCTCCACACAGAGCCACTGACCCACATACCCACTGACCCACACCCACTGACCCACACAGACACACAGAGCCACTGACCCACAGAGCCACTGACCCACACACCCACACACGGAGCCCCTGACCCACACACGGAGCCACTGACCCACACACGGAGCCAATGATCCACACACACAGAGCCACTGACCCACACACACAGAGCCACTGACCCATAACACCCCCACACACAGAGCCACTGACCCACACACGGAGCCACTGACCCACACACACAGAGCCACTGACCCATAACACCCACACACCTAGAGCCACTGACCCACACACCCACACACACAGAGCCACTGACCCACACACGGAGCCACTGACCCACACACACAGAGCCACTGACCCATAACACACACACACACACAGAGCCAATGACCCACACACACAGCCACTGACCCACACACCCACACACAGAGAGCCACTGACCCCCCCCCCACACACACACACAGAGCCACTGACACACACACACACACACACACACACACACACAGAGCCACTGACCCCAACACACACACATACAGAGCCACTGACCCCCCCACACACACAGAGCCACTGACCCACACACACACACACAGAGCCACTGACCCACACACAGAGCCAGTGACACACACACAGAGCCAGTGACACACACACACACAGAGCCAGTGACACACACAGAGCCAGTGACACACACACACACACTCTCTCTCTCTCTGTGTCCTACCTGTCACTGTGGAGCATGGAGGGGGGGAAGCCATCTTAACTGGCAGAAGGCACCTCACTTCCGGCTCTCACTGCTGAGGCTCCGCTGACACTAACACCGCCCCCACCCTCTGCTGTCAGACCAGCCTCTCCTCTCCTCCTGCTCTCCTCTCTGCCTGCATTCTGTGCTCTCTGCTGCCCCCCACCCCCCCCCCCCTGCTCTGATGGCCAAATCCGGGACAGCCATTAAAAAAACGGGACAGCCATTAAAAAAACGGGACAGCCATTAAAAAAACGGGACTGTCCCGGCTAAAACAGGACACCTCGTCACCCTAGAAACAGGGGCAGGAAGTAAACTTCAGACCGGCAGTATGCAGCCTGATTACTTTAATATGTTTCATGTTTCTAATGATTTACAAGATGGCTTACTGAAAATAAAAGGTGTTGTTGCAGACAGGGTTACCACCAACATTTTCTGCTAACAACTCATCTTGTGCTGAGACACACAGTGCCTCTTTAGTGTCAGAGGAGCCATCTTTAAAACTGGACTTACTAGTCCAGTTGTAAATGTAAAATAAGTACTACAGTTTTATTATCTTCCAGACAAATTCCTTTTAGAACTGTTAAAACATTTTTTTAAAAATATATGTAAAAAAGAAAAATGGAAGGTAGAATTTGGCATTGATATGGGCAGGGCCACTGACAGGGGAGCAGAGCTGGGGTCAGTGTCCCGGGCCTGGTGACTGCGGGGTCCCCAGCTGGTGCTGGAAGTTAGGCCCGGACAGAGGTCGTCATCCACTTCCGCGTCCAGCTGCCAGGGCCCCAGTTCTCCCCAGCACATGCCAGCCTTCACACTAATCCCCCCGCCGGTCAATGCCAGAGGTTGGGCCTAAGATCCACATCCAGCTGCGGGGGCCCAGGTCATCTTCAACGTGGGACCAGACTCCCCCCCCACAAGGTACATTTGTTAGAGGTGGGATTGAGAGTGAGAATGGGGGGTTGAGTGAGAGGGGAGGGGGACATTGAGGGAGTGAGATTGAGTGGGAGGAGAGGTGAAAGAGTGAGAGAGGAGGGGATGAGAGGAAGAGGGAGTGAGAGAGGGGGGAATTGAGTGTTAGAGGGAGTGTAAGAGAGGGAGGAGGAGAGATAAATGAGTGAGAGGGAGGAAGATCGAGAGAAAGGGGGAAGAGCAACAGAGGGGGACAGTGATAGAGGGTGGAGAGAGGGGGAGAGTGAAGGGGAATGAGCAAGAGAGGGGGACAAAGGCATGAGGGGAGGAAGAGGATGAGAGTGGGGTTGTGAGAAAGGGAGAGAAATAGAGGGGGTGAGAGGGCTTAGGGGAGTTTGAGAGAAGAGGAGGAGAAAGGCCGCTGGCATGAGGGACCCCGGTGGAAACTCTAGGCCTGGGCCTTGGGAAAACTATCGGGGGCCCTGGTTATGAGAAAAGTTAGTAACTGGTGATTAATTAAATAAAACTGCAAATATGTTGGACCATATACGTGAAATAATGCAAAAATAGATCAAAACAACTGCCGCTCCAAGGAAAAAATGGGGAACTCACCAGCAGAGGAAAATTTAAAAAGTTTAATAAGACTATGTAGCCCTCAGACCTCCCCCCCCCCCCCCCTGTCGCAGATCAGACCCCCTAGGGTGTACGAAGGTCTAGGTGGTGCATACCTGCTGGCAACATGACATGTGTCTAGGTGGTGCATGACATGTGTCTAGGTGGTGCATACCTGCTGGCAACAGGAGGGCCTGAGTCTCCCGCGATGGTGTGGGGGAGGACAGGACCAGGTTTCTGGGGTACATGCCTTCATCTGTTCTCAGTGGTGCAACGCCTCCATCTCTGTGAAGCCCCAGGGATATGGGGGTGAACCCTTACAGAGAACTCCCACACAGGGATGAGAGATTCCTGTCTCAGTCAGGTCTTTATAAAAGTAGCAGCAGCTCTCTTTATTCACAGCAGCACACAGCACACAGCAGCAGCAGTAATCACAGCAACACGCTAGTAACAGGTACAGGGTCTTCTCTCCCTCCAGACTGCACACCCTCAGGATGGTCTCTGCGTGCTCACTGTGTCCCTGCCACCACCCCAAGCCGCGAGTGCTCAGGGTGGGGCTAGCTCTTCCCTCACCCCCTAGGCAGGGTGAGAGGCACTGGTCCACCTATTGCTAACTAGGCCCTACTCCTCAGGCACTTAGCTAGCTCACTCACTGTAACTGCTCAGGTCTGTACCCAGGACAGAACAGAACTCAACTGACTACTGTCACTGACAGGAACAGGCAGAACTAACTTTTGACAGCCCTCCCCTTCATGATGTCAGCAGACCCCTCCCCTGTGCCTCTTGCCTACCTCCACCACTCAGGGCAGGGCTTGATGTGGGGGAAGCCCATGATAACTACTGGCAGCCTGCCCTTAGAGGGGCTTATACCATTAGGAGGATAGACATATAGCCCTATTTCTTACCAGGGCTACAACTACATAAAAAGCACCAACACAGACAGTGAATGAACTCTCCACCCACGCGTTTCACGCCCCCTGTGGCGCTTTTTCAAGGAGTAACAAATTGGGGGAGGTAGAGAATCTTTATACCTCCCACCTAGATGAAAGACAGCGGATGTCAATTGATTATCTAACCAAGTAAATATAGAAAAGATAGAGTAGGAGACAGAACGGAGATGCCAGTAAGAAGAAAGAGAGGGCTTGCCGGGGACGTGGGGACTTAGTGGCTATCTACTACGGCTTATGATGTCCCCACATTTGTTCCCCTCCTGTTCCCCCTAATTCCCCTAAGGTTTTAGCTGCACCACTCATATACCTCATTATCCGGCATTAGCTCCGTTTGCCCATTTATCCCTGCCACTGTGCACATCCAGTCTGGCCACCTGGAGCTTACACGCAGTCTTTCATCTGTCTCATATAAGTGAAATAACCAAGTATTACAACTGAAACAGTGATGGTTATTTGTGAATATGATTTAAAAGCATGCATTCAGTATTACAGTAACTCTCCTGCTCATTACCACTTTTTGTTTTGTCTGACATGTTTCAGTGTCTCTATCTTAATCGTATGTGTAGGGTTCTTTGTCTGTGCTGTGTCTCTGCACAGGCTTTGCTTTCTGTTAAATAACAGTTTCTAAGTGTAGAAATATGTGTGCTATAATTTTTGTACATAATTGCAATTATACCTGTAACCCTCCCTGTCTTGCTTTCTAAGGAGTAGTTGTGTCTTTAACATCAGCATGATTTACCTTGTCTCAGGGCTCTGGATCTGGTTTCCAGGGCGAATGAAATGATGGGCGCCAGGAGCTTTTATAATACAATCTTTATTCATGTTCCCACATTTACAATCAGATTAACATGGTTATACCTTGTTTCATCCATACTGTTACCACTCTATACATAGTTCTTCCCTAGGTGCCTTCTAACACTCCTGGGAGGTGCATACACTTGTTACTGACTGACAGGACTGCCTGTATTGGACTAGACCTCCCTTGTTGTGCTTGCTGACATCCAGTCCTGCTCTGGGGAGGTTATTAACACCCTCCTTTCCCCTGCAGGAAACTGACACTTTCTCGGGGACTATTAACTCTGTGTATGGAGATCCACTTGTGGGGGCTGATCCCCTAAAATCCCAGAGCTCTATCTAAACAGCATGTGCCATGTCTGCATTCCCTTTCCGGGACCTGCATATATCTTATGTGCATTCTTGTAGGGATCCTAACTGTTAAGGCACTGTCCCTAACAAAAACACAATAAACAGAGGGCCTAATCTCTCCTTTATTATGGGTCTTTTCCCCAGCCTCTACTCCCCGAGGCTCCTACTCTCCTCTTCTTCTTGAAACTAACCTCCAGAACATTTCCTCTGACTCTTATACTCCTATCACATAGTTCCATGTGTCACCCCAGGGTGGAGCCTATCATCCGCTGCTTACTTTTAACCCCTTGGATTACATTTGTAACCAAACCAAGGAGGGGGGTGGAGGTTACATACCTATATATATTTTTAAAAAGATATGCATCCAGGAACAGAAAGGATGAAGTTTGTGTTTGGTCTAGGTTCCAATTTAATTAACTGTATATTACATACTTGTGTTAAACACCAATAAATGATATGTTAACGCCACTAAAATGACCGTTTTTCAGTTTGGTATAATACAGTGTGTTTAAAATCACTGCTGCATATCATATTCTTGCGCAGGAACCTTGAAAACGGTTTGTTATCGTTAAAACTGCCCAATGGGTAAACTTTGGCATACACTTTCCCACATCAAGAGTTTTTGTGCAGAACAAACGATATCTGTGGTATCATTATCCTCAAAAGGATCTCATGTAGAAGAATATAGTGAACGTGTAACAAAATATTGCATGTAACTTACAGAAAAGGCACAAAATAGCATACTGTATGTTAAATCTCTTCAATTTGCGGCTCGTGGGCCAAATCCGGCCTGTGAAGGGCTTAAGAGTGACCCTTGGACCATCTGCTCCTGCTAATTAGAAGGGTGTTGCTGAAACTGTTTTAATTCAAACAATAAAAATATTTGTAACACGCTCGCAATGTTAGTCTTTTATTGAAGTGGAATATTTTGTTATTCTTGTTATTCATATCTAACATTACATTGCAATGCCCCCCTGTCCCTCCTATTCATAACTTTTCTCTGACCCGGCTCTTTTAGAAAAGTAGTCGAAGAGCTCTGTTTTAACCCAAAAAGGAATTGATGCTTTAACTTACATTTTGGCTATAAAGCTTCAAACCGTGTCACTAACAGTGCGGCTGCAAAGCATGAAGCTAAGAAAGGTATAGTGAATGGCAAAAATGGAAGAATTGTGTTTCATTAAATACATTCTTTTTTCAGGCGTGAAAGCCAAATTCTATACAGTTTAAAAACAAGTTTCAAGTTGCTGAAAGGGGAATAATGAATGATGGAAAGTTGTTAATAAACGTTTGCCTCTAAAAACAAGGATTACCTGAGGATAACCCAACTGTTCTTTTAAGAGTTAGGTCTCTTGTCTACGTATAAAAAAAGAATCTATATGTGGAGAAAGAATAGTAAAAATAGAATATTTTCAATGGCAAGGCGTGGAGGGTGTCGGACAGTTGCGAATTATCTTAGACGGGCAGACGTATCATTCAAGAGCTCTGTTTCAAGTAACTGCAGATGTATTGTCTGTAGAAGAACGGTGTAAAATCCAGCCAGACAACCATGATTCATCTTCCAGGTGAATGTCTTTCCAGGGTCACTTCTCTGTTGAAGAATAGAATGTCAATTCTGAAGGCCATTCCCACGAGCGTCGAGGCTGAATAAACACTCACATTATTCATTGTTGTCTTTGAAAGGTAGACAAAATATAGATTTATGTAATATTCTCCTAGTGCCCATCTGTTCTGTACACATTTCTCGTGGCCGGATTTACAAAAATATGTTTTGTAACTGAGTAGAAAAACGGGGAAGATCCCCACGTGGAAGCTGCAAATATGGCAAATGCTGTATGTTCATGAAATCACATAGACCGGCATCACTAATAGTGAATGAAGTATGGAGTGTCCCGTGATGAACCCGATGTATCGTGTGGGTCTAAGTAACACCCGCCTCACCTGCGAAGCATAGCCGATGGTGCCAGCCCCCTGGCTGGAGTGGAAACAACCTCCTCACTTAGGACTGCGGTAATGGCTCCCCGGTGTATCAGGACTGGCTGTTGGTAGTAGAGACCTGCAAGCAGAGTCTCCCGCCGCCTTACCGGGTGCACGATGGTGATGCCGCGATATATCCAATGGAGTCTGGGGGCTGGTGGTCACTGCAGGAGAAACGGAGCGCGATCCAGGGCTGTAGCCGTTCGTCCCCGTCAGCTGTCGTCCGTCCTGGGGCTGGTGAGGGGTAAGGGTGTAGACCGCACACAGGTTCAAAGCACCGGATCCACTCTGCAGCTCCTGGAGGAAATCCTTTGATGACAACAGCTGATCTGCAACGATTGGAGCCGGGGCGTGCTGCAACACCACTGAAGCAAAAATAGAAAAGGAAAAAAAGCGGAGCACTGCCAGAAAGTTGAAAAAAAGACTGGGGCAAAAAAATAAATTAATAAAGATTATTTATTGGGCATATTTGGCCAAAAAAAGACGGACACACAGGGTTAAAACTCTGACGCGTTTCCCGCCGTGGAGGCGCTTTATCAAAGATCTTTGATAAAGCGCCTCCACGGCGGGAAACGCGTCAGAGTTTTAACCCTGTGTGTCCGTCTTTTTTTGGCCAAATATGCCCAATAAATAATCTTTATTAATTTATTTTTTTGCCCCAGTCTTTTTTTCAACTTTCTGGCAGTGCTCCGCTTTTTTTCCTTTTCTATGTTTTGTAACTGGCAGATTTTTTTTTTTCAATTGCTTCAAGCATTTTTGCTCCCTTGTCAAATAATAATAATAATAATAATAATAATAATAATAAACTAATCAACTAATCTTGAGAAACTATTATATTATTTGTAGGCAAAATCCACACGAATTAAAATTCACTGAACAAAGTGGAAAGTAATGCTGATCATCATTTGTCAAAGTTGCCAATTTAATTAAATACAACAATGTTTGGTGTCATTTGTAGTTGTTGTCCCCATCAGATTATTCTGCTTGTTTGTAAAATAAGTGCATACACAGGTTTGGAAAATACGTACAATGTATTATGCACTGCTCCTATACATTTCAGAACACTTCTGAAACACAGCGAGACCTCTGGTAAAGCTATCCATAAATGTTTATAACATACTTCTATTCTTCCACCGCCACTGTTGCCTCTCTGTAGGACCTCTCCACCACCACCCCTGAAACCATCTCAAATGTAAAACATGTTCAGCCTCTTTGTTACACATGCATTAAGAAAAGTAATGTAGTTAAACAATATTTATTTGTACACCTTGCCTAATGTTCACTGAAATATAACATTTTGCTGAGAGGTTACGATTGTGTGAAATATGTGTGAATTGATATTAGACGGAGAGGCATCCGTATACGGCAAATGTCGTGTACAGCTTTGCCTGCCAGCACAATAATGTGTACCTAAAGACAAGATAAGATACTCCGGTAAAGAACTAGTTCTTGTTGCTGTTCATTACAAGGTAGAGAATTAATACATTTCTTGTAAATGTAAAACATGAAAGGGTATTAGTAGTTCAAGCCATCAAAATAGTGCTCCATTGTAGGTTCACATTAGAATGTAGCTACTACAATAATTTGTTTAAGTTTCCACAATGCTCTTGTATGTATCCTCCACAAAGGCCCAATGTCATTTGATGAATCCATTGGACCCAATAGACCTGCAACAATGTACAGTAGGACTAGAACTTGGAAGGGGCAGTGGAGAATTGAAATAAATATTTTTTCCTGAATAATGTTACTCGAACCACATAATAATTTGTTATTACGCTCCCTTTTTTCAGGAGAACACTGTGAAGTGAGCTCGCGATCTGGTCGCTGTGTACCAGGCATCTGCAAGAACGGGGGAACCTGTATCAACCTGCTTATCGGTGGATTCAAGTGCGAGTGTCCCCCAGGAGAATTTGAGAGGCCGTACTGTGAAATGACCACAAGGAGCTTCCCCCCCCAGACCTTCATCACCTTCAAAGGTTTAAGGCAACGCTTCCATTTCACAGTCTCGCTCATGTAAGTATACCTATTTGGACAGATACACAGTCCGAGACGGAAGGAAGAGTGCATTCTTGGAAGCATGTACAGGCTGTATGCAATTCTGCAACACGTCTCAGAGAAGCACACATTCTTCTGATCTTAGTTTGCAAATTCTAATATAGAATTGTCTTTGGGAAGCATCTGTGCGCTTTACTTTCAGCAGAATATCTAAACTAAAAGCCTGCAAAGAATATGTCCTATCCACTATGAAGTAAGTTTAATGTGTCTAGTTCAGAGCTATTGTAATATATAAGTATACTCATTGCAGCATGTCATGAGTTAATGTTGACTAACCCACTGTATGGATGCAAAATACTCTACCCAAAGTTCATAATATTTTCATAAAATGATTTCCTGCATTTGATTAGTTAACATTTCATTTGTAACAGGTTCCCTGAAATGTTACATTTAACCTAAAAAGGAAAGTTGAGGGATATATATATATATAATACGGCATCAAATGACGCCGCGGAGTGATGTCACACAAGCGTCTCCATGACAACGGGGTCACGTGACATCACGTGACGCCACCGAGTAAGGTAAGGGGGGCGTGAGAGCAAGTGCCAACAACAATGATCAACAATAACCAATTACACTTTGAGGGCATGTTCATATCTTTTTATGGTTTAATATATATATTTAACTTAAACCATCATAAAAAGATATGAACATGCCCTCAAAGTGTAATTGGTTATTGTTGATCATTACTATAGGTATATAAATGGGGAGTGCATTGTCAATGCATTTTACACGTTAAAAGACCATTTTACCAATTAGTATCTATGTACATCCCAGTGCTAAATAGATACTCAAAGTCTTTGATCATTCACATACTATAACGCAGGGGAGCGCAAACTTTTGGCGCTGCGCCCCCTGCCAGCTCCCACTTGCTCTCACGCCCCCCTTACCTTACTCGGTGGCGTCACGTGATGTCACGTGACCCCGTTGTCATGGAGACGCTTGTGTGACATCACTCCGCGGCGTCATTTGATGCCGCATTGCCATGGCGAAGTGTCACAGCAGCCTTCAGAATCACGGTAAGTTCAGGTTGCAGGGGCCTCACGCGATCCCCCGGCATTTAATTTAAATGCCATAGAGAAAAGCGCGGGGCCTCTGCAACCGCCCCCGCGCCCCCCCATTTTGTGCACCGCTAAGGAATTTTATCTGGTTACTTCACACAGCGGTTTTTCAATTGATGGTCTTCTAAGTGCAAGCAAACATATATTTTCAGAAGTGGAAGTGACACTAATGTACCCTTCTGCATTCCAGAGCTGCGTAGATCTGACCCAGAGCAGATGTCTCCTTGATTTACCTTCTGTTTAAAAGAGAGTCTGGTTCATTTAATATTAATATTTAATGTATGTCCAGAAGTAGCACTGTCCACATTCATAATAATGATCTTCTCTGGTCTCTGAGTCTTGCTTATTATAAGAGACCTGTTCCATACCTCAGGCTAACTTTGACCAAATAAGGAGACACATTATTTCACTGAAATTAAGGAAGTAAAAAAAATCCCTGGTGTTTCCCTGCTAACATTTTAAGAGCATTTTTTTTTTGTGATCACATTTCTGGCTAAAGAATATGAACATCATTATCATTTTAGGACCGTTTGCTAATTGGATGCACAAAACCTTCAGCAATTTAACCTTGCATTCGCAATAAGTTCGTATTTCACTGCACATTTTTAATTTGGTCTCTTTATTAAAGCAGCAATACGGGTTTCATTGAATGAATTTATTTTTCTTATTACAGGATTCAATTACAGGGAGCCACCGGATCTGAACCGCATTAATTTCAGTTTCGGGGACCCCCCGCTTCCCGAGATCCTTCCCTCCGTAGCGGGGCCAGTATTTGTATGCAGTTTAAAGCTCTCGGTCACACTGGCCAATAAGCAGCCGCACTGGATGATGTGGGACATTTAAATGCCACCATTATGTTAGGCACACTATTTCCCTGCCTGCATAGATACCGGCATCCCCTACGGAGGCAAGTATCTGTGGAAGCATGGGGTCCCCAGAGCTAAAATGAACACGGTTCAGCTACAGAGACCCCCAGCTTCAAACCTGTAATTAAAGAAAATGGAAATACAAAATGACACCCGTATTTCTGCTTTAATAACTGGGCTTGTGAAGCGGAGGAGCCTGGTTCAGATCTCTGTGTCACCTCTCCTTGTGACCTTGGGCAAGCTACATAATTGGGCATCAAGCACTGATACCAAAGTATAAGCTCTTTGGTGCAGGGACGTTTTGTTGCTATAAAATGCTATGTACGACTCTGCGTAAAACGATCAGCGCTAAGAAAAGATGTGATCATGCGAATGGAAGGAGTCCCGCCAAGCAGACAAAAAAAAAAGAATTGACTGATCAGTGTAATCCGTTTCCTTAGAAACACGTGATCGCCCTTCAAGTGACCGTTTGAATTCTATTTTTAATTTTCCTAAAAATGATGTATTTTATTCGTTATATTTACATAGCACCAACAGTGTACACATTGTTTTACCAAATGACAAGGAGAAGAAAGGGTTAGGTGCAGTCACTGGATTTATGTAGCTGCCTCAGGCGCACAGCGATCACCCCACGCTGGGGAGACCTGTAGTACAGGACACATCCTCCTAAAACAAGAAGGGACCAGCGCTCCGGAGGTCTTCATACCAAAAAAGACATTTTCATTCACACAGATCGACGTTTCGGTCAAACGCACAGACCTTTGTCACGATGGTCAGCTTTTGTGACCCAAACATCCATCTGGGTGGGTTAACATTTCTTCTTCTTTGCATGAAGGATTATATCTTTACCATCTCTCTAAGAGAAGAATGTATGTTTGTGTATAGGGTCATGTTAAAAACATACACAGGCGAGTGGTAAAGGGGCAATCCAAGTCATTTTTTTATTTTCTTATTTTTTTTATATAGGGTCGGAGCATGGGGTCTCCGGGGCTGAACCCCATTAATCTCAGCTGCAGGGACCCCCTGTACCCCGAGATACTTCACTCCCTAGGGAGTAGCGGTATCTCCTGCAAGTTTAAAGCTCTTGCATCACGTGGGCCAATAGGAACCTGCACCGGGTGACATCACGGCTTCCTATTGGCCCGCAGGACGTGAGAACTTTGAAAAGCGGCCATTATATGAACCCTGGTAGCCGAGTTGGAGTGGCTGCTGGCACCCTCTATGGAGGTTTGTCTCCAGAAGCAGGAGGTCTCCAGAACTGAAATGAATGTGGTTCAGCTTTGGAGACCGCCTGCTTCAATCCCATGCAGGGGAAACCGGCCAGCTTGGATTGCCTCTTTAAAGTGCAAGGATAGGAACAGTTGCATTAAAAGATAAGGCAAACCCTGCCCTAAACAACTTATAGTAATGGGCAACATTAAGCAATTTACTGCAGGTGCAACCCTCAGAAATCCCAAACCAAAAGACTGTATTTAAATGTAAATGAACCTAGGTTAGAACACTGCTTGTGAACCAGGAGAGCCCCATTCCAATCCCAGCATCATCTCTCCTTGTGACCTTGGTTAAGTTATTGATCCCCTGCGCCCCAGGCACTAAAACCTAGATTGTAAACTCCTCTGGGTGGGGACTCGGGGGAGGACGGCTAAAATTCTGTGTACTGTGCTGCTCATGTCTTCAAAAGCTGTATAGGATTAAACATATATAGTTACCTGAACATTTTAGTGTGAAAGAAATAACACTATAGATAATGATTAAAAAAAATGTTACACACTGAAGTGGCCCCGTGTTGACTCCCTGGTTAATATTGGCCGTATTAGAAGACAATACACTACTTCCCTTTCATGGGCTTCAGAAAATTGATATACGTCAGTATCAACGGATTATGAATATCACATTCTTCTTCTCCACATCACTTGCAAAAAAGTTGCACCTCCTTAGATAACTGAGCCTAAGGCTGAGTCCATGGTCAGCGCTTAGGCGCTGACCCGTGCTGAGGTGCGCTGACGCTTGTCAGTGAGCCCCTGCAGCCGCAATGAGAGCGGCTTTAGAAGGGGCTTGCGGAGGCTTCCGCAGGCGTGCGGAGGCATAGCTCTTAAATTTTTTTTCGTTTCAGCACTCATGGGAGCGCAGGGCCGGTCACGTGAGCGGTTCGCCCAATGAGGGCGAACAGCTCCATGACATCACTGGCCCACCCCCCCCACCCCCCCGACACGCCCCGGACGGCGCGCGAACTATGGCCAGGGAAAGCACCCGCTTTCTCTGAGCCTCAGCGCGCCTCCGCACGGCTGGAGTCACCATGGACTCAGCCTTAAAGACCTGACACTGGAGAGCTCAGCCAATGCTTGTGCGTTCTGCACTCGGACTGCCTGCTCATCTATGCAATGCACTAGTATAGGGGGGGAGGGGACAACTCCAGTCCTCAAGGGTCAGCTTTTAAAGATCTCCCTGCTTCAGCACAGATGGCTCAAACAGAGGCTGAAGCAGGGATATCCCTAATACCTGCCCTGGTGGTGGCCCTTGAGGGCTGGAGTTTCCCACCCATGCTCTGGTAGGAGAAAGGTGTTCTAAGTGTGCTCAATTAGGTCTATAAAGCTAAATGGTAAAATGAATGAAATAGTGTAATTAAATTCAAGTGAATGTGCTATAAGGCCCAATGGGGCAGCAGAATCTATACAGTACACAGTGAACCTCAACAGGTTAAAGGCAAACATCAATGATAAAAACATATTACATCAAAATACAAACGTGTGTTAGTATAGTATGTGAAAAATCACTTATCTAAATGTCCAAGCACAGTTCTCCAATGATGAAGAGAAAATGGGTTTGTTCCAGACAGGGAGCAAAGAAACCCTTATCAAGCCCTCCACAAACAACTCTGTGCTTTAGCGCTTCCTAAAACACAGTGTCCACCTGCTGAATCCAGGTAGTTCTCAGCCTGTACACACCTGTAGTAATGGGAAAAAAATGGGAAATGAGCAAAAGATAGTGTATTAAAGTACACTAGAAATAATACAAATCTAAAATAACGATGATGCCCTTACAATATTCAAATTTCAAATGCACACATCACTATTATAAGAGTGTTATTTCTAACCGTGGTGTGTATGTCCCTGAATGAGAAAACTGCATTGGGTTAAACAACACACAAAATCAACACGACAGATTCACAATCTGCGCGGAATATTTGGAATGGAATTCTCTTTGTGTCCCGTTCACAGTGACAATAACTGCGCGTAAGATTTGTGGTGACAAATGCTACCTCTCGGTGAAACCGACGCCTGTGTTCTATAGTTTTTTTGTTTGGGACAGACTGACTTTTGACCCCTTACTTGGTCATTAAATGTGAAGAATGTGGCCTGCTTTTGTGTTGCAGGTTTGCTACCAGAGAGAGGAATGCTCTGATTCTTTACAATGGGCGTTTTAATGAAAAACATGACTTCATTGCACTTGAGATCATTGAAAAGCAGATCCAGCTAACATTCTCAGCAGGTAAGTTAATCATCCATGTTGGTGCCTACCCCAGGGTGAAACCTAAGCATGCAGCCATTGCTATTTCCCAATGCTCCTTCTTCAGCTAATGGGGGCGCAGAGTTTACAGATGCCGGGGGGAGCGTGCGAGGCCTATGTATGCCTCACTTACCTTGTCTTCGGGGGCTTCTGGCGACATTCCATGGCAACACAATGTCTCATGACGTTATGATGTCAGATGACGCCGGACAAAAGTTGAGAGGAACAGGCAAGGGGTGCGAGCAGTGGGAGAGAGCAGGCAGGGTAAAAAGTTTGCGCATCCCGGAGATAATGTATGTCCCAGCAATGGTGCAGTAATAATGACTGTATTTGCAATATTGTATACAACCAAACACAAAATAAGTTCTACTGCAGCCAGGGATTCTGGGTAATGACATGCAAATGAGCACTACAACAATATGGTGCTCGCTATGTGAACCATTTTCCTTTTTCAAAAACGTGACAAAAACCCTCCACAGCAAAGCATATAGCAAATGGAAATATTCCTGTATGCTCATTTGCGTGTCTTGGAAGTGCTGTGTGCTGGGTGATAATGGTGAAAGGCGGGGTTGCAGACCTGTCTAAGACATGCAAATGAGCATACAGTAATATTTCCATTTGCTATATGCTTTGCTGTGGAGGGTTTTTGTCACTTTTTTTACCCACCATAACTTAACTAAGTATGGTAACCCGATCCTCATTGCTTCATTGCATAGCCAGTTAACCAACCCCACAATGATGAGACCCATTAAGGTTGAAACGGCTGTCTGTGGGTGGGTTTTCTGGCTATGCATCTTAACCCTGGCTGTGCTTAAAGCTGTGACCATGCAGCAAGCCTAAGCCTATAGGGAACCATGTTAAAAATGGTTTTGAAGCAAAAGGTGACACTGTGTCCATTTGCATGTCATTTCCCAGAATCCCTTGCTGCTGTGGAAGTGCTGTGTGCTGGGTGAAAGGCGGGGTTGCAGACCTGTCTAAGACATGCAGATGAGCATACAGGAATATTTCCATTTGCTACCTGCTTTGCTGTGGAGGGTTTTTGTCATTTTTTTTACCCACCATAACTTAACTAAGTATATTGTGACAAACGCCCCTCTTTTGTAGTGCTGACGTCTGTCTGGGATCTTCCCGACACAGTCTTCTAGGGTTAATTATATGAATAACCGGATCATACAAAGCATTATGTTGTTTAACTCAGGCTTCTGCCTGCTTTATTTTCATCCCAGTAAGGGACTGCAGCTTTAACAGGTGTAGGCAGGAGGCACTCAGACATGAACCTTCAACGGTTTCTCATATCACCGTTATAACATTTCACACACTGTCATTTTGAGAAACAAAAA
Source organism: Ascaphus truei (assembly GCF_040206685.1). Classification (NCBI taxonomy): domain Eukaryota; kingdom Metazoa; phylum Chordata; class Amphibia; order Anura; family Ascaphidae; genus Ascaphus; species Ascaphus truei. The sequence continues at coordinate 45,165,261 of NC_134487.1, read as the reverse complement.
TAAATCATATAAAGAAATCCTATCCCATTCAGGGATCTACCTACAGAGCAGAATCAGCCTCTCTAACTGCTGCTGGGCCAACTAACCTGGTTCCCCAGCTTAAAACAATGCCCTCTCATTTAGGGTCACTAGATACAGCATACAGTCTTTTAGATACAGCAATAAACATTTGTTTGTCTTATCTGTTCGTGGTGGGAACTCGGTCCCAAGTGTCCAGGCAAATCCTCTGGTACTGTGATACTTGAAGGGGGCGTCCTCCCCGAACTGGATGCAGGGGAGCAGCGACACCCCCAGGCTCTAAGAAGAGAGACTGAAAAGCAACCCTCTCTGCTCTAAATACCTGTGCTAGTGATTAGGAAAGCAGGTGAGGGAGAACTAGACACATTGTAAACTGTGGTCTGGATTTTCCATCCACCAGCTTGAGTAAATGTGAAGCTGTGGAACGGATAATTTTGCACTATTCCTGCACTTTCTGACCTAAAACCGGGCAGAAAGCTGCCTAATATCTTTGGACTATGTCACAATATATATATATATTGTGATATCTATTGTGTCCTTTAAAATTAAGCATTCAAGACTGATTTCCCATTAATGTATGGTTTGTGTACAAGCTTGAGTTGGGTTTTATGGGACACTAGGAATAATATCATACATTTATTTATCTATTGCTGCTTGTAATTGAATTTATTGGTACATGCCTAAGCCACTGACCCAATTGTACTGGTTACGACGCTGCCTCCCCACTGCTGTACGGTATAGGGCCAATCTTCCTCTTCGGTGATACTGATAGGCTGTCCATGTGGTGTCTCACTACATGGCCAGCCTATCAGCATCGCCGTGTGGCTGCTGTGCCAAGGGTATTGGGAGCTTTACTGACGAGACTGCTCTGCCCTCTCGATTCAGTCCCGCTGCCACCACCTTCTCTGCCTGCAGCCTGGGGTAAGGGTAAGAGGCTGTTTATTTTGTATATAAATGTTTTATGGGTCTTTTAAGGAGTGTTGGGGGTCTTTTAAGGGGTGTTGGGGGATCTATGGGAAGTGGGGGTGTATATGAGAGGTGGGGTTGTATATATGTGGCAGGGTTATATATGAGGGACGAGGGCATGTGTACCTATTTTAATCTGTATCTATATCTTATATGTATATCTTTTATTTATATAGCGCCCACTGTGTACTCCGCTCTTTACAAAGTCAATAAAGTACAGGGAATTATAATACAATAAGCGCAACAAAGTCAGACAATAGGAAAGGAAATCCCTGCCCTGCAGAGTTTACGATCTAAGTGGTATTTTGGGAGATTTACAAGAGACAGCAGGTGAGGGAATAAGTGCAGTAGATGACAGTGCTTGGCAGGAGTGACTGTGGGACAATAGCTATGAGTCCGGGCTATTGGAATGCTTCATTTAAGAGGTGGGTTTTCAGGTTTGTATTAAGGTGGGGAGAGAAGCTGCTTGGCGTATATTAAGTGCGAGGGAGTTCCACGAGTAAAGTGCAGGGAGGGAAAAGGGTTTAAGGCGATAGAAAGCTGTAGAGGTGAAAGGGGTGGGAAGGAGATTGTTATGGGTAGAGCGCAGGAGACGAGCAGAGGTATGAAGCCATGACTCTCAACGTTGTCTTGGATAAATGCAGAAGCTTGTTGCAATAAAGGGTGTGTGAAAGTCTGGTAAACTAGATTGTTGCAGGATCATGGAAGTCGACAAAAGTCCCTGCTTCAGATGTTTGGCGTTAGTGGGTGGATGTGTGGGAAGTACATAGGCAGGACACGGAAAGGGTGTGGTTGATAAGCTGTATTTAGTTAGCAGCTAGTGGGAAGAAGAGCTAAGACTCCACCTGACATCTTAACTTAACAATAATGGATCAGGAGTGTCCTATATAATTTTATAGGTGAAGTGCAATTTAACCGTTTCAGTGCCCTTATAACATACTTGGTACATCATGGGCCTGGTTGACGTCCAAAGTACGTCATGGGGACATGGTCATTACCAGGAGACCTGAAAGCCAATTTCAGAATATGTTTAACTTTCGTCAGAAAGCCTTGCCTTTATTTACTCCCTTTTCTACAGCTCAGTAAGTGTTTGTTTTGCAATAGCTGTTCACCTGCAGAACATACTGTTGGATTTTGAGCCGGGGAATATCTCCATGGCATTTTATTCTGTGCAGTGAAAAATCATTTTTACCATATTTTACTGTATTATTGAAAAAAAAAAAACACCATAACCAAACAAGAGAGCCCTCCCCCTCCCGGAAGAGTTTTTCCTTATTGGTGTGGGTGAAGTCATTACTGAAAGATCCTATTAATCATTGGATGTGCCATTACTGCAGGTCCCAGCTCTCTAACTGAACAAGGCTTGCAGTGGGTGATCTTATTCAGCACTGTTTTAAATGGCACCACACTCATTTTCAGGAGTCACAAGCGTAATCATTATACAGCTGGAGAGGTCAGCAAAGCATTGCATGTCAAGCGCTTCTGGCAGTGAAAGAGTTAAAACGTCACTATAACTATCATGTGCACAGAACCGCTGGTTCTCACCCACATTTTGCCAGTTGGGTTAGTAAAACAATATGTTGCAGACAGTGAGCAGGTTGATGGACATAATTGTGCTGAAATCATATGCTTACGGTATGATTAATGTTACTGTATTCATGAATATTATTATTGTGTCTAGTTTTTGGGCTCTGCTCTCATAGAAGTGACTGTACCAGGCTGCTATTTTCGGCAGGTATTGTCGCATTCCATTGTCAAATCAGCGTTTGATGGGACCGCCTGAGTGTGCTCCTTTCATAGCATTGACAGTCATTAGTTACAAAGGACAGCTACAGAACTGCAACAAGTCTTCACTGTCACTCCAGTTTCCTGTTTGCAATTACTCTGTTTTATGACAATACGTAGCTCCCAGTTTGTATAATTCATAGCTTGACAGTTACCTTATATATAATCCATCCAGCACACTGGGGCCTGTTCATTGGGCTAAGGCCCCGGTAACTCCGCTGCAACGCGCGCCCGCGAGATTGGCGGTGCGTGCAGCCGATTACCTGGTCTGCAGCTCACTGCATGAAGAGAGACGGGGGGGTCGTGGCGGGGGAGTGATGGGGGCGCGGCCATGACGTCACCCGGCAGGTTCGCCCTCATTGGCTGAACCACCGGGGGGCGTGCCGTATCGCTCGTCGCGAGTCCTGCTCTCAATTCTATTGAGAGCAGGATCAACTCTCGCCCCAGCGCTGCGGCCCCCCCTCGCAGCGGGCCCGGCGCCATTGAGGGGAGGGCTCTCGTCTGTGCAGCGTCCGCCACAGCAGACGCTGTAGTAGGCAGCGGGGTCAAGGCCTTAAACTGTGAGACTGGCAATGCACATTTTTCGCTGCGCATATTAGACAGTTCTCGCGTGTCCAAACCACGCGATAAACAACATTCCAGGTCGCAATGTGGTTCCCGTTGTGTACATCTGCGGAGTGTGCGAATATCTCCCAAAATGAGGTATCCACTTGCTATTCAGTAGGTTGCAAGTTTGCATTTCACACGGAAATACGAGATCTTTCTCCCACTGACCCTCCCTCCTCTCCTCCAACTAATAATAATAACAGCATGTTCTTGTATAGCACTGCTAGTTTTACATAGCGCTTTACAGAGACATTTTGCAGGCACAGGTCCCTGCCCCGTGGAGCTTACAATCTATGTTTTTGGTGCCTGAGGCACAGAGAGATAAAGTGACTTGCCCAAGGTCACAAGGAGCGACACCAGGTTCCCCTGCTTCAAACTCCGTGCCAGTCAGTGTCTTTACTCGCTGAGCCGCTCCTTCTTCCCAAACTGTACAATCTGGCCTACACAGGACACACAAGAAACACACAATGTGAAATCGTGCTTATTTGAAGTAGAAAGTGTGTGCACATCGTGTTTTTGTTGCAGTCTTTCTGCATAGATCATTCTTAACGAATACAGTGAGAAGTCCGGGTTTCCAACATATTACATTTTGCATGGCAAAAACGCACAATTTAACCCTTCGAGCATTGGACCGGCCACGGCCCCAGAGCCGAGATGACATGACCGCTCTGTCACTGACGGACCGGAAGAGGAAGAGTCCTCCGTTCCGCTTTCCTGTAAAATCGGGTCACGCACAGAAGGAGCAAGTAGATTATTATTAACGTTTATTTGTAAAGCGCCAACATATTCGCAGCGCGGTACAGTGGGGGTGCAGAGATTTGATAATTACATAAGCAGAGTGACATGCCAAAAAAGGACAAACATGCGCAAACATACAGAGAGGTAATGTGGGCCCTGCTCCTCTCGCTTACAGAGAAGTAATGAGGGCCCTGCTCCTCTCGCTTACAGAGAAGTAATGTGGGCCCTGCTCCTCTCGCTTACAGAGAGGTAATGAGGAACCTGCTCCTCTCGCTTACAGAGAGGTAATGAGGACCCTGCTCTTCTCGCTTACAGAGAAGTAATGAGGGCCCTGCTCCTCTCGCTTACAGAGAAGTAATGAGGGCCCTGCTCCTCTCGCTTACAGAGAAGTAATGAGGGCCCTGCTCCTCTCGCTTACAGGGAGGTAATGAGGACCCTGCTCCTCTCGCTTACAGAGAAGTAATGAGGGCCCTGCTCCTCTCGCTTACAGAGAAGTAATGAGGGCCCTGCTCCTCTCGCTTACAGAGAGGTAATGAGGACCCTGCTCCTCTCGCTTACAGAGAAGTAATGAGGGCCTTGCTCCTCTCGCTTACAGAGAGGTAATGAGGGCCCTGCTCCTCTCGCTTACAGAGAGGTAATGAGGGCCTTGCTCCTCTCGCTTACAGAGAGGTAATGAGGGCCCTGCTCCTCTCGCTTACAGAGAGGTAATGAGGACCCTGCTCCTCTCGCTTACAGAGAGATAATGTGGGCCCTGCTCCTCTCGCTTACAGAGAGGTAATGAGGGCCCTGCTCCTCTCGCTTACAGAGAGGTAATGAGGGCCCTGCTCCTCTCGCTTACAGAGAGGTAATGAGGACCCTGCTCCTCTCGCTTACAGAGAAGTAATGAGGGCCCTGCTCCTCTCGCTTACAGAGAGGTAATGAGGGCCCTGCTCCTCTCGCTTACAGAGAGGTAATGAGGGCCCTGTTCCTCTCGCTTACAGGGAGGTAATGAGGGCCCTGCTCCTCTCGCTTAAAGGGAGGTAATGAGGGCCCTGCTCCTCTCGCTTACAGAGAGGTAATGAGGGCCCTGCTCCTCTCGCTTACAGAGAGGTAATGAGGGCCCTGCTCCTCTCGCTTACAGAGAGGTAATGAGGGCCCTGCTCCTCTCGCTTACAGAGAGGTAATGAGGGCCCTGCTCCTCTCGCTTACAGAGAGGCAATGAGGGCCCTGCTCCTCTCGCTTACAGAGAGGTAATGAGGACCCTGCTCCTCTCGTTTACAATTTAGAGGCAATAAGGGCAATGTTGGAACAAAAGGTAGAGTGGCTGCTCTTTGTGGGAAGGAGTGTACCTCAAGGTGTACTATGGCCCAGCAGTACAGCTGATCTCATTAATGTTTGGGGGTGTTAGTGTGGAGCTACATCATGGGGCCCCTGGATTGCCAGATCACATGACATAGTAGATGCATCCTTGGGCACACAAAGGGGTAATCAGACATTGACAATCAAGAGGAAAAGGTGACTACCATAGAGAATAACTTTGACCCCAACATTTGCAGAAATGTAGGATTTTTTTTTCTCCAGAATTGAAGAGTTTTGCATGTGTTCACCTTGGCCTTGCAAATGGACAAATAACCTTCAGTTTACATTTTTGGTGTTTGTGCAAATGACCAAAGATGTTGAAGGAATTTTCACAAAATAATCTGGACAGATTTCCACATCTCAGATTTGTACCGTACTGAACAAGGAAATGGCAAGTTGGAAGCTCAACCAATTATTTTGTTCTTCTGCGGCCTGCCGTCACCAGTAAACTGTATTCTATGAATGATAATCTTTGGGAAGTTTTTTGTGCCATCATAATTATTCGGAAAACTGAATGGGACGATTGAGTTACTTAGTGGTAAAGACCCTACCACTGAAGCAGGATTGAATGCCTCCCTGTGTCCTTGGGCATGTCACGATCTCCCAGCATTGTAAGCTCTTTATGGCAGGGACGCATTGAGCCGGCAGAATTCTATGTGCTGCATTACATACACTGTCTGCACTATCTGAGGAAAAAAAGATTATTATTCAAACCAGAGCTCAATTACACATAAATTCAGGGAAAAGATTTGGCATATTCAACAGTAATGTCTTTCTTTAAACCAGATTACGTTTTTCTTTAGAATCCTTTTTCCAGTATACTGTACATCATTTGTAAACCAATTCAGTTCTTGTCATATACAGTAGAATCACTCTTGCAAGTGCAGCGTGCGTTCGTTGAAAGTGCCACTTTTTTGACAACTAACAGATGCAGAGGTGCTTGCAAAGCAGCACAATCCCGACAGCAAAATGGTTAAAGCAGCATTCGCAAGCACTATTCATTTAGGTCTCTGATACAAGGACCCACATACGCAGCAACATAGTTGCAGACTGAATGAGTGCATGGGAGGTAAAGGAAGATAGTGTTGCCTATTTTGTTACCGGCTTCTGGCAGAAGCAAAGCTGCATTTCTACAATAAGGTGTAAGTTAATACAGTTAAAGGTGCAGTGCACCTATGCCCTCTATCTCCTTTTTATTTTTACATGGGTAGAAAGTGGTTCCTACTTTCCAGCATACATACAGGGAAAGCTAGAGATGGTACTTCCGTATATTTAAATCCCCCTCGTGACGCAGACCAACAGGAAGCCACAATCGATGACGTTGCATCTTCCTATTGCCCCAGAAAATGTGAAAGATTGAAACCGCCATTTTGTTTCTCCTGGAGGGGACGGTACCAGCCCTAACTTTACACTTAAGTATCTCAGAAAGCAGGGGCTACCCCCAGAGCCGAAATTAACACTGACCCCCTGCTCCCATCCATGTAAAATAAAAAAAAGTGCACTGCTAGTTGCAAAGACCATGTTAAAACAGAATAGCAGTTGAGACATAATACAAGAAAATTTAAAAAAGTATGGGAGCCCTCGAGTGGGAGTGGCTCAGTGAGTAAAGACACTGACTGGCACTGAGTTTGAAGCAGGGGAACCTGGTGCAATTCCCGGTGTCGGCTCCTTGTGACCTTGGGCAAGTTACTTTATCTCCCTGTGCCTCAGGCACCAAAAATATAGATTGTAAGCTCCACGGGGCAGGGACCTGTGCCTGCAAAATGTCTCTGTAAAGCGCTGCATACAATTAGCAGCGCTATACAAGAACATGCGATTATTATTATTAATATGTGAATCTCTGAATCAATGTGGTCGAGCGTCGTTATATTTTCTGATACATATGTTAAAAGTGTGGTACCCCCCCCCCCCCCCATTTTTTCTATTTTCAATATCCCCTTTCCTTTGTTTTTATAAAATTCAAATAAAAAGTAAGTTACAAAAAAAAAAAGAACAGACTATCAGTGAGTTTACGTTGAAAATGCCGTGGAAAAGAATAGTTGAACGCTGTATATCTTTTTATACAACGTGTACGATCAGTTTTGCATGTGACTGACTGAAATATCTGAATACTGAATTGTACATTTTTGAACTGATCTTACAGGAGAAACCACTACGAAAGTCACCCCGTACGTGGAAGGGGGCGTGAGTGACGGACAGTGGCATTCTGTGCAGGTGTACTACTACAACAAGGTAACGCGCTACCCGCCGCAATCATCGCTTAATGTCATGCACGCAGCACCTTGTGTGTGCGAGGGGCAAACCAGGCGGGAGCAAATCACTTCGGATCTGTTTACTTTTTATCTTGCGTTACTCTTCAGTCTTTAAAAATGCTGTGACCCAAGTTACAAGTAGCAAAGACATGTAGGTAAATGAGACAGTATTTTGACAGTTGTAGAGTTCGTGTTCTTAGGGATTGTATTCTACACTAAAAGGTATCTTGTGGTTTCCTGCCCATGTGCGTACTGTTGTGTGCAGGAAAATTCCAGCATAGAGAATGAGGAGTACGTTTGTATAAAGTGTGCCATGTTAGGGGAAAGTAGCCATTGGATTTTAATTTTAAATATTGCCCTTGCTTGTAAACATTTCAACTCCATTTTTTTTTTAATGGAAACAGACATTTTATACAGTTTGTGTGAATAAATGAATATTTTTTTTTTAAACTTTAATACAAATAAGAGCATTCAAAGCCAATAAATCTAAACTGCTTTGGTGGGCTCTCTACATGGCTTGCACTAAATCAGTTTGTTAGGAAATTTCTGCTGTGAATGTACCAGACAAGCTTAGGAAGACACAAGTGAGAGAATACACAGGACGCCAATGTGCGCTTCTTAACAGACTTGATTTATTTAATTTATTTCCCTCACATTATCTGCTCTTACCAGACTTGCTTCTTAAGATATGTCAAAGCAATATGAATCTCTTCGTTCTTTGTTCTCTGCCTCCGGGTCCTCTGCTTGCAGTAGGTTGTGCATTTTTTGGGGCACGATTTCTTTGTTGACACTTTTTTGCTTTCATGCCTTAAAACAGGGGTGCTCCGCTCCAGTGCTCAAGCCCCCCGCAACAGGTCGGGTTTTCAGGATATCCTAGCTTCAGCACAGGAGCCTCTGATTGAGCCACCTGTGCTGAAGCAGGATATGATTGAGCAACCTATGCTGAAGCAGGGATATCCTGAAAATCTGACCTGTCAGGGGGTGGGGGGGTTTGGGTTCAGGACTGGAGTTGAGCACCCTTGCCTTAAAGCAGCAATCCCCCAAGAAGCCAATGAATGTAACTCCTATAATGTTCGTCTCTCGGACCCTGATCATGTGCTGCCCTCCCCCTTTTTTTCTCATGATTTTCTTAATCTCTAGCTTCTGAGTTACTATAGTAACCTTTAGACTGTGCTGGGCTCTGGGGAGAGCTCCATTTTCAGCTATTTCAAATATATATATATTCTGAAGGGCAAGAGGCGATCTCTTAAATAAAGAAATAAAAGTGCCGATCAGCGTGGACGCTATTACCTCTGTTATTAGTATAAACTAGTATACTTAAAAATAAATAATAAATAAGAATATTTTTGTACCATGTGTGTGTATATGCAAATGAGTTTTTGCTTGTATAAAGTAGAAGTGATAACACTGCTGGCAGAACGAATGCTATTGTAGAGTGATTTGCAATGGAAAATCTTACCTTTACAGTAAATACAGGTTCAGTACAGGTGAGTGAGAATTCTCTCCAACTGGTATATAAAGTCTTCACTAAGCACCGGTTTCTACATTGTAAGTTGTTCCCGCAAGTTCTGCCTTGTGTGATATGTTAGTGCACCATGAGGAAGTGTATATTTTATATTAACTGTATTTTGGCTGGGGTGGGTGGAAGAGAAACCCATGCCGTTCAACCTGCAGGGAAAGATTTGAGCTATTTTTTTTCCCCCCGTAAAATATTTTGCTCCTTTTGAAGACGCAGTAGGCGAGGCTGATGGCGGGCGGGCATTGAATTTCACGCTGAACAATGAAATGAGCGCTAAGGGCTACGATGATGCAGGAAAGATGAACCAAAGGTGTGCAGTGACTCGTAAATAGGCTGATCGGGTTTCACGCGCATATTAACAGCCTTGTCAACTTCACATGAGCAGTGTATTAAGTTACCTGCTGTGCATCTGCCTTGCATGGAAAGATGCTGCTGACGTCTCAGGAATGTTCAGCGCTTCACATTTACCTTGACATCTTTCCTTGTTGTATTCTCCTTCAGGTCAGTGGGCAGCAGTCTCAAGCGACTTCATTGTAGCCCATTATTACACGCAGCCTTTGTCCAGTACCTGTACATTAGCAATGATACCCCTTTGAAGCTGAGCTTCTGCTAATTATTTGTAATTAGTTACAGGGGTGTGAAATCTCACTGTTGGGCTTCAGACCTCTGACGTTTTGAGCGGTGTCGCTTTGAGGTCCATGGGTTTACCCGTTGCTATTTATTTTGCCGTGCAAACATTGTAGAATAGAGTATTCAGCAATGTTTACTGAGACGCGCTACTCTATAATAGACCTTCTGGCGCCAGAAGACACCTTAAAGCCCATTAGCTTTAATGCACCATATGATGTCTTATGGAGCAGCACTGCTTAGCAAATATGGCCCATAGTGTTTCTAGTTTATCCTGTTATTGGATCAACCCAAACATAGATGTCATGTTTTTCTACAGACATCTGGGAAAGTGCCACGGCCCCTCCGGCAAATGGCGACCACGTGACCGATCTTCAGGGCGATCACATAGTCGCGGTGGCCAGTAATCTGGAAACGAAAGAGCCGTTGTCTACACTTCCATTTCCCTGCACAATATCTCCAATGGAAAATGAGCACTCCTTGGGCATGTCATAGCCACTACATCATTACATCCCTACATCTATTCATACCTACATCATTACATCCCTACATCTATACATCCCTACATCTATACATCCCTACATCATTACATCCCTACATCATTACATCCCTAAATCCCTACATCATTACATCCCTAAATCCCTACATCATTACATCCCTAAATCCCTACATCATTACATCTCTACATCATTACATCACTACATCCCTACATCATTACATCCCTACATCCCTACATCATTACATCACTACATCCCTACATCATTACATCACTACATCACTACATCATTACATCCCTACATCACTACATCACTACATCCCTACATCACTACATCCCTACATCATTATATCCCTACATCATTACATCCCTACATCATTACATCCCTACATCATTACATCCCTACATCATTACATCCCTACATCATTACATCATTACATCCCTACATCGTGGGGCCCTTGGCGTGCCAGACCTTATGACCTAGTTGTTAACCCTTTGCATGGCAGGGGGCACGCTCCTGAGAATCACGGCGTCACTAATGACGAAATGGAACGGGAGGAGCCCTCTGCCGATCCTCAGGCAGCCACGAGAGCGCAGAACATAAATAGCATAGGACATAGCTCCTACCTCATGGGGCCCCTGGGGATCCCATGAGATGATAACTACGTCAAAGTGCACCCACAGGGTTAAATAAAAAATAACGATCAGATATAGCTGGAGTTCTGTGGCACAAACCTGCAGGAAATGTGTGTGGTGTTGACATTAACAATCAAAAAGATATCTAGTGATATTGTATTTAAAAAATGCTGGCAAATTGCTTTTTTATTAATGATTAAATGTTTATTCAACTTCCTCAAAAGGGGTTAAAAAAAACCCAGAAGAAGCAAAAAAAACTAGTGCTACATTTTGGACATTGCATCTTTAAACAAACTAAATGCCATTGAAAGCATTTTATGTGCGAAAATGCCAAGGACTCCTGAGCTATTGACTCTTTTTTTTCGGACAAATGTAACCATGAACCATGAAGGCTCGATTTAAATGAATAGCACAACAGTCTCTTAGCAACCTGATCCACGGGGTGAGGTCACAGTGACTTGTCACCTCCTCCATGGACACTTGATGCAACCTTATTATAAATGTAACCCCTTTGCTGCTACGTGTTGTGTTACAGGCTATTATCATTGCTGCAAAAGGGATAAAAAGCCAGTTCTACACAACGGGGAAGAAACCACTTATAAATGTAATTGGCTTCCTTGGGTAGATTCAGTCAGCAATGCACCTCTACAGCCTATATGAGTTTAACTCCGAGCAACTCCAGTCCTCAAGGGCCACCAACAAGTCAGGTTCAGGTTATCCCTGCTTCAGCACAGGTGGCTAAATCAGTCCCTGCGTCAGCACAGTGGCTCAATCAGTGGCTCAGTCTTTCACTGAGCCACTGATTGAGCCACCTGTGCTGAAGCAGGGATATCCTGATAATCTGACCTGGGGGTGGCCCTTGAGGACTGGAGTTGGCCACCCCTGCGTTAACTCGTATAATGTTAGTATCTCACCCCCGCGCATGTCCCGCTCTTAAAAAATAAATACATATGGTGGTAAGAATCTTGATTTTCTTCCTTTCATGAGCTTGAAGTTACCAGGGTTACATATACACAGCCCTGAGGACGGCTTCATTTTAACCTCCCCAGACACAGAATATTTCAAATTATTTCCCTGCACGGAGCATTCAATTTTTAAAATAAAAACAGCGGTGGGAAAGGGGGCGAGAAGAGGCCCTGTTTAAAGAAATTGGTGATCGCAGACCGCTGCTTGAAAGTCAAATGTTTGCCTAAGACTCTTTGCCAGTCTAAGCACGAAATAAATTAGGAACAAATTAGGAACATCTTATAAAGTATTTGGTTACTAGGGAGGCATTAAAAACTTAAACAGTACCTAAAATACTTGCATGTTGCACCCCAACAGTGTCGGACAGTGTTGGATGGTCCTGCCACCTCCAGGGCCACTGCTCCTCCAGTTGCCTCAATCAATCAAGATAGGAGGAGCTATATAACCTACCTCATTGTGTGTTGCAGCATACTCCTTGAGAAAGCGCTGTGGAAGCGTGAAACGCGTGGGAGTGCTATCCCCCTGTTTTGTTGTACTATGTCCATTTGTTCTGAATGTAGTTTAATAAAAAAAAATATTTTTCCTCACCCCGGTGAGTTGTGGAGTGCTTTCGTATAGTTTTTGCGTCCAGCCCTTCCTACGTTGATCTTTTGCTCTTACTAGGGTGACCAAACTTCCCGGTTTAGCCGGGACAATCCCGGTCTTTGGCCATTTGTCCCGACTTTTCTGCCCACTATCTCGGTTTTTCTGTAGGCTGGGCGCTACAGAATGGCACTTGATGGCTACGATTGGCGCTTGCCGGCTGCGCATGCGCACAAGTGGTCGGCAAGTACTAATCATGCATGCGCATAGGCGGCTGGCAAACGCTGCTCATTGCGCCTGTGCAGTCGGCACTCACCGTTTGCACATGCGCATTTGGTGCTTGCCGTTCGCACATGCGCAGTCGGCACTCGCCGGCGCTCGCATCTCCGCATGCGCAGCATTTCCCCCTGTTTTTGCAGGGCCAAATATGGTTACCCTACCTCTTACCAACCTCTGACCAAAGTCCTAAGAGGTACCTGAGGGCTCTTTCCCTCAGTCTGGGTCTGGGATGGTGTCCGTGGGTTGCACCCTCTGGCGGGTTCCATGGTCTGCTGCGTCCTGGAATAGAGGGTCTGGTTCCACGGGATCCCCCTCTGATCAGCATACACTTTCCTTAGTGCTAGAGAGATCCCCTTTACTTTACGCAGGAGGCTTTTCTATCTGACTGGCGAGCCAGGTAGAGAATGCTAACTGTCTGTATCTGCAATTAATAAGCTCTCTGCTAGAGTCATCAGTCAGATAATGGCTTTCTATTTGGAGCCCTATTTAGACAGGGGTTACGGACCTGTCACAGACCTCTCTCTATAAGCGTATGCTGCCATTTTACACAGCCTGTGTTAACAAAGTGTAAAGCCAGTAAACCTACTCACAGACAGCTGTTTCAACCTTTTGGCTCTAATCAGTGCGAGGTTGGTTGCTGGCTACACTACGCAACATGAAACTGGTAAGGGGGTATAACTAGAGATTTAAAAGTTACGGTGGGTAAAAAAAAAAACTGAGAAAAAACCCTCCACCATTCAGTATACAGCAAATAAAAATACCACTTGTGGGCACAGACAGATCTGCAACCTTCAAACAAAAAGAACAGATCTGATAGAATTATTGCAAACCCACTCACCGTATACTTGTTCCCGGCCAACTTCTCTCCTTAGTATTCTCTCCCTCCCTGTCTCATGCTCGCACACACTCTCTAACTTGTATCTGGATCCCTGAACCATTTCCGACCTTTTGTAAATGCAACGACTTCTTTTTATTTTGTTGTGAAATCCAATGAACAATTGTTAACAAAAAAAGAGCACAGTTTTTTTGTGTTTACATGGGCTATTATTAACAATGCTGTCTTAGAAGCCGGAGAATCCAGTTTCGCACAAACTGGCAGTCACTAAATGGTGAACCTGGTTTTGTTCACACCACAGATATTGAAGTGAATGGGAAAAACATGTACAAAGGCAACAAGTCCAAGCAAATAACACCGGTCTCAAATAGCATACTGTAAATGTACTGTAAGTGTAGCACTGATACATGGATCCGCTTCAAGATGTTGGATAAACAAAGTAGAAAGCTTTGTTAAAACATAGATGCAAGTGTTAAAAATAGGAATATGATTCATAAATATATTGATATGTTGTGCTGACGATGAGATGGTTAGAATATGTGGTGACATCACTCCCACCCCCTCTTTTTTCACTCCTACCCCCTCCCCTGGTTTATATGTCTGTGTGTCCCTTAATCCATGTTATATGCTTCCTGCTATTAAAATGTATCCCTTTATTATAATTTGTTAAATCCAAATGTACAATACAGTATAATTAATAAGTGTTAAGAGATAACTATAAATGACAATGTATCTGTTATCTGTTAAAATGGATACTTTTGTGATAATACAAATAAAGAGATAAAAAAAAAAAAACCATAGGTGCAATACAAACGGCCAGCATGAGGCGGCCCAAGTCATGCCGTACGCGTTTCGTGACCTACACCACTTCATCGAGGGACATGTGTGAAGTTGGGAGCGTGCCTTGGGCCCCCTATGGCTGGCCGTTTTAATAAAGCTTTCTACTTTTTTCCCCCATGTATTAATGCTATATTTATGCTATTTTTGAGACCAGGGTTTTACAATGCTCTCTAACCAATACGTGTGTGTGTGTGTGTGTGTGTGTGTGTGTGTGTGTGTGTGTGTGTGTGTGTGTGTGTGTGTGTGTGTGTGTGTGTGTGTGTGTGTGTGTGTGTGTGTATATATATATATGTAACCCTTTTTGTGAACCGGCCGACCCACCCAATCTCACATTGGCCCCTCGTGGTCTAACCGGTTCCTTTCCCCGCAACACACCTGCTCTAAGGGATTACTGGTAACTGCATAACACCTGTGGCTCCAGGAGATCTGAGCCTCCGCTAGCTGGGAGCCTGGGGAAACCCTTACCATTACCTGGTGCAGCGCCTCCACTTACCCAGAATCCCCCGTTATGAAAGATAGCCCTGGGTAAGAAATACAATAACACACGTATACGATAAACCAATAATTAACACTTTACTTAACACACACATAACATAACCTGATGCTCTATCCGCATCACCTCAGCCCAATGTCTGGTGTTCCCACCCAGTGTCCTGTGATTCCCCACACCCAAATGTCCCGCACTCCTACGGAAGGTCGTGGGTGACTGTGCAGTCACTAAATTAAGCTAGGGCCCAGTTGGTGCACTTATAATACTTCAGAGGTACCTTCCGAGCACTCCGATGCTCGGGACCGCCACACACTTCTCAAAGGGTCAGACGTCCATCTGATCCTTTCCAGGTACTTCTGCCGGTAGACCCCAACGAGGGTCCCACCGCTCCACGGGAACTGCAACCGGATCACGTCAACACCAACCGCATGGGAACAGCAACCGCCGCTATCCCTTCCTATCACTAACTACTCCTAGAGTGACAGCAACCCTAACCTAGGGCCTGTCCCTGATGAACCGCAACCTGGGATGGCTTGGGGAGAACTCCTAGGGCCTGTGGAACCATAACCTGCCCCCCTTCCCTAGCTACCCAGTCCTATCTGTATCTACTATTCACTAGATACTCCTAAAGCACCTGCAGCCAACATACAGCTCACACTGTCAGCCTGCAGGGATCCACACACGCTGCACACACTGCGCCCAGCACATGCAGCGACACACACACACAGCTGCACACACACACAGCCACCTGAATCCCGCAGCAAATCCACTGCTTGCACGCGGTGCCTATTTGCCAGTGCCCACAGCCCTCTCCGCTGTGGCACTGCCAAACCTGCACCTTCCTCACCTAAGGGTCACCTCCCTAGCTAGGGCCGTCCCTCTTCAGTTACCCCCTGCCCTTCCCGGGAATTGGGGCCTGCCTGGGGATCTAGGGAGAACCCTTACCTGGTACAGGAGCCACGCGCTCCATGCACCCTTCCTACTCCTTCCTTCTCCTCTGCCTGACTGACGCATGCAAAGCCCGGGAAATGTATCTATATTCCCGGGCTGAGCTTCCTCCAGCCCTATTGGCCACACTCAGGCACCTGATGCCTGTTTCCCTAAGCCTCCTGGGAGTTGTAGTTCCCAGAGGGCTGTCTAAACACTGGGGCCGCGTGCGCGCTTCTCCCGCGCATGCGCGAACCCTTAATGGCCGCCTCAACCTCTCTATCTTCTTCCCTACTGTCGCGCGATCTCTCCCTGCACTGGGGATCCTATTGCGCGCTTTCCGGTCCCTGCGCATGCGCGAACCTACGCGCAATGGCGGCGCCCTCTCCTTCGCAAGCCGGGCCGGTGGCAACGCGATCGCGGCCCTAGCGATGGCCCGATCGCGTCCCCGGCAACCGGCCTGCACCGCAGGGCAACGCGCTACTCCCTGCTCTGTCCCCCACCCTCGCGAAGTGCTGGCGGGTCCGTCGCAGGCTACATTCTCCCCTTCGCAGAATCCCAACGCCCTCGCTTGGGTAGCAACCATACAGTGGGTCATATAATGAAAAATGCATAGTAAACAGTACATCACATACAAGCAATTTCCCATTTGTACCCAACATACCCGCATGGATACCCGAGGCCAGCTGAGTCTCAGAGTGGAGTGCCCCTAACAGACTGGGTGAGGGTATCCCACCTTGACTCCTGTGAGTCTTTTGGAACTCAAGACCTGTTTCTTCTGTCAAAACACCGCCTCCCCCTCGCAGAAAAAATAGTAAGGGGTCCTGGGTATTGACCCTTGCCGAATCCTCCGGTTTCGTCTCACGGGAGACAGGGAGGTTCAGTCTCTTGCCTCGGTCCACCACATGGCGAACATAACGCTCCATCGCGCACCTGGGAGAGGCCACAACTACCAGAGCGGTCTCAACACAGTCTTTGTCCACTCCAACCATCCCTTTAACGGTGACACCTTCTGTGGACAGCACAACTTCTTCGGGTAGACCCGGGTCTCGGGAAGGCCAAGCTTGGAGACTCCTCTCACAGGAGTATGTGTCGCTCCGATCCGCTACACCGGATCCCTTCATGAGGTCGGATTCGTTCCATAATCCGCAGAGATCTTCTGGGGGAGACACCTCCACCAGGACGCGATGACGGGGTGAGCCCATCGCCCGGGTGACCCTACCTCTGGAGTCACCAGGCTCCACGATCACCGGGGAGCTCACACCCGACACCCCTGGGGCAGTCAACTTACCCCTATCGTTGTCGGCAGGTACTGATCCCAAGCCTGGGACCGCTGGTACCTCGGTGGTAGGCCGAACTGGCAGTTGCAGGGCACACGGGCCCACATCATGGTCTGCATCAGTTGAGGTGGTTGCCTCGGTGACCTCACTGGAGTGGTCCGCCGGCAGGCGCATCACCACGCTCGGTTGGTCGCTGGACTCATCACACAAGGGCGGGGGTATAAACACCTTACCCTGGCCTTCCGGGATCTGTGGTTCTGGTCTCGGTGGTTCTTGCTCGGGAACCGGGTCTGGAACCGACACCTGGGGTTCCGACATCTGGAGCTCCGCCTTCAGCGGCTCCGCCTTCAGCGGCTCCGCCTCAGAGTCTGGAAAGTCCATTTGGGCACACGGCCCCTCCACCACCTCCATCGCTGAAGTGGACGAATCAGTAGCGGCTTCACCCACCTCGGTAGCACCATCAGGCGCCTCTTTCTCCGCAGGTTCCGCCATCAGAGGTTCCTGCTCCTCCATTTGCACGTCTCCTTTGAGAGGGTCTGCAACAGTGGTCTGGACACACGGGTCCCCGGAGGCCTCTGGAATTAAGACAAACTGAGGACAAGTATCATTTACTGTAGGAGGGAGGTCCGGCTCCTCCTCTTCTTCCTCGGCTGGTTCCGCCGCCTGGGGCAGGATAGGCTTTAGGAACCAGGCCCCGCAACACTCACATTGGGGCTCCCACGCCAGTGCCTCCCTCCGGGAACAGCCACATTTGAGGCTCCAACACTGGGTAAACGTTTCTCCATCCACCTCAGTTGACCTGAAACCTAACTGTAACTGAGATGGTTCGACTCTATCTTTAAGGGCTTCACTCAGGCAGGGGCACATTAGCATCGTGACCTCCATTCCTGACAAATTCCAGGGCTCATACACATCAGGGTGTAACCCCTGGCAGTCTCTCTCATCCTCGGGGATGGAACACTCCATTTCTGCAACAGAGTCCTTTGCCGCTGGCGGTTTGGGTTGCAGGAACTGCGCCGCACAGTCAGGACACTTAGGCCCTTGGGTGAGTTCACCAACGGCACACTCACATTCATTCAGACGGCCGTGCAGGCATTCTTCCCCGTCTACCACGTTCAGCGTGAGAGCAACTGGTGACTCAGATGCTCCGTCCAGCCAGCCACCCATCGCTTTCCATTCTTTTAACGCACACGGGCACACCACCATTGGCAAGACTAAATGGGGGGCCCGTACGATTCTATACAGCCAAGGGTGTTTTTCTCGGCATCCCTTGCTTTCCTTAGGGGGAACAGAAATTTCTGATTTCTGCTCAAGACACTCCCTCCCCCTGGTGGACTCTAGAGGAGGGGCAGCACAGTCTTTTGGGGAATGTTGCAAACTCGGTACTGAGTCACTCACAGTGAGGAGGCGAGGCTCGGGTTTTCCCGCCAGTCCTGGATAACTGTTGGCAACATTTTCCCGCGCGGCCGGGAGCTTAGCACGTGGCTTCCTCCGCCTTGAGGGCTTCCCCATGGCGAAACAAAAATAGGACACAATTTAAAAAAACATACAGGGCACCCCAGGTCTGATCATCTCAGCAGCGCCTCCAAATGTAACCCTTTTTGTGAACCGGCCGACCCACCCAATCTCACATTGGCCCCTCGTGGTCTAACCGGTTCCTTTCCCCGCAACACAACTGCTCTAAGGGATTACTGGTAACTGCATAACACCTGTGGCTCCAGGAGATCTGAGCCTCCGCTAGCTGGGAGCCTGGGGAAACCCTTACCATTACCTGGTGCAGCGCCTCCACTTACCCAGGATCCCCCGTTATGAAAGATAGCCCTGGGTAAGAAATACAATAATACACGTATACGATAAACCAATAACTAACACTTTACTTAACACACACATAACATAACCTGATGCTCTATCCGCATCACCTCAGCCCAATGTCTGGTGTTCCCACCCAGTGTCCTGTGATTCCCCACACCCAAATGTCCCGCACTCCTACGGAAGGTCGTGGGTGACTGCGCAGTCACTAAATTAAGCTAGGGCCCAGTTGGTGCACTTATAATACTTCAGAGGTACCTTCCGAGCACTCCGATGCTTGGGACCGCCACACACTTCTCAAAGGGTCAGACGTCCGTCTGATCCTTTCCAGGTACTTCTGCCGGTAGACCCCAACGAGGGTCCCACCGCTCCACGGGAACTGCAACCGGATCACGGCAACACCAACCGCATGGGAACAGCAACCGCCGCTATCCCTTCCTATCACTAACTACTCCTAGAGTGACAGCAACCCTAACCTAGGGCCTGTCCCTGATGAACCGCAACCTGGGATGGCTTGGGGAGAACTCCTAGGGCCTGTGGAACCATAACCTGCCCCCCTTCCCTAGCTACCCAGTCCTATCTGTATCTACTATTCACTAGATACTCCTAAAGCACCTGCAGCCAACATACAGCTCACACTGTCAGCCTGCAGGGATCCACACACGCTGCACACACTGCGCCCAGCACATGCAGCGACACACACACACAGCTGCACGCACACACAGCCACCTGAATCCCGCAGCAAATCCACTGCTTGCACGCTGTGCCTATTTGCCAGTGCCCACAGCCCTCTCCGCTGTGGCACTGCCAAACCTGCACCTTCCTCACCTAAGGGTCACCTCCCTAGCTAGGGCCGTCCCTCTTCAGTTACCCCCTGCCCTTCCCGGGAATTGGGGCCTGCCTGGGGATCTAGGGAGAACCCTTACCTGGTACAGGAGCCACGCGCTCCCTGCACCCTTCCTACTCCTTCCTTCTCCTCTGCCTGACTGACGCATGCAAAGCCCGGGAAATGTATCTATATTCCCGGGCTGAGCTTCCTCCAGCCCTATTGGCCACACTCAGGCACCTGATGCCTGTTTCCATAAGCCTCCTGGGAGTTGTAGTTCCCAGGGGGCTGTCTAAACACTGGGGCCGCGTGCGCGCTTCTCCCGCGCATGCGCGAACCCTTAATGGCCGCCTCAACCTCTCTATCTTCTTCCCTACTCTCGCGCGATCTCTCCCTGCACTGGGAATCCTATTGCGCGCTTTCCAGTCCCTGCGCATGCGCGAACCTACGCGCAATGGCGGCGCCCTCTCCTTCGCAAGCCGGGCCGGTGGCAACGCGATCGCGGCCCTAGCGATGGCCCGATCGCGTCCCCGGCAACCGGCCTGCACCGCAGGGCAACGCGCTACTCCCTGCTCTGTCCCCCACCCTCGCGAAGTGCTGGCGGGTCCGTCGCAGGCTACATTCTCCCCTTCGCAGAATCCCAACGCCCTCGCTTGGGTAGCAACCATACAGTGGGTCATATAATGAAAAATGCATAGTAAACAGTACATCACATACAAGCAATTTCCCATTTGTACCCAACATACCCGCATGGATACCCGAGGCCAGCTGAGTCTCAGAGTGGAGTGCCCCTAACAGACTGGGTGAGGGTATCCCACCTTGACTCCTGTGAGTCTTTTGGAACTCAAGACCTGTTTCTTCTGTCAAAACACCGCCTCCCCCTCGCAGAAAAAATAGTAAGGGGTCCTGGGTATTGACCCTTGCCGAATCCTCCGGTTTCGTCTCACGGGAGACAGGGAGGTTCAGTCTCTTGCCTCGGTCCACCACATGGCGAACATAACGCTCCATCGCGCACCTGGGAGAGGCCACAACTACCAGAGCGGTCTCAACACAGTCTTTGTCCACTCCAACCATCCCTTTAACGGTGACACCTTCTGTGGACAGCACAACTTCTTCGGGTAGACCCGGGTCTTGGGAAGGCCAAGCTTGGAGACTCCTCTCACAGGAGTATGTGTCGCTCCGATCCGCTACACCGGATCCCTTCATGAGGTCGGATTCGTTCCATAATCCGCAGAGATCTTCTGGGGGAGACACCTCCACCAGGACGCGATGACGGGGTGAGCCCATCGCCCGGGTGACCCTACCTCTGGAGTCACCAGGCTCCACGATCACCGGGGAGCTCACACCCGACACCCCTGGGGCAGTCAACTTACCCCTATCGTTGTCGGCAGGTACTGATCCCAAGCCTGGGACCGCTGGTACCTCGGTGGTAGGCCGAACTGGCAGTTGCAGGGCACACGGGCCCACATCATGGTCTGCATCAGTTGAGGTGGTTGCCTCGGTGACCTCACTGGAGTGGTCCGCCGGCAGGCGCATCACCACGCTCGGTTGGTCGCTGGACTCATCACACAAGGGCGGGGGTATAAACACCTTACCCTGGCCTTCCGGGATCTGTGGTTCTGGTCTCGGTGGTTCTTGCTCGGGAACCGGGTCTGGAACCGACACCTGGGGTTCCGACATCTGGAGCTCCGCCTTCAGCGGCTCCGCCTCAGCGTCTGGAAAGTCCATTTGGGCACACGGCCCCTCCACCACCTCCATCGCTGAAGTGGACGAATCAGTAGCGGCTTCACCCACCTCGGTAGCACCATCAGGCGCCTCTTTCTCCGCAGGTTCCGCCATCAGAGGTTCCTGCTCCTCCATTTGCACGTCTCCTTTGAGAGGGTCTGCAACAGTGGTCTGGACACACGGGTCCCCGGAGGCCTCTGGAATTAAGACAAACTGAGGACAAGTATCATTTACTGTAGGAGGGAGGTCCGGCTCCTCCTCTTCTTCCTCGGCTGGTTCCGCCGCCTGGGGCAGGATAGGCTTTAGGAACCAGGCCCCGCAACACTCACATTGGGGCTCCCACGCCAGTGCCTCCCTCCGGGAACAGCCACATTTGAGGCTCCAACACTGGGTAAACGTTTCTCCATCCACCTCAGTTGACCTGAAACCTAACTGTAACTGAGATGGTTCGACTCTATCTTTAAGGGCTTCACTCAGGCAGGGGCACATTAGCATCGTGACCTCCATTCCTGACAAATTCCAGGGCTCATACACATCAGGGTGTAACCCCTGGCAGTCTCTCTCATCCTCGGGGATGGAACACTCCATTTCTGCAACAGAGTCCTTTGCCGCTGGCGGTTTGGGTTGCAGGAACTGCGCCGCACAGTCAGGACACTTAGGCCCTTGGGTGAGTTCACCAACGGCACACTCACATTCATTCAGACGGCCGTGCAGGCATTCTTCCCCGTCTACCACGTTCAGCGTGAGAGCAACTGGTGACTCAGATGCTCCGTCCAGCCAGCCACCCATCGCTTTCCATTCTTTTAACGCACACGGGCACACCACCATTGGCAAGACTAAATGGGGGGCCCGTACGATTCTATACAGCCAAGGGTGTTTTTCTCGGCATCCCTTGCTTTCCTTAGGGGGAACAGAAATTTCTGATTTCTGCTCAAGACACTCCCTCCCCCTGGTGGACTCTAGAGGAGGGGCAGCACAGTCTTTTGGGGAATGTTGCAAACTCGGTACTGAGTCACTCACAGTGAGGAGGCGAGGCTCGGGTTTTCCCGCCAGTCCTGGATAACTGTTGGCAACATTTTCCCGCGCGGCCGGGAGCTTAGCACGTGGCTTCCTCCGCCTTGAGGGCTTCCCCATGGCGAAACAAAAATAGGACACAATTTAAAAAAACATACAGGGCACCCCAGGTCTGATCATCTCAGCAGCGCCTCCAAATGTAACCCTTTTTGTGAACCGGCCGACCCACCCAATCTCACATTGGCCCCTCGTGGTCTAACCGGTTCCTTTCCCCGCAACACAACTGCTCTAAGGGATTACTGGTAACTGCATAACACCTGTGGCTCCAGGAGATCTGAGCCTCCGCTAGCTGGGAGCCTGGGGAAACCCTTACCATTACCTGGTGCAGCGCCTCCACTTACCCAGGATCCCCCGTTATGAAAGATAGCCCTGGGTAAGAAATACAATAATACACGTATACGATAAACCAATAACTAACACTTTACTTAACACACACATAACATAACCTGATGCTCTATCCGCATCACCTCAGCCCAATGTCTGGTGTTCCCACCCAGTGTCCTGTGATTCCCCACACCCAAATGTCCCGCACTCCTACGGAAGGTCGTGGGTGACTGCGCAGTCACTAAATTAAGCTAGGGCCCAGTTGGTGCACTTATAATACTTCAGAGGTACCTTCCGAGCACTCCGATGCTCGGGACCGCCACACACTTCTCAAAGGGTCAGACGTCCGTCTGATCCTTTCCAGGTACTTCTGCCGGTAGACCCCAATGAGGGTCCCACCGCTCCATGGGAACTGCAACCGGATCACGGCAACACCAACCGCATGGGAACAGCAACCGCCGCTATCCCTTCCTATCACTAACTACTCCTAGAGTGACAGCAACCCTAACCTAGGGCCTGTCCCTGATGAACCGCAACCTGGGATGGCTTGGGGAGAACTCCTAGGGCCTGTGGAACCATAACCTGCCCCCCTTCCCTAGCTACCCAGTCCTATCTGTATCTACTATTCACTAGATACTCCTAAAGCACCTGCAGCCAACATACAGCTCACACTGTCAGCCTGCAGGGATCCACACACGCTGCACACACTGCGCCCAGCACATGCAGCGACACACACACACAGCTGCACGCACACACAGCCACCTGAATCCCGCAGCAAATCCACTGCTTGCACGCTGTGCCTATTTGCCAGTGCCCACAGCCCTCTCCGCTGTGGCACTGCCAAACCTGCACCTTCCTCACCTAAGGGTCACCTCCCTAGCTAGGGCCGTCCCTCTTCAGTTACCCCCTGCCCTTCCCGGGAATTGGGGCCTGCCTGGGGATCTAGGGAGAACCCTTACCTGGTACAGGAGCCACGCGCTCCCTGCACCCTTCCTACTCCTTCCTTCTCCTCTGCCTGACTGACGCATGCAAAGCCCGGGAAATGTATCTATATTCCCGGGCTGAGCTTCCTCCAGCCCTATTGGCCACACTCAGGCACCTGATGCCTGTTTCCCTAAGCCTCCTGGGAGTTGTAGTTCCCAGGGGGCTGTCTAAACACTGGGGCCGCGTGCGCGCTTCTCCCGCGCATGCGCGAACCCCTACTGGCCGCCTCAACCTCTCTATCTTCTTCCCTACTCTCGCGCGATCTCTCCCTGCACTGGGGATCCTATCGCGCGCTTTCCGGTCCCTGCGCATGCGCGAACCTACGCGCAATGGCGGCGCCCTCTCCTTCGCAAGCCGGGCCGGTGGCAACGCGATCGCGGCCCTAGCGACGGCCCGATCGCGTCCCCGGCAACCGGCCTGCACCGCAGGGCAACGCGCTACTCCCTGCTCTGGCCCCCACCCTCGCGAAGTGCCGGCGGGTCCGTCGCAGCCTCCGGCGGCACCCGCTACCACACGGCACTCGCGGAGAGGGGCCAGGGATTTCAAATTTACCTCGGGGCTACATATATATATATCAAATGGAAATATTACTGTATGCTCATTTGCATGTCTTAGACAGGTCTGCAACCCCGCCTTTCACCATTACCACCCAGCACTTCCACTGCAGCAAGGGATTCTGGGAAATGACATGCAAATGAGCACTCAGTGCCACTTTTTGCTTCAAATTTTTTTTTTAAATGGTTTACTATAGGCTTAAGCTTGCTGCATGGTCACAGCTTTGAGCACAGCCAGGGTTAAGATGCATAGCCAATAAACCCAGCCACAGACAGACTGTTTCGACCTTAATGGGTCTCATAAGTGTGGGGTTGGTTATACTGGCTATGCAAAAATGAAGCATTGAGGATGGGTTATTTGCATGTCAATTCCCAGAATCCCTTGCTGCAGTGGAAGTGCTGGGTGATAATGGTGAAAGGCGGGGTTGCAGACCTGTCTAAGACATGCAAATGAGCATACTGTAATATTTCCATTTGCTATATACTTTGCAGTGGAGGGTTTTTGTCACTTTTTTACCCACCATAACTTAACTAACTACCGTGTATATATATATATATAATATATATATATGTATATATATATATATATTACATAGAAAAACAAGGTCCGCAGCACACTCAAAGTAGAGAAAGAATTATTTAATCTTAGAAAATCATCAGGCAATCACAAAAGCTCCAGAGCGACGTACGTTTCAGATCACAAGGTCTTTTCTCAAGCTCTGTCTGTCTGAAACGTACGTCGCTCTGGAGCTTTTGTGATTGCCTGATGATTTTCTAAGATTAAATAATTCTTTCTCTACTTTGAGTGTGCTGCGGACCTTGTTTTTCTGTGTATCTAACAGACCGGTTGGTGTTCCCTGTCTATCTGCTAACACCTGGCTTTCTGATAAGTATATTATACTATTTTTGTGGGTATGGTTTTTTGTGTGTGTGCACCCAACATCAGTTTATGTGTATATATATATTACATAGATATTTGTACATATATATTTAGATGGTCCTTTAGGTAAAATTAGGCTTTTGAATAAAATGTTATTTGTATCCATTATTTCTGAGAAGCTTTATAGTGCTACCGTTTGCATGAAAGTTCCCTATCAAGTTACGTTATAGCACGAAGCTTCTGGAAGCAAACCGAATCCTATTAGGCACCCTAGGAGTCACTGACTCGTACTCTGTGGCCTCTCCACGGCAAAGCTGCTCAAAGGATCTGATCCTATAATGTGACATTCAAATGGAAAACCTAAAAGAAACAATGCAGGGAACTTTAAACCTCAATTTATACACCCAGAACAGACCCCTTCTGAGCACATTTGCATGAGACAGTGCCTATTTCACAGCTAAGTGTAAGGAATGCCTTTGGTGGCACAAAACAGGGGGATAAACCAGCGATGCAGCAAAGAAGACAATGCAGTGACCAATTGCAAGTAATTCATTGACCTGGATCCTAAGGGATGCCACATGTTTAATTCACTTTCCTACTCAAGTGCCCACTGGGTCATTGTGCGTATGAGGCACCAGCACAATAAAGGGAGACTTCCTGGGAGCACGACCGTTACCGCATTAGCTCACTGCTTTCTTTGCAGATGTAAATATTTCTGCCATTAGCACCTTTGCATCAGGGTGCACGGATTTCCTTCTCCTCCTGCCAGAGGAGAGGAAGCTGCAGCATGTGTATTGGCAAATCTCTAGCAGAGAGCAGATTTTTCTATCTGGGGTCAAAGGAAAAAAAACAAGCGATTCATGTTAAAATCTACATGCGTTTTTGTATTATTTTTTGTCTTCTAATGTCTATAATTTATTAACTTGAAATCATGAATAAGCTTTTTTTTTTTTTGTTAGACCAAGTTAAGCAATACTGAATGAAACGTTTGTTTAAAGTGGGCCTGCAACTTCAGTGGCTGGAACTGCCTTTGAAATAAACAAATCATAAAACATCATTTTTGTATGCTTCTTTAAATGAGTCTGTGTTAGCCTACTGCAGTCCAGACACATCTCTTTGCTTGGTAAAAATAGAGAATAATAGGGGATTTTAAATATTTACAATAATTATAAAAGTATATGTGTTAAAAGACAATCTAACAATTGTAATAGCCTGACAATATTTCGTAGGCTGCGTCCATAGACATTTCTCCCGTGCGGGGGCACGCGTAGGCTGAGGGAAAGCGAGTGCTTTCCTTGGCCATGTACGCGCGCCGTCCGTGGGCGTGTCTATGGGCGTGCCAATGACATCACGGACCTGGTTCGCCCTCATTGGGCGGACCGCTCACGTGACCGCCCTATCGTGCGAGAAATCTGTTTTAACTGATTTCTCGCGCGTCGCGCGCCCCCTCCTGCCTCAGCACACACACGCTTGCACGCTGCATGTACGCGAATACTGCCTTAAGGCAGTCTGTTTGCTCAGCGTGCGGACGCGTCCGCGCTGTCTGCCACAATATGGACGCAGCCTTAGACTGGGCTTATATGCTATTTCAGTTTAACTAAATCTTCTCTCTTAGGGACATCTCTAAATACGTAAATACAGGTATGAAGGTGCATGTATTATTATTACTATTATTATTATTGTTTATTAGTAAAGTGCCAACATATCCCGTGGCGTAGTACAATGGGGGGGTACAGGGTGACATCAATTACATCAACTGAATGACATACAAATAAGGACAAACAAGCGCAAACAGATGCAGAAAGTAGTGAGGGCCCTGCTCCTGAGAGCTTACAATTTACCATCTAGTATGAGAAAGGTGACTTATTCTTGTAAGATAATTATGAATTGAATGTTGGATTATTTTTCAATAAAAAAAATAATCCATTTGAGTTGTTTTCTTTGGTGAAAAAATAAATAGTCTTAGAATCTAAGTGCTTCAAGTTCTCCAATCCATTTCAAGGAGTTCCCGTGCGTCTTTCAGGGCAGTTATATAGCAATTGTACGTTTTTGAAAAACAATCAAAACACATTTACGCCACTGAATGTGAAGGGTTAATCCCGCAGAGCTAGACGCTACAGTTCCCTCCGGCACTGACGGGATTATAAGGAGTGAGACTGTCATTTGGGGATGTCAGCTTTCTGCTAACATTTCACTGTGGGGCAAAAAAAAAAAAAATCAGTAATTTTGCAAGCTATAAATGTGGAATCCGTAATTAACTACCAACAAGTAAAAACTGGAAAGTGTGCATGCGTGCTGCTTGTTATTTAATGCGAAGTTTTCACGCAACGGGTGTAAGTTTGAATCCCATTGTGTTTTTTGGTTTGTCATGTCTCCAATCTGGGGATAAAGCATTGAGACAGGCGGTGAAGACACAGACGTTACTGCTACTATATTATTGCAATTAACGATCTGCAGCGCGGGGCAATTACAGTATAGAACAATGGGGTTGACTTAAAAACTAGTGTTAATGTGTCTGAGAAAAACAGATGCACATTTATTCAGCATTAGGGCCATGTTTTTAGGACTGCGTCTCTGAACTATGTAAGCATTTTATTTGGGGGACATAGGAAGTGTATAACTTTCTCAAATCTTTATTTACAGACAGTTGGTAAAATCAAACTCTCTCCAGATCTACACGCCATCATTGTCTGAGGCCTATCCATGTAGAGATCTGAGAGGAACTCTGTGCCATTGGCTGTTTAATGTTGCAGTTCTGTAAAGTACTTTGAAATTGAACAGAGCTTTCCTGCCCTCAATAAAGCAGTTTTTTTACAAGCAGGTCTATTGAAAGATGCAATTTGTTTTATACTCGAAGAAAATCAAGTGGCAAAATCCGTATTACAAAGGGGCAATGTAGTGGGGGATTATTAACCCGTTTAGATTTACAAACTAGTTTCTGAAACGTGAACCTGTGTAGGAGGGGTGGGGTGAGATAAATATATTTGTTTTTCTACGTGTGTATATATATATATATATATATATATATATATATATATATATATATATATATATATATGTATATATATATATATATATGCCCCTTTTGTTCTCTGATATGCCTATTGGAAAAAATGAAAAAGGTAAAGTAAAAAAAAAAAAAAGTGGACTTACTGTGTTTCTGTAAGGCCGCGCTTAAACTGCCGGTGACGCGACCGATGACGTCGCCATCGTGATAGTTGTAATGTAAGTTTAGGCGACGTCGCTGGCTACAAGGCCAGTGACGTCAGAAAGGGGGAAGGCAGAGGGGTGGAGAAGCTCTCTGATTGGCCACATGGGGAGACTGTAGCTGAAAAAATCAAATAACATTGACTACCAGATTTTTGGTAGCGCTGTCGCTTGGTCGCGCCGTCGCGTGCACTATAATTGCCGACAGTGCATTTGTTTTGACTCGACATCGCGTCGCCGGCACCATAAGAGCAGCCTAACATTTGTGCATAAAAAGTAGTGGTTCTCTGCATGCCCTGGTACCATCACACTTTGAGCACTGGTAGTACAGTAGGAATTTTTAGAAGGATAATGAGAAGGTACTACCTGTGTATGGCAATACATAACACTAACCCCAGGGCTGCCAGGAAGGGTGGCACCATATAGGGACTAAGGCTGCACGTATAGTGCCGGCGACGCGACATCGCGGCAAAACAAATGTATTGCTGCCGCGTGCACTTATAGTACAAGCGACGTGACGGGGTGACGGCTTGGTCGCGATCGCTGGAAGTCAAGTCAATTTTATTTTTCCAGCAACTGCAGCGTTACGTCGCGTCGCTGTCGCCGGCGACAGCACTATTAGCGCAGCCTAAAGCAGCTATCCATAATAATTTGTTAAAGTCTGGTTGCCAGGTGTCCAGTATTGAACCAGACATTCCTGTATTTGGACAATTTCCAGTAAAAAATGAGAGGTAAAACTGTACATGTATGTGTCCGGTATTACCTCTCTGGACATAGGGACCTGACCGGCTTGGGGGGCTGCGGGATTTTCTCGTGCAGGAAGAGAGCAGGGTGCTGCTAGGGGTCCGGGCAGCTTCCTCCATCCTGATTGGCTGCATTACCCGGCAGCATCTAATAAGGAGAAGGTGTCAGGAGCCTGGGGGAGGAGCCAAGGAGAGGAGGAGAGAGCATGGAGTGGAGAGAGGTACTATTGTGTCCAGTATTTTTGGAGAGGCCATCTGGCAACTCTAAGCGTAGGCGAGTGGGGTTCACTACCGTAGAGTAGAGATGATGTTGTGGCACCGTCTGGGTGCGATACCCCGCCATGGCGCTTGGTGAACCTTCCCCTTCATGGATTCATGTATTCAGTTAATACATATTCATGTGTTGGCTGCTCATATTCCAGCTAGTTTGTCTTCACGTGCTAGTTGCACACACTGTAATTACATTTTAATTACATATTTTACGTATTGTGTCTTCAGATGTTGATTTCACCCTTTTGTTTCTTGTTTTTACATGTTGCCATCATGTATTCTTGTCCATTTGGGAGATTCAATAAATGCTAATAGGGGTTATTACACCCTGATCCGGCGGTTACTGCCAGTCTAGTCAATAGCAGTTAATGCAGGATGGGGATGCGGGACCCTACATCGGCACTTGAGGAATCCCAATGAATGTATCTTAATGTGTTAGCTGCACACATCCAAGTTCATGTTCTACTTAATGTATCTTTGTGTGCTAGTGGCATATATATTGTAGTTAACACATTTTCATGATGTATTAGTTAAAGTTCCTGCCACGTTAGACCTCAAGTCAATGATCTTCATGCAATCTGCCACCTGTTTCTTTTTTGAAGGCACGACCGTTCCAAACACCTGTGCTTTTCAGCAACATTTGCTGTCCATGACTGACCTGTAGAAAACATATGACTCTAAATGATACCCTATAAAAACATTTAAATATCTATGTCCCTATTACCAGAAGTTACCCTTGCAGTGGTGTCAGCGATCAACCTCTTCGTTTAAAAATAGACAGAAACCTAAAATGATAGGAAACGTGATCAAAAACGCATGCGTGTTACTTTTCTTTTTATTGACATGAACATCAATCATATTAAATACCTCTCTGATAAGCCACTCTACACATCTCAGCTTTGACTAATTGGCCTGGGTAGAATATCTTGCTGCATGGACACTGAGCTTTGTATGGGAGAAGGCTGGTTAGGTGCATCTTATTACCACCTGGCTCTTCAATCATTCGAAGTTCATGCCTCCAGGAAGGTAGCATACCTGTGGTTGCAATATGGGATCGACCTGTTAACCAAGTACAGTATCACCTTTCACTCTTGTACCTGAAGAGGGGTGGTGAGCAGGACTATTTCTTCTTGACTCTGCTTATGCAACATGATTTCAATTAATTTCTCTTCTCCCGTTGGGGACAGGTCATTTCTTTGCAGCTGGCTGCTGCGTAGTGGGGTTTAATGTACAGTAGCACTCTTTTGCTAGACTAGTGTCACATTGCAGATCATTAAGTTGCTGGCCGCTTTGGCAGCAAAGGGTGAAGGTCATACCTACCGCATTCCATTAATGATACTTTACCGTGAAACACGGGTTACACTTTCTCATTTCGATATATTCCGCCCTCTCCTACACTAAATCATTCAAAAATACTTGGTTTACCAATGAATCCACCACAGATGTAACCAAGACTCCCTATAATAGTGCAGGTTAGCTCAAATAATAGAGACTGCAGATTTAAAGGAGGTTTGTGTATGGAGTCATGAAATGTTTCGCCAACCTTTTCCCCTTTGTAATGGAATTGGGTGATGTGTTTGTCAACCATTCATTACGTTCATTACACACTTGCAAAGATGTCTGACGCTGTGTCAGTAGCGAACTAAACTCGCAGCCAGTCCTTGTGAAAGGGTGTAAGTGTAGCATCACTACCATGGTAATGGGAAACTAACAGATAGATCACTAAAGATGTTATAATCAGCTAACACGGTCACAGTAAGTTACCTGTGTGTGAAGAGAGTATCTCATGCATGTGATTTCAGGAATCCTATCATTATCCCGTATCATTCAGACTCTTGTAACAGAGCCCCTATTTATTTATTTTGCTGTGATTCTAAACTCACTATGTATAATCTCTGCCTTCATTTTAAGTGATCACAGAGACTATTTTCTATGGCTTAGTATCTCAGGTTTCCAAAGTGGCACAAGTATATAGTGGTACATTGAAACAAACTCATCTTTAAGAGATCTTTTCTTGCCCTTTCCAGCCCTGGTTTATTTTCTCCATCTGGCGCTCCGTTCAGGAGAAATCCATTTTTAAAATGTGACGTGTTAGAAGCTAGAGATTGAGGAAAAAAAACTAAAATAATAGACGCTGGAGGCGAAGAGAATCAGGATTTTTAACACACACAAAGAATATCGGCTTAAGGGGTGATTGCTACTTTAACCCTGTGAGTGCCCCAATATATAGTCACTACGCCATGTTGTGTGGGACCCCCGGGGGCTCCATGATGTAGTCACTACATCATCCTCAAAGGTTATGTTTTTTTTCTGCGTTGATCACGCCTCGAGTTCCAATGGAGCACAGGCCGCGATCTGCCCAGCAGGCAAATCCTTCTTACGGTTTCCAGAAAATCGCCACCACCGCTGTCACGTGACTGTTATTGAAAGCGGTCACATGATCGCACTGTGCCGGACACCATGACCCCTCCGGCACTCAAACCAAGGGGTTAAGGTACACACACCTACACATGTAGGTACTTTAAGGATAACCACTGGCTCAACTCTCGTGATCTTGTATGTGTATATATATATACAGTGTTCGACAAACCTATACATTTGCTCGCCCCGGGTTGAGTGGATTTAACATCGTGGCGAGCTCCTATTGGCCCAAGCAGCACACGTTTGGTACTAGGTGGCGAGTAGATTTTTTTGTGTGGTGAGTAAATTTTTTGGTGATTTGTCGACCACTGTGTATATATATATATATATGTATGTGTATATATATATATATATATATATATATATATATATATATATATATATATATATATATATATATATATATACCAACTTGCATTCCTGAGTTACTGAGCCTGGAATATGTGCATTTTAATGTGACTAGATATTATAGTCCGCTCAAAAGCCACCATAATATAAAAGTATACAAAAGAAGGGGGGCTTATAATGGCAGAAGAAGTCTCCATCATAATATGAGGCCGTCAATGCAATTAGTCGAAAAATATTGTTTTACGGCAGGGCTTTCGTTTGAGAAAAATTAGGACAAACCATTTCCATGACATCTGCATACGTCCTGAGAAAATCCGCACTCTGTACGTTGCAATAAGAGGGTGACTGACTGTCTGGACCCAGTAGCAGCAATCACTGTCCTTGCTTAATATCACAAGTATGATTTTATAATAGCTCTCTTATTAGGTGACTCAACCACTAACATCCGAGAGGAGCCTGCAAGGCATTTCGGAGAAAACAGTTTGGAGCTTTTTCTATTGTAAGAAAATGTTTCCATGTAATTGTGAGATTTTTGTGCAAGGTGCGGAATCATGAGAACTTTGGTAACCAGGAAGGGAAAAAAATCCACTTCGTGGCTGTATAATAAGTTCCTAGATTTCTGCAGAAAGACTTTTCTGTACAGGTATTGGAATTGGGATCTTAAAACTGACTCGGTTCTTTATGGGAAATATCATGGCTCAGAAGGAAAATCCAATATCCCACAGTACTGTTACTTGTTATTTTCAGGCAGGGGTGCTCAACGCCAGTCCTGAAGATATCTTGAAACCCTGATCTGGTGGTGGCGGGGAGGGACACCCTTGAGGTCTGGAGTTGAGCACCCCTGCACTATACTGACAAATCAAACAGGGAATCTTCTATAGGGGAAAACAAACCTGCAAGGAGGAGTTGGACAGGAGAAAAAATATTGAAATAAAGGCGGCAACGATGAGATTTTTTATTATTTTTACTCCAATTTGTGCATAAAACTGAAATCATATGGATACTGTGTTCTGTAGCATCAATATTTTATTCCATAATGGCGATGCACTGTTTATAGAATAATCAGAATGTCGTTTTAGAAAAAAAAGGCTGATTTAAATACGTAACTACAAAAATAGCAAATCTTCAATTTAGATTCCAAGTTTTTTTTTTTTTACAAAACTGTTAAATGGTTTAAAAAGTGCATAATTTCTTCATTTTACTTTCCCTTGATAATTCATTTAGCAATTCCATGAATACTTAAAAATAAAATGCATGTGTTTTACTTTGTTGCTTGGTGTTCTTTTCACTATTAGTAAATTAATGTAGTACTTCAGTATTAGACGATACCTGTTTGATTTGGACTAAGAATAGATATTATAAGACAAGTTTCCGAGAGCTCTCTCTCTTCCTCAGGAAAGCTTGTCTTAGATTATCATGTTAGTCTGAATAAAAAAGGTATCACCTAATCCTGAAGTACTCATGTCCTGTGCATTATCGCAACTAGACTAACACGGCTATTTCGACGTAATTCTAATTATTTTTGCGCTTCTCCTGACACTTAACATACAGCATGATGCATAGGTGTATGTTACTGACTGGTACTGTATTAGCTTACTGTCGCTTGCTACTCTTCTCTTTAGTATATTTCTGCTGGCCGTGCTGCATCTGTAGATAATAGTTAATGAGCCTTTCTGAGCAGTGAAGCAGTAAAGGGCGGCCTGGGAAATTAGTTTTCCCTCTTTTTTCATCCGCTGGATTATTGGGCCCAGGCCAG
Organism: Ascaphus truei; assembly: GCF_040206685.1. Taxonomy (NCBI): domain Eukaryota; kingdom Metazoa; phylum Chordata; class Amphibia; order Anura; family Ascaphidae; genus Ascaphus; species Ascaphus truei. The sequence continues at coordinate 45,131,160 of NC_134487.1, read as the reverse complement.
CAGGTCAATGAAATGGTTCTCCAAGGCTGGCTGGCCACCTAATGAGATGCACTGTTTTTGAACTATGAAGATAGCAATATTTGTAGGTCCATGCTTCCAAAAATGGTTGTGAATAGAGCAGGGGGTGGGGGGCGGAGGGGCTCAACTCCAGGCCTCAAGCCCAACTCCCCCTCCCCCCAACAGGTCAGGTTTTCAGGATATCCCAGCTTCAGCACAGGTGGCTCAATCAGTCCCTGCTTCAGCACAGGTGACTCAATCAGCACAGGTGGCTCAATCAGAGGCTCAGTCTTCGACTGAGTCTCTGATTGAGCCACATGTGCTGAAGCAGGGACTGACTGAGTCACCTGTGCTGAAGCAGGGACTAATTGTGCCACCTGTGCTGAAGCAGGGATTGATTGAGCCACCTGTGCTGAAGCTGGGATATCTGGAAAGCCTGACTTGTTAGGGGGGTGGGGGGGACTTGAGGACTGTAGTTGAGCACCCCTGGAATAGAGGATGGTACTGTGTTACGCCGTGGAACAGACAAAGGGAAGTAAGGTAGAAGTGATCCTTTTAATAGCAAGCTTGTGATTAAAAACCGTGCAAGAGTTCAGGCCCACAAAGGTCTTTAAAGTACATTTGTGGTCCTGGAGGTTGACACTTTTTTTAACCACAATTTCGCTATTGAAGGTACGACTTTTACTTTTCTTTAACAACGGTTGTAATGTCCCATAAAAAGACATTAAATACATCATGTCAAATATGTTAAACTAAAAATGTGATAATAACTTATAGCGCTACTCAAAAAGCACTAATACTAAATAGTGTAGCACAAATGTGAATAATCTCGCTCCTCGGTACTGGCGCAAGCACTACAGTCTGAAGCTCCGGCGGTCTGCGGCCGCACCTTCCAGCGGGGACAGCTGATTCCGGATCTCCGCTGACACTCCCCTGCATGATCTCTCACTGTATCGCTGCTCGCTGCCCCGACATTGCCCTGAACTTGCCAATTCCCCAAGATCTATATTTCATCTCCGGTGCAAAAGATCTTTAGCTGCCAGTCCTCGGTGTGAAAAAGTCTCATCTGATTTAGAACAATCCAACATGTTTCGCTAGTCCTGTTTTTTTGGCTTCCTTAGGGATCCCAGAGGATCCTAAATCACATGTAGTCTTCATATATGTAGCCCCCATTCCCTATGACTATAGGAACTAAGCCTCCGCCGCTGGGAGCCTGGGGTGAGCTCTCGCCCTTCTCGGTTCAGTGCCTCCACCTGATGAGGGATCCCAGCGCAGCGGGATAACCCCTCACAGGAACCAATTGCAGAGATGAGTAACACACACACAGGTATAATATAACGGTTTACTGACACACATAACAAACCCACAACACACGTCCCCCAACACAATAATCCCAACACAATGTTCACCACCCCGGTGGGGTTCCCCCAAAGTACTGAGTGTGCCCTGGGCACCTAGCCACCCCGGTGTCCACCGAACAATGCCCACCCAAAGTGTGTGGAGTAGTGCTACCCCTGTGTGAGATCGTTGGTGCACGGTGGTACCTTCCTGGTCTCAGGCCAGACCAGGGTATACTGGAGATCCTGATTCAGCAGGGCCGCAATGTGATCCCACGATGCAGGGTCTGCCAAATCCCCTCTCTCCTTACCAGTGGTGTCAATCTCTTGAGGGAGCTCCAGCAGGAGTGTCTCCCTTAATGTCTATAAGGTTGCCCATGGTCTGACCGCAGGCCATAGAGCACCGCATGGCTGTCCGGTCAGCGCCACAAAACTATTGTTGTGAGCTAAGGGGAAGTGTACCTTTCTGGGGCCTTCCCTGCAGCACACACCAGCTGGAAGGGGACTAGGGCCTAACTGGGGCCTGTGGGGAAAGTCTGGCCTAGTCCGGGAGCCACATGCACGCGGACACTACCTTCTTCCTCGCTGTCCCTGTCATGACTGAGCGCGCGCTCTCTTCAAGCCAAAGATATATATATAATTTTCCCTGCTCTCTCCTAGGGGATTCTGGGATATGTAGTCCCTTGCGGAGCCACCTAAGATGGTCGCCGCAACTCTACCCCCCTACTGCGCATGTGCACCTATTCGATTGCGCAAGTGTGATCACCAAGATGGCGGCCCACACAAACTGGGACTGCCTCGGAGCTCTTGTGGCTCCCTAGAACCTGGCTGCTCTCCCCCACCCGCCACGGAGGTATGGGGGCTCGGCTACACATACAACACACATTTTATGAAGCTTTGTATTACTTTTTAGCACTGACATTTTTGACATACCAAAATATTCAAATATAACCTTAGTAAATAAGCCTGTGTGTGTTCAGTCTAAACACTTTTCAGGAAAAGCAAACCATTGCTAACTGACAAAGTACCACATTGCCTTCTTAGCAAGGAAATGCCAACAGTGGTGAATGATTAGATTCCACATATAGTAACACAGGAGCAAGAGGGGGTACGTGGTGGTATACCTTTTATTAGACCAACAAGTAACGTGTGTGTGTATGTGTGTGTGTGTGTGTACATACATATATATAGTGCAGAATAAATGAGTACTTCAGTATTAGGAGACACCTTTTTTATTTTGACTAACAATTGATATTATTGGACTAACACTGCTTTTTACGTTATATATATATATATATATTGATAGCAGAGGGTGAGGGGTAACTACTCCACTGCTCAGCTGGTCAGCGGAGCTCCACACGATCGGGGAGTTGGTGGGGACGGCCAATTTGTGGAAGGGCGCGCATGTGCAGTGTCGGCAGTGCGGTGGCCATCTTGGAATGGCTCCGCATGGACTGAAACGGGACTATGTGTCCCAGAATCCTTGAAGGGGGGGATGATCACATGGGCTGACCCAACCAATGGGATGCGAGCAGCCTGGTGGAGCAGGATATCCTCCGGTAGCGGAGCGCCCGCAAACCAGTGCTGACTGAGGCGCCAAGGAGGAAGGTAGTGTCCAAGGAGCAGTAGCTCCTGGACTAGGCCAGACCTTGCCCCCTAGGCCTCCGTTAGGCCCTGAGCCAGCTATAGTTGACTATTGTATGGAAGGCCCCAGTTAGGGACCCTTCCCCTTAGTATTACAGCCACACTATGGTGCCGGTGGACAGACGTCCACGCGACAACCTACAGCCTTGGACAAGAGCTGCACGTGGCAGCAGATAAGAGGAATCCTCTGACTGGAGGCTTTACCGAGGTCCGTACCCTGGATAAGGTGTGAGTGGACTTGTGTTGGAGGCCCCGCTGCGTGGGACCTGATCCAGCATCCTCCTCTCATTATTTCCAGGTCAGGCCTATGACCAGGAAGGTACCACCGTGCACCAACACATCACAGGGGGGTAGCACTACCTCACACTTGGGTGGGATGGCTTGTGCGGACACTGGAGTAATAGGTGGCCAGGCACCCTCAGTACTTTGGGGGAACCACTCAGGGTGTGATATAATTGTAGGTTATTGTGTTGGTGCATTATACTGTGTATAGAAAAGAATATATATATATATATATACAGTGGTCGACAAATCACCAAAAAATCTACTCGCCGAACAAAAAAATCTACTCGCCACCTAGTACCAAACGTGTGCTACTTGGGCCAATAGGAGCTCGCCACGATGTTAAATCCACTCGCCCGGGGCGCTCAAATGTATAGGTTTGTCGAACACTACATATATATATATATATATATATATATATATATATATATATATATATATATATATATATATATATATATATATATATATATATATATATATATATATATATATATATATATATATAGTAACATAATCCTGAGTGAAGATTAGAGTACTTCATATTTTATTTAGTACCTACCTCATGTGATTATTTACATTTTATGTAACTTATTTAGCAAATTTACTACAAGGTTTAAATATCACTGATCCATAGCATTATTTCATTTGAATGCAAATAGTCCATTTTTTATAGCGATTGTAGTTCAAATTCGAGTGGTCAAAAGGGTCCCGGAAAAATACAGATTTCTTGTAGGTTACGACACCTTTCAAAGGGCTAACAGAGCCGTCAGAAATGGTCGTTAAATAAGTGCATGAGAGTTCTTCATAGATAATAATGAAAGAAATGCACTTCCTTAACCTCACGTTCAGTTGTTTTTTAATAGAAATTCTAAGCTGTAATTCAGGAAAAAGCTGTTTTCCGAAAGTAGTTCATAGCACTAATGTGATGATTGGTTTGTTCTCTATGATCCGCATGTTCCAAAGAGTGTTTCAATTCATGTTGACATGGCAAGAGAGGTAACTAGGATGTGTCTGTCAGCAGATGTCTGATCCTCTAATTAGTGGTTCAATAGCATTTACCACTAACAATATCAGCTGCTTTGAAGCACAGAAGGAAACAGAGATTAAGGTTATTTAATTATTGGCAAAAAATAGAAGGAAACCCGAGAAATACCTGAAATGTATGTATTTAATACTGCCAAAATAATATTAACCAGTGGTCGAAGTAGCCTGCAAACAGTAGCAGTAGTGTACATGGTTTATTAACATATTTCCATTTTTAGGCAATGCTTATGCTGCATGTAGCGGAGATTGGTCCAGCTAGCTCTCTGCCTACCCTGTCATGTAAGATCTAGTAAGACACAGACAGTGACAGGCTATCCCATGGGTATTTCCCCCTCCTCATGCTGACTTCCTGAGTGACCGGAGTGGTGGTGCTTGTCCTGGGCCCTCCCTCTTCGAGCTACAGGAAGGAAGTGCCTAAAGTATAGCATCTAGTTCAGCCCCTTAGGGGTGAGACCTTCAGTTCTTGTTCGTGTTTGGTGTTGGTTCCAGCCTGCCCCTGTGTGGGGTAGGAGCTTATGTGTCTCCTCCCGGCCGGGAGTGAGACGTGCTCAGGCACTAATCTAATTCAGCCAGGCCAGTACCATCCAGAAGCCAGGGATCCACCCTATCCAATTGAAGTGTAACATCAGCAGTGGCTGCTGCAATAAAGACCATCTCAAATTTAACGCTGACTCTGCTGCAGTCTGTATGGAGGGAGGTAAATGAGAGTAAGGACTGTCATAGCAGGACTCCCTTCAGTCATGGTGAAGCCCTCTATGTCTGGAGGTGCTGACACCGAGAGGAATCGAACACGGGGGTTCCCTAAGAGTCTGCCCTTTAACCCCCCACACCATCTCGGGAACCTCATCTCTCCTGTACCACACAGGTAACCAGCACCACACCGAGCAGTCGCTTTGCCATAATCTCCCAGGGGAGGGAGGGGGGGGGGGGGGGGGAACATGTGCTACATAAGTTTGTAAATAAAAAAAGTAGTGGTATGTGAAAACAATAAACAAAATAGTAGTTGTAGTTCATACACCCTGGCACCAGCACAGGTCAGTCACCGCAGTGACATGCACAGAGAAGTGCTTTGATATGGAATATGACGAGAGAAGCAGGAAACCGCCCAACAGTGTCACACACAGATGTTTTGGTGACCTGTCACCTTTTTATGAGTTTGTGAAGCATCATGGTTTTTTATTAGTTACTGTTTTCTTTTTTTGGGGCTCTGTGCTGAAATGTCCTTTTTATAGAAAGTCACCGTTTTGTATTACACGTACCTCCTGATTGATGAAAATGGAAACTTCAGGTTGAACGCTCTGAAAGATAAATGTGTGTTCTGGGTCATCTTGTGTTTTTGGAGCTAATGAAATAATCTCTTGCTGTAATTTTTTGATTGGTGTAGATAAATGGTGGGCAACTCCAGTCCTTAAGGGCCACAACAGGTCAGGGTTTCAGGATATCCCTGGCTCAGCACAGGTGGCTCAATCAGTGGCTCAGTTGCTGTGCTGAAGCAGGGATATCCTGAAACCTGACCTGTTGGTGGCCCTTGAGGACTGGAGTTGGCCACTCCTGGTGTAGATCCTTTTCCTAGGTATAAAAATAAACATTTTTCTTATCACTTCCTGACTTTCCTGGTTCATCTTGCTTCAATGTAAGGTCAGCATGGAATATGTATGCTGCAAAAATACTGATGTAGAAAATAATTGCAGACCTCAGATGCCACTGTTAAAGCGGCAATCCACAGTAAAAAAAAAATAATAATAATGTGCCCCCCATTTTTTTTTTACAGGATGGGAACCGGTTTCCCCAGAGCTGAAGCGCATTATTTTCAGTTTTGGGAACCTCTGGTTCCAGAGATTCTTGCCGGTAAAGGTACTAAATTCAAATCTCCCTCCAGGGGAAACAAAATGTCGGACATGTCTAAAGCCATCATCGGCTGCTGCTTCCTTTTGGATGGCCACTTAAAAACTGGTAAATAACTTCACCAGTAAATAGCTTGAGGACTGTGGGGTCTCCAGAGCAGAAAATAGCCCAGATCAGCTCTGTAGGACCACCCAGGTTTCACTCCTGTTAAAAAAAAGGGGGGGGGGGTTAATCAGGGGGAATTGGTGCTTTAAAGCACCATTTACCTCAAAAACAATAAAAAATAAGGGTGCAAAACATGACATCAAATCCTTTATATGAGAAGAGAAAAATAAATATAATACGAATACACTCGCATTAAATAAAATTAGATTAAAACTTGCCGGGTAAGAGAAAGTTGCGTCTCTCACTGCCTCCATTCGTCATGGAGTCTGTCTTGCCGAAGTGCACTGAATCTTTGTAGTGGTAAGCTCAAGGAGCCTATTACATCCACAGTAAGCGACAACTCTTCTGGTCGGACGGACAACCTGTGGGTGCTAGTGTCCTCGTTGCTATTGCGTTTCACACTGGAAGTGCGTTCTCATAGTGCAGAGTGCAATCAGGTTGGGACAGGGACAGCGTTCTGGTGGCTGCGACTGAGTGACTGTCTGAATATGAATCAGCTTGTGGTTCAGTCCTTGCTTGATCCTACGCGCTTCGTCACTACATATGACCTCACTCCTTTTCAAAATATGTGCTTCGTTGTACCAGCCTCATTATGTCTCTAACTCTATTCATATATCTTCCTCTCCTTCCTTCACCTTTTCTCAGTTCACATGAACTTCTTTCTTACCTGCGCCCTCTGACACTACACAGCTATACCCCTTGCACTAAAACACACTCCTACAAATCAGCCTCACACATTCTCTTTCTATCCATGCTTCTCCTCCTTTCTTCTGGGCATATCTCTCCCAATCCTAGTCCCTGCCTTATTTCTGCATGCTCTCGTCCTCGCCTTTCACATACAACTTCTACTCCTTCTGGTGTTAACCCCTCTATCCTCATACCCATCCCTTTCCACCCTCCATCCTCTCTCCCTTTCTGCTGTGCTATTGGGAAGGCACGCTCTTTTTCCAACAAGTTCCTCTCTGTACATAACTTATTTTTCTCTCACTCTCTGCTCCTCTTTGTTAGAACTGAGATTCGGCTCACTCAGTCTGACTATGCTCTGGAAGCTGCCCTCTCTTATGGTGGCCTTTCTTTCTCCCACACCCCACGCCCTGATGTTAGGGGTGGAAGCGTGGGGCTCTGCCTCTTCTCTCTCTGCCATTACCGAACATTTCCTATTCCTCCCTCTCTTTCTTTTCCCTCCTTTGAGGCTCACACTGTCCAGCTTTTATCTCCTCTCCCTGTCCACGAGGCAGTCATCTATCGCCCACCTACCTCTACTCACCCCCTTCTGTCTTTCTCTCTCACTTTGAATCCTAGCTCTCTTTCTTTCTCGCCTCAGACTCCCCTGTCCTTCTCCTTGGGGACTTCAACTGCCATATTGATGACCCCTCTCTCCCTTGGGTTTCCGCTTTCTCTCTCTATCTCTTCTTTTGGCCTAAAGCAGTGGACTGCAGCCAGCACCCATAAGGTTGGCCACTACCTAGACCTGGTTTTAACTCAAAACTTTTCTCTCTCTGATTTCTCCATTTCCCCCCTACCTCTCTCTGACAATCACCTAATCTAATTCTTTCACTTCTCCCCTTCTCCACCTCCATCGAACTCTCTTTTCAGCTTTTGATTCCACTTTACGCTCCTCTCCTCTCTCAGCTCTGCTTCAGACCCTGACAACCTGGTCAGGAAATACAACTTTGCCCTATCCTCCTCTCTTGATCTACATGCCCTGCTTTCTCGCCGCCGTTCTCGCCCTTCTAACCCCAGACCCTCGCTAAATGTCCACCCGCGCATGCTATGTTTCTGCATTCTGAACGCCTCTGGAGGAAATCTCACACTCTTGCAGACTTCCTTCACTACAAATTTATGCTATCCTGTTTCAACTCTGCTCTCTCTTAAACTAAACAAAACTACTTTTATTCACTAATCAACATGCACTAGTCTTTCTCATGCCGACTTTTCTCTGTCTTTGACTCCCTACTCAAACCACCCTCTTCTGCCTGTTCTTCTTCCTCCATCTCACCTCAGGACTTTACCGACTATTTCAAGGAAAAGGTGAAATCCATACGTCAGGACATCCCCTCTGTCTCCTCCTCCCATCCTACACCTCTTCCTAACTCTCCGCCTGCCTTCCTTGACTCTTTTTACGCTGTCACAGCGGAGGATATGTCGTTGCTTTTCTCCTCTTCTCCTCTACCACCTGTCCTCTTGACCCCATTCCCTCCCACCCATCTCCTAAAACCTCTTGCTCCTACTATAATCCCTTACGCTCACACACATTTTTAACTCCTCCCTCTACTCTGGTACCTTTGCCTCCTCCTTCAAACATGCAACAGTTATACCATTACTCAAAAACAGCAAGCTTGACCCTACCTGTCTTTCAAACTATCGTCCTGTCTCCCTCCTGCCTTTTGCCTCTAAACTCCTTGAATGTCTTGTATTCTCTCGCATGCTCCATTTTGTCAACATCTATTCTCTCCTAGACCTCTACAATCTGTCTTCCGCACTGCTCACTCGACTGAAACAGCCCTCACTAAAATAACTAATGACCTCCATGCTGCCAAAGACAGAGGTTATTACACTCTGCTCATAATAGTCGACCTCTCTGCAGCATTTGACACCGTGGACCACCCTCTTCTCCTTCACATTCTCCATACTCTTGGTATTCATAACTAAGCTCTATCCTGGACCACCTCTTACCTCTCCCATCATACTTTCAATGTCTCTTTTGCTAACATCTCCTCCTCGTCTTTCGATCTCTCTGTGTAGGTACCCCAGGGCTCTGTCCTGGGACCTCTTCTCTTTTCTCTTTACACTCTCTCTCTCTCTCTCTCTCTCTCTCTCTGTGTGACCTAATTACTTCTCTATTCTCTTTACATACTCTATCTAGGTGACCTAATCACATCTCTTGGATTCAAATATCACCTCTATGCTGATGACACACAAATTTACTTTTCAACCCCTGACCTTATACCTGCTGTACAGACCATAGTTTCTGAATGTCTCTCTGCTATATCACCCTGGATGGCCCTCCACCGACTTAATCTTAACATGTCAAAAATAGAGCTCTTCATACTTCCTCCAAAACCTGGCCCAAAACCTGGCCCACATTAGGCCCGGGCCATAGAGATGTGGGGAGAGCGGAGGCGCGCTAACGCTGAGGCTCGCCTGCTTCAGTTAGTGCGATTGCACGGACTTGCAGGCGAGCCAGCGTGCGCGAAGGGAGCCGGGGGGGGAGGTGGTTGGAGGCGGGGCAGTGACGTCGCTGGGCCAATCGCCCGCGACGCACTGACGTCAATGTCACGGCGCCGACGTCACGGCGCCGTGACGTTGACGCTGCTTCAGGCTGATTGGAGGTTTTCAGCCGACAGCGCGCTGAAAAACAGCTTGGCGCTCGGCTGAAAACTCCAAAGCCTGAGCACGCCTGCGGACGCTCACGTGAGCCCCCTCTCAAGGCATCCTCATTGAGGATGCAGGGGCTCAGCGCGGAGCGTCCGCACACCTCAGCACGGCTGGTCCATCTAGGGACGCAGCCTTACTGTTGGAAGTATGATCATTCACCCAGTAGAACAAGCACGCTGCCTAGGGGTCACACTCGACTCCTCTCTCACATTCTACTCTCACATTCAAAAGGTAGCTAAAACCTGTAGTTTTTTCCTCTGCAATATTACAAATATACACCCTTTCCTCTGATGCTAAAACTCTCACACAGATCCTCATTCTCTCCCGATTCCTCGATTACTGTAACCTCCTGCTGTCCAGCCACCCTGCCTCTCACCTGTCTCCCCTACAATCTATCCTGAATGCAGCTGCCAGGATAGATACTCTAATCTTTCCTAAATCTGTCTCAGCGTCTCCCCTGCTTAAATCCCTCTCCTGGCTTCCTATCAAATACTGTATCATACACTCAATTCTCCTCACTTTTAAAGCTTTACTCTCTTCTCCTCCTCCTTACATCTCAGCCCTAATTTCTCGCTATGCACCATCCCGACTCTTGCGTTCTGCTCAAGAATGCTTTCTCTCTACCCTTTTGTATCTAAAGCCCTCACCCACCTTAAACCTTTCTCACTGAATGCCCTAAACCTCTGGAATGCCCTTCCCCTCAATATATCCGACTAGCACCCCCTCTATCCATCTTTAAGACCCACCTTAAAACACACCTGCTTAAGGATGCATATGAATAGCTCCATGGCTGATACTTTACACCTCATGCACAAACCTTGGCCCCTTGCAGACGCACTTACCAGAATGCCATCTGTACATTCTTCCTACCAACCAATTAGATTGTAAGCTCTTCGGATGCAGGGACTCCTTTTCCTAATTTTTACTTTGATGTCTGAAGCACTTCTTCCCTTTATGTGTTATTTGTATTATTTATCATTTATATGAATGTCACGTGTATTACTGCTGTGAAGCGTTATGTACATTAATGGCGCTATATAAAGACATACATACATATGTCTTTGTCAGGGATGTTCCAGCACCATTTCCTTTAAAAAAGATGATTGTTTCCCATGTAGGTTGTAAGCAGTGGGTCGCCGGAGATGAACCGCGTTGATTTCAGCTTCCAGAACCCCTTGCTTCCCCGAGATACTGGCATCACCTTCCGATGTGGGTATCTCCTGCATGTTTAAAGGTCCCACATCACCTTTTTAAACAGACATTTTCTGTGCCCAGCCAGAGCTGCTACCTATCACTTCCCGATGTGATCTTTGGAAGCAGGGGGTCCCCGGAGCTGAAATTAACACGGTTGAGCTCCAGAGGCCCCTTGTTTCCCACCTAGTAAAAGAAAACAAGAGGTACAGCCACTTTAAACTTATCTGAAATGATGAAACAAACATTACATTCAGTTTCGAAGATAATATCAAGAGCTCTGTTACTTTGTTTTCCCTCCAATGGATGTTGACCAGTGGTACTTCCGCGTTTAATATTTCCCTTCCAGAAGAATGTCACATCAACTTCTCTGGGGGAAGACAGCAATTACCTAAATGCATTGCTCTGTATTACCTGAAATACAGGTAGTGTTTGCACTGGAACTGCAGAGCGTGACTGTTCTCAGGAGAAGCTGGTTATAAATGAGAGCATTGTTCCTGAAACCATTGCTGGAGTTGTGTTGGTCTCTGCTGTGTAAGGCTGAGGCCATGGTACTGCAGACCGTGCGGAGGCGTCCACACGCTGAGCCAACAGACTGCCTTAAGGCGGTGTTCGTGTCCATGCGGCGTGCGGGCGCGTCCACGCGGAAGCAGGAGGGGGAGTGCGTTGCGTAACAAATCAGTTAAACTGATTTCTCAGTGCGACAGACAGGTCACGTGAGCGGTTCGCCCAATGAGGGCGAACCAGCGCTGTGACGCCCCTAGATAAGCATCGGAACATTCTTAAATTTTTTATTACTTAGCACTAGTGAGAACAAATATTAGAGGATCAACCTGTTTGTATGGAATATTATAAGGATAAATATTTTCAAGCATTCCAAATAATTGTTCTAAAATATATAATCACAGGTGTGGATAAAATAATATGCGGACGGTCATTTCTTTGTGGCTTATTTTTTTTACATTTGAATATATCTCTTCTTTACCTTTCCAAGGCTGTTTTAATGATTTCAATCTGATGCTTTGTTCAGGAGATTTGTGTTTGAAATATTACGTGTCTGTGAGGTTAAAATTGAGCTCTAACCAGAGCCAAGTCCCGTCTAAAGGTTACCATGGTAACCACAGAAGCTTAAGATTGAGGGAAAACGTGTTTTGTAAGCGCTATAAAAACATTGTTGTTATTTATTTAATTTTTTAAAACTTTTTTTTTAAAAGAGAAGGACGTGCTCAGGGGTAGAAATGGGCGATTCCGCCCAAATCTGTTTCCCGGAATTTCGCGGATGTTACCCCCAAAATACGTTTTGCGGTGTAAAATCTGCAAACGGATTTTTCTCACTTTTAATCCACGCTGATTCCTCAAAACCCGCCATTTGATACACGCCGTGGCCGGGTTTGTAGAATCCAATCCGCGGATTCAGCAATCCGCCGGCAGATTCGTAACAATCCGCCAACGGGTTCCTGAATCTGTGGATCGGACTCTACAAATCCGGGCATGGGTTTGCGGAATCTGCAGAGTGTATTGGTGGTAATAATAATGCAAAATCCGCACAAAAACGCGAATCGCCCTTTTCTCAGATTGATCCACTGAAATCCGTGGACCAAAGGATCCGGCCGATCCGCTGGGGATCCAAATTCCCAAATAAATTGTATGAGTTTAACTCAGATAGGCTTCTCAGAGCTTCTCAGCGGGATTGCTGCTTTAATCAGTGTTAAGTATGGCTGGTGTCTCCTGTTATATAAGCATTGGCTTGTGCAGCCTACATCGAATTCTTACTACATCATTTCTAGAGACCATTGTAAAGGTTTTTTTTTATTTTCACTGCTTTCCTTGTATGTTTGTAAAAGCTGATGCTTTGCTCAGGAGATACGAGCAGTTGAAACATCAAATGTTCAGGAGGTAAAAAAATTGGGCTCTCTCCAGAGCCCAGTGCAGCCGAGAGGCTACCATGGTAACTTCAGACACTAGAGATGAGGAAAATCATGATTTTTTAACACTTTTTGAGTTAAACTCGTTGAGGCTTCTGGGGTTGGGATGGGGGAGGGTTCTGCTTTAACTGCAGCATTCCTAAAGAAAAACACCACAATGGAAAATGAAAAATAATTGTCAGGGAATGCAGACAAATGAAAGGATGAACCTAACAGTTGTTGCTTTAGGGAAATGGAAACGGCTGAACCCCCTGATACTGTTTGGTAATGGAAAATCCTCTTAAGAGAGATGTTTGTTAGAGTAACTAATTCCTATGATATAACTGGACATCAGACATGTACATACAATGCCTTGTTGTTGGGGGGTGGGGAGGGGGGCATAAAAGAAACAAGTATCAGGAAGAGGTGGCAAGAGTTGTGGTATTAGGGTTGGTTGCTGCTGCTGCTGCTGCTGCTGCTGCTGCTTAGGGGGGAACAAATGAGTTAACTGTGACCATGAGCAGGATTTGGAATAAGATATTGTTGTGTGATGGAAACATATCCTGGTTATTAAATGTAATGCTGAAGCAGACAAGCAGGCCTGGAACAGGAGATACGCTGGGAGGTCAGGTACATGAGACTTGGCAGCCTGTCCGTAATATTCATTTAATAGCTGAGAGTACCCGGCGTTACTCGGGAATCATAAGAAACCAAACAAATACTGAGATTTATAAATGGATAATTAGATGTTTTAGTTTCTTAATGAGATTTTTTCAAATGTATGTTAATTCTTATGCTGTTGGTAAACTATATTTTTGGCTTTTGCCACCTGGCGCAAAAACATACACATTTTTTTCCAGTTCCCACTCTGGGGCTGTTGACCAATGAACAAAACATGGATTTTCTAAATTCAGTCCAGCTACTTACAATCCTGGTGAATTTGGTCAAAATCAGAGCACTTTTGAAAGGTCCAGTCCGCCACCTGGATTCAAAATGGCGTCCAATTGTATCCAAACATATACACAAACCTGCTCCTTGATCACCGGAACCACCGTGCAAAATGTGGTTACGATACCTTAAGAAGGTATCCAAATGCACAACCAGCAGACAAACAGCTTTCCAAAATATATACAGTAGTAGATTAATTCATTCATACACTGTTCAAATGAAGCTCAGACTTGTTTTACTCAATTATGCCTGACTAACTTACTATAACTAATCTCCATCTCCCTGTTTTCTTTTTTATTATTTATTATTTTTTCCTATCACATCCCTCCCTTCCCTGCAAAAACACATAACATTTACATCCTGATTCGCTCACTAGGTTTTATCACAATGACAACATTGCCATTTGCAGAACAATCTATTTATGTATCCATTTTGCTTTAATTACTTAGTAAATAAATGTAAACGTTGTATGGTTTTGTATCATTTACGTTGATTTTATATACTTTTTATATTGTTAAAAAGTAAATAATATTGAAGTTACAAAAAAAAAGGGGGGTGAGCCGATTTAGGTGGTTAGTGCTCACATACAGCACTTGACTTAAACTAGATATTATTTGGTGTTTAGCACGTTGCTTTTTCTACGTAATTAGCTGAAAGTACACAGCTTTGCAGAGGAATGCTAAGAAAAGAAAAAATACTGAGATTTAGAAATAGATAATTAAATTGTTGTGTTTCTTAATGAAAACAAAAATTATGTGTTTTTATTGTAATGCTGATGAATAAACAGTATTTTTGTTTTTTCCATCAGGTGCAAAAACATACACATTTTGTTCCAGTTCCCACTGTGGAGCTGTTGACCAATGTGCAAAATATGGATTTTCTAAATTCAGTCCAGCTTCTTACAATCCTGTCGAGTTTTGTCAAAATCAGAGCCCTTTTGAAAAGGACCAGTCCACCATCTTTATTCAAAATGGCGTCCAATTGTATCCAAACATAGTCAAAAACCTGCTCCTTGATCGGAAACCATCATGCAAAATGTGGCCACGATATCTTAAAGCTGCAGTACAAGCAATATCCTACATGTGTGTTTTTTTTTCCATAAATCAGTTCTGTACTATGAGAAAATACTTGTAGCATTTCAATAAAGAAAAAAAATTTTTTAAAGACATTTTTAATATATTCTAATATAACAAGCATTTTTGTTCCTATAGCAACCATATACAAAGTCTCATCCCCTTCCCCTTCTGAAACAGCATCACCTTTTTTAGCCCCGCCCTCTCTAGCAGTGAACCAATTGAATCTAGTGCCTGCTTGGTCACATGATCTTCCTCACAGAACTTTGGCTGTCAGTGCAGCAGAAGATTACCCAAGATGCATTTAGTGAACCCTGAGCAGAATCTTCAGTGATCGATTAGAGGAGAACGGTGCGATCAGCAACTTAGCTAATCACTTGTCAGTGTGTACATTGTATTAATGCACATATGGAATGAATAAAAAACATGACAGCTTGAACTGCAGCTTTAAGAGGTGTCCAAATGCACAGCGAACAGACAAACAACTTTCAAAATATAGTAGAAGTGGAAACGTTGTGAAGTATAGTTGCTTAACATAGTAGTATTTCACCCTGGAGGATAGCTGGGAATTATGATTAGCATTAGCATATCTGTACAGTGCATTAAAGTGCTGATTGGCTATGGCATGGTTACCAGGAGCATGATGCATAGCTTCCTTCTTGATGCTTTGAATACATGGAGAACCTTTGTGAGACTTTGTCCCGGTCTCTTCAGCGTGTTTGTATTCGCTGTACCTTACACTGGAGGAACTTTCTTTTCTTGAGTATCTTTGAGATAAAGGTTTCAGTTTAGATTTTCGTACCGTTTATCCAATTGACGTAAACATTACACTGTTGGGTTTTTTAGATTGTATTCTGCTTCAGATAAAATAAATAGGAATATACAGAATAAACATTCTCAAGTTCATCTTTTACAGCACGTATTGACATGCTATGACCTAGCCCTTAATCGTGTGCCATAGACAGTTAAACGTAAATGTTTCTTCTATTGAAGCCCAACATTGGACGGCTCGGCATCCCTCATGGGCCCTCCGGCGAGAAGGTGGCTGTGGTTACAGTGGATGATTGTGACACGGCAGTGGCTATACGATTTGGAAACTTAATTAAGAACTACACCTGTGCTGCCCAGGGGACCCAAACAGGCTCTAAAAAGTAAGTTCTTGCCCTAAGATCAAGGTAAACAACTTGATTTTTAAGGAAGAAAATACCTTCGCGTTAGCCTATGATTTCATCTGTGGCAAAAATGTTACACCAATTTCTCAGGTGCATCGGTAATAGTTTGAAGAACTTTGGGCAAAGCATTTTGCAACCCAAATATACTGACTCGCTAGTCAAAATAAAAATAAAATGTATGCATTAATGTTTTTGATTTAGTATTTTTCTTTGCTTTGCTTTTCGACTTTACCGCCTGATATAAGTATACAGATACTCAGACGCACCCACATTTTTAATTAATACACCCAGCGCCTTGCAGGATTTTAACAGGTTGATATCTCACAACTATCCCTACATTTTCTAGACTGCGGAAGTAGTTAAAAACTGCCATGGAAATTATGTCTTGGTGAAGCCACTGTTTTCAAAGTTGGAATGCCCAGTTCAACAATGGGTGCCAGCGTCTTGTGACCTTAGCCTTGTCCGAATACTACCTCCCATGCACTCTCCCTTCTGTCCATTCTCCTCTTCCCTCATAACCTCATTCAAGCCAACAGGACTTTTCCCCTCGGAACGAGTCTCAGCTGTGGAACTCCCTTCCACACCTTCAAGGAAGCCAATCCCACATCCTCTAAAAATCTTACTGTCGTCTCTCCTGCCTCTACCACAAAACCAATACCAAAGAATGAGAATGTTATGTGTCCACTCACACATTCCTTTTATTTATAATTAAATGACTTCGTCTGCTTTTAAGTGCAGACTCATTGTTCTTAAATTCTGTGTCCAGCATTGAGGACCTTGTCCCAAACATGAAATTAAGTATTATTCCTTATGATGAGTATAATCGGTAACAATTACATTTCTAGGTCACTTGACTTAACTGGGCCTCTTCTGCTGGGTGGAGTTCCCAACTTGCCTGAAGACTTTCCTGTGCAGAACAGACAATTCATCGGATGTATAAGGAACCTAACTATTGACAACAAAGCAGTAGACATGGCCAGTTTTATAGCCAACAATGGCACTCTAGAAGGTATTTAGGACACCTTTTCATTGTTTGATTTATGTTTTTTTGCATTCTATAGCTTTTCAAACATACTGTAGACACAAAACCCTACATACTAAAATCTTAAGAAAAAATGGCACTGATTTACCTTACATAATGCTTTTTTGAGTGGATATTTAGAGTGAAAAATATTTAAGTTAATTATTCTGATATAAAGAGTTTTGCAGTTCTGTCCAAACTTAAGAAACTTTGCAAACGGCATTTATGTCCGTTTTTCTCTTAAACGAAAAGGTGCTTGATATTGAATGAAGTGATTAGTAAGGGGGAAAAAGTAAGGGTAACTTCACCCCCTCCCCCCCTTGTGTGGGTCAGTGGAGTGCAATATTAAGTTGGAATTCAGTTAATAAATTGCTTTTTCACATATATCCCCAACAAGGGATTAGGTTACACAAGTTATTTGACAGAGTTTTCCCATAGACTCTACCACTCTTCTGTTAAATGCTAAATAAATATATATACAGTATATTGTTTCATTAGGGTATACTATTGTTTTAAGACCTACAATAACGAGTCTTTTACATTTTGCAATAAAAGGTTGTTCTGCTAAGAGGAATTTCTGTGACACCAGTTCCTGTCAGAATGGAGGGACTTGTGTTAATAAGTGGAACACATATTACTGTGAGTGTCCTCTTCATTACGGTGGAAAAAACTGTGAGCAAGGTAAGTCATCCATGTGTATGTGACGTTATCTCTTCTTATATCCTATCAATGCTTTGACTCATCATATCAGGTTTCTGCTGTATTCATTTCTTTGTTCCTACAACGTCCAAGTGATCGTACTTTCCAGTGATGATTTGAGAACGACATCATGCGAATAGCTTTTGAGATTATATAAATACATCTCTACCTTGTTATTGTAAAGCAGTTGGTTAGAGGAGATGCCTAACCATCCAATGCATTGCAAGCTTGCTAACAAACATGTATATATTTATCATTGGACCCACCTGCGGGTTCCAGTTTTCCCTTCTCGAGAGAGAACTTTTCAACAAATGGGCACAGACATATTTGTAACATGTATGTGAACATATTTGTAACATGCTTTACTGGTAAAATGCAATGTTTTTTCCAACACTATAAAAGATAAGTGCCTCCCCCAGCAGTGATAGGAAAAAAATAAAGTCAGACTACTGTTTCAAAATGGAATAGTAGACATATGAGAACTTTCTTATAAAAGGTGCAGTTCAGCAGTCTTACTGCAATAAACATGTAGGTTTCGGTATAATACCACAATGGGGGGTATATGAACACTTTTTTTTTTTTTCAATCAAGACTTTCAGGATTTGTCTTCCTAACCTATTGGACTATAGCTCTTGATGGGTGTTGTCAGCAGGTGTCCACACTTGGTACCTCCCTCTTTGGTTTTATCTGCCCATTAGTTCTCTGAAGCTGTTCAAATTGCCCAGCATTTGAAAGTGGCACAAACACTTGAAGATCTGTACTGCCTCAGGGCTTACTCTGAATAGAGCAACTGATGATTAAACATTTATAATCCCTAACACTGGGTCTGTGCTATAACTATTTCATTTGTATCTAACAGCACTTTGGAGATATCTGTTTGTGTTTTTGTGAATATGTAGTGGTTTCTTTTTTATTATAAAAAATAATGTATGTCTCCTAAATATATCTCCTAAATATATCCTATAACTTTTAGGGAGAGATTAAATATAACATTAAAATAGAATATTTACCAGGTTTTTTTGCTTGCCTATGTTCTTCTCAGAAACATTTGTAGAAAGCTTGCTTCTTTGGTCCTTGGTGGTCACATGAGTTTCACGTTACTTGTTGATATGATCTCAAAGGTTAATATGTTGTCATATATTTTTTCCCAGTAATGCCTTTCCCTCAAAATTTCCAAGGAGAGGGAATTGTCTTCTGGACTGACATGGATATCACGGTCTCTGTGCCCTGGTACATTGGGCTGATGTTCAGAACCAGACAAAGCAGTGGGATGTTGTTGCAGGCTAATGCAGGGACTTCCTCAAAGATTAATATCCAGGCAAGTATCTAAATATTTCCATGTACTGATACCAGGGTGCTTAGCAATACCACCCTAACAATATGAAACCCAAATAATTCCATATCCACCCCCGGACAGAGGAACAGTATCAGTATTAATGCAAATGCGGGTGGATTACTGAACATTGGCAGCTTTGTTCACGCTCTAACTCAAAATCTTGATGTCTGGACATAATGGTTTTTGTAAATGTACAAAATAAGGAACCAGAAGTATACATTACCACAAACCAGATTAACCGGTCTATTCATAATGGAAAGTGGACGAGGCTACATTAAGCTAGTGACTCCCGTTGGGGTTTTTATTTTATTTCTTTGGCATGTACGAGTGCAGCTACTGTCCAGGGTGCACACATTCCTTGTTCTGGTGAATTTCATGCAACATGTTATGGTCGGATACTCGTCCTCTGAAAACAAGCATGCTGAAATATGAAGTCTCCTACAGATGTAGAATGGGAGCAATGACATTTGCTATATCTGTGGATTGTGCCTTCTCTTCACCATGGAGTTTTCTTTACACAGAAGGCAGACAATCAGAATAACATTGAATATGTACAAACATAGTCAACACCTGTTGACTACACCCTCAAATGGAGATATAGTTCACTAACCTCACCCTGCTCTCTCTTTGGTACTTTGCAACTTCTCCTCCATTCCTTTTGATCCTTGTCCTTTGTGTGTTAGTCAAGTTATTCAAACTTATTCTCAGAATATATCACTATATATATCACTCATAGCCATCTCCTTTAATGACAATGATAACCGATCCATAAAAACCCATTGCCTGGGTAGTAATTTCTCAAAATATAGATATACTGTGGTAATTGCTATCTTCGTTCTAAACAATGGGTCACATCAGTAATTGTGACAGCTGATTTATTTTCTGCTCTATTCTTAACAGATCGTAAACAACCACATTCAGTTTGAAGTATACAGTGGGTCCAGCCTCATTGCAAGTATGAAGATCTCCCAAACTCATGTGAGTGATGGTGAATGGCATCACTTGCTCATAGAACTGAAAAGTTCCAAAGATGGCAAAGACATCAAATACCTGGCTGTAATGTATCTGGACTATGGGATGTATCAGGTAAAGAATCCTCTTCCAATCTGCTTTACCAATAGCTCCAGCCTACAGTATATCATTCTTCATCCTTAGGTAGCATGGGAGGCAATAGAATAATGTATTGCTGTTGTAGACGGCTTACTTTAGC
This sequence comes from Ascaphus truei, assembly GCF_040206685.1. Classification (NCBI taxonomy): domain Eukaryota; kingdom Metazoa; phylum Chordata; class Amphibia; order Anura; family Ascaphidae; genus Ascaphus; species Ascaphus truei. Next base: position 45,110,911 of record NC_134487.1, on the reverse strand, counting down.
TATGTACTTTGCATTGTTCTGCTTTATAAGAATCAGTTATGCCTATGTAATGTGCGACACTTACTCCAAATAAGTAGCAAGTCATGTGAGTCACATGTTCCCATAAAGCAATGTTGCTGTCCTAAAATAGAAAAAAATACAAGATAGGTATCCTAAAGAGACTCTGTATTAACTGCATTATACCCTGGCAAGTATTTTTATTTGCAAGAATGTAAAATACAGTATATCAATAGTAATTGTACTGTTTCACAAAAAAGAATTGTGGTTTCTTAAAAACCATTTAATAAAAAAACAATTGATTGATATAATAAATATTGACTGTTTCAACAAGTCATTGAGGAGACAGATAGTGAGACTATTGGGATTCTGTGGATTGCCAAATCCGTATCTTTCTTATCGTGTGTTTTACTTCTGTTTTCATAGAACACAGTAGAGATTGGGAATGAACTTCCTGGGCTAAAGCTGAAAAGCATCTTTGTCGGAGGTCTCTCTAGCAGCCAGGGTACTGTACAGCAAGGATTTAATGGCTGTATGAAGGTAATGATGTTCTCACTGACAACCCGTGAAGCACATAATAAATAAGCAGCTATCACCTTCCTGTTTTCTAATCAAACATCGTTTGTCTGCTTAGGGAGTGAGAATGGGAGAAACCTCAACAAACATAGCAACACTCAACATGAACCAAGCAGTGGTGATCAATGTGGACAGTGGCTGTGAAGTGGATAATCCATGCGATTCCAACCCGTGCCCTTACAATAGTGACTGTAGTGATGACTGGAACAGCTTTTCCTGTAATTGTGAGCCAGGTAAAACAAGTGTGCAAACTATTTAGGATCATACGCAGTTAAAACAACAGAGTATGTTAATTAAGTCACCTGTCACTGTGGAAATCGGTGACATGAAAATTCTGATCAAACACATTTAAAGTACCCTTCATTTTTGTAACAACACAATTTCTAGTTTATCGTGTAAATGAATCTTGAGTGGTTGTTGCTAATTAAACAGAAGTCATTATGTTTGTCACAGCTGCCTGTTGCCATGTTGGCATGGTGCATTGTGAAGGAGCGGCTCAGTGAGTAAAGACACTGACTCTGAGAACCATGGCACTGAGTTTGCATAAAGAGAATCTGGTTCAAATCCTGGTGTTGTGACTTTGGGCAAGCCACTTTATCTCCCTGTGCCCCCGGCACCAAAAACATAGATTGTAAGATCCATGGGGCAGGGACCTATGCTGGCAAAAAAAATGTATGTACAGTGCTGTGTATACTCTCAGCTCTGTACAAGAAGCAATGATTATTAATTATTCATATTTTGAGCTACACTATAACAGGTGCAGTCTTTACAACTTAATCCTGTATAAAGCTGCAATATCTTGTGATTAATAGAAATATATTTTGATGCTATAACAGCAATACTATACCGGACCTTTCTCTACCATATGAAATACGTCCTTTTCTGCCTGTACTTCCAGAAAAAACACCATAAACAATTGCGCTGTAAAATATCAGTCTCTTTCAATTCCAGAGTCCCTATAGAAGTGAGAACGCAATTAGAGCTTTGTACCGCTTGCAAATGCTGTTTACTTTTTAATATTCCTACGACATTAAATAGCAAAATGTAATGTGCACAAATAGCGTCTGAATAGCAACTGGAATTTGCAACTCCTGTTTTCTTTTTATAACCATAAAAAAAAGCAACAGTGACATTATCACGGAGAAAATCTTAGATTAATTACGATTTATGAAAGGTGTCCACATTTGATGCGCAGCAGCTCGTAAATTACAGTAACACATGTAACTGTATCCCCTTCTCCTCCAGGGTTCTTTGGGAAAGACTGTTTAGATGTGTGTAGCCTGAACCCCTGTGAGCATGTTTCTACGTGTGCTCGAAAGCCGAGCTCCTCTCACGGATACACATGTGACTGTGGAGCAAGCTACTACGGGCAGTACTGCGAGAGCAAGTAAGGAGGAATATAAAAGTCATTTCCCTTCCAGTATATCAGCGCTTCGCAGACTTTCCCACGTCACGCGACGACTTTCCCACGTCGCAAACTTTCCCACGTTTAATGTTAACCATCAATAGATCTCCATACTTGCATATAGCCCTCTTTATCTATAAATACAAATACAGTATGTGTGTATATGTAAATATACAGGAACAGTACTGTATATTGCAGCACTCCTAGGCATTAGTGTAGTGGGTGCAAATAAATATTATTTCAAACACCTAGCACAGAAAGTCCAGCACGCTCATCTTGAATGAAAGTAACTGAAATAACAATAATACAGTTTCCATCACCTTAATTCAAGACGAGAGTAATGGACTTTATGTGTATATGTATGAGTATATATATATATATATACAAACTGGGCCAAAACCCACTCGCACCCCCAAAAAGTCACTCACCTCCCCCAAGTTACACTTACCTGTGGCAGAGTCCAGTTGCGGGGTCCTGACGGCGTCTCCCGGCCTTCTGCTGTCTTGTCGCCTTTACAATCATGTTTTTCTCCTGCAGCGCTATTCAAAATGCCTGCGCTGTGTTGCCATGGTAATGGGACGCTGTGACTTGACGCAGCGTCCCGTTACCATGGCTACGTGGCATCATATGACGCCGCATGGCCATTTTGAATAGTGCTGCTGGAGAAAAAACATGATTTTAAAGATGAAGACGGAGAAGCCCGGGAGACTCGGGGAGACACTGCCGCAGGTAAGCAGTCGACAGCGGCCACAATGCAGTCGCCCCGGGCGGCCGCATTTATCGAGCCCTGTAAATATGTATATCATATTTATATTGTAAGCTCTTCTGGCAGAGACTCCTTATATGTATGAAGCGCTGATTCTTATTATATCCCCTATCAAACGCTATATAAATAAATATATTATTAGTATCATCGGAAAATCTCTCTCATACAATGACAAGTGACACTTTTACAATATTTTTTTGCTGTAATTTTAGAAGGCGTTTGACCGGATAATAATGTAGTACGTTTTTTTTTGGATGGAACTTGATCAATCTTTTTTTGTTTCCCCCATTGAAGAATCGACTTGCCATGTCCCAGGGGCTGGTGGGGAAACCCTATCTGTGGACCTTGCAGTTGTGAAGTCAGTAAAGGCTTTGACCCAGACTGTAACAAGACTAATGGGGAGTGTCGGTGTAAGGTGAGGAAGCAGCTGGAGCTCATTGCCAAGGCCTGCGTTTCAGTGCTCTTGGTCTGCATATCCTTGACCTGTATTTATTATAATACCTGTCCAAAACACCCACTTTATTATTCTTTTAGTACAAATAAATAACTACAAATACAGAAAATAACATTGTTGGACTGTAAATATAAGCATACAGCAGCTCATGGTTTTGTAATCGTTTCTAAGTGGAAGGGCTTCTTTAAAGCATCACTGTGCAATAATGAAGTTATTTGAAGGACCAGTGAGAATAGGAGACTTATTGCATTCAAATCTGTCCTTCGTTTACACAGGGTTGAGATGCTACATTCAGATCAGGAGTGGCTAACTCCAGTTCTCAAGGGTCACCAACAGGTCATCATTTAAGGATATCCCTGCTACAGCACAGGTGGCTAAATCAGTGGCTCAGTCATTGACTGAGCCACCTATGCTGAAGCAGGGATATCTAAATTCTGACCTGTTGGTGGCCCTTGATGACTGGAGTTTCCCACTCCTGATTTAGATACACAGTTTAACCCACTTGGTTTAGGAACTCTTCAGGCATGTCCATGAGACACATTAGGTACAGCTGCTGAGTTACCTTACACATTTTGGGTAAGTTGTTGCAAGGCTTTCAATGCTGTCTTCTTTTTTTTCCTGCAGGATAACCATTACAAACCACAAGAGAGTGACACGTGTTACCCGTGTGACTGCTTCCCCTCTGGCGCCCATGCACGCGGCTGTGACATGGAGATAGGACAGTGCCCTTGCAAACCTGGAGTAATTGGGCGGCAGTGCAACCGCTGTGACAATCCATTTGCTGAGGTCACCAATCAAGGCTGTGAAGGTACTTTATACATCTATACAGTGGTTCCTTCCAGAACATTCTCTTGTTTGCGTCACATTGATGTATCCAATGAAAGGCCACATTTCTTCTCCCTCATTACTTCCCCAAACAGTTCTTCTTCTTCACAAATTCGTTCCTCATTCTCATGGCCTCTTTGAATAGGACAATGCTGTTGTAAGAGGATATAAGAAGTAGTTTTGATGTCCTGTCATTCTGTGTATAGAAAGCATATGAAGGCATAAAAAGTATGTTTTTCCACCTGTGCTACTAAAGTGTGTCAGCCTACTTGCTTCCCTGGCAAGGCTACATCAAAGAGCATGCCTAAACCACCAGTTAGATATTCCCGCGCCCATCTCATCTTTATAGGCCTCTCTGCGAATAATGAGAAGTACGTTATTTTCCACTAAGAAAAGCAAATAATTATAGTGCTATTCAGTAAGCAGAATCTCTTGCGAGAACATATTAGGAAGGATGAATGCTTTACTAGAATACACAAGTAGTGTATTTGCAGGTTGTAATAGCATAAGAGTTATACATAGAAAGATTGGTGCATGTTTTCAAGACCAAGTGATTTTTAAAGTTCCTGTACATGAACATCCATCTAATGCATATGTTTGTTGATTAAAAATGCCATAAACTACAGACAGCTGTAGCACGTAACACTACCCCCCCCCCCCCCAGATAACCAAAGTATCCCATTATAACTCTGAAGATCACACGGTTTCCATAGACTCCGCTCATGATAAACCCCATACAAGTCTCATCACTGGGAACTATGAAGCTTTCTTACATCTGTATATTTCTATGATCAATGCTGCTATTAAGCCCTTCGTGAGCTAGTAATGGGTTTGTCTACTTTAAAAAAAATCCTGGCGCAAGATGAGTCATTAGTGAACAGCTGCAAACATTATGACACTATTGTGAGTCTTTGCACATGAATTGAAGTAGGTGGCAAGAAGATAAATGTTTGGTTTTTCAAAAGAAAGATCTTCTGATGCCATACCACTTTTGATGAGGTCATTTGCAATGCCCAGTCATGAAAATGACAAACCAGGTCTCATTAGCAGAAGTCCATATTTCTAGCCCCGTCTCATAGTTTCAGAAGATACAAACCTACCAGGTTTTTTGAAATAGTCATTCGCTTTTCTGCCATTTAAATACGCCATTCTCTCCCAGATCGGTCAATGGCAAACATCACTGGAAACAGCATTGTCATGTGTTCTCCTGTCTCCCTTGCAGTGATTTACAATGGATGTCCCAAAGCCTTCGAGGCTGGAATCTGGTGGCCACAGACCAAGTTTGGTCAGCCAGCTGCTGTTCCCTGCCCCAAGGGATCTGTTGGTAGGTGCAGCAATGAAACTCTATCTGCAAAGAGCATACTTTACTGTACATTAATATGGAAATGCCCCGGAGGACTTATAATATATATATATATATATATGCGGATCGCGTTAGAATTAATGTACAATTGGATGCATTGTACAATAAAGTATTTAAGATACCAATAATCGTGTTGTAAAGTATTCATAAATACAAAAATTGAGAGCCACGCATGCATCGCGTTATAAGCGGATTCGCGTTGTAACGGATCGTGTTGTAAGCAGTTATATTGAGCTGTATGTATATATATATATATATATATATATATATATATATATATATATATATATATATATATATATATATATATATATATACAGTGGTTGACAAATCACCAAAAAATCTACTCGCCACACAAAAAAATCTACTCGCCACCTAGTACCAAACGTGTGCTGCTTGGGCCAATATTTACTCGCCCGGGGGTTAAATCCACTCGCCCGGGGCGAGCAAATGTATAGGTTTGTCGAACACTGTATATATATATATATATATACATATATATATATATATATATACACACACATAACTAACAGATTTCTGTACAGATAGAAAACTTGCGCACACACAGTCTGTGGTAAAGGTGCCGTTCCACCTAATTGATTTCTCCTAACAACCCTTGTTTTGCATTTTTTCATATATCATTTTAAATCTGGTCTCCTTTTTGGAGTTTTCTTAGAACGACTTGATTCTTTGCTCTTTATAACTTAAATTTAATTTTTATTTGCTGTATGCTATACGGTGGAGGTTTTTTGTAATTTCTTTACCCACCATAACTTATATGTGTGGTTGAAGGTTTGCCAGCTTCAAATGGCAAAGCCCGTATAACCATTCTCACACAGGCGGGACCCAAAAGGTCGAAAACAGCTGTCTGTGAGTAGGGTTACTGGCTCTGCACTTCTTTAACCCAGGCTGCGCTAAAAGGTGTGTAATGCGGCAGGCATACACTTTTAAAAAGTAAATGCAAGCGCCACTTTAATTTATTTATTTTTAATATATGCTTTGATTACCCTTTGTTTAAAAGTAATTACCTAAGCTGCTGATTGAATTAGTTCTCCCGTAATTGATCAGCAAAGATTCTGTTTCCCAGGGTTCACTAAATGGCTGCCTTTCAGTTTCAAAACAATCCTTCAGTCAGTGTAACTCAGCAGCTACAATGTATCCTTATATTACTAAAGTAACATTAAACTTTCCAGTTAGCAGGTTTTATCATGTTCATGTGTATCACAGACCCAGTATGGTTTTTCTCCCTCCAGCAAAAAAGAGAGATGTACATGAGAATTTTACCGGGTAGTGTTAGGACCTGCAAATTGGTCATGCCTTGATGTTGGCTGCAGGCTTAGGCCCCGTTCACACTGCGCACTTCGCAACGCTGTGTGCTCGAGTCCGCGCGTGCGCGCCTCCGTCTGCTGGGCGATGTGTGATCATCCCCAGCAGAGGGAATGATCCGACACAGGGCGACATGCGGGGACCGGGGACCGGAGAGCAGGGGGGAGGAGTCTGTGTCATGGGCATCGTAAAATCACAGTAACATAAGTGTGTGTGTGGCTGGAGCAGGGTGCTGCCGAGTGTCTGGTCAATTTCAGCAGCCAATGCATTGATTGGCTGCTGAAATTGACGTCACGCTGCTGCAGCCGGAGAGCACAGATTGATAAGACTCCCGCGACTGCAGCAGCGTCGACGCCGCACTTTGCAGCCAATGGTAGTTTCAATACTGAACACTACCATTTGCCGCCTGGGGTCGGTGACGAACGCGTGAGCGCGCACACGTCGTGCAGTGTGAACGGGGCCTTATAACGCTGTGGCCAAAGGGTTTAACTAAATGACCCTTGCTCATGAGCAGATTAGCACTGAAGTATTGTATTATATGTTGTGTCACTTTGTATGTTGCGCTGGCCTTTCTGTTTTTGTATGCAGGGTAGTCCTGTCCACATTACTTATCAATATATGTATGCAGGCAAGGAAACATCTATGCAACACACTGAAAGAACCAAGCACAATGTGTGCTACAAAATGCATTTACTTAGAACTTAGAGCTCAGTGCAGGGTAAAAAACCAAAGTGATATACAGTAACATTTCAGGGCAGCAGCCCTTCCGTCAGATCACTGGGGTTATATCAGTTCTGTTTTTTGGCTGCCCTGAGCGCTAAGCTCTAAGTTCTAAGTAAATGCATTTTGTAGCAGAAATTGTGCCCGATTCAGTGTGTACATTTTTCCTAGCTTGTTTTAGTATATAAATATATAACCTATGGTCATAACTTGCCTTGGCTTTCTTTCTCCGACTGTTATGCTTAAAACTGTTTATATACATCAGTCTCAACATTAATGTGGTTTAATATGATCCTTTTCTGTTTCCTCTCTTAAAGCCTCGTTCCGTTCTTTCTGTGTGCTGAAATTATACTGTCAAATGTATGGATTTACATAGGAATAGTATTAGAGGCAGCTATTGAAATATGATGAGAGAAACAATGGTGTTTTGTGGTCATTGGCACCACTACAAGTTTCAGGGTCTAGTTTTTTGTTCTGGTCTGTAAACCCAGCATTCACTGTGCTTCTCAGGAAGCCTGCCATTAATTATCTGAATAAAGAGCCGTGCAACTACAGAGTTATTGCAGGCGACAGCCTGTACTTTAGGGACATGTTTCAAAATACCCATTGAGCAGAAAGAAGCACTAGTGTTTGTGATGTGTAAAGGAAATATATAAAACAAATATATATTCACGTGCTTCTCCGTGTAAGGAGCATGCTGCTGGTGAAAGGATTGGCCATACATATGTGAAAAAATATATATTGGCTATCGTCTATTCGTTGTTGATTATTAAGGTCGGCTAATATGGTATAGATACCTATATGACACTGTGTGCTCATTTGCATGTCATTTCCCAGAATCCCTTGCTGCAGTGGAAGTGCTGTATGCTGGGTGATAATGGGGAAAGGCGGGGTTGCAGACCTGTATAAGACATGCAGATGAGCATACAGTTGTATTTGCATATATATATACCTGCATTATACCATATATATGTTTGTGTGTGTGTGCGTATATATACTGGTATATATATGTGTGTGTATATATATATATAAACTGTGTTGGCTCTATCATTGTGCAATATAAACATCTGCGTATTCACTAAACTTCAGTAGTGCTCACACTTGGCATCACTAACGAGAATGCTAGTAGCACGAGGCTGTTAGTGTTTTGCATTTTCTAACATATACATTAGCTGTGTTTTAACCTTTAATATCCAAGTATCATGACTACAATTAATAGTTAGAAATCAATAGTTGTTCTCTGCAGCCATTGCGCTGAATATAGAAGTGCTTGTGGCTTACTATAGGGGCAGCATTTAGGGTGTAGGGTGAATAATTTGATCACTTAAGCACTTCTGTTCATACTTTATTAAGATGTGTACATGTGGGATATGTTACACAAACTTGAATGAATCCATTGGCATTTACTAAAACATGTGAACTAGAGATTGGTATGTAATCACAAATATATCAAAATAACTGAAAAGCTTGCAATGCATGAACTTAGAGTCATAGTGGACAGAAGTATTATCACTTTTAGGAGCCTAAAAGCACAGATGCATTCTGAGAGCAATAATTGATAAATTAGCATGACACAGATGTAACATTTCCTATTCCATGGTCTTTGATTGCTGACTGCCTTTGCTTTGCCATAGGGAATGCAATCCGGCACTGTAGTGAGGAAAAAGGCTGGCTTCCTCCTGATCTCTTCAATTGCACCACCATCACCTTCTTGGAGCTGAAGACTTTGGTAAGTGGTGGGGGGGGGGGGGGGAGTTGGAGAAGGGATCATGCAGCTGTCTGAAGAACCGGCCCTGAGCTAACCTTACAGACTCACCCTACAACCACAGCGCAAAGCAATGCTGCAAGGCAGCCAATAAAGTCCAGTACAGAAATACTGCTAACTTACGTGACCCAACAAGTGGAAATGATTGTGTACAAACATGTTGTAGAGAACCCTGCAATATATCCAACCACTACTCTACTCTCAGCCTGAATACCAATAAGAGTTTACCAGTGCCTCATACTAGCAGTCTAGCCATGTCATCTGCATTCAACAAGCTAAAAGTCTCATGACTTTACAGTATCTTTGACCTCTGGTGTAAGGTGGGGCCTTGGTTTCCATATTGAAATGAAGCTGAGCTTGCGACCCTATAGAAAAGCAGCAGAATTCCTAAAAATCGGTCTCATACACTTTGGCAGAAACACGGCTTTATATTTGCTCCCGTAATCTGTAGCCAGATATATTCACTGAAAGAACACTGTTCAAAACAGGTTTTACTATGGCACTTACCAATTAACATTTTTTTTAGTCGTTTGAAACTGCCCCTATGATGGGGAATCCTGTGTTTGTACTTTCATCAGAGGGGGTAATGCTGTGAATATAATGACTGACTAGAGGAATCCTTGCAGAGTGACTCATTTTTTTCCTGTCAAATGGGAAGACCTTGTGCTTAGCTCCACACACAGGGTTTTGTTACTGAATGCTAGGAATCTTCTGAATGTCTCATTAGCCTTTGTTGTGCCTGCAAAAGCTGAAGTCGATATTGCACAACCCTAATAGATTGTGTGGTATGCCTAAAAGTATCTGTATGGTCTGCGCCCAAAAATGTCCTATTGTTTGTTGTTGGCGCAGAACTTCTAATGACGCAATATAAAAATGATGCATAAATGTGAATTGGAATCGGAGTTTGAGATTTTTTATTTCTACAAAATAAATGTACTTGACACACATACAAATATAAACATCTACACACTTAAATAATGATTGGATGAACTAGGTAAAAACAGTATTTTCTCATTCTACTAATGAGTAGAGTCTGTTTTTCTAGTTTGTCATTTTGGGACTTGAGACACTTATGTTTTTGTTAATTCATAAGGATACTTGTCTCTAGTGTAGTCTAGTTAATTTTTGTTAAACATTTTATTTAGTATGTAATGCTAAACAAACACACACCACACTTCCTTACACTATACTGACACTGACATATATTGGCTTGTACTATCAAAATTGGAGGAGACTGACATAAATGTCTTTTAAAACCAGTATTTACGCTCTCACTTATATTACAGAATGAAAAGCTACATCGCAATGAGACCACTCTGGATGGAGAGAAATCTATTAAAATCGCCAGAGTGCTGCAGAATGCCACCAACCACACAGCATCTTTGTATGGGAATGATGTCAGAACTGGATACCAAATGCTTGTGAGGGTGCTGCAGTATGAGAGCCAGCAGCATGGGTTTGACTTGGCTGCAACAAGGGATGTGGAATTCAATGAGGTACTCGGACTTACTTTGTTTGGGGCTGCTATTTTTTTATTTATTTATAAAATGTTTTACCAGGAAGTAATACATTGAGAGTTACCTCTCGTTTTCAAGTGTGTCCTGGGCACAGAGTTATGATGACAAATACATGGTTACATTCAGTGAGCAGGGTTATACGTTATAAATAAATACATCGCATGCATAGTAAGATATAATATATGTTATAGGCGTATGTAACAGATACAGGTCAGATTAAATTGTGAGACAGCTTTAGTTTTGAAAGAATTTAGACTGGTGGCGGCTGTGAGAGTCTCCGGTAGATTGTTCCAGATTTGGGGTGCACGGTAAGAGGAGGAGCGGCCAGATACTTTGCTGAGCCTTGGGACCATGAGCAGTCTTTTGGAGTCAGATCTCAGGTGAAAAGCACTGTGTGTGGTAGGGGTGAGGAGCTTGTTCAGATAAGCGGGTAGCTTGCCCAGAAAGTATTTGAAGGCAAGACAAGAAAAATGAATCGTAGAGCCTGGCGATTTTCTTTTTTTTTTTTGATGAATTTGGATCCACAGCGGATCGGTCGGTTCCTTTTGTCCGCAGATTTCAACGGATCAATCTCAAAATGGCGATTACGCGTTTTGCGGATTCTTCCACGGGTTGTATCCAATGACGGATTTTGCTGAATCCGCGCGGATTGAAACCGGCCAAATCCGTTTGCGGATTTTGCACTCCGAAAAGGATTTTGATAGTAACATCAGTGAAAATCCGGGGAACAGATTTGGGCGGATTTGCCAATCTCTAGCTGCTAGTTTTAGTAGGAAAACATGCAGCATATGGACTGGACAGCTTCGGCCTGTGTGCTCATTTGCATGTCATTTCCCAGAATCCCTTGCTGCAGTGGAAGCACTGTGTGCTGGGTGATAATGGTGAAAGACAGGGTTGCAGACATGTTTAAGACATGAAAATGAGCATACAGTAATATTTCCATTTGCTATATACACACACACACACACACACACACACACACACACACACACACACACACACACACACACACACACACACACACACACACACACACACACACACACACACATATAGCTGTCATAAAAAAATCATATATACTTATCAGAAATCCAGGTGCTAGCAGATAGACAGGGAACACCAACCGATCTGTAAGAATCCGCAGCCCACTCAAAATGAAAAGTGATTTAATCTTTAGAAATACATCAGGCAATCACAGGAACTCCAGAGCTATATTTATATATGTATGTATGTATGTTTGGGTTGAGCACAGATCACTTTAATTATATTAGTATGTGCAAGACTATGGGTGATTTTTTTTAAATTAATAGATTTCATTAGTCATATTAACTGATTCACATTGAACTTTAAATGGTAAACCCCGTTTTAATTTTGGATGGGCCAGAAATGCCATACAATGTCTGTTTGTTCCTCAGGCAGTAAAGACGTTTTTTATGATACTATTTTTTTTTCACCGCTTAGCCAACAGCAAAAAATAAGTTTTTATGTTTTTCTTGCATCTTCATCAGCTATAAAGTACTATACTGTATGTAGTGCACGAGTCGGCCAAAACTATGCCCTGTGGATTATGTTTTGGATACTAGTTACCACACAATTGTACTTACTTGAGGCTGAACAGTAACTAAACTCCTTTAATGCAATAAATGCTGAAATGTACAGGTCAGAATGAATGCAGATTGGTGGCTCACCTTGAAATCATGAATGTTCTTTGAAAATCGTTTACGAAGTCAGCCTCCTCTGGGCTGTAAGCTTCTTTTCCTCGTATAAACATCTAAAAAAACTGACCCCTAATTTCTTAATGCATTGAGATTTGCAGCCAAAGCAGTGTGAGGTTTCTAGTTTAACATTACTTGTAATCTCTGAATTTGGCCATGATTTGCTGATGAAAAGCTTAAAGGATTACTTATAAGTAATGCAATTTGTTAGCAACCGAGAGGTTCATTTCATGATAGACGGGCTATGGAACAAACCTGACTTTTCACCAAAATCTCCCATATTTACAGAGGTCCTGTATGCTAAGGAACATTCCTTTAACTAGTGCGGTTTTGTATGTTACAATTTATCATTTATGATTATACATATTAATTATAAGAAGGATTTGTACTTTCAATGTACTATTCGCGTTCAACAAATAGATGTAAATTAGTTATGGCAGCTTTGCATTTCTAGATTTCTGTAACCTTTTTTCAAAGGCTTATAACTGTGTGTGTGCGCGCGCGCGTGTATATAGATATATATATATATATATATATCTATATATATATATATATATATACGTTTTAAGTTATGGTGGGTGAAAAAGGCAACAAGAAACCTCCACCATATTGCATATAGCAAATAAAAAGATCACTTGTGAGCACATTCACATGTCTTAGACAGGTTTGCAACCCTGCCTTTCACCATTATCCCCAGCATACAGTGCTTCCACTGCAGCAAGGGATTCTGGGAAATGACATGCAAATGAGCACACAATGTGTCACCTTTTGTCTGAAAAACAAATATATATAAATATTTCTGTATATATATCCACAAGATGGCCACACACTGTCGTGGTGCACGGTAAAGGAGATACGGGGTAGTCAAATAGATCATAAAAGATCTATAATACCGGCACAACATTCAGATAAAGCAAAAATGCACACATATATACACACACACACACACACATTTTTACACACCTATTTGTATGTTACACATTGTTCTTGGTACATTTCCATTCTTTGTGTTTTTTCACAGAATATTATATACACGGGAAGCGCTATGTTGGATCACAGCAACAAAGACCATTGGGAACAGATACAGCGGACAGAAGGAGGCACTGCACACCTCCTGAAACACTACGAAGAATATGCCAACAATGTGGCCAGAAACATGAAGAAGACTTACATGAAGCCCTTCATCATCGTGGCTCCAAATATTAGTGAGTATTTGCGCTGAACAGTTTTATACACGCGTTTAAGGCAGGGGTGGCCAACTCCAGTCCTTAAGGGCCACCAACCGCTCCGGTTTTAAGGATATCCCTGCTTCACGACAGGTGGCTCAACCAGTGGCTCAGTCAGAATGACTAATTGAGCCACTTGTGCTGCAGAAGGGATATCCCTAATATCGGGCCTGTTGGTGGCCCTTGAGGACTGGTGTTGGCCACTCCCGATTTAAGTTATTTAGAACACCTAAATACGCTCCAACCTGAGCTAATACACTCCGTGGTTTTCTGTGTGTCTTGGTAAAAAGCTGCAGTGCTTACTCTCTCGCACTTTGTTACCAGTGTCGACATTTTCTATTCCTTATAAACTAGGCCCAGGCTAAAGGCTTCTGGGATATAAAGAAAACGAGCAGTGGGATTAGGAAGACGAAAGATTCACATCAGTAACTCTTTCACTAGGATATTTTTATAATGTAAATACGTGGGTGCTTTGAGAGGAAAGCTGTGTCTTACTAACTTCTTAAAATTGCCATGCGCCACGTTTTGTGTGGGACACCGATATGTTATAATCTGATGACTTTATAATGTATCAGGTGCCACGTAGCAGGTCACAAAAATATATATTTTTAACCTATTTAGCAGTGTAATTAGTATCATTCAAAAAAATGGCTCGTCCTTAAAGTAACAGATTGATTGATGTGCCCACTGTTTAAAATTCACGTTTCCCTTTTTCCTCTTATGTGTTTGATTAATGATGACGTCATGATTACTGTACAAGCAGCGGACAAAACAAAAACAATAATTGACCTCTAGTTTTGAAGATTGACAAAAGATATTAGATAGAGATTGTAAAAAAAAATCCTCCAAAGCATGGAAAAGTTAAAATACAACACAAAAATGAATTTAAAGAAGTAGTTATATGTATGTGATGTTTTAAAAACAATGTGTCGGTTAGCTGCATTTAATGTTTGAAACTTTTCACTGTCTTTGGCCACCTTTTTTTTATCCTAGGAGGGACTAACCCTTTTATCCTAGGAGGGACTAACCCTTTGCAGCCAGAATGCCCTTCAACGAGTTGCAATCAGTTGTAGTCTCACCTGGCAGCGGCAGAATTAAACAATAGCATCAAATAGCATCTTTCTATGTTGTAGAGCAGCGGTGGGCAACTCCAGTCCTCAAGTGCCACCAACAGGGAGTGGGAGTGGCTCAGTAAGTAAAGACACTGACTGGCACTTAGAGTTTGAGGGGAGCCTGGTTCAATTCCCAGTGTCGGCTCCTTGTGACCTTGGGCAAGTCACTTTATCTCCCTGTGCCTCAGGCACCAACAAATAGATTGTAAGCTCCATGGGGCAGGGACCTGTGCCTGAAAAATGTCTCTGTAAAGCGCTGCGTAAAACTAGCAGCGCTATACAAGAAGATGCTATTATTATAACAGGTCAGGTTTTCAGGATATCCCTGCTTCAGCACAGGTGGCTCAATCTGTCTTCTGTTGTAGCGCATAGTAAATGTATTTCACCACCCCTTAGCAACTCATTCATAAAGCTGTTAAGTGCGTACTCCTGCTCCAGGTCATTTCTAAGGACATTCGTGTGGTGAGCAAGTATTGCAAATAAAGGAAGATGCACAAGCCGTTTGTGTTGCTAAAACGCCGTGTTTAGGACATAAATAAAACTGTTTTCTGCACACAAGTTACAGAAGAGCAGTTCATATTCTAAGGGAAAATACATCTCAACCTTTCAGCGGAACGTTCTGTTCTGTTTCCTGATGCTGAGAAGCTCTATACATATTTACCATACTAAGGCCCAGATCCACAGAGCTCAGTTATTGTCTTAACCATGCGCTAAATTAAATTAACGCATCGTTAAGGGCTAACCGGTATCTTCCAAGCTGAATAACGCAGTGTTAAGTATTGTTTTCAGCAGTAATGGCCCTTGCGTTAAATATAACTTACGTTAGTGCTAATATGCAAAAGAGATGTTCCCACTGACAACACATATCCACAGGGGCCTGTTAAAGAGATTATGTGATGTGTTAGGCTGAGTCCATAGTCAGCGCTTATCCGCTGACCTGCGCTGACGCTTGTCAGTGAGCCCCTGCAGCCGCAATGAGAGCGGCTTTAGCAGGGGCTCGCGCACGGTTCCGCAGGCGTGCGGAAGCGTAGCCCACAATTTTTTTTTAGTTTAAGCGCTCACTGGAGCGCAGGGCTGGGTCACGTGAGCGGTTCGCCAAATGAGGGCGAACCAGCTCTGTGACGTCACTGGCCCGCCCCTGGACGGCACGCAAACTAAGGCCAAGGAAAGCACCCGCTTTCCCTCAGCCTCCGCACGCCTCCGCACGGCTGAAGTCTCTATGGACTCAGCCTTAGTTAGGTCATAGCAAAACTTGGCGTTACATCCAGACCCTGAAATAGTTATTTTACACAGTCTGGATGAGGGTAAGACCACTTTTTTAAACTTTATTAAAATACCTATTCAGGGTCTCGCTGGAAGTAACGCCACCTTTGGGTAAGACAGGCTTATCACCATGTTATTTGAAGATAACGCAAGGCCGTGCTAACTTCACATGGCGTTAAGCCTACGCTAATGAGATAACTAACAGCTGTGTTTGGATATATTTCGCTTTGTGGATTTGCGTTAACCTCAGGGAAATAACGTCCGTATGGGATTTTAATAACAGTACGTTTTGAGCCCGGAGTTGAGGGACCTTTGTTGTTCTGGGCATAAGTTCCTTCATTTCTTACTCCACACCTTTGAGACTGTTGCCATGCCAGCAATGTTCTCATACGTCTCGCCCCTGCCAGCATCTAATCTATAATGCAAACTAACAGGATAGTCCTTTTATGTTGGTGGAAAAGGTGAGTGATAGCGCAGGCACTGTAACAGCAGGTATATTTCTTGTTTTCCGCTTATGGTCTAACAGAAAAGCATCATTGCTAAATGGTTTATATCGGTTGCAAAGCCATATCGGGAATCATAAAACCAAGCTGTGTTCTTATATTGATATAACAGAGAGGTGATTCCAGTTTCTGAGAGTGACTTTCAGTGGGTTACCAGTGTTACCTGAGCCCCTTGAAGCTGCTTGTTTAACATTATAATGTGAAAATATATATATAATAGCAATTTATATAAAAAAAATGTTTTAGGTATTTAATAAAAGACATTTTAAGTAAGCTTACAATTTTTTATAACCCCAAACATCTACAATTCTCCAATATTGACAACTAATTTTACTGTAGTGTGCACTGCAGTATGTTATCTGTATGAAAACAAAGGAAATGAAAGGCCATTTACTGGATATCAAGATCTATTTTCCTAAACCAGCTAAATGGGACAGTACTGGGACCAAAAAAAAGCCAAGAGACATAATATACAGTAATCCTGCATTGTGTGATTTGAATCTAACGGGAGTCTGGGTTCATTCTTATGAAATAGCATCTTAAATAACAAAATAATTGTCAGAAATGTATATATTTTGATCTCACCCAGGGATTACCCTCAAGATTCAGTAGTGAATGTGTGTTATACTTTAAAATATGTCTTAAGTCCATTTGATGTGTTTGTCAAATTAAAAACAATGTGTGCTTAAGTCAGTGCATTTAATGTAATCTCTAAAACATTGTAGCTGTCACTACCATTGATAATGTTTTGGAATGAATTATTTAAGCCCTAAGTGCCATGTGCTATAACACTTCTCTGCATTTTTCTCCAACAGTCATTGCTGTAGACATATTTGACGAGGCTAATTTCAGTGGAGCCACAGTGCCTCAGTTTAATGAGATATATGAAGATTATCCAAAAGATTTGGAGTCATCCGTCCTATTCCCTGACACATTGTTCAAACCTCCCGAGCGAAAAGGTACAATTGTTCAGCATTTGTAATATTTGTAGAATGGCTACATTTGTTTCTTTTCATCTGTCCATGCAATGGAAAATATCCCTGATATACCGTAGAAGGAATTTACTTATTAACACAATGCATCACAAAAGGAAAACAAATACAGTAACATCGTTTCTTCTCAACATCTCTGGACATGCCTTGTTATCAATAATTGGTGCCACACCCCTGGCTCTGCAGGCAATGTCCCTCAGCAATGTATAATTGACTCGTATTAAAGTTATTAAGTGCTTCTCACATATTTTTAAAATGTCGTGCACAACAAAAATATTTTCCTTTTTAGTTCCACAATTTCTGGATACATGTAACATACTGCTTTTGAAAGGCACTATTTTGGGGCAGTAGTACATTTCAAGGAAAGTATTTACACAGGAACTAAGATAGTGGGCCATGTTTACTAAGAGGTGTTATTCCATAAGACAATGGTGTCCAACCTTTTTTGGGTTAAGGAACCCCAGGTGAAATTCTGAGGAACTCCAACCCTCTCTAACAGCGAGTCTGAGATTAGATGCATTGTAAATTCTTCTGTATTTGGTATAATTTTAAAATGAACAGAAAATTACAGAGAACTCTTTAGGGATGCCCAGGGAACCCGAGGGTTCGTAGGAATCCTGGTTGAAAAACACCCCCATAAGACACCTTCCAATGCCGGAAGACCCTTTATGGCACATTGAAGTGAATAAACAATTGCTAGTCTTCCAGCACTGGAAGTTGCCTTGCGGAATAGCACAAACGTACTAAATATGGACCAGAGTCTATAAAAGGTGTTTTCATGGTTAGCCCAGTGAGATGAGTTCCTTGCAGAAAGCTGTTCCCTTTAAATTCTCCAGGGCTTCATCTCTGATCCCTAGTGTGAATGATGTTGTTTTGATGCACATTTAATTACTGGATAAGGTAGCACTTATGCTTTATTATACTGTGAGCAATGTCAACATTCTTGAGACCTGGAAGCCCCATTATACACAGGGCTTGTATACTTGGAAGATTCTGAATTGTCGGTCAGTAGACAATGATGAACATTCCATTGAACTGTCATTGACATCCTGGTCACAATCTAGATAATGACTATCTGACGAGACCAAGATGTGTACAATGTGCTTGTTTGGACTGTTAATGCTTTATCTTGTATATCATCAGAGCAAAATGAGTCATATATAAAAAGGCTTTAATATATCTGTCTTGTAAAACAGAAGTGTTGTGTTTATTGCATTGGCACACTCCCCAAACGTTTGAATCCCGGCAGGGTAGCTGCGGATGTGTTTGTGAAGATGGATGAGTGAGCAAAGTGGCAGGAGAAAGTAACATGTAGCAAAGTAAATGGATTTGGCACAAATCTGGGCTGTTGAGAAATGTGACATGTATGAACCGTACAGCCTCTTGTCATATTTCTTACTTGGATTTCCCTTTGCAAGCTCATACACGATACGGCTTCGGTATATTTTTGTTTATAGGATGAAAGGGAAATTAATATTTCGAACCATGTAAGGATTTTGCTTTTACTGCTTGCACTTTAAAGCCGCAAAACAAGTGAAATGTTATGTTTTCAAAAATAATAATCGGTTCTAGTGACTGTTTTATTTTTACATTTATTTTTTATTCAACTCAAGGCCATTTTTAATGTGTTTTGAAGCATATTTTGATTTCTTTAGCCCACCTCCCCAGCAGTGCAAGATCTTTGTAACACTTTCCTGTTTGAGATAATTTGTTGCCAATATTCCCAGCAGTATGAGCTGCAAACTGTAACAATAGGTAATGTTACCGTCTTAATATCAGGATACATTGTAGCTTCTGAGTTACAATGAATGAAGGCTTGATTGAACCTGAAGGCGGCCATTTTGTTAGGCACACAATCAGGATGTTTACAGATTTATCTTAGCTAAGAATGTAGAATTATACATTGCCAGATGCTTTTCATATAAAAATAAGAAAGAAAAAAAGTGGGAAAATAGTATTGCTGCTTTAGAGAATGAAGACAGCCCATTGCAGTTCATACTTTTTATGTTTACTTGTGTGTAATTTTTTTCTTTTACGGTGTAAAATAAACTCAGGAATGAATGGACTAGTAGCAGTTGCAAAGAAGTTAGCCACAAATGTTCCCACCCCGTAACTGGAATATTCAGCGTATAAAAGATGCCTTTCCCTATGTAGCACCAGAAAGGTTTTGATGATGACAGTATTGAGCATTACATTCATAGCATATTATATTTCAAGCGTATTGTCTGCCAATAGTGCAAGCTATCTAAGGAACCGTATACTGAATATTCGTTGTTTAATAATTCCTTTCAAGGCTTTATAATGTTTTTAACCTAGTCTATTCTTGCATTGAATATTGACTTCATGTATTGCAATAACATATTTAGTTTTGGGACACAAAATCAATACAAAGCAAAGTGAATTCCATGGGAATGATTGGCTTTGTGCAATGTAGTAACATTTCCCATGGAAGACCTGTAATAATGTGCTGCAGCCGTTAGCACCCATCAAATGATAGATTGTGAGCTCTCGTACATCGACACTGAAGAAAACGTATACACAGGAGAATGTTGAAATATATATGTTCAATATGAATGTGTTCACGGAGAAGAAATCCATAGATGCACACTAGGGGCAGGGAGTGGGGCATGCTCTATGCTGTGCTCACCCAGTAGCTTCCAGTACTTGCCACTGTGGAAATTAGAATCATGTGATTGATGGACCATTCGGTCTCACCCAGAATTGGTGAGTTCTTGAAATGTTTTTGTTGCCGTTTGTTTAGTATAAAGTTCAGAATTTAAAGGACATTCTGTATCCATTATAAAAACGCAAACTTTTAAAAGATGACTACACCGGGAGATTACAGTGCAAGCATTAAAGCGCTCAGTGATGATATCAGAGGTCATGATGTAATCTAAACCATCAGTACGCATTATTCCAGCTGTTTATTTCTTTTGATGTAGTGCTGCCTACAATGAAGCCTTCAAACCAGAATGTTTTCAACAAAGATGACGAGAGTGACCCTAGCCTGTCAAAAAGGAAGAAGAGGCAACCAGATCCATCAAACCAGTACGCAGTCGCCATTGTGATAGTGTACCGTTCTCTAGGCCAACTATTACCAGAACACTATGACCCAGACCGCAGGAGCTTAAGGTACAGCTTTAATTAAGTCAAGCCATTATCCTTTGTTATGCTACAACTAGTAGGAAACTGCATTATATCAGCAACCGCTGATATACTTTAGAATATATTTTTCTCTATGTATGTATGTACAGTATATTTAAAATAGAGACGTAAACATTTAATATATCAATATAATTTAATATAGCAACTTTGACACATTGAACTGTGTTACAATTACAATCTTTTTCACGTATGACAGAAAACCCCATTACACAGTATTTAAAACAGCCCTTCAAAAAATATTTTTGGTAAATAACCCACAGAAAATACGTGTTTGGTCACAAAGCTCTCAACTCTGAGAGGAAATGTTATCCAGATGAAAGAAGTGGTCACCTATCTACAGATCTGCAATAACATTTTCCCACCGCACTAAAATAAATATAAAAACAAGGAAAGCTGTGTTAAAATAGATATGTTGCCACAATACAACCATAGAGTCTATTACCCGATTAGTCCAGGTCCTGTATATATCCAATTCCGTTGACAAAGTCAGGTGGGAAGCATGATGATCATACTGTGCACTGTGTCAATGGAATTGGACCCGGGTTGCACGGACCTGTTTTGTGACCTGCTGTACTCCTTGAATAGTCCCCGCTGCTCCCCCTCTTTGGCATTGGCTTCTACGCGCTTGATCTCGCTATCCTGATTAACAGCTTATACATACATAAATATATATATATTTTACATTGTGCACTTCATTGGTATATGTATTTCACCATCTTTCAGCTCAGATCCCCCTTCCCCCTATTTGCCCAGTTACCACATAGTCTGCACACACTGTATATTTCCAGCTACGTATGACACTTGTATTGATATTGCACTGCCAAGGTTAGGAGTTCCCAGATACTGATACCTGCATTACAGTTGTTGTACTTTTTTGATGAGTGCCCTGTTCCTATTGTGTGTGTGTGTGTGTGTGTGTGTGTGTATTTATGTATATACATATATATATATATATATATATATATATATATACTAGCTGAGAGACCCGGCGTTGCCCGGGATGTAAATGCGTAATAGGTAGTATTATTTATAAATCGTGGAACAATAGATGACTATTTGTTGTAAAGGTTGGATAATAATGTTGAAAAGAAAGATGGAATAAAATGTAATACGATGTTGTTTAAAAATGGTTTATTGAAAGGGGAGTGGGGGGGGAGAAAGGGGAGTGGGGGGGGGAGAAAGGGGAGTGGGGGGGGGGAGAAAGGGGAG